>NC_092124.1:6105778-6710778 GCF_045679555.1 Salvelinus alpinus | reverse complement strand
TTCTCACAACACTATTTTCTCTCCCTCTCTCTTTCATCCTGCTTTTCATTGCCTTCTTGAGCATCCTGTTCACTTATAAGTATGAGGTCCAAACGTTTTATTCAACAACAAACTTTACATTTATTCAATAAAAGAAGTGAATGACTGAATTACGTACAGAAACCCCCCCAAAAATGATATTATGTGCTTAAAAAAATATTACATTTAGCATAAAAAATATAACAAAATATAAAAAATATAATAAAATATGAAAAATACATGTACAGTATATTGTCATAGTGGATGAAGGATATGACTGATGACGATGATGATGATGATGATGATCACAAGTTATAAGAGTCATAATCACTGTTTCTGTTAGACGAAGGCTCTCGGCTGGTGTTCACCGTCAGCCTCTCCAATCCTGGGAGAACGAGAGGGAACGTAACGCTTTAGGGTCCAGTAATAAACTCGAGATACCTTTGCATGCGTCATTCAAAGTTTGTGTAAATCACACAATTCTCAGGTTAGGCTTCCGCCCGTGTTAATAGAAGAGTGGAGAGCGGAAGAGAGTGTGTGTGTGTGTGTGTGTGTGTGTGTGTGTGTGTGTGTGTGTGTGTGTGTGTGTGTGTGTGTGTGTGTGTGTGTGTGTGTGTGTGTGTGTGTGTGTGTGTGTGTGTGTGTGTGTGTGTGTGTGTGTGTGTGTGTGTGTGTGTGTGTGTGTGTGTGTGTGTGTGTGTGTGTGTGTGTGTGTGTGTGTGTGTGTGTGTGTGTGTGAGCCTCACCAGGGTAGGAGTGTCTCTTGTCTGTGTTGTCGTTAAGTTGGAGTCCAGCCTTCCCTCTATGGTAGGAGACTGTGAGACAGACAGACAGACAGACAGACAGACAGACAGACAGACAGACAGACAGACAGACAGACAGACAGACAGACAGACGTAGGAGGGGGAAGAGGTGGTTATGGATTACGTCGCTTGCCAAGATATTGCATTATTTGAGAGAGAACAACCGAAATCTGTGTGTGTAACATGAACTCATCAACTCAACGCATTATTCAACGATTCCACGTCTCTCCTACTTAGGCCTGCAACTTGGCCTGGTGGGTGTGCGTGTGTCTAGGAGTCATTGACTCACCACTTTGGCTCTGCGTAGGTCCGATCCACCGACTCTGTCTCTTGTCTGACACTGAATCACAGACATTAACATGTTGATTAGAGGTCATGTTGAAATGTTATATTACCAACACACAATACCAAGATAACATGCCTCAATGACAAACAAATACTTGATCCATAACTGACTAAATGTGAATCAAATAAATGCCACACCAACCCTGGTATCAATATCCTTTTCTTTCTGAAATGACCTTATGACATATTATTTGATCAACTTGCTATTGGATTGGTCCAAGTACTGTGGACTTTTTTCTTTAAGTACTTTATTGCAGTAATTTAAGTGCTTTGTTGTCGTCCTAAATGTACGTTCACGTGTTAAGTGTTTAGATCTGGGAACGTTACCACACAGCATCTCAGAGTAGAAGTGCTGATCTAGGATCAGTTTGGCCTTTTAGATCATCATGAATACGAGTATATGGACAGGTCCTAGATCAGCAGTCCTACTCTGCGACGCTTTGTGGATACAGGCCCAGGTGTCTAGTACTCACGTCTCTTACGGAGGGCCTTGAGGGAGGGCTGCCCGAAACGCACCATCAGCACCACCAGCACCAGAACACACAGCAGTCCAGTCACCACCTTATAGCCCACTAACTGATCTGGGACGACTGGAGTGGAGAGGAGATGAGATTCATATTTAACCATGACTTTACTAGCCTGGTCCCAGATCTGTTTGTACAGTCTTACCAACTAAACAGATATGGAACCAGGCTATTGTTTTACAGCACCTTATAAAACATTGACAAAAAATATATAAAAAGTGTACTTACAAAGATATTCATGTACTTGTACGCATGTGTGGTATTTAAACCCGCTGTCAGACACTTAGAGAAATATATGCAGAAAGGACACACAAACATACAGGACTCACCTTCGCATTGGATCCTCAGTGTTGTACAGAGGTTGTTGGTAACACTTCCATTCATATTGATCTGGTAACCCAAAGCTTTAGCATTGATCTTAGTCCCCTTTGGGGAGCCCTCACAGCCCTTCCTCTTACACAACCCTGCATGTTGAAGGCTACGATGGGTCCAACTGTTAAAGCAGAGCGGTAAGGAACGGGACGAGAGGAGAGACAGGTGTATGTCGCCCTTACAGGACTTCACTTCCCAGTTGACCATGATAACACCCAGCGCAGGTGGCGGAGACTCGGGCTGGGTCGGAGAGGAACAGGAAGTGGAGATGTTACACACACAGGAAGTGGTGGTAGCAGGGGGACTGGAGGTGGTAGGAGTGGAGTTGGATGGTGTGAGAGGTTGGGAGGTGGATACCTTGACTTCATTGGTTACTAGAGAGAGAAAGAGAGAGAGAGAGAGAGAGAGAGAGAGAGAGCGAGAGAGAGAGAGAGAGAGAGAGAGAAAAAATATATTTTGATTCGATTTTTACAAATCAATATTACATGTCATGCGGTAGTTACTAATCACAGAGGCAGTTTTTCAAAAGTCTAACGGGCAATGTTTGGCCGCCTGCAGCGGCAGGACTAAAGGACTAAAACTGGCCTGGATTAGCCTAAACCATCTCTAATCTATCAATTAATCCAACAAATTAAGGAAACGGAAATTCTCAACCTCTACTGAGAGATGAGGTCATAAGGGTAATTATCAGATCAATGGATGATATTTACTACAACTACTACTACTACTACTCCTACTACTACTACTACTACTACTACTACTACTACTACTACTACTACTACTACTACTACTACTACTACTACTACTACTACTACTACTACTACTACTACTACTACTACTACTACTACTACTACTACTACTACTACTACTACTACTACTACTACTACTACTACTACTACTACTACTACTACTACTACTCCTACTCCTACTCCTACTCCTACTCCTACTACTACTACTCCTACACGGGTGGTCCCGTGTGGCTCAGTTGGTAGAGCATGGCGCTTGCAACGCCAGGGTTGTGGGTTCATTCCCCACGGGGGGACCAGGATGAATATGTATGAACTTTCCAATTTGTAAGTCACTCTGGATAAGAGCGTCAGCTAAATGACTTAAATGTAAATCTACTACTACTACTCCTGCTACTCCAACAACAACAACAACAACAACAAACAGCATCCTATAGTGTACTACCTTTAAGCAGGGCCCATAGGGAACAGGGATGGCCATAAATGACTAAATACAATTACAAAATACCATAAAGATCAATGTATCAAAATAAACTACAAAATACTTGTATTTAGAAATGTATTTTATGAAAATACATGTACTTTGCATTTTAAAATACAGAAATACACTTGCAAGTAGCCGGACCGAACAGCATCAACATTCTCAGTAACAGTTACGGAAATGTTTTACGTGCTGTCACTGTGATCCTGTTGCCTTGTCACTCTACCTATATGTACACAGCTACAGTGCATTCGGAAAGTATTCAGACCCTTTTCCTTTTTCCACATTTTGTTACGTTACAGTCTTAATCTAAAATGGATTAAATAAATAAAAATCCTCATCAATCTACACACAATTCTCCATAATGACAAAATGAAAACAGGTTTTTAGAAATGTTTGTAAATGTAGGGACTGGGAGAATAGTCAAGATCTAGGGAAAGATGAACAGGGCAAAGAACAGAGAGATCCTTGGTGAAAACCTGCTCCAGAGCACTCAGGACCTCAGGCTGGGGCGAAGGTTCACCTTACAACAGGACACCGACCCTAAGCATACAGCCAAGACAATGTAGGAGTGGCTTCGGGACAAGTCTCTGAATGTCCTTGAGTGGCCTAGCCAGAGCCTGGACTTGATCCCGAGAGACCTGAAAATAGCTGTGCAACGACGCTCCCCATCCAACCTGAAAGAGCTTGAGAGGATCTGCAGAGAAGAATGGGAGAAACTCCCCAAATACATGTGTGCCAAGCTTGTAGCGTCATACCCAAGAAGACTCAAGGCTGTAATCGCTGCAAAAGGTGCTTCAACAAAGTACTGCGTAAAGGGTCTGAATACTTATGTAAATGTAATATTTGTGTGTAGATTGATGAGGGAAAAAATCAATTTAATCCATTGTAGAATAAGGCTGTAACGTAACAACATTTGGAGAAAGTCAAGGGGTCTGAATACTTTCCGATTGCACTGTGTCTCAATTGCCTCGTACCCTTGCACATCGACTCGGTACAGGTATTCCCTGTATATAGCCATGTTATTTTTACTCATTATTATTATTCGTTTTTCCCTGTGTATTTATTCCTCGTGTCACTCTTTATATTTGTTATTTATATATTTTTTTATCTTTAACTCTGCATTGTTGGAAAAGGACCCGTATGTAAGCATTTCACTGTTAGTCTACACCTTTTGTTTACAAAGCATGTGACAAATACACATTTATTTTCTTTGATATGTTGTTGTTAATCTACTTTAGTTGAATGCACTGGGTGTAAGTCACTCTCAATAAGAGTGTCTGCTAAATGACCAAAATGTAAATAAATATGTGAAAATTAACATACCAAAATTATCTGCAAAGCACACCTGGTATTATTATTGGCCTTGTTTCGGGTTGGACTTCATTAGAAAAATACTCAGCATCCTTTGCAATTGTACAATTTCACATTTACATTTATATTTAATTGATTTAACAGATGCTTTTAGTACACCATAGTGCCATCAAAATGCTGATACCAATGCAGGGAGAAAGGGGGACACAAAATTGTGAACCGCAATTAAAGAAATTGTATAGAAATTGTATTTTGAAAATAAAAATTACAGCTCTCGAAAGTATCTCGTCACAAAATACAGTTTAATACACATTTTAAAATACTCAGAAGTAATTGAAATACATATATCAAATACATGTAACAGAAATACTGCCCATCTCTGATAGGGAATAGGGACGCAGCCAATGACTACAATTCTGCTGCTTCAAGTTCAACTGTCAGTGTCAGTATAGTGTATCAGAACATGAGAAAATTGTGTCTCATAATGGACTCACGGAAAGACTGTATTTAAATAAAGACTTACCAACATTCAGGGCCAGGATTGTAAGTACCAGCCTTCTATTCATTCTGGAGATGACCAGCTTGAGAAAAACAGGGGAGAGAAGAAGAGAAGAGAGACAACGCAGGCAAAAACGACAGAAAGACTGAAGAGAGAGGAAACGGTGCAGAAGTCTAAACTCCTCGCACTCCTTTCTCCCCGCCCTCTCTTTCTCTATCCATAAAGCCTTCTCTTCGTCTTCGGCCTTTGCTGCTTTTCTTCTGCAAGATTTACTGCACACTTCCTCACTTCAAAGAGACAGGTACAAAAAGAAAGAGAGAAGAAGAAAAGAAAGAAGTGAAATGGAGAAGAGTGGAGGATAAGTGGGAGGGAGAGGCAGAAAGAAAAAAGGAGAATTGTTCACCTTTAGACATTTCTGTTGAGTCAGTCATGACCCTGGTTTTCATGCGCCTTCCAACAGTGAAGTGTGTTTGTGCGCCTGTGTGTGTGTGTGTACGGGTTCTCCAATAGGTCACGGTACACACCAATGCCAGGTACACCAGTTGTTTGCAGCAAGATCCCTATTATGAGTTTGATTCCTGCATAGGCCACATCTACAGGTAACTGCCCAAATGAAGGAAACAACAACACAAAGTGTCAATGGGGCGCTGGGCCTCCACGAGCCGGCAGAACAGCTTCAATGCACCATGGCATAGATTCTGTCTGGAACTGGAGGGATGCGACACCATCCTTAGACCATAAATTCCATCATTCGGTGTTTTGTTGATGGTGGTGGAAAACGCTGTCTCAGGCACCGCTCCAGAATCTCCCGTAAGTGTTCAATTGGGTTGAGATCTCACACATGCTTTAAACACCCTACACTTTGCATCTTTGAGACCCCTCTTTCAAAGTCACTGAGATCTATTCTTCTAGCCATGGTAGCCAAAATATTTGGGCGACTGGGCATTTTAATAAATGATGCTAAGCATGATGGGATGTTAACGGCTTAATATACTCAGGAAGCATCTTGTGTGGAAACACCTGCTTTCAATATACTTTGTATTCTTCATTTACTCAAGTGTTTCTTTTACTTTGGCAGTTACCTGTACACTATGTATTAATTGTAATTTATATTGTTTAAATTTAGAGAATTTAAGGGGGATATTATAAATTTGTTGTTAGTTTGTGGATAGTGTTGTGTACAACCTTCTCTTTAACTGTAACTTAATACATTAGCTGTGGATTAAAGTGTCTGCTAAATGGCCTTATCATATTATTTCATATCCTAATTAATAACCATATTATTATTATATTCTTTGTTATTCTACAGTGCCTTCAGAAAATATGTATACCCCTTGACTTGTTACATGTTACAGGAGAAATTAAAACATTTTTATCTCAGCCATCTACACACAATACCCGATAATGACCAAGTGAAAACATGTTTTTAGAAATTGTTGCTAATTTAGTAAAAATGAAATACAGAAATATCTAATTTACATAAGTATTCACACCCCTGAATAAATACTTTGTTAAAAGCACCTTTGGCAGCAATTAGAGCTGAGAGTCTTTCTGGGTAAGTCTCTAAGAGCTTTCCACACCTTGATTGTGCAACATTTGCCCGTTATTCATTTCAAAATTCTTCAAGCTGTCAAATTGGTTGTTGATCATTGCTAGACAACCATTTTCAGGTCTTGCCATAGATTTTCAAGTAGATTTAAATCAAAGCTGTAACTCGGTCACTCAAGAACATTCACTGTCTTCTTGGTAAGCAATTCCAGTGTAGATTTGGCCTTGTGTTTAACGTTATTGTCCTGCTGAAAGGTGAATTCATCTCCCAGTGTCTGGTGGAAAGCAGACCGAACCAGGTTTTCCTCTAGGATTTTGCCTGTGCTTAGCTCCATTCCGTTCATTTTTTTTTATCCTGAACAACTCCCCAGTCAAATACAAGCATACCCATAACATGATGCAGCCACAACTATGTTTGAAAATATGAAGAGTCGTACTCAGTAACTAACATAACACTTTGTGTTCAGGACAAAAAGTTAATTGCTATTCCATTTTTTTTCCAGTATTACTTTAGTGCCTTGTTGCAAACAGGATACATGTTTTGAAATATTAAGTTAGTATTGTGGAGCAACTACAATGTTTATCCATCTTCAGTTTTCTCCTTTCACAGCCCTTAAACTCCGTAACTGTTTTAAAGTCACCATTGGCCTGTGGTTTCCTTCATCTCCGGCAACTGAGTTAGGAAGGAAGCCTGTATCTTTGAAGAGACTGGGTGCATTGATATACCATCCAAAGTGTAATTAATAACTTTACCATGCTCAACGGGATATTCAATGTCTGCTTTTAAAAAAAAAAAAAATAATTATGTTACCCATCTATCTATAGGTGCCCATCTTTGCGAGGCATTGGAAAACCTCCCTGGTCTTTGTGGTTGAATCTGTGTTTGAAAGTCACTGCTCGACTGAGGGACCTTACAGATAATTGAATGTGTGGGGTACAGCGATGAAGTAGTCATTCAAATATCATGTCAAACACTATTATTGCACACAGAGTCAATGCAACGTGTGACTTGTTCAGCACATTTTTACTCCTGAATTGATTTAGGCTTGTCATAACAGAGAGGTTCAATACTTATTGATTCAAGACATTTCAGCTTTTCATTTTTTACAAATTTGTTACAAAAAAACTAAACATAATTATATTTTGACATTGTGAGGTATTGTGTGTAGGCCAGTGACTAAAAGTCAACATTTAATCTATTTAAAATTCAGGCTGTAACACAACAAAATGTCGAAAAAGTAATGTGGGTGTGAGTACTTTCTAACGGCACTGTACTGAATGTTTTCTTTTCTTCTCTTAATTCAACCATTACTCATGTTTTCTGTTCGTTCACACCCGTCCATTCCCTCCCTCTTTTGCTCTCGTTTTCTCTCATCTTCAGTCTCTGGTTTACCGAGCCGTAGATGTGTAGAAAGCCCCGTAAAATTGCCCTCCTCCTCCTTTCTCTCTCTATGAGACACTTCTCTCCGTACGTTGACTGAATATTCAAAACCTAGGACCATCCCGCTTTCCCCTCCTCCTAGATTTGTTAAACAACAAAAATCTACATTTCTCAAATTATCCATTTTTTTATCGTTCTGTAACAGTATGAATTTGTATTTTGTTTGTCTATCAGTAAATACACAATTGAGCCTACATACACCTACTGTACTGTATGGTACATTATAGACATATAATTATAGACATATATTATAGACATATAAACACTTCACATATATTATGGGCTACAGAAATCGTTCCACAACCATTGATTGATGACAATAATCACTGACTAGTATTTCAGTGCCCTCCTTTCCCCCGCAGAGGTCCGTCGCTCTCTCTCTCTTTCTTCTCTGTGTCATCTCCCTGGTTAGGTCTTCTCGGCCCACATCAGAAAAAGATCATCACAATCAGCGAGGGGGAACGAAGGCCTGATAGTGAACTCTGAGACAATACAAGCAAGGCCCACGCCTTTCAGAACAAATCAATTAAACTCTATCAAGTTCTATCCGATTGAATTAAGCTTGAAGCAATTGAAGTAACAGTCAAAACTAACTTTCACCCCACGTCAGGCAGTTATCGCGGTATTTGTATTTTCTCCCAACACGAGAGAAAAGATAAGTAGATAAAAAATAAATAAATAATTCAAATTACGAGTCAGAACACAGCCCTCTTAGATCAAGTTCAGTGTTTAATTAATATTCACACAAAAAAAAATAAGAAACTTAAAACAAGCTCCAAGCTTGTATTTTTATTTCCCCCTTATCAATGCCGCGTATCTCCGTTGGGCTTCTAAAACCCAATTTCTGACTCATCTTTTCTTCCTTGAATACAGAGTGTTAGGGTCTGTCCCAAACGGAACCCCATTCTCTGCCCATAGGGCTCTGGTCAAAAGTAGTGCATTTTGTAGGGGGTAGGGTGCTATTTGGGACAGTTGTAGTGTGATAATCCCAGTAAAACACTGCCCCCTGGTCGTAGACTACACCAGTCAGTCCAACCAGTTAACTTGATGAAGAAGCCCTACATAACTAAACAGAAGCTTCAGAACACCTTCATAGGGCATGATGACAACCAATGTAGTAATGCTCCATTTAAGACCACCGATTAAGGTTGAAGAGCTCATGACTTTTAGATGTGTCTATGAATGCTGTATGAGCCATCATGAAGACGGTATGAATCTCTGTAGAACCCCCCCCCCCCAGTAACAGCTCTCTCCTCTTGTGCTTTCTGAGCTAAAGCAGGCAGATGAGTCCCAAATCGCACCCACTTCCATATATAGTGCACTACTTTTGACCAGAGCCCTAAGAGAATAGGATTCCATTTGGGGTGCAGGCTATTAATCCCTTGTTTTAATGTCATGTCACCTGTTATTGATAACAGCTCTTTAATAATTTATACAAATCACATTATATTATTCTCATTGAAAGTGAACTTATAGAAATAAACTATTTCCTCATTGCAATCATTGTCAAGCATCAGTTCATGTCAACAGGCAGATTATGGAGAGAGGGTGAAATAGAGAGTGAGGTGAGAAAGACGAGAGGTGAGTTTAACGCCAAGCGAGCCTCGTGGGGGAAGAGACGAAACGGAGTGTGAAGTGAGAAAACGGAGAGACCAGAGAGAAGAGAAACAAGCATGATTCTCGACAGAGAATACAGATATGATTCTGTAAACAATGACGTCATTGTCAATAGGCATCAAAATACCTAAACAACCAACCAAAACATCCTGTCAAGAAAGGACTTGGAAGCTAAACTTGTAGGACATACAGATGTAGGATCTTAACTTGATCACCCTGTTGTTGCAGGAAATTTCCTGCACAGCAGAAAATTCAAACATAGTGTATTCAAGGTTGAAAATGGCTTCTAAAGTTATTAATTTCAGACTTAATTTGCCCTGACAATTTATCAGACCCTACAAAATTATAATCCACGTGTCATTTTGCTGCAGGATTATTTTCCTGCAGTGAGAAACAGGTCAAATTAAGATCCTACATCTGTAAAGATGTCCAGATTTTGCAAAGAAACAAACATCATACATGCAGAGCCAGGTGATTAAGAAAGAAGATAGGGTTATTGAAGTCTCCAAAACGACCACTGATCAGGGCCCGCATTCATAAAGCCTCTCAGAGTAGGTGTACTGATATAGGATCAGTTTAGCCTTTTAGATCATAATGAATACGATTACATGGACAGATCCTAGAGTTCCTATTCGTAGGATTTTCCTTCTTTAGTATTAAGTACTTCCTAACCAGAACGAAGAGCGACAAAGACAGTTTACAGAACAACACAATTCCTGAACAGAACTGCACCTGTAAAACGTTTTGGTTCGGGTGGTTATTAAGTTAACATCGTCATGTACGAACGAATATGGTCAACACATGTAATCTGACATCGGTGTAGAATGATATGGGTGTTAGAACAAGTCAAATGTACTCCAATGCGTATACTGTACAGTGCCACAAGGGACTTGTGCTACAGGGTGAGACCAGTGATAAGGAATATATGTGTAGATATATTTTATGTAGAACATGACTCTCTGACATGTAGAATAAGGAGTCACGTCAGCTCCATTTCTATCTGAAACGTACGTGGCCAAGGTATTGTTGATTGGCTCAGTATTCCACAAAGGGAGGGAGAAGAGTGAAAGGGCCGACAGCCAATAGGAGGAGAGAGAGGGGAGAGTGAAGGGGCCGACAGCCAATGGGAGAGTGTTTCTAACAACACATTGGAACACAAGGGGAGGTCCTGAGACAGTTATGCACTTGAGAATGACAGGAGGGGAGGAGAAGAGGCAGATTGAGAGAGCGAGCGAGAGAGAGAGAGAAAGAGAGAGAGAGAGAAAGAGAAAGCGAGAGAGAAAGAAAGAGAGAAAGAGAGAGAGAAAGAGAGAGAGAGAAAGAGAGAGAGAGAAAGAGAGAGTCAGAAAAAAAGAGCAAAATGAGGGAGAGACTGGAGAATGTGTGGTGGGAGAGGAGTGATGGGGTGAGAGCAGAGGGAGGGTTCAGGAGTAGGGCTGTGGCACTCCAAACCCGGGCCTGTAGAGCGGCCTGCCTGTGGGGGACTGAGAGTTGGGCAGAGCGGGGCCCGTGGGGTAGCTATACCCCTCAACCCCACCGTAAGGGTACGCAGAGGGGTAGGGGGCGCTGTTGGGGGCGCTGTACTGCCCGAACGCAGACCCTGAGCCGGGGACGCCAGGGAACGTGGGCTGGGTGGGGTACGGGCAGGCATTGGCCGGAGGCCCGAAAGCGGGGCGGGATGTGTAGCCCGCCGCTGGGATGAAAGGTGAGCCGGGGCTGGGGTAGGGAGGAAATTGACCTGGAGGAATGGACGGGCCTGGTCCTGATACTGCGGAAGTGGCTGTCGGGTTAGGAGGGGAGACGGGGTATGGGGTGTAAGGTAGGGCGGAGCCGGGGCCATTTTGGGAAGAGGGGTTTTGGAAACTAGAGTGATTGTTGGGATTGGAATTCTGCTGCGGTTGTTGTTGCTGAGGAGCTTGATGATGATTCCATGGCGATGACTGTGTTGTCGCTGGGTCCTGATTGGCGCTCGTTTGTGATGTCATGGAGCCGGCGTCACC
Organism: Salvelinus alpinus; assembly: GCF_045679555.1. NCBI lineage: Eukaryota > Metazoa > Chordata > Actinopteri > Salmoniformes > Salmonidae > Salvelinus > Salvelinus alpinus. The sequence goes on along the minus strand of NC_092124.1, from coordinate 6,699,070 downwards.
GGCGGCGGTCTCCTTCTTCTGGCGCAGGATCTCCTGCAGTTTCTCTATCCGCACTCGTCTTTTGTGAGCGAGGGAGCGGAGGGAGAGGAAGCGGTCAAGGAACGAGTCCAGCGACAGCTGGCCGTCCAGAAACTCATCTGCCAGACTCTGATGGAGAGAGAAAAAGAGACAGAGGGAGTGTTAAAGAACGGGAGAGAGGGATCGGGGTAAATATGGAAACACTATTGACAATGTCTGAGAACGTATTATTTATTTATGATGTTATTTATGTCTTATTCCAACTGCTGGTCTTCTGTGCGGCGTTCAATAGAGTGAGAGATGAGTAGATCATTTTGTCGTCATTGGTCCTGTGTTTAAGGATAGATATTCCCCAATCTCGTCAACAGTATAATCTGCCGGTTTCATTTTCCGACCGAGTCGTCTGTCACTGTGGCCTCTCACCTCTGACTCCGTCTCTGTGCTGGCGCCCTCTGTCTGGAGTCTGGAGAACAACCCCTCTGGTGATACCTGCCCCATGATGCCATCTGGAGGGGAGAGAGAGAGAATAAAAGAGATGGGGCAGAAATGGAGAGAGAATGTAAGAGACCAACATAGGAGGGAGGGGGTGTAAGAGACCAACATAGGAGGGAGGGAGTGTAAGAGACCAACATAGGAGGGAGGGAGTGTAAGAGACCAACATAGGAGGGAGGGAGTGTAAGAGACCAACATAGGAGGGAGGGAGTGTAAGAGACCAACATAGGAGGGAGGGAGTGTAAGAGACCAACATAGGAGGGAGGGAGTGTAAGAGACCAACATAGGAGGGAGGGAGTGTAAGAGACCAATATAGGAGGGAGGGAGTGTAAGAGACCAATATAGGAGGGAGGGAGTGTAAGAGACCAATATAGGAGGGAGGGAGTGTAAGAGACCAATATAGAGGGAGAGAGTGTAAGAGACCAATATAGAGGGAGAGAGTGTAAGAGACCAATATAGAGGGAGGGAGTGTAAGAGACCAATATAGGAGGGAGGGAGTGTAAGAGACCAATATAGAGGGAGAGAGTGTAAGAGACCAATATAGAGGGAGAGAGTGTAAGAGACCAATATAGAGGGAGGGAGTGTAAGAGACCAATATAGAGGGAGGGAGTGTAAGAGACCAGTATAGAGGGAGGGAGTGTAAGAGACCAACATAGGAGGGAGGGAGTGTAAGAGACCAACATAGGAGGGAGGGAGTGTAAGAGACCAACATAGAGGGAGGGAGTGTAAGAGACCAACATAGAGGGAGGGAGTGTAAGAGACCAACATAGGAGGGAGGGAGTGTAAGAGACCAACATAGGAGGGAGGGAGTGTAAGAGACCAACATAGGAGGGAGGGAGTGTAAGAGACCAACATAGGAGGGAGGGAGTGTAAGAGACCAACATAGGAGGGAGGGAGTGTAAGAGACCAACATAGGAGGGAGGGAGTGTAAGAGACCAACATAGGAGGGAGGGAGTGTAAGAGACCAACATAGGAGGGAGGGAGTGTAAGAGAGAAAAAAAAAGGGAGAAAGAGGGCGAAAGAAAGAGAAAGGCGCATAAAAATCTCCCACACTTCAATGTCACGCCAAGCTTCTCAGTCCCCGTAGACACACACAACACCGACAGCACAATGCCTCACGCCAGGCTTGGGAGGTATACGTCATTCGGTAGTTACTAACTATGCTTGTATAACTTTATGAGCTGCAATTCATTCGTTCGTTTTCGCTCGTTAGCATTTAGCTAACCGCATCTATGTGATTTCACTATTTGTTTGTGCTAATTTTGTTAGCATTCTGGTAATAGAGGCACAATGGGTTTTCTTGCGTTTTTAGCACCCCCATGTGTGCCATACAGGTAACACCGTAAATCCCGGGACGAAAGAAGGACGGTATGAAAATCTGGATACCGCCGAAGCCTATTAAACACATTTGAGAACAAACGAATCTCATGAAGCTCAATGTTGGATAAACATGGATACACATGCAACAGGAAAATCTACTTTCATGCATCTTCAAATATCTCTGGTAGACTTCTCATTGAGGGCAAGCTCAAGGTTAACACCCAGTCAAGGTGAACCACTAGGAGGACTGATTCAGGGGTGAAATAACAACGCATTCCATATTACTAATCACCTTTAGGAAAAACATATGACGTAACTATGAGCCGTACCCAATTCCAGCCCTGCAAACGGACACCATCACAAACACAGCTTCTCATGAAAAGCTTACAAAACAAGGCTGCAGGAATGTAGTATGTGTGCATGTACACAGATCACACGGCCTGGTCTGCTTCAAGAGCTGACGGCAGTGGAATGGGAGCTGATGAGGTGGTATCCAGGGAGACCCTGGCAGACAGACACACAGGCCAGATCTGGAAGCCTGGGAGGGGGGGGGGGTCTGTCTGTGTGTCTATGTAACCAGTAGAGACCAAGGCTTAGTCCCAAATGGCACCCCATTTCCTATACTACCTAAGTAGTGCACTACATAGGCGAGAAAGTGCTTTTGGGACTAGTAGAGACCAACTGAGTGTCCAGGATCTGAACAGGCCAGACAAGATCTATCCCTACACTACACTCTCTCTCAAGTCTGTTCCTGCCATCTGTCTGTGTCTCCATCCCTCTCAACTCTCCATCTGTCTATTTCTATTTCCATATCCTCTCTCTCTTCCTCTATAATGTTGCTTTTCTTCATCTGTCTCTATCTATTATCCATCAATAACCTCCCATCTCATCCCTCCCTCCCTGGGTACAGTAGGTCTCTCTGACTCCGTCCCTCTATCCCTTACCTTTCTGGTCACAGTGTTGTCTGTAGGTCTCTCTGACTCCCGCCAGTTCAGAGTATCTCTCCACTAGATGTTCTCTCTGTCTCTCCAGGCGAGGCTTCATGTCCAGGTTCTGTTCTGCCAGGTTACGGTTGGAGGCCAGTGCCATCTCCCTCTCCAGCTGGATGTTCTGAATCTATAGACGAGGAAGAAGGAGTCAATAATACATTGTATTTCCTTCATGTCTTTTTGACCGGGACTATGTACGACAGACATTGTAGCGACCGGACGTTAACTTCCATAGCTCGCTAATTCTCATAACGACCCTAGCCTTGATCAGCATGTTATGATCGCTCCCATTTGGGATAGCGTTATTGGGATTGTGGATAGTGCGTTCGTCTTGAGGGTCAGGAGACCCGGGTTCAAGTCCTGCTCGAGGCACTACGCTCTCCTCCTGTACGTGACGTCACGGCAATACGTTGAATGACAACATTACCAGTCGGTGTATGACAGAAGCTGCCAGGTCCTCCCTTCTGAGACCTGCTTGAGAAAAGTCATCCTTTTTGTTTAGGCAGACCTGGCTAGCCAAGACAGCAGCAACTTAACAAGACGAGTTAGCCAGGAACAGGTCATTTGCATCTAGTGAACATAACTCCCCACGTGAAGAGTGAAGACAAACAAATGAAACTCATTGGTTAGTGTTTTGGACTTATGGACAAAGGTGGAAGAGAAGTCAATATGACTGTTGATGGCAGGATGAGCTTGAACATTGCTACTGGTCAGAGTGAGATGAGACCTAGATGTCCATCCTCAGATGAATCATTCATCTAGGTCCTACATTGAGTAATAGCCAAGTCGTGTGACCTGACAGAAAAAGCAAGGCCTCAGCTCAGAGATAGGCCTATAGACAAACTTGGCTAGTCATTATCCCTTACTCAGATACAAAAAAAACACTGGAGGCATTTCAGTAAGAGGCGCATCTCGACTAGCCTGGTCCCAGATCGGTTTTGTGCCATCTTGCAAACTCCTGTTGGCAATGTCACGCCAAACATGGCGCATGACAATAATAGATGACCATAGGAATTGGTTAGAGCACAAACAGATCTGGGACCAGGCTACATCTCAATCTATTTAAGACACAATCGACAGACAATAAGACAAAGCAAAGACGTGATTGCTTACCTCATCAGATTCCAATGCCATGGACTCCACCCGCTCTGTATTGTCCAGCAAATCCTCCAACTCGGATTGGCTGAGGTCCTGAAGCTTGTCCATTGATTTGCCAGGACAGCTGTCAATCACATGGAGGGAAAAGTGAGCTGTCAATGTCATCTGTTTACCAAACATACCAAACAAATTAAACTTAAAGCTAACTGACAGGATACAAAAGAGATCCACACAAATTGATAAATGAACAGGCAGGCTGATCAAATATTAAATGGGAAATCAATTTTCTAGACTATAATCTAACATTATCATACAAGACAGAATTGGCAGTTATATGTGGGCACTAAAATGTTACATTGTTCCGCCATGATGCTACATACGAGAGCTGGGCGATATGGACAAAAATCTATATCGCAATAAATTGCCTGAATTGATGAGATAACGATAAACAGAAGAATAAGTTGATAACATTAATGTGCACCACAGTTTTTTTTACGTTTTATTATCCTTTAAACTACTACTAGTTCGATGATTGTAGCCATCAATTGTCCCATTAGATTCACCCATATTAGCAAACTTATTTCATTTTAAACTTCACATTTCTCTAATATAGCTCTACTACATACACTTTATGCTTTGATAAACAAAGCTAAATCCTGATCAGGCCTAAGTTACTTCAGCTGCTTGCTATCTTGGCTACATCTTCGCCTAGTCATTAAACATGGGCCACATTCAGTAGGCAAATGTTGTGGAACGTTGCAGTTAGAAAAAACATTAATAGATCTATTTAGTCATTTTGCAGACACTCTTATCCAGAGAGACTTACAATTAGTGCATGCACGTTAAGATAGTTAGGTGAGACAACATACCACAGTCATAGTAAGTACATTTCCCCTCAAAGTAAATTATCAACAAAGTCAGTGCTAGCAGGAAAAGACAATTGCAGAGAATTATTTTCTTATTTAAGATACTCTTTTGATGAGTTAGGGTTTCAAATAAATTTGCAAAAGATGGGCTGGGATGCCGCTGTCGTGACATTAGGGGGAAGCTTGTTCCACCAGTGGGGTCCCAGGACAGAGAAGAGCTTTGACTGGGCTGAGTGGGAGCTGACCCCCTTGTTGATATCTGTCGTTGTGGCTCCTTATTCCACATGTCAGAAAGGCATGTTTGTAACGCTCCACAACATTGTGCCCTGCTGAACGCACCCTAGCTATCTTGATTGATGGCTTGCCATCAGCTAACCAACACTAATACTGTTGTCAACCAGCTATAGTTAGCCACAGCAAGCAGACTGGCTATCACATTATAAAGCAAGTTAGAGGGCAATATTACTTATGTTATGCTGCTAGCAAATCAAGAAATTCGTTGCGACAGGGCACACAACATTGACGGGCATCAACCTCTGAGTGTGTGACGGATGACGTAAAACGGACACGGGAGCCCTGACCCCAATATACAAACAAGGCAATCTGGTTGAGGACAAATCGCCGGTAAAAGACGAATCTAACGTAATTTTACGGGCTAGCTAGCCTTAACGGGTTGTTCGAGTTCCGTGTAGGGATGACAACAACAATTGTTATGATCACATTCAATGAAAGAATCTTGCTACCGTCAACTTTGAGGAAAGCCCACTGTTCGCGATCTTCAAATCCTCAAAAAAACGACGTCATTCGATCGTGTTGCTTGATATCAGATACAGCAGTAGTCCAACAATAATTACTTTAATATCTGCTCGACGATAACCATAAAAATAGATTAAAGAATAGCTGTTTTATCAGCAATATTTGGAAAGTTTCACTTCACACTAACAGAAACCGCCACCATTTTTGGAATGACCCATATTCTGCTTCCGTGGGGGGTTATTAAATGCAGTGTCAATAATTTTATGACCTTTCCAACTAAAGAAAATGAAAATATATTGTGATCATGTTGCTACTTTTATCACACAAATCTTTAGATAGCATGAGCAGTTTTCTTTGACAGTTCGTCCCCTTCTTGGGGCAATGGTTTCATCCAGCGCGCAGCTGATTTGAAGGGAAACCCACCCCTACGTGACAAGAGTATTCCATGAATGCCAGCAGGGAGGTAACCTGTAAAGTAAAGGAATTCTGGTTGGAAAAAGTGGAAACATTATGTCAACGGCCAATATCTGTCATCATGACTCTCACTATAAATGCTTACTAATAAAACATACTGGCAGCACTATATCCAAAAATAATGACTAACCACAAGTGAAACATTCTAACAGTATGAAAATAATATGTTGTTCCTTCTTTTTTATTTTATTTAACCTTTATTTAACTAGACAAGTCAGTTAAGAACAACTTCTTATTTACAATGACGGCCTACCAAAAGGCCTCCTGCGGGGACTGGGGCTGGGAATAAAAATATATCTTTTTTTTACATATATAAATATAGGACAAAACAACACTACATAAAGAGAGACCTAAGACAACAACATAGCAAGGCAGCAACACATGACCACAGCATGGTAGTAACACAACATGGTTGCAGCACAAAACATGGTACAAACATTATTGGGCACAGACAACAGCACAAAGGGCAGTAAGGTAGAGACAACAATACATCACGCAAAGCAGCCACAACTGTCAGTAAAAGTGTCCATGATCGAGTCTTTGAGTGAAGAGATTGAGATAAAACTGTGGAGTTTTGAATGTGTGTTGCAGCTCGTTCCAGTCGCTAGCTGCAGCGAACTGAAAAGACGAGCGACCCAGGGATGTGTGTACTTTGGGGGACTTTTAACAGAATGTGACTGGCAGAACGGGTGTTGTATGTGGAGGATGAGGGCTGCAGTAGATATCACAGATAGTGGGGAGTGAGGCCTAAGAAGGTTTTATAAATAAGCATCAACCATTGGGTCTTGCAACGGGTATACAGAGTTGACCAGTTTACAGAGTATAGAGTGCAGTGATGTGCCCTATAAGGAGGATTGGCAAATCTGATGGTATTTGATTAGGATCCCCATTAGCTGTTGCAAAAGCAGCAGCTACTCTTCCTGGGGTCCACACAAAACATGAAACATAATACAGAATGACATAATACAGAACATCATTAGACAAGAACAGCTCAAGGACAGAACTACATACATTTTTAAAAAGGCACACACAGCCTACATACAGGCAAACTATCTAGGTCAAATAGGGGAGAGGCGTTGTACCACGAGGTGTTGCTTTATCTGTTTTTTGAAACCAGGTTTGATGTTTATTTGAGCAATATGAGATGGAAGGAAGTTCCATGCAATAAGGGCTCTAATATAATACTGTACATTTTCTTGAATTTGTTCTGGATTTGGGGACTATGAAAAGACCCCTGGTGGCATGTCTGGTGGGATAAGTGTGTGTGTCAGAGCTGTGTGTAAGTTGACTTTGCAAACAATTTGGGATTTTCAACACAATGTTTCTTATAAAAGAAGTGATGCAGTCAGTCTCTCCTCAACTCTTAGTGAAGAGAGTCTGGCATGCATAGTATTTATATCAGCCCTCTGATTACAATTAAGAGCTAAATGTGCCGCTCTGTTCTGGACCAGCTGCAGCTTAACTAGGTCTTTCCTTGCAGCACTGGACCACACGACTGGACAATAATCAAGATTAGACAAAACTAGAGCCTGCAGGACTTGCTTTTTGGAGTGTGGTGTCAAAAAAGCAGAGCATCTCTTTATCTCCCCATCTTTGCAACCATATGTTTTGACCATGACAGTTTACAATCTAAGGTATGGCGGAATGGTAAAGGACATTAGCTGCTCGAGAGCACCCTTACCTGCCGATCTATAAATTATGTCTCCGTAATCTAGCATGAGTAGGATGGTCATCTGAATCAGGGTTATTTAGGCAGCTGAGGTGAAAGAGGAGCGACTACGATAGAGGAAACCAAGTCTACATTTAACTTTAGGTTGCAGCTTTGATATGTGCTGAGAGAAGGAAAGTGTACCATCTAGCCATACTCCCAAGTACTTGTATGAGGTGACTACCTCAAGCTACAAACCCTCAGAGTTAGTAATCACACCTGTGGGGAGAGGGGCATTCTTCTTACCAAACCACATTACCTTTGTTTTGGAGGTGTTCAGAACAAGGTTAAGGGTAGACAAAGCTTGTTGGACAATAAGAAAGCTTTGTTGTAGAGCATTTAACACAAAATCCGGGGAGGGGCCAGCTGAGTATAAGAATGTATCATCTGCATATAAATGTATGAGAGAGCTTCCTACTGTCTGAGCTATGTTGTTGATGTAAATTGAGAAGAGCGTGGGGCCTAGGATTGAGCCTTGAGGTACTCTCTTGGTGACAGGCAGTGGCTGAGACAGCAGATTTTCTGACTTTATACACTGCACTCTTTGAGAGAGGTAGTTAGCAAACCAGGCCAAAGACCCCTCAGAGACACCAATACTCCTTAGCCGGCCTACATGAATGGAATGGTCTACCGTATCAAAAGCTTTGGCCAAGTCAATAAAAATAGCAGCACAACATTGCTTAGAATCAAGGGCAATGGTGACATCATTGCGGACCTTTAAGGGTGCAGTGACACATCCATAACCTGAGAGGAAACCCGATTGCATACCAGAGAGAATATTATAGACATCAAGAAAGCCAGTCAGTTGATTATTGACAAGTTTTTCCAACACTTTTGATAAACAGGGCAAAATAGAAATAGGCCTATAACAGTTAGGATCAGCTTGATCTCCCCCTTTAAATAAAGGACCGTGGCTGCCTTCCAAGCAGGGGCAGCAACCTTAAAGAAGAAAGGGTCTAAACCATCTGACCCCGATGATTTTTGTGGGTCAAGTTTCAGGAGCTCCTTTAGCACCTCGGACTCAGTGACTCCTGCAGAGAGAAACTTTGTAGTGGGGCAAGGGAAAAAGAGGGAGAAGCATCGGGGGTAGTCACATCAGAAGGGGTGGAAGATGAGGAAATGTTGGATGGGCAGGGAGACATGGCTGAGTCAAATAGGAACCTGACTTAATGAAGTGGTGATTAAAGAGCTCAGCCATGTGCTTCTTGTCAGTAACAGCCACATCATCAACTTTAAGGGACATGGGCAGCTGTGAGGAGGAGGGTTTATTCTCCAGGTCTTTAACCATTTTCCAGAACTTCTTGGGGTTAGACCCACAGAGCGAGAACTACTCCTTAAAGTAACTAACTTTGGCCTTCCGGATAGCCTGAGTGAACTTATTTCTCATTTGCCTAAACGAGAGCCAGTCAGCCTGAGTATGCGTGTTCCGAGTCTTTCGCCAAAATGCAATTCTTGAGGTGGAGTAACTCTACAAGATCACGGTCGAACCAGTGGCTGAACCTGCTTTTAATTCTCATTTTCTTTATGGGGACATGTTTGTTAACAATAACACTGAAAATATCAAAAAAGAAGGTCCAAGCATCTTTGACAAGCTGATTCTATACCATTTTACTGATATTTATAGGTTATTATAAAAAGCCAGCAGTGACGTTACACTGAACACACAACCCTCAATCTAAATAAGCATCAGTCCACGGAGTTTATACAAATTATTTTATTAGGTTTCTCAAAAAATTGTAAGCCTGTAAAGCTCGTAAGGAACAAACAAACCACGAAAAAAAAAAAACATGAACTTAAACAAGTTAAAGGAAATGTGGTCACTGACAAAAATCTGATTAAAGATTAATATTTTTCTAAAATAGGTTTTTCAACTAGCATCCATTGGTTAATCAGTTTGACTAATTGATAATTCGGCACAGTCCCACTCCGAGTCCCTTGAGTGCGGAGAAAGAGAGGAGAGAGTGGAGGGTAAGAGCACCCAAGTCATAAACGATGAGTAGGACTGTGAGACTCCTGAAGAACTCCTGGGACAGAGAAAAACACAAGGAAGGATAAACAACAACACAAAAAAACACAGTGCCACACACAATACAGGGCACTAAAATAGTATAGTGGCAAACAAGACAAACTGTCCACACACACACACATGCTTATGAACCATCCACAAATCAGTCCTTACCTCTTGGTACTCTCCTGGGCACTTTTGTGCAGCCCATGTGTACAGGTCAATGCTTGGCAGAGTGCAGGGTTCAGCAGAGCCCTGGACGGAGTGTAGGGAGACGCTGTACAAACACAGAGCCAGTAGGCCCGCCACCAGGCTGGCCACGTTGGTGTAGGCACAGCCCGTCAGCTGGGGAGGAAGACACAACATGGAAGATAGAGTAAGTAGAGACAGGAAAATCTCCTGGCCCAAAAGATGAAATACGATAAACTTGATTGTTCCTAAGAGAAAAAAAGTATAGGACCTAAATGTTGCTATGTAATGGATGTATCTTCTCATGCACGTAATAGAGTATAAACATTGCACAGTAGCCTATGGGCAACATGTTCATCCTAACATGTGGGTTACTTTACAGGTAGACCCAGGTGGACATTTAAATAATGGAATCTATTACACCCGGTTAGAGCAGTGTATATTCCAATGCAACATGTGACTGTTGTAATGTCTTACTAGCTGTCTGCTGGGAGACTTCTCACAGGCCAAGGCGAACGACCCTGCCATCACAAACTTTAAAAGAAAGTAGAAACAATATGTTGTTTCAATTGCTACAGATGTGAAAAAAGAAAACCAAACCATCCAATGATGTACACTATATCACATATAGCCTATGCATAAAATAAACAGAAGCCACAGGAAGCTTGGCACCTTAATTGGGGAGGACAGGCTCGTGGTAATGGCTGGAGCAGAATTGGTAGAATGGTATCAAATATATCAAACACATGGTCACCCTTCAATGTTGTGATGCAAAAGTATTGGCAAAATGTATTTCTGATAAAATAAAAAAGGTCCTACCGTACATTATTCATCACGATCAGACGGGATTGTTAAAAGGAAGATATATTGGAGACAACATTAGACAACTACTATAAATAAAGGAAAACTATGAGAATGAGGGAAACCAGGTATAATTTTTATAGCAGATTTTGCGAATGCATTTGATACAGTCCCTGGATTTTTGAACTCTCTCATAAGATGGGTAAAAGTCATGAACAACAATCCTTTATGCGAAATAATAAATAACAGTTACTCCTCTGAGAACTTTGAATTGTCAAGAGGCATAAAACAAGGTTGCCCTCTGTCACCATACCTATTTATTTTGTCCATTGAATGGTAAATAACATATTGTGCAATTTGGAGTCACTTCTATTGTAAATAAGAATAGAATATGTTTCTAAACACTTCTGCATTAATGTGGATGCTACCATGATTATGGATAATCCTGAATAAATCGTGAATAATGATGAGTGAGAAAGTTACAGAAGCACAAATATCATACCCTCCCCCCCAAAAGTGCTAACCTCCCTTGTTATTATAATGGTGAGAGGTTAGCATGACTTGGGGATATCATATTTGTGAGTCTGTAACATTAATGTAGAAGTGTTTAGAAACATATTCTATTCTTATTTACAATATACAGTTGAAGTCAGAAGTTTACATACACTTATGTTGGAGTCATGAAAACTCGTTTTCAACCACTCCACAAATTACTTGTTAACAAACTATAGTTTTGGCAAGTGGGTTAGGACATCTACTTTGTGCATGACACAAGTAATTCTACAGACACATTATTTCACTTATAATTCAATGTATCACAATTCCAGTGGGTCATAAGTTTACATACACTAAGTTGACTGTGCCTTTAAACAGCTTGGAAAATTCCAGAAAATGATGTCATGGCTTTAGAAGCTTCTGATAGGCTAATTGACATAATTTGAGTCTTGAAGGAGTATGCACATATGCACATTTGTGGCCTGCTGGAGGTCATTTTGCAGGGCTCTGGCAGTGCTCCTCCTTGCACAAAGGCGGAGGTAGCGGTCCTGCTGCTGGGTTGTTGCCCTCCTACGGCCTCCTCCACGTCTCCTGATGTACTGGCCTGTCTCCTGGTAGCGCCTCCATGCTCTGGACACTACGCTGACAGACACAGCAAACCTTCTTGCCACAGCTCGCATTGATGTGCCATCCTGGATGAGCTGCACTACCTGAGCCACTTGTGTGGGTTGTAGACTCCGTCTCATGCTACCACTAGAGTGAAAGCACCGCCAGCATTCAAAAGTGACCAAAACATCAGCCAGGAAGCATAGGAACTGAGAAGTGGTCTGTGGTCACCACCTGCAGAACCACTCCTTTATTGGGGGTGTCTTGCTAATTGCCTATAATTTCCACCTTTTGTCTATTCCAGTGTTGCTTCCTAAGTGGACAGTTTGATTTTACAGAAGTGTGATTGACTTGGAGTTACATTGTGTTGTTTAAGTGTTCCCTTTATTTTTTTGAGCAGTGTACAATGTATAAAATAGTAAAAATAAAGAAAAACCCTGGAATGAGTAGGTGTGTCCAAACTTTTGATAGGTACTGTAAGTGAATTTGTCCCAATACTTTTGGTCCCCTAAATGGGGGGACTATGTACAAATAGTGCTGTAACTTCTAAACGGTTCACCCGATATGAATGAAAACACCCTTCAAATGAAAGCTGACAGTCTCCAATTTAACGTCATCGTCACTGTGTCACTTCTAATCCAAAGTGCTGGAGTACAGAGACAAAACAACAAAAAATGTGTCACTGTCCCAATACTTTTGGAGCTCAATGTATTGTCTAGTTAAATAAATCCACAAATGACACATCAATCCCTTCGCTTCAATTTAAGCTATTATATAAATACTTGCAATAAAAATAATGCTTAATACAGTATATGGGGCATTGAACAGTCAGTCTTGTGCAGACTCTGCCACGAGGAAACAGAATCAATAGAATATATTTTCTGGTCCAGGAATGGTTGTTATGTTATAATATCAGGGTTCAGATGGACCTGCAAACTTATTTGTATTATTAGGGGATCTGAAAAAACATGCAGTCAATGGGAAATATCATTATACTCGAGTAAAGTATTTATTTTTAGGGCAATATCCATAGAAATGTTAGAGATAGTTAGGTTCAGGACCCTCGTAAGACATCATAGTAAAATGGAGGGATGTATTGCAAAAGGAAATAGCATTATACTGGGAAAGATGCGTAAATCTGTGGATATCGGAGGGTTGGAGTTAAGATCAGAATGAGTGGTAGATTGGTCGCTGCGGGTGAAATATATGTATAATTTCTTAACTACAGGTACCGTAGATGTGAGCAAAATAGCTGTAAGTAGCAGTAAACATATTGTTGTCCATTAGTTTACTCCAATTAGGGTAGGGATGGTATGGTAAGGGAAAAAAGTAGAGAAAAATAAAACATGGTTTCCATGTCTTTGATGCCATTCCATTCACTCTCTTCCAGCCATTATTACAATGCCACTTAATATAATGTTTACATACCCTACATTACTCATCTCATATGTATATGTATATACTGTACTCTATATCATCTACTGCATCTTGCCATCTTTATGTAATACATGTATCACTAGCCACTTTAAACTATGCCACTTTATGTTTACATACCCTACATTACCCATCTCATATGTATATACTGTACTCTATACCATCTACTGATCTTGCCTATGCCGTTCTGTACCATCACTCATTCATATATCTTTATATACATATTCTTTATCCCTTTACACTTGTGTGTATAAGGTAGTAGTTGTGGAATTGTTAGGTTAGATTACTTGTTGGTTATTACTGCATTGTCGGAACTAGAAGCACAAGCATTTCGCTACACTCGCATTAACATCTGCTAACCATGTGTATGTGACAAAAAACATTTTATTTTATTTTATTATGAGCTGTCCTCCCCTCAGCAGCCTCCTGTGACAGAAACAAAGATATTTATGACTTTATCAAATTAGGATCTTACCAGGAAGCCAATAAATAAAGGGAGCATGAGTTGTAGTTTGGGTAAGCCAACGTCCATGTAGTACAGAGGCACAGCCAACAGCACCTGGAATAGACCCAGGAGTATCGACACCACCTGGTGGAGAAAAGAGAGAACTGCATCTAAAGGAACTGGGGTGATTACAAAACTAAGCTCTGTGGTCCGATTCTAGCCTTCTCCCAGTTCCATTCAGTCTTGATCATAAGAAATTACTAGTGCAAAATGTATGATGAGGACAATCGGTCCTTCTAGCCCTTGCTTTCACCAGTCCAATGCTTTTAAGTGAGGGGAAGTGAGCAAGTGCGTACTCCATGGAGCAAGTGATGTCTGATGCATGGTGACACGATAGATATACGAATTCCACTCTTAAGACAAATTGAATGGTACAACAAGGAGAGAGAGAGCAGTCTGGTAGATGTATTGACTACCTATATGTATGAGTGTTTAGTAATCATTCAATTGATGCACATTACTCATTCAATTCTCTTACCGCTACAACCTCTGGGTCAAACTTGATGAAAAGGCGATGTAGTTTAGGAACATCTGTTCCTGACTCAGTGGGTGACATCATCCTGAATGAAAGAGTTTGGTCCAGGAGAGAGGAGAGGAAAGAGAAACGAGAGGAAGAGAAAGGAGAGTGTCAGGTTTTGGCCAGGACTGTTCAGGTTTTGTTCACTAGATGTCCCCCTTGCACCTTTTTTGTACCTTTTGTTTTTCTTGCCCTAATTATTGTTTGCACCTGTAAGTCATTCCCTTGTTAGTATTTAAACCCTGTGTGTTCCTCAGTTCCTTGCTCAGTGTTTGTATGTTAGCACCCAGCCCCAGCCTTTGTGATCATTTTTTCTCTTGTTGGATTTTCCAGAGGTTCTCTGGTTTTGTTCTCGTGTATTTTTGGATTGGTCTTTTGAGGTTTGTTTTTTCCCTTGCTGTTTTTACCACTTTGTGGATTTTCTTTGTATTTTGGAAGATATCTATTTTTTATTAAACCACCATCTCTAGTACTGCTGTGTCTGCCTCATCTTCTGGGTTCTGCCCATTATTAGTGACTGTTTCTCGCACCGGGTCCTGACAGAGAGGAGACATGCTTATCAGAATCAACCACAAAATGTAACCAATACAAACACAAAATGTAATCACAGGCACTGGAACGCAGACAAACAGCAGAACGCATGTTTGCAATTTTGGGTTCAAAGGTTTGACTGATGATTCACAGAGTTCTATGCTTTCCAGCATGATATATGAACTCTGCTTATGAAATGGATACTTCTGGATTTTGGCAATGAGTACCTTTGCCAGCGGTTCAAACTCATAAAAAAGACACACCCTCATCCACCTACCCTCACCTTATGCCCTTGGGGGAATCCCCGTCGCCATCTTGGAGGGCGGTCCAAACGATTAGCCAAGCAAGGGAAGTTTGCAACGTAAGCCCCTCAGCCCTCGCTTTTTAGTCGAGTTTGCGAGTGTACAATTATGTTCACTCCGGGGAAACTCCCCATAATTCAATTCACAACGATTGTACATCCGCTAAGAAAAGTCAGTGAAAACTTAAACAACATCAATGGAGAAGTCAACATACAAGTGTAAGTAAAAAATGAATGCAAATACATTTGAAATTGTGCTACTAATGCACATGACGGCACAAACACGTCTCGTTATCTTGGTTATCTTTTGGAAATTATAGAAATAAAACATTTTCCTTCTTCAGAAGTTCCAGCTAGGCAGGCTAACGTTAGTTAGTTAATTCATTTGCTAGCTATCATACAGTAGGCGCATATTAATAATTATATATTTAATATAAGTAAACATGCACTCATAATTGACTGTAGTGCATTTGAAGCGCCCCCAAGCTACCGGTGTCTGAAAACACAATCATTGCGGGATGAACACAGTGTTGCCAACTCCTCAGTAAGGAAAGTAGCTATTGGCTGTCCTAAAAGTCGCTAGAAGTCGCTAAATGACATCATCACCTAATTTGCATAATTGGCCATGTGCATGTAATTGTGACGGACGCTGTAGGAGAGAGGAATAACATCGTAGGAGAGACAAAAAGTGAGTAAAAAACACCCTAAATATGTTTAGAACTACAAATGAACTTTCTTCTGTCGATTCTTGTTTTTTTTATGTCACAATTCCAACCCTCCTTTATCCTGGCTCGGGACCGGAAAAATTGACCCAAAAGAGACACTCTGGCGGAGTTACTTATTTTTTTATTAAATGTTTTTATGACACAATCTACATTAACAATCTAAATGGACCAAAAAGAGACAATAGAAAAAACTGTCAATGGCAATGTGAGAAAATTATGGTAACTAGTCTGGCCCTAATTCAGGTTAATTGTTTTTTTCCCCAGACCCCCCTCCACACACACACAGGCTGTGCTGGCTCACAGAAAGAGTGGGTCATCGTCATTTTGGTCAAGGCTCTCTATGGCAGGTTCAGCAACTGAGGGAGCTGACTTAAATGAGTAAGCAGCTGATGTGCCAAAAAGCTGCAAAACATTATCAGGCAGCTGGTGCTCATAGCAAGCCTCACCAGACAGCTTCAGTCCATATCGAATGTACAGGATGGAGTTAAGGGTCTGCAAGGACATCCCATTTCTAAGTTTGCTTTTTACCACACTCATCTGGCTGAATACTTTCTCGACTTCAGCATTCGAGTGTGGCAAGGACAACACAGACACAGCAGCCATGGCAAGTTCTTGAAACGGGTTGATATCAGCTGCATCCCTGAACTTCAAAATCTCACTCCAGAAGCCCAGTGTTTTTTTTTATCATTCCATTTACTAAGATGGATGGCACGCCATTGCTGGACAATCTTGTCTATCTCTGCAGGGGAGTAGCCAAGGAGCTTGGCTATTTTTTTCTATTTCTCCAGGGCTCATATATCCTCAGGCGCAAGGTGGAGCTCAGCTGCCTTTGACTCAAAAAGGTAACCACGGTACAGTTTGGGACTGATGTATCCATCTATTGGCCCTTTGAGTACATCAACATTTGCCAGTGGATTCAGTACCCTGCTGCTCACAGACTTGATCAGGCTAACCAAGCTGTCAAGTAGCTTAAGAGGATCTACTTGCTCTCCCTCAAAAGCCTTGATGGCCAACTGTACCTCACCCAGCACTGACTTCAAAAAAGTCAGATACAATATGTTTTGAGGATCACTGTACATGGAGTATAAAACCTCAGCCATGTAGCAGTGTTCACTGGACTTGGTGACTGCGAAATGCAGCCTAAGCTCCTCCCACTGGTCCAAAATGCGTGAAACCGCGGGTTCAATGGAGAGCCAACGGGTGGCACACACCTTGGTTATCTGTAAAGGTTTCTCTCCACAGTTGGTCTCATATATGGCCTTGTAGGCCTCCCTGCGCTTTGGAGACACTGAAAACCAGTTATAAGTCTCTCGTACCAAGTACTCCACACTACGGGGGATGGTGTCATTGGAAGCATGACTTACAGCAAGCTGCAGAGAGTGGCACACACAGCGAATAAGAACCAGATAATTGTGGCCATACTCCTCCTTCAGCACTTTATGGACCCCATTGTTAATCCCCGTCATAACAGAGGCATTGTCAGTCCCTATCCCCAGGAGTTTCTCTTTTTTAAGACAACACTTCTCAAGGAAAGCCACAACAGCACGGGCTATAGATTTAGCATCTCCTCCCTCCAACTCAACAAACCCCATAAATGTTGATACAATTGTCTGCTTGGTGTCACTAAAGTACCTTATCACAACCCCCAGGTACTTAGAAACACTTACATCCGTGAACTCATCGAGGAGGAGGCTGAAACGCTGGTCACCCACATCTGCGACCAACTTTTTCAGAAAGTATGGTGCTAGAACACCATTAATCATTTCTGTGCATTTTGTCCTGTGCATTTTGAATTGGGTAGCAGCAGTGGAGTCTGAGAAAGCAGCTCTACATGCTTCGCCAATGTGATCACATGCCAGCATGGAACAGTGTTCAGCGATAGCTAATGCCATGGTGACCTCAGCCTTTATTGCAGAGTAAATTTTTTAACCATAAATGGCAGCTTGTTTTGGCTGGAACTGTTATAAGGCTTTGCCTTTTGAGTATGTTTTTGAGTTGTCGTGTTTTTTTTTTACATCACTAAGTTTGACATAGAAATCAGCCTTACAATACAGGCAGTATGCCCGTGTATCATCTCCAATACAACGGCTTCAACCAGCCTTTGAATTCAGGGTTTGATTCCCACTCCTTTCTGTATTTTTGAGTGTACAGTTTAGACTGAGACATGAATATCTAGCTAGATATTTAGCTTATGTCACAGAGAGGCACACACACAGTGGACAAGGTGAGTAAGTGACTGAGGCTGTGTGAGTCAAATGCAGTGATTTATTTTAGACAAAGAACATTTTACATTTACATCCCGCCCTGTATGTAAGCCAGGGCGTGATCAGCCAGCGGCGGCTTCCCGCATGCGCGATTCATTTGCAGTCTGGACTCGGAGGGGTGAACATCTCCTGCTCTGACTGCAGCTGGGAGGGACTGCTGCGCGAGGACTGGGCCGCATGTGAGTTTTTGGGACGGGGTGGGGCCCACGGCAGCACCCGCTGCTCGTTGAGCAGAGTAAGAAGAAGTCTCCAAAAGTCTCCAATAACACCAGAAAAAGTCGCTAGATTTGTCGCTAGTTGATTTTTTGAAAATGTGTCGCTAGAGGGGTCTGAATACTCGCTAAATATAGCGACAAAGTCGCTAAGTTGCCAACACTGGATGAACAAGTGACAAATTTCCGGCCAAGGGTGGTCCATTTAAAAATCATTCCTTCCTCCCTCTTTTTTTTTATTAACAAATATACACAAACAAAAGAGGAATAGTCACATACAAACAAGCATACATACAAACTATTTACATTGCCAGGAATCCTAAACAAATCAATCATATTCATTAATAATACAGCAATTTTTATTTCCTTCCTTCCTCCCTCGCCCCTTGCCCTGCAAGTGTATACTCATCAGACGTCATGATACACGTCATCGAAAGTGTCCACGTCATCGAAAGTGTCCACTTAATTTGAGGGTTTAGAGGATTGGGTATGTCTTTTAACTGTTTGTACCATACATTTATCTACTTCACCAGAGTGTTTGCCAAAATCCCGAAGTATCCCTTTAAGCATGTGCATGTTTATGTTGAGCAAACTGGTGTCTGCAGTTTGGTCTCCTACCCCGGGTGTTGTGGCCCCTAGCAGTGTATGAGGTTCCAATCTCAACAGTGGAGAAGATGGAAAGAGGAGTCACAGGCTACTTAAAGAAGTGGCTCGGAGTTCCACGATGCCTTACCACCATAGGCCTCTATGGAGATGGTGTCCTCAAGCTGCCCCTCACCAGTCTAACAGAGGAATTCAAGTGTGCAAAAACCAGGCTCCAGATGACACTGAATGAATCTCGAGACCCAGTGGTGAGCAACAACGCGCCGACCTTGGCAACTGGGCGCAAATGGAGGCCAGGAAAAGCAGTCCAGGAGGCAACAGCAGCCCTCAGACATGCTGACATTGTGGGTCATGTTCAGCAAGGGAGAGGAGGCCTTGGGCTAACTAGCCGTGCTGCTTGGAGTAAGGCCACTGCACCAGAGCGGCGGAAGATGGTAGTGCAGGAAGTACGCCATCAGGAGGAGGCTGCAAGGTGAGCCAAGGCAGTCTCTCTTGCCAAACAGGGACAGTGGACTCGATGGGACAGTGTGGAGAAGAGGAAGATCAGCTGGAAGGATCTGTGGGCCATGGAAGCGAGGCGGTTGAGCTTTTCCATCAGAGCAACATATGACGTCCTTCCAACACCAGTTAATCTTCACCAATGGTATGGTGAAGATCCGAACTGTGCCCTCTGTTCCATGCCAGCCAACCTCAGGCACATTCTCACAGGGTGTAAAACAAGACTCACCCAAGGACGCTACACTTGGCGTCACAACCAAGTCCTTAAAAACCTTGCGTCCGCCCTGGAGGACAAGCGAGCTGCCACCAACTCCCTACCACCCCCAGCAGCATCACACCCCTTACGGACGACCTTTGTCCGCGAAGGGGCTAAACCACCGAAGAGCGGCTCTACACCATTAGAGCGAGACCAGCTACGCTTGGCCCGCGACTGGAAAATGCTAGCTGACATTGGGCGGCAACTTGTGTTTCCTCCGGAGATCGCAACCACCACCCTAAGACCTGACATGGTGCTCTTGTCCCGTTCGCTCAAGAAGGTCTTCATCATTGAGCTCACAGTACACTGGGAGGACTCAGTAGATGAGGCTTATGAGCGAAAGAATCTGCGCTATGCCGATCTAGCTGCCGAAGCACGGCATCATGGCTGGAACACAGAAGTCCGACCAGTGGAGGTGGGCTGCAGAGGTTTTGTGGCAACATCTACAACCAGACTGCTTAGAGACCTGGGAATTAAGGGCCAGAGCCAGCGTTCGGCAATCAAAGCTGTATCAGAGGCGGCAGAAGGCAGCAGTCAATGGCTCTGGATGAAGAGGAAAGACCCCAGCTGGGCCCCGAAGTGAGAGGGCCAGGAGGTATGCGGTCAACAATGCTTGACTCAGGGAGGAAGACGCTCCTGCCATGCATAGTCCCATGGGATGTTGGCTATCAACAACAAGGCAACTCCTATGACTAATTGGGAATGGGACGCAAGCGTAGGATTGATCACCCTGTCGCTGGCCGCCTTTGGGGAGGGTGTATAGTGTGAAAGGCCGAAACACCCTAGGAACCAAAGGTACACTACTGACGATGCGCTCCCCAAATTTAACCAGTCTCACTGTTCATGAACTCTTGGAAGTGCTTGCACAAAGGATAGTAACATCTCATCCTGTGTTCTTGGAATCTGAGCTGAAACTGCAAGAGGAGCTAGGTGCATTTGACCTAGCATTGATTTGGATTGTGGTAATTAATGAGTGGTGTGAATGACTGGAAGAGAGAGCGAGAGCCAGAGAGATTGAGACAGGGGGAGAGAGAAGGAGAGAGAATGAAGAGCTAGGGAAGGAGAGGAAGGAGAGAGGGAAGGAGGCAGGGAGGGGGGGGGAGGGAGTCCGAGAGAGAATGAAAACCACATGTCAGAGTAGGCCTAGTCCCCATTGGATATAGTGGAACGTTGCCTCTGGATGAAAAACAGATGTGCGCTTGGGGAGGGAAGGGGCGGGGAGGGAGATTGTATTACTATGAAATCAAGATATGGATGGGGGCATGGGAACATTTAATTTCCAGACCACCAAACATTATTCTAGAGCGTAGAACGCTCTTCAAACACAGACCTCACTGCATGCACTCTGCGCTTAACTGGATTCGAAGTGGGGAAAGTTTTGCTTGTTCAGGCCAAGCAAACGAAATAAGAGCAGAGGGGAGAGGAAAGTAAACAAAACAGGGGAAATAGCAATGAACTACGCGACATTAACATGGTCTAGCCGACTGGTCTGAACTGTATTGACGCAACATGACGTTCATGGGGGGGGTTGTGAAGAACACCATGCACAAATATCCGCCATAATAGAAAGATTGTTTTTTATTTATTTAATTTGCCTACATTTTATTAAACCTTTATTTAAAGATACAAGTCAGTTAAGAACAAATGTATAACGCCTATTTACCTTTCTTATTTCTCAATAATCTTGTTCTGTTGCCTACACATCAATAGGGCTAAACTGCCATATTCTGTCGATTCCCCCTGAAGATCAGCGCAACTTCATCCACCATTTACGTAAATTCATCAGCTATTTAAAAAAATGACTTACCTTGATGAAAACATCCCTGTTGTATGCTCACGGTCCCTTTTTTGTTGCAAAATGACCGTGTAGGTCCAGGCTGTCACAATAAAACGGTTGCTACGAATGTTTATATTGACTATTGTGTCACTGTCTCCCAAGACGAGGGGGTGACAGTGGGCTAGGGGTGGAGGCTTCGCACCAGTGAAAGTAAGCTAATCCTACTCAGGTTTCGTTCGTGCCAAGAACGGGCGGAGACACAAAAAGTTAAAGGAACGGTCTCGGACTGGCTATGTTGCGAAATCAATTTTTATTATTCGTGAATTAGGCAACAAGAAATTGTGTTTGTGGAATTAGGCAAACTAAAGTGATTTTGTATCTGAAAGGAAAAGGTAAGATGCGTCGATTATCCTAATAGGCTTTTAGATTGTATAACGGTCCACCCTGAAGGTTTCACTATTGTTGTCTAGTTAATAATATTTTAAATAAAGGTAGGTTGTTTAGCCCGCTTTCTAACTATCCCATTTAATTTTACCATGGAATAGCAACTTAAATGCGCACTTGTATTGCCAAACTGATTTGTTTTAAACATTAACTAAAATCATGATTTTTTGAATGAGTGATTTTTTTTCATTAATGACAAATATTGGTCAAGTCGATAGCCTAACATTTGAACACATATTGCGTATTGTCATTTTCCTTGACCTCCAGTGCCAAAGAACTCCAGAGCGGGACGATGGCTGTGTCGGTCTCAAGGGACCTGTCAGTGAGCGTGACGACGGACATCAACGCAGATAAACTGACCGACAGACGGCAGGCTCTGCGCGAGAGCATCCAGAAAGGCGAGCCGAAGGCATTGGGGGTGAGCGTCTGATGTCAAAGACTATGTTACTTTTTTATAGATGGAGATGCTACAATAGGGGGAGGTTATTATTGCATTTAGTGTCCAGTTTTTTTTCTCTTCACATTATGTTTGAATCAAATATGTATTTGTACATGACTCATTATATTTACTGTCTCTACAAAGATGTCAGACTGTCAGACATTGGTTTGTGGTGAACGCCTGGAACCTAATGTGTTTGTGTCAATAAGTCAATCATATTATAAAACCCTTTTTACATCAGCAGGTCCCACAAAGTGGTAACCGGCCTGTGTGTGTGTGCACGCTTGCATCAGTCTCTGTGTGTGTGATTATGTATGTTCGTCTATCTATATATCTATCTGTGTGTGTGATTGTGTATGTTCGTCTATCTATATATCTATCTGTGTGTGTCAGGTGTCCCAAGTAATGATTGGCGTGATGGTGATGTCCTACTCCATCCCCCTCCTCTCCACTGAGTTCACAGAGGTCGTGACCTTTGGGGTGCCCTGGTGGAGCGGCCTCTCGGTAACCTAGTAACCTTCACTCATACTCACTCCCTGTACTGAATGATTTTTGGATGATAGTGAATTACATTTTGGGGTGGTTACATAAGTTATTCTATCAAATTTGTTATTGTGATTACCAGGTGTTTTTTAAAGTGTTGCCATCCAATTTCATTATTGTTTTATCAGATAATCCACTCATTCTTTTAACCATCGGTTATGACATTTGATTGACAATTGGGAGTTGTTTATATCTGCTGTGTCTAGTTCATAGCAGCAGGAGTCGTTGCCATAGTGATGGAGAAACAGAGCAGTATGAAATTGGTGAGTGTGAATACCACCACATGGCATGCTCGCGTACACACACTCACACTAGTGATGCGCTGGGTGACTCATCACATGCAATCCCCACGGTTATATCTGCGGGGCGTCCAGGTTTAGGGCAATGATGTATATAAACTCTGGAATGCTGATGCCATTTATTGGCCAATGAGAGGCTTTGAAGCCACAGGTTGGCCATATTGGCCTTCTTAGAAAAGCAGTCCTCCATAGAGATAAATAGTAATGGCGTCTTTTTGTTGGCACTAACTCCGCCATGGTTCATTGGACAAAGCCTATGGGGGAAATTAATGGCATTTTTGTTGGGTTTTTGTTTAAAACCTCATAAGGATCGGAACCTTTTTTCAACTGCCTGTAGCTCAGGACCTGAAGCAAGGATATGCATATTCTTGATACCATTTGAAAGGAAACACTTTGAAGTTTGTGGAAATGGGAAATTAATGTAGGAGAATTACATTACATCTGGTAAAATATAATAGAAATTAAGAAAACATGCATCCCCCCCAAAAATACCATCATTTTAGAAACGCAATTGAAAGGCCAGACAGTGATGTAGGATTCTAGGTGTAATTTAGATTTTGTCGACAAGATGGCAGCAGTGTGTGTGCAAAGTTTCAGACTGATCCAGTGAAGAATTATATCACTACACAATATTTTGTATCAAGTCTGCCAGGAGTTTGACCAAATGTGCAGAATTGGTTAATTTATAAATGTTCAAGTACATTCAAACTTTATTTAACTAGGCAAGTCGTATAAGAACAAATTCTTATTTTACAATGACCCCTAACCCGGACGACACTGGGCCAATTGTGCGCCGCCCTATGGGACTCCCGATCACTTCCGGGTGTGATACAGCCCAGAATCGAACCAGGGACTGTAATGACGCCTCTAGCACTGAGATGCAATGCCTTAGACCACTGCGCCACACGGGAGCCTAACATCACCTTACACAACTATAGAGAGCATACAAAAAATGGTATGGTAATAAAAAATGTAAGTTTACACACTCCCAGGAATGTCATACATGATGGATCATTAGCTTCCCTACAGAATGGCTGGACGGGGTGGGTGTGGAGCCAGAGACCGCAGGGGGGTCAAACTGTAGAACTCAACTTCCTACATTTGAATATGAAAATTGATTTTATCAAACAAAACTACGCTACATTTTATCTCTGGGACCCTCAGTAATCCAAATCAGAGCAAGATTACTGAATGTAAGTATATTACTTACCTTCAGAGGGGAATGTATCAAACCAGTTGCCATGACAAAAGCATTTTGTTGTTGTGCACTATCCTCAAACAATAGCATGGTATTTCTTTCGCTGTAATAGCTACTGTAAAATGGAAACTGCAGTTAGATTAACAATAAGACAATAAGACATATTTATGCATTTCTATAGCTTCCAAAATATTTTTTTTACAACGGTGTTGGAGTGCCAAGATGGAAGCACTGTGTCTTCAAAACAGCGCCCCCTGTCATCTAGTGTTTATATATAAATCATTAGCTTAGAGTTATGAAATATTATGCAAATGAAAAAATATTATGCAAACGAAGGGCGGGTAGGTGGCAGTCGGGTTGAATAAAGAGAAAAGAATACTTTTAAAAATCTATAAATGTATCATTGTTGTGCAATTTATATATAGGCCTATAGACTACATTGAGGTTTTGCTTTCATGTTTTGGCATTAGTTGCGAAAGCCTAAACTTTAAGGCCTAACTTTACGCCCGCCAAAAAGCCTACACGCCAAACGTTTTTGGGAACACACATCGAACCACTGAGGCAAAAAGGACAATAGCGGAGTTTAATTAAATAAAAGAAAAGCTGCAAAATATAGAGTTGAAAATATAGAGAAGGGAGGGCCAGAAAAGTAATGTTTGGGAAAGATTTGGTGAAGTGGTAAAAGAGGATGATAGCAGTGCGGCTGTGTTATGTGTGATGATTGTGAGGTGCTATACAACAGTCACAAGATGGGGACTTCAAATAGGCCTATGACACGTCAAGGGAACTGTAGCCTACTGTTCAGATCGGTTTAATAGAAAGTGAAATCTGGACACTAACTGTAGGTCTGTAACCTCTCACGTAGTCTTAATATTAACTCCTGCAGAATTAAGCATTTCTTCAGTAAAATGATACACCAAATGTACATTTTGACTCAGGAACAGGAAGTAGAGAAATATGATTGATTAATTTCAGAATCTTGAGAGAATGTGAATGCACAGTTAGGGACCGTCTATAGAGCAGCGATCTATCAGTGTCATAAAAGCTGATAGTATTTCAACCACAAAAGCTGACATAAAACATAAATATGAAATCTTATCAGAAACATGTTGGGTCATATTCACAGCTTTCAATTTCCTTACAACCGGTCAAACTGATTCTGGTGAGCAAGGGTTTATTTCATTTACATATAAATGACAGAAGAGAAGCTGCATGTATCCAATTATAGACAAGTTGACTCACAAATAGCCTACCAAAATTATAAGCAGAAACATATCCAAATTAGGCACAAAAAAATTCCTGCACCCCCTGTCAAAAGAAAATTCCACCATCTCTGACTCTAGCCTACAGCACATTTATTTATTTGTGGGTCGGGTGCGGGCCTCAGATTTTCACTTTATCACAGGTAGTCACACACACACACACACACACACACACACACACACACACACACACACACACACACACTACATTATAAAAATGTACATGATGGTCAATTGAGGTCTAGCCCCTGACTCCCACCCCTATCTCTTCCTCCCTCTCTCTATTTTTCTCTCCCTCCGTCCCTCCAGCTGGGTGTGTGTATGGTGGTGACACTGGTGGCCATTTTGGTTTCTCTCCTGGCCCTCATCTTCTACTTCATCGATCTCCACAACAATCCAGAGACACCATGTAACCACTCCCTGGCCCCCGCAACGCACTACATACAGTTGTATGAATGTGACCACCAGCACTATGCCACTGTCAGTACCTCTTTCATCATTGGTCTGTGTGTGTGTGTTGCCACATTGTAGAATAATAGTGAAGACATCAACACTATGAAATGACACATATGGAATCATGTAGTAACCAAAAAAGTGTTCAACAAATCTAAATATACTTTATATTTGAGATTCTTCAAAGTAGCCACCCTTTGCCTTGATGACAGCTTTGCACACTTAGCATTCTCTCAACCAACTTAATGAGGTAGTCACCTGGAATGCATTTCAATTAACAGGTGTTCTTTGTTAAAAGTTAATTTATGGAATTTCTTTCCTTCTTAACGCATTTGAGCCAATCAGTTGTGTTGTGACAAGGTAGGGTTGGTATACAGAAGGTAACCCTATTTGGTAAAAGACCAAGTACATGACAAGAACAGCTCAAATAAGCAAAGAGAAACGATAGTCCATCTTTAAGACATGAAGGTCAGTCAATCCGGAAAATTTCAAGAACTTTGAAAGTTACTTCAAGTGCAGTCGCAAAAACCATCAAGCGCTATGATGAAACTGGCTCTCATGAGGACCGCCACAGGAAAGGAAGACCCAGAGTTACCTCTGCTGCAAAGGATAGGCTCATTAAAGTTAAATGCACCTCAGATTGCAGCCCAAATAAATGCATCACAGAGTTCAAGTAACAGACACATCTCAACATCAACCGTTCAGAGGAGACTGCGTGAATCAGGACTTCACTCTGTGAAAATGGTGCCGACAGAAAGGGCTGCCGTGCTTCTAGCTCTTAGGAAACTCTGCAGTATTATAATTGTTTTATGTATTATTTCTTACATTATTAGCCCAATGCTGTTCATTGACTAGGCGCGCACACCACCCACCGCTTCCGAGTATATTACTCGCTAATGTTCAGTCTCTGGATAATAAAGTTGACAAGCTTAGGTCGAGGATTTCTTTCCAGAGAGACATTAGGGATGGTAACATACTCTGTTTCACAAAACATGGCTCTCTTGGGATAAACTGTCTGAGTACGTCCAGCCAGTTGGGTTCTCAGTTCATCGCGCAGACAGAAATAAATATCTCTCTGGGAAGAAGAAGGACGGGGGTGTATGTTTCATGATTAATGACTCATGGTGGGATGTTGATAACGTACAGGAAGTCCTTTTGTTCACCCGACCTAGAATACCTCACAATCAAATGCCGACCGTATTATCCCCCAAGAGAATTCTCTTCGGTTATAGTGACAGCCGTGTATATCCACCCTCAAGCCGATACCACGATGGCCCTCAAAGAACTTCACTGGACTTTATTGGGGATTGGGGATTTTAACAAAGTAAATTTGAGGAAAGGCTGCCGAAGTTCTATCAACACATTGACTGTAGTACTCACGCTGCTAAAACACTTGACCACTGCTACCCGTGCTAAGAACTATTCAACGCTGGTCTGAACAATCGGAATCCACGCTTCAAGATTGTTTTGATCACGCGGACTGGGACATGTTCCCTGGTAGACTCCAATAATAACATTGACGATTATACTGATACGGTGACTGAGTTTATCAGGAAGTGTATAGGAGATGTTGTACCCACTGTGACTATTAAAATCTCCCCTAACCAGAAACCTGGATAGATGGTAGCATTCGCGCAAAACTGAAAGTACGAACCATCGCATTTAACCATGGCAAGGTAACTGGGAATATGGCAGTATACAAACAGTGTAGTAATTCCCTCTTATTCCCTCATTTAAGCGTGTTAACCCTCGCAAGGCTGCCGGCCCAGACGGCATCCCTAGCCGCGTCCTCAGAGCATGTTTACGGACATTTTCAATCTCTCCCTATCCCAGTCTGCTGTACCCACATGGTTCAAGAATGGCCCCCATTGTTCCTGTACCCAAGAAAGCAAATGTCGTGTCTTTGGCTATGCCAGATTAATTGCTATGACATGCTATCCTATAAAATACTTTCTCCGTAATTAATAACACCTGATTGAGCTAATCGGGTACATGTAATTAACTAGAGAGTCGGGCACCACAAAATAATATTTATAGAGCCGTTATCTTCCGAATAAACTCTTAAAGATTTAGCAATATTTTACATCAATAGCAGTCAACATCGTCATCTTTCTTCAGTCTCATATTCTGAAAGTTGTAAATTCTTGGTTATCTGCAAGAATCCTGGCTAACAAGTTGAATCAGCAATACAAAATTGGGTTTAATTATTTATTTACTAAATACCTAACTAATCACACAGAATCACACATACACAATTAAATCATAACTTGATTATAAATTGCCGTCATAAAGGAAAACGTCCCTAGCGGGCGGAACAGATATGACAGCTTGTTACACAAAGGAAAGGGGGCTGGGATTTAGTGAAAGAGCGGGAGACTGGAACAGAGGCAAAGCTGTGCTATCGTAAATACAGTATCTTATGCATTCTAAATTACCGCCCATTTGGAAAAGGAAAATGCAATAAATACTTACTCTGCGCTGCGCTTCAGTAGGTTGGTGGTAGATGGAAGACCGTGTTGCCAAACCGAGTCCTCTGTCCTTTGAAGAATGTCTCTGGTGGTCACTGGATACGTTGTAGTAACATCGTTGTGTAGTAGACGGGATACTCTGACTGTCCTTCCTAACCTGCGTTTGTAGCAGCTGTTGCTAACTCAACGGCTAGGAGGTATCACTTCTGTAGTGAATACGAGTTCAAAGTTCATACCATTCACAACCAAAGTTCATGCTGATGTTGGCTTAGTTCTGTAGTTATTATCTGAACCATTCTGACATGGGATTGTCACCCTCATCTCCTCGGAACAGAAGGTTATATTTTTGTCAATGGCTTTATATAGTGGAGGGAGAGGGGTGTGTCTGAAAAGTTTGTAACCCATGTCTCTTCACAGGGGCGGGCCACTGGTTGAGCAGAGGCCCAAACTTATGAAAACCCAAATCTCTCATTTGGAAGCTAAAATGACATTTCATCTCTTCACAAATAATTTCATATTCAAACATTTGAATTAAACAACAATTCCATGTGAATCCGATACCTCTGATGTTTAGACTTTCCACAGTATAGTTTATGTCATTCTATCATTGATGAGAATGTGTCAGAGGGCAACCGAACTGATATAATATACCTTAAGTACCACCGCATATGTTCAGTTGGTCGGATTACCAGAATATAGTTCATTTCCCCCCAACTTCTGATGTTCCCAGAATCTCTATGTTAACCAAGGGGTTTTCTTATGTCACATCAGTATAGTAGGGAGAGGGAAAAAGGGGGAAAGAGGTATTTATGACTGTCAAAAACCTACCCCCAGGCCAACGTCATGACACAAAGGTAACTGAACTAAATGACTATCGCCCTTTAGCACTCACTCCTTTCATCAAGAAGTGCTTTGAGAGACTAGTCAAGTATCATATCACCTCTACCTTACCTGTCACCCTAGACCCACTTGAATTTGTTTACCACACCAATAGATCCACAGACGATGCAATCACCATTGCATTGCACACTGCCCTATCCCATCTGGACAAGAGGAATACCTACATAAGAATGCTGTTCATTGACTATAGCTCACCATTCAACACCATAGTACCCTCCAAGCTCATCATCATTAAGTTCGAGGCCCTGGGTCTGAACCCCGCCCTGTGCAACTGGGTCCTGGACTTCCTGACGGGCCGCCCCCAGGTGGTGAAGGTAGGAAACAACACCTCTACTTCGCGGATCCTCAATACTGGGGCCCCACAAGGGTGCGTGCTCAGCCCCCTCCTGTACTCCGTTCACCCATGGAGGCGTGCATGGCCACGCAGTCAACTCAATCATCAAGTTTGCAGATGACACAACAGTAGTAGTCTTGATCACCAACAATGACAGCCTACAGGGAGGTGGTGAGGGCTCTGGGAGTGTGGTACCAGGAAAAAAACTCACTCAACGTCAACAATACAAAGGAGATGATCATGGACTTCAGGAAACAGCAGAGGAAGTACTCCCCCCCCCCTATCCACATTGACGGGATCGCAGTGGAGAAGGTGGAAAGCTTCAAGTTCCTCTGCGTACAACATCACTGACAAACTGAAATGGTCCACCCACATAGACAGTATGGTGAAGAAGGTGCAACAGCGCCTCTTCAACCTCAGGAGGCTGAAGAAATTTGGCTTGGCACCTAAAACCCTCACAAACACGAGCATCCTGTTGGGCTGTATCACCGCCTGGTACGGCAAAGGCCAGAAAGATAATCAAGGACAGCAACCACCCGAGCCACTACCTGTTCACCCCACTATCATACAGAAGGCGAGGTCAGTACAGGTGCATCAAAGCTGGGACCGAGAGACTGAAAAACAGCTTCTATCTCAAGGCCATCAGACTGTTAAATAGCCATCACTAGCACATTAGAGGCTGCTGCCTATCTAAATAGACTTGGAATCACTGGCCACTTTAATAAATAGAACACTAGTCACTTTAATGTTTACATGTTTTGCATTATTCATCTCATATGTATATACTGTATCTTAGTCTATACCGCTCTGACATTGCTCGTCCATATATTTATATATTCATAATTCCAGTCCTTTACTTAGATTTGTGTGTATTGGGTATATGTTGTGACATTGTTAGATATTACTGTACTGTCAGAGCAAGAAACACCTTTTCGCTACTCACAATAACATCTGCTAAACATGTGTTTGTGACCAATACAATTTGATTTGATTCGAATTGCTGCAAAGAAACCACTACTAAAGGACACCAATAAGAAGAGACTTGCTTGGGCCAAGGAACACAAGCAATGGACATTATACTGGTTGAAATCTGTCCTTTGGTCTGATGAGTCCAAATTTGAGATTTTTGGTTTTAACCGTTGTGTCTTTGTGAGATGCAGAGTAGGTGAACAGATGATCTCCACATGTGTGGTTCCCACCATGAAGCATGGAGGAGGAGGTGTGATGGTGCTTTGCGGGAGACACTGTCAGTGATTTATTTAGAATTCAAGGCACACTTAACCAGCATGGCTAACGCAGGAATCTGCAGCGATACGCCATCCCATCTGGTTTGCGCTTAGTGGGACTATCATTTGTTTTTCAACAGGACAATGACCCAAAACACACTTTCAGGCTGTGTAAGGAATATTTGACCAAGAAGGAGAGTGATGGAGTGCTGCATCAGATGACCTGGCCTCCACAATCACCCGACCTCAACCCAATTGAGATGGTTTGGGATGAGTTGGACCGCAGAGTGAAGGAAAAGCAGCCAACAAGTGCTCAGCATATGTGGGAACTCCTTCAAGACGGTTGGAAAAGCATTTCTCATGAAGCTGGTTGAGAGAGTGCCAAGAGTTTGCAAAGCTGTCATAAAGACAAAGGGTGGCTACTTTAAAGAATCTAGAATATAAAATATATTTTGATTTTGTCACACTGGTATAAAGGATTTGGAGACAGGCTCAGGAATACACAATAGGGTTTTTTAACACACCCAAAACAAACACGTATACAAAACACTGGACTGTACCCAAACAAAAGGGTAAACCTCGTTGAACGACATGGGACGATACCCGTAATACACTATAAAAAGCAGGTAGCATAACAGATGCACCAACGCATAGGTACTCACACGACCAACGGACATGGGAACAATAACCGACAAAGACAGAGTGAACAGAGGGCACATATATAACATACTAATCAGGGGAAATGGGAACCAGGTGTGTGTAATCAGACAAGACTGTCCGGGGTCCGATGATAATGAATCCCGTTCAGTGAAGCCTAGAAAGCCGGTGACGTAGACCTCCGGAACTGGTGAACAGAATGAGTAGCAGTACCGGGGGGCATCCATGACAGATTTGTTTAACACTTTTTTTGGTTACTACATGATTCCATATGTGCAGTGGTGGGAAAAGTACCCAATCGTCATACTTGTAAAAGTAAAAGTCACCCAGTAAAATACTACTTGAGTAAAAGTCATTTAAAATGTCTTATATTAAGCAAATCAGACAACACGATTTTCTTGTTTTTTAAAAAATGTACAGATAGCCAGGGTCAACAGTTCAACACTCAGACATAATTTACAAACAAAGCATTTGTCTTTAGTGAGTCTGCCAGATCAGAGGCAGTAGGGATGACTAGGGATGTTCTCTTGATAAGTGTGTGAATTAGACAATTTTCCTGTCCTGCTAAACATTCAAAATGTAACGAGTACTTTTGGGTGTCAGGGAAAATGTAAGGAGTAAAAAGTACATAATTTTCTTTAGGAATGTAGTGGAGTTAAAGTAATAGTTGTCAAAAATATAAATATAAAGTAAAGTACAGATACCCCCAAAAAACTACTTAAGTAGTACTTAAAAGTATTTTTACTTAAGTACTTTACACCACTGCATATGTGTTATTTCATAGTTTTGATGTCCTCACTATTATTCTACAATGGAGAAAATAGTAAAAATAAAGAAAAAGTCTTGAATGTGTAGGTGTCCAAACTTTTGACTGGTACTGTATATTGTTACCCCAACATGTTTGTAATGCATCATGAGTATTACTCATGGAAAAATTATATTTAATCTGAAATGATAAATCTCATATTCAAGTGATCTGTTTCATCACAATGCAATATTACAATCTATGTGTGAAAAATGTTCTTCCAAATGACTTTGATTCTTTGACTTTGACTGACAGATTAACTTTTGCTCTCCCCCCGCCCCTCTCTCCTTTCATTACCTCAGATGTTCAGTTATGGAATAAAGTCGTCCCTCCTTCTCTTCACCATCATCCAGATCACCATCTCCTCAACGCTCTCTTACATCATGTACATGGAGAGGAGGCGTTACGGACCATACTCAGTAAGACAGACAGGAAAATACATTGAAGGGGAATTTCAGTATTTCATTAAATTTACAGTTGTAGATTACAAGATTACCATGTACATTATATATTATTTATTAGGATCCCCATTCAGCAGATACTCTTCCTGTGGTCCAAACAGGGTTAAAACAATTACATCACAGTAAAATACAACAGCCTACATCATAAATAAAACAAGAAATCATAAAATACATTATTACTCTATTATTACAAATGTACAATATAAAATCCACAATACAACATGACAATGTGTATGTATGTGTGTAGAGTACATGTAGATTACAGTGTCTCCTGGCCAATAGACTACTTTCCAGATTAGAACCATCTAACATCAAGTTGTAAAACGCTTCTCCTTTAATATTTTGTTTATCACTGTAATATTCGTTATTATCTGGGGTATTATTGCTTAATTACCGTGATCATATTATTCATAGGGTGTGGTGGGAATGGATATTTTCAGTTGTTTACTTGGATGTATTTGCGGATAGGTTTAGTCAAAATTATATTAATATATGTTTATTGTTTATAATCACAACATATGCTTGCCATATTTAAAACAAGAGCTCTGGCAATGAGGAATAATATTTCAAGACAAGAATCCAAACAAAATGGAAGGGGATAAAAACAACACCCATATTTCTGGAGATTTGTTTCCATACAAATAAAATATTTACAAGATTGTGTAAATACACAGAGGATGCCACGGGGCAGGCAATGGAGTAGTGCCGTGGAAATTACCACCAGGGACACCTGAAGTCAATAAAATGTTCCTTCACAGTAGTTAATCTATCCTGTTTTCTCCTTTCCTCTTTCTCTCCTTCTCTCTCTTCCAGTCTCTCAATCAAGGTGTTCCCTCGACTCCCATACTGGTCACTGCTCCCGACTTCAACTGACCAATAACAACTGCAGAAGGACTTTAACTGACCAATCCCATCTACAGACAGATGTCCACCAATTCCCCTGTTATGATATTAATGATTTGTCCACGGCACAGATGGTTTGTTTAAGTTTCTACCATTGTGGCTTTTTGTTATTTCTTTGAATGTGTAACATGAAGCTGTGGAATTGATATGGATGTGATTCCATAGTATTTAAAACATTTAAAAAAATGTAACCTTCATTTAATTTACAATATAAAATTCTTACTTACAATGACGGCCTACCTTAGTATGTAGTGTTTTACTACAATGCAGTGCTAAATAATGGTTTCATTTTCCACAGATTCCTCATTTGTTTTGTATATTTTTACCGAAATAAAATCATTTATATCAAAAATACTGTTCTTCAAAATGCATTTGTGAAATTACATCCATCTCCTCTCTGGATAGTCAGGACAAAGTGTTGTCTCTCTCTAGAACACAAATAAGCCTTGTCCGAGCCAGAACGGCCCATAAGGGCAGGAGCCTATCACCTGTTTCTGCAGCGTGAGACAGCTTGATGTACAAGTACACCCCATGGACAGGAATGATAGAACAACATGAAGGTTTAGACAGCAATGTCATCAAATGTCCTCTTAAGATTCTCCAGGAAGTGTTTCTGTAACCAGGTCATGCATCTGCTCTGGGAGCCAGATGGAATCTCCTGTGAATGGATGGAACTGAATGAAACCATATGGAACAGTTGACTTCATTTTGGTTGGCTCCCATGTACACTTCCTGGTATCTTTCGAATCAAAGCTTTTTCTCCCATTCTAGGCACTAGGCCAGCGAGAATCCACTCTCTCGTCTCCATCCATTTGAAACAAACACACATTGTAACTGGGCCATCCAGCTGCCGACCTCCTGACCACCCTCATCTCTTCCTGTTCTGTTCCCTCACAGTCTCTCCTCTCAGAGACATGGGATGTGGCCCAAATGGCACCCTATTCCCTATATAGTGCACTACTGGTCAAAAGTACTGCACTATATAGGGTATAGGGAGGGAGACAGGGTTACAGGGTAGTGGAGTGGCTGAGCCGGAACGGCAGCGTTCACTGCTTTGATGGAGTCTGACTGCAGATTATTCTAGAAATGAACTCATTGTTTTGTTCCTCTCTGGCTCCCTCTCCCATTCCATTGCATACTCTCCCTCCCACACACAATCCACCCCTCTCTTTTTCCATCCACCCTTCCTATCCTCCATTTTTCCTTTCTCGCTCTTTACATTTACTTATATACTTATTCACTACATTACTACCTTTGATTTTATTTATGAGGGACA
This sequence comes from Salvelinus alpinus, assembly GCF_045679555.1. Lineage (NCBI taxonomy): Eukaryota > Metazoa > Chordata > Actinopteri > Salmoniformes > Salmonidae > Salvelinus > Salvelinus alpinus. The sequence goes on along the minus strand of NC_092124.1, from coordinate 6,663,962 downwards.
AATATTAAAAGCTCTTTATAAATAAATATACACTACCGTTCAAAAGTTTGGGGTCACTTAGAAATGTCCTCGTTTTTGAAAGAGAAGCACATTTTTGTCCATTTAAAATAACATCAAATTGATCACAAATACAGTGAAAACATTGTTAATGTTGTAAAGGACTATTGTAGCTGGAAACGGCAATGCCAGCATCCTGGAGTCGCCTCTTCACTGTTGACGTTGAGACTGGGGTTTTGCTGGTACTATTTAATGAAGCTGCCAGTAGAGGACTTGTGAGGCATCTGTTTCTCAAACTTGACACTCTAATGTACTTGTCCTCTTGCTCAGTTGTGCACCGCGGCCTCCCACTCCTCTTTCTATTCTGGTTAGAGCCAGTTTGCGCTGTTCTGTGAAGGGAGTAGTACACAGCATTGCACGAGATCTTCAGTTTCTTGGCAATTTCTCGCATGGAATAGCCTCCATTTCTCAGAACAAGAATAGACTGATGAGTTCCTGAAGAAAGTTATTTGTTTCTGGCCATTTTGAGCCTGTAATCGAACCCACAAATGCTGATGCTCCAGATACTCAACTAGTCTAAAGAAGGCCAGTTTTATTACTTCTTTAATCAGTATAATTGCAAAAGGGTTTTCTAATGATCAATTAGCCTTTTAAAACAATAAACTTGGATTAGCTATCACAACGTGCCATTGGAACACAGGAGTGATGGTTACTAATAATGGGCCGCTGTACACCTATGTAGATATTCCATAAAAAAAACAGCCGTTTCCAGCTACAATAGTCATTTACAACATTAACAATCTCTACACTGTATTTCTGTAGAGGATGCCTGGATATTTTTTTTAAATGCCTTCCTCACCATCTTGAATAAGCATGCCCCATTCAAGAAATTTAGAACCAGGAACAGATATAGCCCTTGGTTCTCTCCTGACCTGACTGCCCTTAACCAACAGAAAAACATCCTATGGCGTTCTGCATTAGCATCGAACAGCCCTCGTGATATGCAACTTTTCAGGGAAGCTAGAAACCAATATACACAGGCAGTTAGACAAGCCAAGGCTAGCTTTTTCAAGCAGAAATTTGCTTCCTGCAACACAAATTCAAAAAAGTTCTGGGACACTGTAAAGTCCATGGAGAATAAGAACACCTCCTCCCAGCTTCCAACTGCACTGAAGATAGGAAACACTGTCACCACCGACAAATCCACTATAATTGAGAATTTCAATAAGCATTTTTCTACGGCTGGCCATGCTTTCCACCTGGCTACCCCTACCCCGGTCAACAGCACTGCCCTCCCCTCTGCTACTCGCCCAAGCCTTCCCCATTTCTCTTTCTCCCAAATACAGTCAGTTGATGTTCTGAAAGAGCTGCAAAATCTGGACCCTTACAAATCAGCCGGGCTAGATAATCTGGACCCTTTCTTTCTAAAACTATCTGCTGAAATTGTTGCCACCCCTATTACTAGCCTTTTCAACCTCTCTTTCGTGTCGTCTGAGATTCCCAAAGATTGGAAAGCAGCTGCGGTTATCCCCCTCTTCAAAGGGGGGGACACTCTTGACCCTAACAGCTACAGACCTATATCTATCCTACCTTGCCTTTCTAAGGTCTTCGAAAGCCAAGTCAACAAACAGATTACCGACCATTTCGAATCCCACCATACCTTCTCCGCTATGCAATCTGGTTTCAGAGCTGGTCATGGGTGCACCTCAGCCACGCTCAAGGTCATAAACGATATCTTAACCGCCATCGATAGGAAACAATACTGTGCAGCCGTATTCATTGACCTGGCCAAGGCTTTTGACTCTGTCAATCACCACATCCTCATCGGCAGACTCGACAGCCTTGGTTTCTCTTATGATTGCCTCGCCTGGTTCACCAACTACTTCTCTGATCGAGTTCAGTGAGTCAAATCGGAGGGTCTGTTGTCCGGGCCTCTGGCAGTCTCTATGGGGGTGCCACAGGGTTCAATTCTTGGACCGACTCTCTTCTCTGTATACATCAATGATGTCGCTCTTGCTGCTGGTGATTCTCTGATCCACCTCTACGCAGACGACACTATTCTGTATACTTCTGGCCCTTCTTTTGACACTGTGTTAACAACCCTCCAGGCGAGCTTCAATGCCATACAACTCTCCTTCCGTGGCCTCCAATTGCTCTTAAATACAAGTAAAACTAAATGCATGCTCTTCAACCGATCGCTGCCTGCACCTGCCCGCCTGTCCAACATCACTACTCTGGACGGCTCTGACTTAGAATATGTGGACAACTACAAATACCTAGGTGTCTGGTTAGACTGTAAACTCTCCTTCCAGACTCACATTAAGCATCTCCAATCCAAAGTTAAATCTAGAATTGGCTTCCTATTCCGCAACAAAGCATCCTTCACTCATGCTGCCAAACATACCCTTGTAAAACTGACCATCCTACCAATCCTCGACTTCGGTGATGTCATTTACAAAATAGCCTCCAAAACCCTACTCAATAAATTGGATGCAGTCTATCACAGTGCCATCCGTTTTGTCACCAAAGCCCCATATACTACCCACCACTGCGACCTGTACACTCTCGTTGGCTGGCCCTCGCTTCATACTCGTCGCCAAACCCACTGGCTCCAGGTCATCTACAAGACCCTGCTAGGTAAAGTCCCCCCTTATCTCAGCTCGCTGGTCACCATAGCAGCACCTACCTGTAGCACGCGCTCCAGCATTTATTTTTTTACTTGCTATATTGTATTTACTTCGCCAACATGGCCTTTTTATATTTTTATTTATTTATATATATATTTTGTTTGCCTTCACCTCCCTTATCTCACCTCACTTGCTCACATTGTATATAGACAATGTATTATTGACTGTATGTTTGTTTTACTCCATGTGTAACTATGTGTTGTTGTATGTGTCGAACTGCTTTGCTTTATCTTGGCCAGGTCGCAATTGTAAATGAGAACGTGTTCTCAATTTGCCTACCTGGTTAAATAAAGGTGAAATAAATAAAAAAATAAAAAAATTCTGATCAATTTTATGTTATTTTAATGGACAAAAAAATTGCTTCTCTTTCAAAAACAAGGACATTTCTAAGTGACCCCAAACTTTTGAACGGTAGTGTACATGATTTTTCTCTCACCTCCCTCTCTTTCCTTCTCTCTGAACATCTCCCTGGTGTCAGAAGGAAAGACGTTTTCGTTTGTAATTTGAGTAATTTAGCTACATATCTACCTGTTCTTTCTGACAAGGAATTTTCAGTACACGGAAGACTTCTGCCTAACGGCCACGAATATAGCATCACCATGGTCGTCAACATCCCATTACTTTCACTGACAATTTACAGCCACAGGGTGAACTTTTGTTTTCCTGCCTAAACAACCCAAGGTCTTTACAAATAGTGAAATGAATCTACTGTACCTGGTTGAAGATCAAGTGTATGCACATTCAGATCAATATAGGGCTTTGCTACCACCTAGTGGACATGATCAATTGTAAGACAAGCAAAAAACAAATCTGGCCATTCAACTCAGGCGCCGTCCAACGGTTGTGTTGGTTGGTTGGCATTGGCACTGTTATGTTCTGTTAATTACTGATGTCCCCTTTAAGAATGGAGCACCCTTGGTCATGCGCAGTGTTGTTCTATGTTATTCTGGCTCTAACTGATTCCAGTAAAATGTGAAGCTCCAGTTCCATTTATTGTATTCAGAGTCTTTCTTATTATATAAATAAGTAATAAGAGCTAAGACACTACAATGGCGACGAGGATGATTACCTGCAGTGTGCATCACGAATGCAGATGGAGCTCGTAGGAAGAGAGGAAGATTTTGACCCTGTAGCACAACAGCTAGCAAGCAGTGACGACGAGGGGAGAGCTAACGAGAACGAGGCGGCAGATCAAAGACCCGTGGAGCCTGAGGTAAAGAGAATGGCTAGCATCGGGAAAATAGATGTGTTTGATGACACGCAAGAAAACTGGGCAACTTACATTGAACGACTGGAACAGTACTTCATTGCAAACGACATTGCTGATAACAAGAGAGTACCAGCGTTGTTGAGTTTAATTGGCCCAAAAACGTACAGTTTGCTAAGAGATCTGACTGCCCCTCTGAAGCCCTCAAATAAAACATTCACAGAGATTGTGGAGATATTGCAAAATCACCTATCACCTAAACCACTCCTCATCGCGGAACGTTTTCGTTTCCACAAGAGAGATCAGAATGAGGGGTAGGGTGTTAGTACATATGTAGCAGAGTTGAAGAAACTGTCTGAACATTGCCAGTTTGGAGAGAACCTAAATGACACATTAAGGGATAGATTTGTTTGTGGATTGAAACATGAACACATTCAAAAACGTTTGCTCACAGAATCAGATCTCACGTTTGCAAAGGCTGTTGAAATTGCTGTGACTATGGAAATCGCGACGAAAGATGCATTTGAGTTGCAAAGTAAAAGAAATACTGACCTATCTCAAACTTCCCTGCACAAGTTTTCGCGCAGCCGACAGCGCCCCCGTGTGGCCGATAAATGCAACAGGTGTGACAGAGATGGTCACAGAGCAGAGGACTGCCGTTTCAAAGACGAAATTTGTCACAAATGCAGTAGAAGGGGGCACATTCAAAGAGCATGCAGAGCAAAATTCAGTCACAACAGGAAAACTGAGAAAATGAAAGGGTCTGTGAATGCACTAGCAGAGAACAGTGGCAGTGATTCAGATGAACGAGTAATTGGTACAATGGAGTTAAACACAGTGACTTCTCCCAGCAGTAGCATAATATGGGTGACACCAGATATCGAAGGCAAACCCCTCAAAATGGAGCTAGACACAGGATCTGCAGTGTCTATAATTTCCACTACTGTCTACAATGAGCACTTCAAGGCTATCAAGCTGAAGAACACAAATGTGTTGCTGAAGACCTACTCAGGAGAGAGATTAGGCCCAATGGGGGTGTTGCAGGTCAGAGTGAGGTATGGGGAGCAAACACAGCAGTTACAGCTGTATGTGGTGCCTGGAACTGGCCCCCCATTATTTGGCAGGGAATGGCTTTCAAAAATAAAGCTGAACTGGTGTGATTTGAAAATGCTCCACACGTTCCAGTCCAAAGAGAAGGACACAGACCAAACACTGGAACACTTGCGGAAGAAATACAGCACAGTTTTCAGTGATCAGATGGGAACAGTAAAAGGCTTCACAGCAAAACTTGTACTGAGAGATGACGCAACCCCAAAATTCTGCAAAGCCAGATCTGTTCCATACTCCCTGAGACCAAAGGTGGAAGCGGAAATCGATCGCTTGCAGGATACAGGGATCCTGACGAAAGTGGACAGAAGCGAATGGGCCACACCCATAGTTCCTATTGTGAAGAAAGACGGGTCTGTTAGAATGTGTGGGGACTTCAAGGTAACTGTGAATTCAATGTTGCATGTGGACCAATACCCCTTGCCACGTCTGGAGGACATCTTTGCTGCACTAGCTGGTGGGAAACACTTCAGTAAAATCGATCTGAAACAGGCTTACCTGCAGCTACCGGTTGAAGAGAGCTCCAAACAGTACCTGACAATAAACACACACAAAGGTCTATACAGGTATAACCGCCTGGTTTTTGGCATTGCATCGGCCCCAGCCATTTGGCAACGAACTATTGACCAGATTTTGCAAGGAATCCCAGGAACCCAGTGTATCCTGGATGACATGATCATAACAGGACGCACCGACAAAGAACACCTGGCTAACCTGGAAGAGGTCCTGAAAAGACTGAAAGAATATGGTCTACAGGCAAACTTACAGAAGTGTGAGTTCTTCAAAGACAAGATTGTCTTCTGTGGACATGAAATTGACCGCAATGGATTGCACAAAACACAGGACAAAATCGAGGCAGTGGTACAGGCACCACGACCACAAAATATCACAGAAGTGAGATCTTTTGCGGGACTGATCAATTACTACAGAGGATTCCTCCCAAACCTTTCAGCAGTACTCCAGCCTCTAAATCAGCTCCTGGAAAAGAATAGGACATGGCGGTGGACAGAACAGTGTGAAAATGCATTTCTGGAGGCAAAACGGCTCATCACATCTGAACAGGTCCTGATGCATTACGACCCTGAACTGCCAGTGAAGTTGGCTTGTGATGCGTCCCCTTATGGCTTAGGGGCCGTCCTTTCACACACACTGAAAGATGGGTCAGAGAGGCCAATTGCATTTGCATCACGAACATTGAATGATGCAGAGAAAAACTACTCACAAATCGACAAAGAAGCACTGGCGCTAGTGTGGGGCGTCAAGAAATTCCATGCATACCTATATGGCAAGCGTTTCACACTGGTTACGGATCACCAGCCGTTGCTTTCCATTTTCAGTCCAAAGAAAGGCATTCCGGCAATGACAGCAGCCAGGTTACAGCGATACGCCTTGTTCCTCGCCAGTCATATGTATGACATTGAGTTTAAGCCGTCGTCCCTCCACACAAATGCAGATGGATTATCCAGACTGCCGTGTAGAAGAGAAAGACAAAGGAGTGTGGATGCAGTGGACATTTTCCATACCGCTCAGCTCGAGGCACTACCGGTCACAAGCACAGTGATCAAACAGGAGACAAGGAAAGATGTGACCTTGTCAAAAGTGTACACCTACACCATGTCAGGATGGCCAGCTACTGGCAGAAAGGAGCTGACTCCGTATTTCCAGCGGAGAAACGAAATTACAACGTACCAAGGATGTTTGATGTGGGGAATGAGAGTCATGATACCCCAGAAATGCCAACATCAGGTTTTGCAGCAACTACATGAAGGTCATGTTGGAATTGTCAAAATGAAGCTGCTCGCAAGGAGCCACTTCTGGTGGCCAGGTCTGGATCAACAGATAGAAAATATGGCAAAGAACTGTAGCGGATGTTTGGAAACCCTTCACATGCCTGCTCCTGTCCCAGTCCACCCTTGGGAATGGCCCACAGAGCCATGGCAGAGAATTCATGTGGACTACGCTGGTCCCTTTGAAAAGCACATGTTTCTGGTTATAGTTGATGCCCATTCCAAATGGCCAGAGGTGTTTTGCACTGACTCCTCCACCTCAGCTCAGACGATAGAGTGTCTCAGAACAACGTTTGCACGCTTCGGATTGCCGCTGCAGCTAGTAAGTGACAACGCGCAAGCTTTTGTAAGTGACGAGTTTACAAGATTCATGTCAGTAAATGGAATCAAACACTCAACCTCAGCTCCGTACCACCCTGCCACCAATGGGCTGGCAGAACGCTTTGTGCAAACCCTAAAGCAAGGACTCCGGGCAGCAAAACGAGATGAAGGGACTTTGCAAACAAAACTGGCCAAGTTCCTGCTCTCCTACCGAAACACCCCACATGCCACGACAAATGAAAGCCCAGCCGCACTGATGTTCGGGAGGCCTCTCCGCACACGGCTGGACCTCATGAAGCCTAACAGGCGTAATGAAGTGCTGAACAAACAAGCCAAGATGCTCTCCGGTGGCCGGGAGCGCCATCTCCAAACAGGACAGGAAGTGATGGTGCGAGACTACAGAAGAGGAGGGAAATGGACAAGAGGGACCGTACATACACAAACGGGACCCAGAACTTACCAGGTTCAAGTGAGCCCAGACATAATGTGGCGGCGTCACATTAACCAAATGCATTCCACGGAAAACAGCACAACAATCGAGAAAGAACAGGCACAGAGAGTTCCTGAGAGTGACACACAGGGAACTGTAGAGGACGGTGGAGCAGTAAAGAGACCCCAGGCTGAAAGAAGGGAACGTGTTGATGAAGGTGCTGCTATAGCAGAAGCTATAAGGGAGCAAGCACACACTGAGGATGTTCAGGAGCCTCCAGACAATCCTAGGCGCTACCCAGAACGAAGGCACCGTCCACCAGACAGACTGGACTTATAAACAAACAAACAAAAACTAACTGTTCAAGTTCAAATTAAAAGATGCAAAATAACTACAACAAGTTCTGGGAAGTGTTTCAGTTGGGGGTTGGTAAAAGTAACTCTGATTGTATAAAAGAAGGAATGTTATGTTCTGTTAATTACTGATGTCCCCTTTAAGAATGGAGCACCCTTGGTCATGCGCAGTGTTGTTCTATGTTATTCTGGCTCTAACTGATTCCAGTAAAATGTGAAGCTCCAGTTCCATTTATTGTATTCAGAGTCTTTCTTATTATATAAATAAGTAATAAGAGCTAAGACACTACAGGCACCTTGATGAGCAAGCTAGTTTGCTACAGGAACAGTTAGGTGTTTAAAAAGTAACGTAATGACAACGAATTAAGTCCATACAATACATATTTGGTGATACTATAGAAAGGTAACGTGAGCAAGCTACTTTAATTAGTTCACCACTATATGTAGAGGGAAGATAGCTAAGTGCTGCAATTAGCTAGCTAGCTACTAGTAACGGTAGCAGAGTAGGTAGATAGCTCGGTAGCTTTGATATTTTACCCATTCTGCGTGTTTATCTATTGTAATACACACCACCTGTTCTTTGTCACAGCTATGGAGAGAACCCCAGCGAGGGATCTCTGAGCAAATGAAAAATTAAAACAAGTATTTCTTATTGGACAAGTTCAGGTAGTCTCCATATCCTCAAAGTTTCGGCCCATTTGCTTACATTTCGTGCCTAGTGAATACAGTCCTGATGTACTCAAATGGGGTAGACAGAAGGAAAGATGTGAGGCATAAAGTCCTGTGGGCAGTATGGGGCCACCCTCTGGTAAGAACCAGGGTCATATTTACTCACTAGGCACTAAACTGTAGCAAACAGTCCGAAATGGTACTATCTGAACTTGTGCAATAAGAAACACTTGTTTACGTTTTCCCTTGCACAATGTTTTGAGACGTTTTTCTACAGTGCGACCCTGCTCATCTCAGGGTGGGGTAGGAGAGGTAAAAGAGATCTTAATTGAGACCACCAAAGCACTGTAGCAACTGGACCGTTATGACTCCTAAGTGTTTTTACTCTACAGTTAGGGTTTCAGCATCATCCTCAACATACCACCACTAAATCTGACAATGGAAATGAATGTCATTTTTCCTAATTCACCTTCTAGTTCGATCTACTCCTCCCACTTACCTCAGCTCTCTTCTCATGTCCTCTCTCCTGCTCTTCTCTCTTTCCTCCCCTCCCACCCAGGAGATAGATATCTGGGGCCCGTGAAGGCAACATGTTGAGGATCATGCTGGCGTTCCAACCCGTCTTCACCAAGCAGCTCACCACCAAGCTGGCCTACCTGACCTGCAAGGCTCAAGCCCAGAGGAACAAGTAAAGAAAGAAGACCCTGATATGTGTCCTAAATGGCACCCTATACCCTAGTGCACTACTTTTGACTAGGACCATAGGGAATAAAATAAACACTACTTTTCACCGGGGCCTGTGATAACACTTGAATAAATACACTTTGATTTCACGTATTTTGTTCATACAGTTATTTTAGTTATATTGTATGTGATATATAGGCCTACTGCTACTACATTTTTTAAAGTTTTTGAACAAATAGACAACAGGAGATGAGAGTATGAAAATAAAGGTTGGTATAAAATAAAAAAACATTTGGGGCTGTCAACTGCCAAACTGTGTTGAACGTTGCAGATAGAAATGACATGAGCAGAGCTAATGTGAATCCTTATTCTGCATGTCAGAGGAGCATGTTTGTTCTACATGGCGTATTTCAATCGGAACGTTCCAAAACGTTGCGACCTGCTGAACGTGCCAAACGAACGATAAGCTATTTCATGTCGACTTCTTGACGGTAGGTGGCGGGCGTACCCTACTTCCCTTTTTCTGCTCGGTTGGCAGGTTTTACGTTTCAGGAATTCCATCCAGTCTACGCGAACCCTCATTTAAATTGCAAATAGAAGGCTAGTGCAAGGTAACTTGATTTTAGCCTGATCGAAGAAAATAAACAGTGATGTGAAGAAGATAATGAAGGAATAATAATTATGGATCAATATGTTAGTAATCAGTTTTATTCTTGTCTCGCAGTGTCTACAAATGGTTCAAAGGTTCCGATGAATGGGAAGACAGGAGCAGGTGTATTTATTCCTGAGTTCGATGTTAATCTATGCAAGTCTAAAAAATGATTTGTCTGTATGTTCAACATACACGTGTGCGATAATTGTTGGATTGCAATGAATAGAGGGGTGGGTATAATTTGTGGAACGTTCCAACAGGAATCTGTCACAAAAACTTTGTAAAGTACAAGGTTGCCAACAAACAACGCATACAAAGTAGCATGATCAATTCAACTAGCTGACGAATAGGCATCAACTCACCACGTAGCTTGTTCTTGATATTTGTCCATAGGCTACCAGAGTGACAGACATTTTACGGAATAAACGTGGTGAGTGAAAAACTGAATTAAATAGCCCACTCCCTACCTGGTATCTCATTCTGCCGCTATACAACTTTGTATGCGTTGTTTGTTGACAACCTTGTCATTTACGAAGTTTTTGGAACAGATTCCTGTTGGAACGTTCCACAAATTATACCCACCCGATAGAGGAGGGGAAACCAAGAAGAGTAGTAATATGCTGGGACTCTGCATCATTTTTGTGTAGTTTAAGATCTGGAAAGTCAGAACGTGAGGATTTATGGTTAGAAATAATGATGCAGTTTGTCGGGGTTACAAATACATGGTATTGCTATTTAGTTCAGTTGAATTCCGGCTCATACAGGAGTTTATGGAAATTATATAGTAGATATAATTGCAAAAAGAACAGTGGAAAGTACTATTGTGGATATACAGGTGCAGTTGGGTAGAGGAGAAATTAAAACATTGATTCGAAAAATTGGTTAGATTGCTGGCAGAGACAATGGGATGAAAGTAGTAAGGGCAGACATTTTTATAGTACAAGGAAATCTATATGGGAGATGGTGTCATATAATGAGAACAGAAGGGAGGAGGTTATGTTGTGTAGGATGAGATTCGGGCATATGGGATTGAATTTATCTTTGAAATTGATGGGGGAAAATGGTACTGGAATGTGTAATGGCTATACGGTAGAGGAAACGGTTGAACATGTATTACCATTTTGTGAAATGTGTGTAGAAAGGGACAGGTTGTTTGACAGGGTCAGAGGTTGGACGGGAGTGGGTGGTATTTTGGGTGGGGGTGATGGGAGTAGTGAGGTTTGTACAGAGTTATTTTATTAGAAATCCAGGGTTAGTTAAGAGAATATAGTGGTATGATAGGTTGTCACACTCCAGTACAGTAGGTGGCGGTGTATGCAATTGTCAGTTCATTGCGATTCGCCAATAAAACTTATGATGAAGAAGAAAGGCAACGCAAATACTGTAGTACGTTTTGAGTTGGCCTGCCTACTTGCAATATCCTGGAAACTGCCGTTAGAAACTGATTTTTCCCCCCTTGCTATATATAAGACAGGCTACATTGTAGCCAATACGTTTCTGTTCGTAGAGTGGCCAGTTTAGATTGTTGTAGCATATGTTTTTGCAGTGAAACAATATTCAACTAAATTTAAAGACGTTGGATGTTTTTTTTTTAATTGTAATTGTTTGACTTTACATAAAGGCGTCTGAAAAAAATGAAAGTGTGTTTCGTCGTGTGTGTGCTGAGCACGGTGGTAGTTTCTTGTTCGGGAGAAAATAGTCGCTTCGAGAAGTCATTCAACTATTCCCCGGGAATGATGCAAGTCCTCCGGGAGACGCTCGCGGATTTGTCCGAGGAGGCGCACGGTTACCTGGTTCACCTTGTCGGGGCAAGGTCCGTTGAAACTGCACAGAAGGTGAGGAACAAAGAATAGCTTGCTCTAAGTTAAATTTAACAGTAGTTCGAATCATAAATTCGTAGTCTAATGATGTCAGTTCTTTTGTCGAATTATGTAGGTTCAAGTACCAACAAGTCGGCCATATACGGGAATCCTTATGCACGCTTGTTTTAGTTCCGTATTTAGTGACCCATGTGTTTGCCTCAAACAGAAGCCTCTATCAACTCTCTCTCGACCTTCTTATCAGTGTTTCTTTCAGGCCTTCTTATCAGTGTTTCTTTCAGGTGGTCAAGTATCTAGCTGAGGCAGCGGCCAGTGGAGCGAATGTTGTTATGAAGTACCTCACCCAGTTCCTGATGGCAGCAGGAGTTGATGGTAAAGAGCTGCTGCTCTAGGATCATTCATTATAATATTAAAGGCAAAACTGATGTTAGATCAGCACTCCTATTCCCACTTTAGGAATACAGGCCCAGGAAGCTATTGCAATACTCTAGTCAGTCACCAACACTGTTCCCAGAGAGCTAAAGCATGTCATGTGCCGGCTTTTGTTTCAGCCCAGCACTAACACACCTAATCAATGTCTTGATGAGCAGTTGACTAGTTGGATCGGGTGTGTTAGAGCGGGGCTGGAGCAAAAACCTGCACAACCTGTGGCTCCCCAGGACCAGGGTTGATAACCAGTGCACTATTCAATAATGGAACAGACAGTTGTCAATACAAAAATAATAATTTCAAATAAATCATTCTATTGATTGATCCCACATCATGCAACATCTCAACACACAACCCATATACAGTACAATGGTACACTCACATTGTCCTTTACTGTAATTGTTCTCTGTAGACACACAACACAAAACCGGATGAAAGTCTGACCTGCCAAGGGAGCCCTTTACCCACTGACAGACATGCCCTGGATTAGGTGTGTGCGCCAGACGGGAAAACCTTTTTCTCCACATTGCCAACAGTAACCTACTAGGCTTTGTGACTATAACTACCGGTACAATAATTACATAGCAACATACTAAGACCACATTTTTGCCAAGTCTTGGAATGGAGACAAGTAAAGGGAGCATTTTAAGATTGCTAGGCCAGAAAATGCACTAATATCATGTTGTGTATCTTTCTTTCTCTCCTCCAGTTGAAATGCCTGTTAACAGTATCACCCCAGATGCTGTGGTCTATATCGGTCAGTGGCTTCTGCTGGCTCTCATTGGCTACTGGCTGCTGTCCCTGGCCTTCCGATTGGTGGCGTCCACTCTGAGGCGGGTCCTGTGGCTACTGAAGCTGGGGGTGGTTTTAGGACTGTTTTGCCTGATCCTAAGTGACCGCAGTGCTGGAACAGAGACTACGGCGCTGCGATTGGCCGGCCTGGTGAGCGTCTGCGTCCTATTGGGTATCGGGCATTCTGGAACCGGGGGCGACAAAACCTACCTGGAGGATCAAGTGAGGGTGCTAGAGAGACGAGTGAGAGAAATGGAGAGGAGGAAAAAGAAGTGAGGGGTGGATGGATGGGAACTGAAAGGCCTTGTTTTGTACATTAATCTAGGTCTAGGATCGTAACAAGGACGTTGTACATAAAGTTTTGTTTAAAAAATTAATAATTGGTATCGTTTTGCATAATGAAGCACTTTGCCTTTTTCATAAACATCTCTTAGTTAATTTGTGTGTGAAACAGAATTGACAGCAAATATGATTAGCTTGTTTTAAAGGAAACAGACAGAGTATGGTCTTTTCTGTTTATTGAGGTGGATATATGCATGTCCTACAGACTATTCTACTATAAATGCTTTTGATATTCGTAGAATAGAAACACTAAACATTCCATGTCTAATGATATGGCGTTGGAAATCATATTTTCTTCATGTCTACACTGATCACCTTTCATTCTCACTCCTTTCCAGTTATGGCGGCATACAACACAAACGAGTTCTCAGATAAAACAAACGGATACACACTTCTATTACCTACATTTGAGATCTGTCCATTCCTTTTAAAGCATGTGCGTGTAGGGGGATGAGACAGTTGGTGAGAAAAGCAGTTCTGGAAGAACGTTTTAAAAGTGACTCAAAGTTTAAGCGTGATCAAGCGGCATTATACCCTGATGAAGACAGCTTGGCTGTCGAAACGTTGGATATTACATTTGCATCTGAGCTCCTAGAGTGTGCGGCTCTCCTTTTGTTTTCAAGTTTCCTAATGAATGTACCCCTGGTCAGCTCAAGGGGACAGGAAAAATAATTTTACATGATTAGATTCAGGGACAGGTCATTTCCTGACCATATAACCAGAACAGGAAAAACTCTTGACCTTCTCCAATTGAGATTATCCCCTTGACCAACTAGGGCCAGGAGTTTTTCCTGTTCTGGTTACATGGTTACCATGTGGTTACATACTATTTCAGCCAATGTTATAATGCAGGCACTGGAAGGTAGTTCATTAGGGTCACGTTGCAGAAGGAAATGTTCCATAGCTTCAATACTGCCCTCGTGTGGAATATTTGTGTATAACGACTCAACATCAAAAGTAACTAACAAGGTATTCTCAGGGAGAGGATCAGGAGATTCAATGATAGAGATCATACTGCTGGTGTCCTTTACAAAGGAGGGGAGCTGTTCTGCGAGTGGTCTAATAAAAAAGTAAACAAAAGTAGATAGAGGGGCTGTTACTGCATCAATGCCCGCTACAATAGGGCGCCCTGGAGGTTTTGTAACATGTTTGTGTTATTTCTACAAAGTATAGAAGGTGGCAATTTTCTTCTAGATTGTACACTCATTAGGAACCTAAAGGAAGCAACCAGGTTGTAACGGGTAGGGACTAACTTAATTTTCCCCAAAAAAATAAATGCTCGTTTCCATTGCATAAAGTTTTTCTACTGTTTGCTTCATTGTGCACTTATGAATACACCCCAGGACAATCTCCCCTTGGCAGAGGAGATGAAGGCACTGGATGCGTTTGCGTGGTAAGGCTTAAGCAAACGACGAGATGAAATTCGAGGAGTGAAATCGGGGGAGGAGTAACTGCGACAGCCTAAAGTTGGACACGTGGTTTTACAACAAATCTCAGATGAACATAGCAGTGTTGCCATTGTTAGAAAAGTATTTCTTTATAAACGTTAAAATAATCATGTCTCCAACTCCCATATCACACAATCATAATTTGAAATCATGTGTGTACATTGTACAAACAATGAGAGAGAGACTCATGTCACATTCATTTTGTATATATCCACTGTATACATAAATCAAGGCAAAGTTGGTTCCTGTTTCAGTCATGTCTTTGGTCACGTTCGTGTGGGTCAAACAAAAACACCCTAATGATTGGTTGACAATAGAGCATCCCACAATGCAGGTGACGGCTGCAGGATGAAGTTGGCGAAGAGCAACTGCAGAAACTTGCAGTCAAAACTTCATGACCTTTGATCACATGGTTTTTGTCAAGTTCATGCAGTCGATATGTAGGCACAAGTGGGATCATTTTTATCCCCATAATGCATCACACTTTGAAAAGGTGGTGACCAACGATGGCCACCGACTTGACAAAAGTGATCTGCTCGAACGCGCACACTGCCTGTAAAACCTTCAGGAGTGCTTCATTATTTAAAATACATTAAATACGATAATAGGATTTTATATTTAAATACCAAAATGTGCCTTCTTTTAAACCAAGACATGTGTTGCAAATGGCACCCTATAGTACACTACTTTTGAGGGGAATGCAGACGATGTATAACATCTTAATAAAATAGTGCCCTCCCAGTGTATTAATAAACTGCCTAAACAGTTATTTGACTCTACTGTTGAAATGAGTAGTTTCATATGTAGAACTAAAATGATGCACCATGCATATAATGACAAACAGCTATACTTTGGCAAGTAAAGGCATTTCTGATCGTATTTGCACATATATATATATACACACACACACACACACACACACACACAAACAACTGTTTAAATATACACAACAGGAAGTAGCTACCTGACTGGCGGAGAGCTTTGCTTGGTCTACCCTGAGTGGATGAGGAGTTGTCCTAGCGCCTTCTGATTGTATGATTAGGAGTGATGAGGGTTCTGATTGGATTATGATACACTTAGAAAAACATTTCCAAAAAGGTTCTTCGGCTGTCCCTATTTTTGGTTCCAGGTAGAACCCTTTTTGGTTCCAGTAGAACCCTGAAAGGCAGTTATCGGTTGTGTTCCTCTCCTCAGACATTGCTGACGAATGCCAGATCTTACAACTCTTGGATAGCTATTTTACTTATCAGCTAACCACATGTTATCGACTGTGCACGACGGCACAATCGATGACGTGGCACGCAACCATTGGTGGATGCATGCAACGTCTCAGCAGGGGAACACGACCAGTGTTTGATAGATGCCATACATTAAATTGGTGGAAGCCCTCAATGGCGCTGCCCATGCCAATACTGCCTTTTGGCCACTAGAGGCCTCTCATTCTCTATGGGCTACACACTGGCTACATTCCAAATCTCTTGTCCACTCCACTTCTAAAAAATAAATGGACTGGGAATATGGTGGAAACTCCCTCAAGCCATTTTTTGCACCAATCCAATGCTTAAATGCTTGAGAGGAAGTGAGTCAGCGCACACTTCTGGAGAAGGGTAGGGATCATGGCCTCTGATTCGGTTTCAGACAAGTTTTTTCCCCCCCAGACATTTTGACTGACTTCATCACAGCTATACAGGAAATAGTCCTTTTAAATGATCTCCTTTCCTTCACTAATATCCCATTTACACAGAGACAAAAACCCTTCTTTTTACATTTGGTTACTTTCTTTTTTGTATATGTGAAAGGGGTAGGGAGTAAAAAGAAAACATGGGTACATTTAAACCACCTCGAGACCTAGTAATGAAACCTGTTTTTTCACAGACCCTGTAACCAAAAAACAGGTATCTGAGAATGGATCTGTTTTTTGCAGGGAAATTCATTAACACTTCCATTGTTTAACACCTCCCTAATTTGAATGGCAAACAGGCCCCATGGTTTTTAAAAGGTATAATAATAGGTCTTATGTCAGAAAACAGTACAACACTCACCAGAAAAGGCTGGATAGGGGAACTGAGGGGCAATGTCTAGGTCACAGTTACATCTACAACATACTGCTTCCTCTCCTATCCCTACCCATTTATAGAAGTGGTCACAGTCAAGGAGAGGAGAAAAGGAAGCCATTGCACCGTATTCGGGACGGAGCCGTGGCAACATTACTCAGGCCGCTCCCGATTGGACCGACGACAGGCGTTCTACAGGAAGTTGGTGGGGGCGTTTTTCCCTGTGTCAATGTTGACCTGGAAGGCTCCGTCTGTGGAGTGCAGAGCTTCAGAGGCGGGCGGGGGGACCTGGGGGGGAGGAGGGAGGAACAATGTCAGAAGGTGTGTGTGTGTGTGTGTGTGTGTGTGTGTGTGTGTATATATGTATGTGAGAGGGTGTATGTGTGTATGAGAGAGTGAGTGAGGACTGACCTGGGGTGGTGGATGGGCAAGGAGGGGATCAGCAGGAGACATGTTCTCCATCTTTATCTCCTCCTTCCCTGAGGGGGCGCTGTACATCACCGGCGCATACCCCTGAAACACACACAGTTACGCAAGCTTCCACACACACACACACATACTAACTACACTCTGAGAGGAGAAGGATCACAATCAGAGGAGCCACAGGGTACTGGTCGGGTGGCCCACTCTACTGTTAGTGGTCAGAGGAGCCACAGGGTACTGGTCGGGCGGCCCACTCTACTGTTAGTGGTCAGAGGAGCCACAGGGTACTGGTCGGGCGGCCCACTCTACTGTTAGTGGTCAGAGGAGCCACAGGGTACTGGTCGGGCGGCCCACTCTACTGTTAGTGGTCGGAGGAGCCACAGGGTACTGGTCGGGCGGCCCACTCTACTGTTAGCGGTCGGAGGAGCCACAGGGTACTGGTCGGGCGGCCCACTCTACTGTTAGCGGTCAGAGGAGCCACAGGGTACTGGTCGGGCGGCCCACTCTACTGTTAGCGGTCAGAGGAGCCACAGGGTACTGGTTGGGCGGCCCACTCTACCGTTAGTGGTCAGAGGAGCCACAGGGTACTGGTTGGGCGGCCCACTCTACCGTTAGTGATCAGAGGAGCCACAGGGTACTGGTTGGGCAGCCCACTCTACTGTTAGTGGTCAGAGGAGCCACAGGGTACTGGTCGGGCGGCCCACTCTACTGTTAGTGATCAGAGGAGCCACAGGGTACTGGTCGGGCGGCCCACTCTACTGTTAGTGGTCAGAGGAGCCACAGGGTACTGGTTGGGCGGCCCACTCTACTGTTAGTGGTCAGAGGGGAGGCAGAGTTAGATCGTAGAACAGAGGGCAGAGGAGTAGGGGCTGATTTGTAGAGTTGAGTTGTGTAGAATAGAATCGAATAGGGTAGACTAGCATAGAGTGGAATAGAACAGAGTACACTCTTAGTACATTATTTTCTATGTAGAACCTTGAAGGGTATAGGATAATCATTTTTGGTTCCAGGTAGAACCCTTTCTACAGAGGGTTGTACATGGAATGCAAAAGGGTTCTACCTGAAACCAAAAAGCGCTCTTGTATGGGGACAGCCGAAGAACCTTTTTGGAACCCTTTTTTCTAAGAGTGTAGAGTATAAATCCCTACCATCGGAGGAACACCAGGGTTGTACTGTGGCTGGTTGGGTGGTGGGCCATTCCACTGTGGGGGCTGGGCAGGGGGGTACATAGGGTCCTGGGGGGGGTAGCCTGGGTTGAAGCACTGAAACAAACCACAACAAAACAACACTGTCACACTCCATCTTCCTTATTTCTTCTCTTGAGGAGTTTCACACCTGACAGGGGGACTATGAGGGTTTCCTAACAATAACCATACAAACTGCTGATATAATGAACAGATGGAGAGAGAGGAGAGATGGATGGACTCACTGGTTGGGGTAGAGAGAGAGAGAGATGTTGGGGTAGATATATATATAGAGAGAGAGAGAAAATAGTGAAGGTGAGAGAGGAGAGATGGATGGACTCACTGGTTGAGGTGGGGGTCCGGTCCATTGAGGCTGGCCTGGCATCCCAGGGTTGTGGGGAGGGTAAACCTGAGGGTAACCTCCCTGTACATGGAGGAGCACCACAGTTCCCTCAGTAAAACAGAGGGACTCAAACATACAAACACTATTGGTGTTGTGATTATGTTGTGTAGTTGTGATTATGTTGTATGTTCTTGGATGCTATTTTTACATATCCGCACTCCTGCCTACACAATTAACCCTCGTGGGATAAATCAAGTATTTTGAATTGAATACTATATGCGATATACTCATACAAGTACTGTACATAAACAGATACTAACATGGACAACCACAGTTCCCAAAGTTAGATAGAAGGACTTATATACTCAACACATTATGGTTCATGACAAGACAAAGATAAGAAAACGACACACACACACACATACAGTCGTGGCCAAAAGTTGAGAATGACACAAATATTAATTTTCAAAGTCTGCTGCCTCAGTTTGTATTATGGCAATTTGCATATACTCCAGAATGTTATGAAGAGTGATCAGCTGAATTGCAACGTCCCTCTTTGCCATGCAAATGAACTGAATCCCCAAAAAACATTTCCACTGCATTTCAGCCCTGCCACAAAAGGACCAGCTGACATCATGTCAGTGATTCTCTCATTAACACAGGTGTGAGTGTTGACGAGAACAAGGCTGGAGATCACTCTGTCATGCTGATTGAGTTTGAATAACAGACTGGAAGCTTCAAAAGGAGGGTGGTGCTTGGAATCATTGTTCTTCCTTTGTCAACCATGGTTACCTACAAGGAAACACGTGCCGTCATCATTGCTTTGCACAAAAAGGGCTTCACAGGCAAGGATATTGCTGCCAGTAAGATTGCACCTAAATCAACCATTTATCGGATCACCAAGAATTTCAAGGAGAGTGGTTCAATTGTTGTGAAGGCGGCTCCAGGGCACCCAAGAAAGTCCAGCAAGCCCAATCTCCTAAAGTTGATTCAGCTGCGGGATCGGGGCACCACCAGTACAAAGCTTGCTCAGGAATTGCAGCAGGCAGGTGCGAGTGCATCTGCACGCACAGTGAGGCAAAGACTTTTGGAGGATGGCCTGGTGTCAAGAAGGGCAGCAAAGAAGCCACTTCTCTCCAGGAAAAACATCTGGGACAGACTGATATTCTGCAAAAGGTACAGGGATTGGTCTGCTGAGGACTGGGGTAAAGTCATTTTCTCTGATGAATCCCCTTTCCAATTGTTTGAGGCATCCGGAAAAAAGCTTGTCCGGAGAAGACAAGGTGAGCGCTACCATCAGTCCTGTGTCATGTCAACAGTAAAGCATCCTGAGACCATTCATGTGTGGGGTTGCTTCTCAGCCAAGGGAGTGGGCTCACTCGCATGATGGAGCACCTTGCCATAAGGCAAAAGTGATAACTAAGTGGCTCGGGGAACAAAACATAGATATTCTGGGTCCATGGTCAGGAAACTCCTCAGACCTTAATCCCATTGAGAACTTATGGTCAATCCTCAAGAGGCAGGTGGACAAACAAAAACCCACAAATTCTGACAATCTCCAAGCATTGATTATGCAAGAATGGGCTGCCATCAGTCAGGATGTGGCCCAGAAGTTAATTGACAGCATGCCAGGGCGGATTGCAGAGGTCTTGAAAAAGAAGGGTCAACACTGCAAATATTGACTCTTTGCATCAACTTCATGTAATTGTCAATAAATGCCTTTGACACTTATGAAATGCTTGTAATTGTACTTCAATATTCCATAGTAACATCTGACAAAAATATCTAAAGACACTGAGGCAGCAGACTTTGTGAAAATTAATATTTGTGTCATTCTCAAAACTTTTTGGCCACGACTGTAGATATAGAATCACTATCTATTCCAATGACATATAAAACACAAGGCATGCACAAACCAACACACCACAGTATATAGTTAAGTGAATAAAGAATAAATGGATAATGTACCATGTTAGGATCTGGGCCTGGGCCATGATAGAACGTCTGCAATAACCACAGAAAACAAAAAACGTCACGTTATTACCGTTCAACTACAAAACATGCGTTACTGCAACAATGTCATTATTACAGTAGTACAGCATGGGAAGGGAGACAGATTAGAGGGAGGAACCTAAGGGCAACTTCTACAAGGGATTTGTCCCAAACGGCACCATATTCCCGAGTGAACTAGTTTTGACCGGAGACCTATGGCGCGAATCGGGTGCCATTTCGTAGCCAAGCCACCATCTAACTATCCCTTACCGGGACACCAGGTCCAGGGGACACCCCTCCTCCGGGCGTGTTGTAGCCGGGAGGGGGGTGCAGAGTCTCGGGGTTGTCCAGTTGGATGGCGGTGGTGTCGGGGGATTTGTTCTTGAAGATCCTCTTCCGGCAACAGAAGCAGATACTGGCGGGGATACCGAGCAGGAGGAGGAGGGCCATGAGGGGGTTGCCTGCTTCATTCTCATGTTTGTCTGGAGGGGGATAGAGGGAGGGGCGGGGGGCACAGGGAGGGAGGAGAGGAGGAAGGAGAGGGAGAGAGAGATGCAGAAGGAGAGAGACGAGGGAGTTAATTTGGGAGACATAGCAAAGCCGTAAGGGGAACAGGAGGGAGTGATTGACAGACGACATGTGTTTCACTCTATGCATGTTGTATTCTATCCCCCCTCACATCCCTCTCACCCCACCCCCCTCTTTCCCATTACCCCCATAGCTTACCGAGCAGCCCTGTAGTCCTACAAATAACCAACTAATTAGGGACAGACAGAGACATATGAGCTGCGAGCCAAACAATGTGTATCCCAAAAGGCACCCTATTCCACTATGGGTCCTGGTCAAAACTAGTGCACTATATCAGGAATAGTGTGCCATTTGGAACGAAGGGCCAGTATACCAGACCGTTGGGAAGGGAACCTGATGCTGTGTCTATTTCCATTACGTACTCAAACTTCAACATGACCTAACAGAGGTCATTTCATTCTAAGAATTCTATACAGCCAACACCACGTGTCTCCATACAGCCAACACCACTTGTCTCCATACAGCCAACACCACTTGTCTCTATACAGCACCAGATTGTATCTCTCTGATTTGTTAATACTTACAATGTGTTACTACTATGTACTAAGCATACTTGGATATTTGTGGACTAGTTTTGACCAGAGCCCAGTGTACTAAATAGGGTGCCATGGGGTGCTTATTACATACGCTGCAGCTACTGTTAATTAATTATCTATCCTGTTGCCTTGTCCCTTTACCCCTACCTATATGTACAGTGCATTAGGAAAATATTCAGACCCCTTTACTTTTTTCACTTTTTGTTACGTTACAGCCTTCCTAGAGCTGGCCGACTCTTGGTGGGTCCAAACTTCTTCCATTTAAGAATGATGGAGGCCACTGTGTTCTTGGGGACCTTCAATGCTGAATAAAAAAATGTTGTACCCTTCCCCAGATCTGTGTCTCGACACAATCCTGTCTCGGAGCTCTATGAACAATTCCTTCGACCTCATGACTTGGTTTTTGCTCTGACATGAACTGTCCAACTGTGGGACCTCATATAGACTGGTGTGTGCCTTTCCAAATCATGTCCAACCAATTGAATTTACCACAGGTGGACTCCAATCAAGTTGTAGAAACTCAAGGATGGTTAATGGAAACAGGATGCACCTGCGTTCAATATTTCTGGATTTTACAAAAGTTTCGAAAAACCTATCTTCGCTTTGACATTAGGGGGCTTTGTGTGTAAATGAATGACGATTATTTATTTATTTTTTATACATTTTAGAATAAAGCTGTAACGTAACAACGTGTTACGTTACAGCCTTATTACCTCATACCCCTGCACATCGACTGGGTACTGGTACCCTGTGTATATAGCTAAATTATCGTTACTCATTGTGGATTTATACATTTACATTTAAGTCATTTAGCTGACGCTCTTATCCAGAGCGACTTACAAATTGGAAAGTTCATACATATTCATCCTGGTCCCCCCGTGGGGAATGAACCCACAACCCTGGCGTTGCAAGCGCCATGCTCTACCAACTGAGCCACACGGGACCACGTGTTTATTCCTTGTTATTATTATACATTTATTATTTTTCCTTTTGTATTGTTGGGAAGGGCCCGTAACTAAGCATTTCACCAGTCCTACACCTGTTGTTTACGAAGCATGTGACAAATAACTATAGATTTTCCTTTCAGGATTTGGAACACCGACAGCATCTGCGCAGACTAAGGTTTGGAGTGAAGTGGTATCCCTCCCAACACACTCATGATAACTCAGTGGAAGTGAGTATCGCTGCAGAGCTAACTAACAATCTATGGCAACACGGCAAAACCACAACCTGTGAGTTCCATCCTGACGATGGAGACCACCCGGTCTCTCGTGTCCTTCAGCGTGTAGTGGCCCACGTCCGAGGTGTTGACCTTCTGGATGCTGATCTTGGTGGAAAGGGTCTTGACCCGGTTCCAGTAGTCTGGGAGGTCCTGGGCCACCACTGCCCCATCATGCACCAGGGTGACGTTGACGTTGGCGCCTGAGAAGGAGAGCGTGGCGTCGGCCTGGTTGATGCCCTCCAATGAGATGTGGAGTTCCTCGCCCGCCACGCACTTTGTGTACTCGCGCCTGGCTGAGAAAAGGAAGAAAATGTTGCATTAGAGGAAAAGGGTGAGAGAAAGAGGGGAGGAGGGTACACATGAAGGGGTGAGAGAGAGGGGGGTGGATGAGAGACAGTAGGTGGAAAGAGAGAGAAGGAAGGAGCGAGCAAGAGTGAGAGAAAAATAGAGACAAAGGCCAAGATAAAAAAAGTTCTGTACACTATCCGACAATAACAAAGGGCAATAATTAAAGGGATAGCCGTAGTCCGAGGGTCAGATGAACTCGTGGATACCATTTTTATGCCTCTGCGTCCAGTATGAAGGAAGTTAGAGGTAGTTTTGCGAGCCAATGCTAACTAGCTCTAGAGCATGCTAGCTGTTCCTATAGACTTCGTCATTGCGCTAACGCTAGTTAGCAACTTTCTTCAAACTTAAGCAGAGACATAAAAATGGTATCCACGAGTTCATCGGACTCTGTGGAAGTAGATGAAGGGCTTCGTGCCAAAATCCTGAAATATCCCTTTAAATAACATGCAAAGCACTCACTGGTCACGGCCACTTTGAGCGAGGAGATCTCCTTGTTCCAGTAGTCGCTCTGGACATAGGTCCCCTGGTCCTTGTAAGTCACCTTCAGGGGGGCAAAGGTCAAACACTTAACAGGGACGATCAAATCAAACTTTATTTAAAAGTGCATTTAAAATCTCTTCACAAAAATGTTTTAATAATATATTAAATGAAGAGATAGAGGATGGTAGGTGCATTGGTGGGACAGGACGGGTGTTAAGTAATATTAATAGTACCGGTCAAAACCAAGTGGTGTTTTTTGTTATAAGTAGGAAACCATCCCCTCAAACCCCCCCTCATTGACCTCTGGTGGTATGATCTGATTTGATATACTTTATTGTCCCCGAGGGGAAATTTGACTTGGACAATTAAAGAGACAGTCACTCACTTGGTCCAGATACCAGCTCCTGTCGGTTCCTGTCCCAGACACTTTTCCCCTGGTGGACCGGGATCCACGGTCCCAGTACAGGTATGTCTTCAGGGGCTCTGCAGCGGGGGTGAACTCCAGCTTCTCAGCACTCTTCGGGAGGTAGATCTTCAGCTGACGCCCGTGGGACAGACGCTTGTGCAGGTCAGGCACCACGTAGCCATCTGAGGAAAAAGAGCGAGCGAGAGAGAAAGATATGAGGTTGGAGAGAGAGGGAAGGGAGGGAGAGAGAAAGAGAGTGTGGAAGTGAGGATTAACACATTTTATGCAACATTATCTGAAGCCGTGGTAAACACAGATAATGTAGCTTGAAACGCTTTTAAAACAACTTTTATCTACAAATTCTTGACATTTGCTGACAATGTCCCAAATGGCATCTTATCTTCACTATAAAGTGCACTATGGGGCCGTGGTCAAAAGTAGTGCCCTATATAGGGAATAGGGTGCCATTAGTGATGGGCCCTAGTTTTCTGCTGTTGACTAATGCAGTTGGTGGTGTAGGAAGGTGTGGTGCAGGAGCTATAACAGGTACAATGACGCCAGCGTAGTACTAGCGGTAGTGGGCCCTACCTACATTCCTGTCCATTCATCTTGAAATGTCAACCGAATCCTCCTCCAGGATTTAATTTGTCCATCAACTGTGTTCTCACACGTTTTTTTGGGGGGGGGGGTTTGTTCATGACCTTTCAGTGGAATGTAAAGAGCTAAATGAACGGAAGAGCCGTGGGGTGCTGGTGACACTCCCCGCTCGCAACGCATATGAAACTCCCGGCTGGAGACCGGGTTAAAATCACCGTCGTTCTTTCCAGCTTTCTCCCCTCTCCACCCCTGTATCCCGTTGTCATTTCTAAACTGTCTTTTCTTTCTTTAAAAACAAACAAACAAGGGAATACACAGGAAGCTCCAACTCACCCACACTGAGAACAGTGCCCAGCAGGATCCAAAGACTCCACATCATCTGTATTGACATAGACAGCATTGGCATATCACAATAAATATGATAAATGATATTATGAACAGGTTGTGGGGGGGTGTAAGACAGACGAACAACAAATAAACAACAAAAGTAACTAAATGATGAATAAATAAAAGAACAACCCAATTTACAGTGACGCTGATCATTTATACAGTACAACTACACCAAAAATGTCTTCTGTGCAATCGAAATAGTCACAACAAAACCGGTGGAGTGATTGTTACAGTCAGTCAAGCAGGGGTAGGGCATGTTAGGACAGTGTTTCCCACGGTTTGGTCTTGGCTCAACCCTTTTGGTACTGGATAGAGGAGACTAGAGACTGAGGCCGCATCCCAAATGGCATAGTGCACTACTTTTGACCATGGCTCTGGTCAAAAGTCGTGCATTTGATAGAGAACAGGGTGCCATTTTGGCCGCAGCCTGTCCAGACTAGAAATGAGGTCTCTAGTGGGTCAGGAGAAGATGTGAAGAGCAACAGTAATGGGCAACTAGAGGTCCGCAGACCCCCTTTTGAAGGCCTTTGGATCAACCCCCCCCCACCCCCAAAAAATATAGAATTGTAATCAGTAAACATCATGGAACACAAAGAGTGACTGCCTTTAAAAAGCAACGAATCCATTTGAAAACGGCCTATGTGGCATCGATATGAGTCAGAAGCAGCTTTTCTAGTGCAGTGATGGGAAACGAGGTCAGCGGCCCCTCTTTTGAAGGCCCTCAGATACATTTCCAAAAAAAAGTTGTGGGCAACTGCGGCCCCTCATGAGTTCAGATTTTTGGTCGGATTTAGAGATGAGAGCAAATAATGCAAATCAACTGAGCTCAAATAGTGATAAATAATGTAGGCTATTTGCAGCTTTACCTTTACAAAATGTTAAAGTAAAATCGTAAAACTGAAATGATCACACCCCTCTCATATTTATTATACTATAAAAAGCTAAACTGATCCTAGATCCACAGCATTCCTACTCTGAGACACTTAGGGGTCCATGGAGTTACCAAGGTAACGTGGGCTCCCGAATCACAACCGGCCGTGATTGGGAGTCCCATAGGGCGGCGCACAATTGGCCCAGCGTCGTCCGGGTTTGCCCGGTGTAGGCCGTCATTGTAAATAAGAATTTGTTCTGATTTGCCTAGTTAAATAAAGGTTACATTTAAATAAAGGTTACACAACGTGGCCGGTCACACCGCTACCCCCCGTCCTGTCTCAGAACAAACTTTATTGTACAACCCTTCCTGTTGTTGTAATGCGTACGGTCCTCTCCCACACACAGCACAGCCACCGTGGAAAAATACGCGGGCTACCCACATCCTCTGGAATTTGCACGCTTCAGAAGTGTGTGAGTCACCGTGTGGAATTCGATGCTTCACATTTCGTGATCCTCTGGCAATATGGCTCTGTGATAGGTATAGAACTAGTATAGCCCTTGTGTAGCTGGTTACATCAAACAATCTCTGAAACTTTATTTTAATCATTGTCACACTAAACCGATCATAATCATTTCAAGTGACTACAGAGATGTTATAAAGAAACTGATCATATCTATGATTAGGCTACATCGACCATTCCACAACAGGCCTGTAGCCCATAGCATGCAATTTATAATATGTAATTTTTTTATTTTTTATAAATGATTTATTATGACGTATAGCCTATTCTCGGGCGTCTCTCCGGCATGATATATAAAATCTAGGAAACAAGCATAACCGTTTAATAAGGATCGGACCCTTTCCCCCCCATTTTCACCTAAAATGACATACCCAAATCTAACTGCCTGTAGCTCAGGACCTGAAGTAAGGATATGCATATTCTTTATACCATTTGAAAGGAAACACTTTGAATTTTGTGGAAATGTGAAATTAATGTAGGAGAATATAACACATTAGATCTGGTAAAAGATAATACAAAGAAAAAAACATGCGTTTTTTTCCATCATCTTTGAAATGCAAGAGAAAGGCCAATATATGACTTAGGAATCTAGGAGCAATTTAGATTTTGGCCACTAGATGGGAGCACTGTATGTGCAAAGTTTTAGACTGATCCAATGAACCATTGCATTTCTGTTCAAAATGTTGTATCAAGACTGCCCAAATGTGCCTAATTGGTTTATTAATACATTTAAGTTCATAATTGTGCACTCTCCTCAAACAACAGCATGGTATTCTTTCACTAATAGCTACTGTAAACTAGACAGTGCAGTTAGACTAACAATAATTTAAGCTTTCTACCCATTTCAGATATGTCTATGTCCTGGGAAATGTTCTTGTTACTTGAACAAGTATTTGATCCACTGCCGATTTTGCAGGTTTTCCTACTTACAAAGCATGTAGAGGTCTGTAATTTTGTATCATAGGTACACTTCAACTGTGAGAGATGGAATCTAAAATCAATCAAAAATCCAGAAAATCACATTGTATGATTTTTAAGTAATTAATTTGCATTTTATTGCATGACATAAGTATTTGATCACCTACCAACCAGTAAGAATTCCCGGATCTCACAGACCTGTTAGTTTTTCTTTAAGAAGCCCTCCTGTTCTCCACTCATTACCTGTATTAACTGCACCTGTTTGAACTCGTTACCTGTATAAAAGACACCTGTCCACACACTCAATCAAACAGACTCCAACCTCTCCACAATGGCCAAGACCAGAGAGCTGTGTAAGGACATCAGGTATAAAATTGTAGACCTGCACAAGGCTGGGATGGGCTACAGGACAATAGGCAAGCAGCTTGGTGAGAAGGCAACAACTGTTGGCGCAATTATTAGAAAATGGAAAAAGTTCAAGATGACGGTCAATCACCCTCGGTCTGGGGCTCCATGCAAGATCTCACCTCGTGGGGCATCAATGATCATGAGGAAGGTGAGGGATCAGCCCAGAACTACACGGCAGGACCTGGTCAATGACCTGAAGAGAGCTGGGACCACAGTCTCAAAGAAAACCATTAGTAACACACTACGCCGTCATGGATTAAAATCCTGCAGCGTACGCAAGGTCCCCCTGCTCAAGCCAGCGCATGTCCAGGCCCGTCTGAAGTTTGCCAATGACCATCTGGATGATCCAGAGGAGGAATGGGAGAAGGTCATGTGGTCTGATGAGACAAAAATTGAACTTTTTGGTCTAAACTCCACTCACCGTGTTTGGAGGAAGAAGAAGGATGAGTACAACCCCAAGAACACCATCCCAACCGTGAAGCATGGAGGTGGAAACATCATTCTTTGGGGATGCTTTTCTGCAAAGGGGACAGGACGACTGCACCGTATTGAGGGGAGGATGGATGGGGCCATGTATCGTGAGATCTTGGCCAACAACCTCCTTCCCTCAGTAAGAGCATTGAAGATGGGTCGTGGCTGGGTCTTCCAGCATGACAACGACCCGAAACACACAGCCAGGGCAACTAAAGGAGTGGCTCCGTAAGAAGCATCTCAAGGTCCTGGAGTGGCCTAGCCAATCTCCAGACCTGAACTCAATAGAAAATCTTTGGAGGGAGCTGAAAGTCTGTATTGCCCAGCGACAGCCCCAAAACCTGAAGGATGTCTGTATGGAGGAGTGGGCCAAAATCCCTGCTGCAGTGTGTGCAAACCTGGTCAAGAACTACAGGAAACGTATGGTCTCTAATTGCAAACAAAGGTTTCTGTACCAAATATTAAGTTCTGCTTTTCTGATGTATCAAATACTTATGTCATGCAATAAAATGCAAATTAATTACTTTAAAATCATACAATGTGATTCTGGATTTTTGTTTTAGATTCCGTCTCTCACCGTTGAAGTGTACCTATGATAAAAATTACAGACCTCTACATGCTTTGTAAGTAGGAAAACCTGCAAATTCGGCAGTGTATCAAATACTTGTTCTCCCCACTGTAGATGTTAAACGGCCTCAAACTGTTGAGGATCCATAGAACACTACAGTGAGTAGTGTCCGTCTCTGCAGAGAACTGGCAGTTCACATGGGGCTGTATAATCTACAGAGAGTGATTTCCTTTGGGAATGAGACAATGGAATTTAAGCAACAGCAAAAATCTAACAAACAATGATGAACCAGAACCACATCAAGCAGATTTCTAGGAATGAAGGAAGTCTACTATTTGATATTTTCTTTAAAGGTCCAATGCAGACGTTTTTATCCCAATGGCAAATCATTTCTGGGTAACAATTAAGTATCTTACTGTTAAAAAAATAAAAAAATAAATAGCTTCTTAGCAAAGAGATATTTCGCAAGCAAGAATTTTGCTAGGACTGTCTTGGAGTGGTCGGAGTGGGGAGGGTAAAACTGAAAACTAGCTGTTATTGGCAGAGAAGTTTGGAGACAACGGGGAGGGAGGGGAATATGAGTTAATAGACCTTTCTTATTGTTTTTTGTTTTGTTTAACTGAAATGGAATGTTCATATCCTGTATATTTGACTGTGATATGTGGGTATCTCAAGTATCTATTTTAAGATGAATCCACTTACTGTAAGTCGTTAAGGATAAGAGCATCTGCTAAATGACTAAAATGTCAAATGTAAATGTTTTGAATACAGATCTCATATTACTGTATTGAATTATTTTTGTAAACATTTTTGTAAACATTAATGTCACAAATGTATCATTTGTATAGTTCTTTATAAATAAATACATTTGACTGTGTAAAACCTAGCAGTACTCCTTATTTATTTGAGAGTGAGGCGGATATATGTAGCCTATAGCATTTTGCTGAAAAAAACATACGATTATTTTGTCTCTGAAATGAAACCATCAAGTGATAGATTTTAAACAAATACATGTCTGTCATTGAACAACCCCGTGCCATGATTAGATAATGAAAAAAAGATATTTTTTCTCCTCATAAGTGTCTCTCTCCATTTTCCGGGAGGGGCTTCACGCAGTGACCGGAGATGGTAGCGCTAAAAGGGTAGTCTGAGCGTAGTGAAAAGAACCCGCGGGCGTGTTCAGACGGGCAGCAGACATTCCTCGCGTATTTATGCCGCGTTCAAATCTACTGGGAACTCGTAAGTGGGAACAAGGAAATCTACCAATTCCGACTTTAGTGGGTTCAAAACAACTGAAAACGGGGAAAAAACGGGCTCCGACTGTGATAAATCGATTTGAACGGTCAACCCGCTCGGAACTCCAACTCGGGAAGTCGGGACTCTTTCTAGAGCTTCGACTTTCCGACCTGAAGATCACTGACGTCACAAGTTCTCAGTTGTCTTAAACGCGGCATTAACACTGCGAAGCCCGTCCAGGGCACACGTGACTTCCCACATTGATTCATTAGTTAGATAGTCCCAAATGGCACCCTGTTCCTCTTAGTGTACTGCTCTGGCCAAAAGTACTGCACTATAGGGAATAGAGTGCCATTTGGGATGAAGTAGTCTAGAAGACACAGAGACAATGTATCTAGATGATTCTCTCAAAATAATGATAATTACTGTTTGACAATAATAACTTGTTATAGCTTACTATTAATAGTCTTTAGAAGCCTAGAAAACGTTGTTTTCTCAGAGCCTAGGCCTAAATCATGTGCTCTAATTTAGACGTTCATTCTAGTTTAGCTTACTCTAAAATGGTATTGCCTCTAACCTAAAGTGAAAGAAATTGTATTAATCCACATTGATAGTAATAAATTATAGCAGGGGTAGGAAGTCCGCATGACAGGGGGAGCAGGTAATCATTTATACATATTTACAACTGTAAAAATGATAAATGTCCATTGGGGTGAAGGCAGGGTAAATGTCCGTTGGGGGATGGCTGGGGGTCAGCGGCAGTATGATCTCGATGGTGCAAGGGCCATCGAGGACAGGCCACATTTCAAATCAAACGTAATTTGTCACATGCGCAGAATACAACAAGTGTAGACCTTACCGTGAAATGCCCTTAACCAACAGTGCAGTTCACGAAGAGTTAAGAAAATATTTACCAAATAATAAAAAGTAAAACAATAACACAACAATCAAGTGAGATTTTAAACAAATACATGTCTGTAATTGAACAACCCCATGCCATGATTACATAGTGAAAAAAACAATAATTTATTTAAACAACATTTCTGAACATGGCTATATAGCGTTTTGGAATTAAACTCTTCAAATATACATAAAAACACAGAATTGTCACGTTTTTGACTGCACTGGGCATTTAACGCATATAGTGCGGTTCACTGTGTGACCCGGGAGATAGCGAGTCTGACTCAAAACAATATGCGCACACGCACAACCCACCTGGCACGAGACAGGGAGGCTCGCACGCAAGCGCCCAGACACCGTGGAACACGACGCAATAAAAATAACAAGAATCTCCAAAGTAAATTCCAAACAAACATCACTGAACAAGGCAACTGAAGTAAATCATACAAAGAGTGTCAACTGCCTATGTTGCAAAGAAACGGGCTGAATAAACTAAAAGCCACAATGGAACATTTCATTTTGAGCAGTAAACATGGATCTCGCACACACTTCTTATTGTGCATGCATAATATATAGATAGGCTACATACCTTGATATGAAAGAATCCAGGTGATTATTTTGCTGTTTTTCTCCTCATAACAGTGTCTCTCTCTATTTTCCGGGAGGAGCTTCACGCAGTGACCGGAGATGGTAGAACTAAAAGGGTAGTCTGAGCGTAGTGAAAAGAACGCGCGGGCGTGGTGAGACTGGTAATGACAGACGGGGCAGCAGAAATTCCTCGCGTATTTATGCCGCGTTCAAATCTACTAGGAACAAGGAAATCTACGACTTCCGACTTTAGTGGGTTCAAAACAACTGTGAAAAAAAACGAGCACCGACTGGGAATAATCGATTTAAACGGTCAATCCGCTCGGAATTCCAACTCGGGAACTCGGGCCTCTGTCTAGAGCTTCGACTTTCCGACCTGAAGATCACTGACGTCACGAGTTCCCAGTTGTCTTAAACGCGGCATTAACACGGAAGCCCGTCCAGGGCACACGTGACTTCCCACATTGATTCATCAGTAAAATAGTCCCAAATGGCACTCTGTTCCTCTTAGTGCCATTTGGGATGAAGTAGTCTAGAAGATACAGAGGAGACAATGTATCTAGATGATTCTCTCAAAATAATGATATTTACTGTTTGACAATGATAACTTGTTATAGCTTACTATTAATAGTCTTTAGAAGCCTAGAAAACGTTGTTTTCTCAGAGCCTAGGCCTAAATCATGTGCTCTAATTTAGACGTTCATTCTAGTTTAGCTTACTCTAAAATGGTATTGCCTCTAACCTAAAGTGAAAGAAATTGTATTAATCCACATTGATAGCAATAAATTATAGCAGGGGTAGGAAGTCCGCATGACAGGTGCAGCAGGTAATCATTTATACATATTTACAACTGTAACAATGATAAATGTCCATTGGGGTGGAGGCAGGGTAAATGTCCGTTGGGGTGGAGGCAGGGTAAATGCCCATTGGGGTGGAGGCAGGGTAAATCCGTTGGGGTGGAGGCAGGGTAAATCCGTTGGGGTGGATGCAGGGTAAATGTCCGTTGGGGTGGAGGCAGGGTAAATGTCCATTGGGGTGGAGGCAGGGTAAATGCCCATTGGGGTGGAGGCAGGGTAAATGTCCATTGGGGTGGAGGCAGGGTAAATGCCCATTGGGGTGGAGGCAGGGTAAATGCCCATTGGGGTGGAGGCAGGGTAAATGTCCGTTGGGGTGGAGGCAGGGTAAATGTCCGTTAGGGTGGAGGCAGGGTAAATGTCCGTTGGGGTGGAGGCAGGGTAAATGTCCGTTGGGGTGGAGGCAGGGTAAATGTCCGTTGGGGTGGAGGCAGGGTAAATGTCCGTTGGGGTGGAGGCAGGGTAAATGTCTGTTGGGGTGGAGGCAGGGTAAATGTCCGTTGGGGTGGAGGCAGGGTAAATGTCCATTGGGGTGGAGGCAGGGTAAATGTCCGTTGGGGTGGAGGCAGGGTAAATATCCATTTGGGTGGAGGCAGGGTAAATGCCCGTTGGGGTGGAGGCAGGGTAAATGTCCGTTGGGGTGGAGGCAGGGTAAATGTCCGTTGGGGTGGAGGCAGGGTAAATGTCCATTTGGGTGGAGGCAGGGTAAATGCCCATTGGGGTGGATGCAGGGTAAATGTCCATTGGGGTGGAGGCAGGGTAAATGTCCATTTGGGTGGAGGCAGGGTAAATGCCCATTGGGGTGGATGCAGGGTAAATGTCCATTGGGGTGGAGGCAGGGTAAATGTCCATTGGGGTGGAGGCAGGGTAAACGTCCGTTGGGGTGGAGGCAGGGTAAACATCCATTGGGGTGGAAGCAGGGTAAATGCCCGTTGGGGTGGAGGCAGGGTAAATGTCCGTTGGGGTGGAGGCAGGGTAAACGTCCATTTGGGTGGAGGCAGGGTAAATGCCCGTTGGGGTGGATGCAGGGTAAATGTCCATTGGGGTGGAGGCAGGGTAAATGCCCGTTGGGGTGGAGGCAGGGTAAATGTCCGTTGGGGTGGAGGCAGGGTAAATGTCCGTTGGGGTTGAGGCAGGGTAAATGTCCGTTGGGGTGGAGGCAGGGTAAATGTCCGTTGGGTTGTGGAGGCAGGGTAAATGTCCGTTGGGGTGGAGGCAGGGTAAATGTCCGTTGGGGTGGAGGCAGGGTAAATGTCCGTTGGGGTGGAGGCAGGGTAAATGTCCGTTGGGGTGGAGGCAGGGTAAATGTCCATTGGGGTGGAGGCAGGGTAAATGTCCGTTGGGCTGGAGGCAGGGTAAATATCCATTTGGGTGGAGGCAGGGTAAATGCCCGTTGGGGTGGAGGCAGGGTAAATGTCCGTTGGGGTGGAGGCAGGGTAAATGTCCATTGGGGTGGAGGCAGGGTAAATGCCCGTTGGGGTGGAGGCAGGGTAAATGTCCGTTGGGGTGGAGGCAGGGTAAATGTCCGTTGGGGTGGAGGCAGGGTAAATGTCCGTTGGGGTGGAGGCAGGGTAAATGTCCGTTGGGGTGGAGGCAGGGTAAATGTCCGTTGGGGTGGAGGCAGGGTAAATATCCATTTGGGTGGAGGCAGGGTAAATGCCCGTTGGGGTGTAGGCAGGGTAAATGCCCGTTGGGGTGGAGGCAGGGTAAATGTCCGTTGGGGTGGAGGCAGGGTAAATGTCCGTTGGGGTGGAGGCAGGGTAAATGTCCATTGGGGTGGAGGCAGGGTAAATGTCCGTTGGGGTGGAGGCAGGGTAAATGTCCGTTGGGGTGGAGGCAGGGTAAATGTCCATTGGGGTGGAGGCAGGGTAAATGTCCGTTGGGGTGGAGGCAGGGTAAATATCCATTTGGGTGGAGGCAGGGTAAATGCCCGTTGGGGTGGAGGCAGGGTAAATGTCCGTTGGGGTGGAGGCAGGGTAAATGTCCATTTGGGTGGAGGCAGGGTAAATGCCCATTGGGGTGGATGCAGGGTAAATGTCCATTGGGGTGGAGGCAGGGTAAATGTCCATTTGGGTGGAGGCAGGGTAAATGCCCATTGGGGTGGATGCAGGGTAAATGTCCATTGGGGTGGAGGCAGGGTAAATGTCCATTGGGGTGGAGGCAGGGTAAACGTCCGTTGGGGTGGAGGCAGGGTAAATATCCATTGGGGTGGAATCAGGGTAAATGCCCGTTGGGGTGGAGGCAGGGTAAATGTCAGTTGGGGTGGAGGCAGGGTAAATGTCCATTTGGGTGGAGGCAGGGTAAATGCCCGTTGGGGTGGATGCAGGGTAAATGTCCATTGGGGTGGAGGCAGGGTAAATGCCCGTTGGGGTGGAGGCAGGGTAAATGTCCGTTGGGGTGGAGGCAGGGTAAATGTCCGTTGGGGTTGAGGCAGGGTAAATGTCCGTTGGGGTGGAGGCAGGGTAAATGTCCGTTGGGCTGGAGGCAGGGTAAATATCCATTTGGGTGGAGGCAGGGTAAATGCCCGTTGGGGTGGAGGCAGGGTAAATGTCCGTTGGGGTGGAGGCAGGGTAAATGTCCGTTGGGGTGGAGGCAGGGTAAATGTCCGTTGGGGTGGAGGCAGGGTAAATGTCCATTGGGGTGGAGGCAGGGTAAATGTCCGTTGGGCTGGAGGCAGGGTAAATATCCATTTGGGTGGAGGCAGGGTAAATGCCCGTTGGGGTGGAGGCAGGGTAAATGTCCGTTGGGGTGGAGGCAGGGTAAATGCCCATTGGGGTGGAGGCAGGGTAAATATCCATTGGGGTGGAAGCAGGGTAAATGCCCGTTGGGGTGGAGGCAGGGTAAATGTCCGTTGGGGTGGAGGCAGGGTAAATGTCCATTTGGGTGGAGGCAGGGTAAATGCCCGTTGGGGTGGATGCAGGGTAAATGTCCATTGGGGTGGAGGCAGGGTAAATGCCCGTTGGGGTGGAGGCAGGGTAAATGTCCGTTGGGGTGGAGGCAGGGTAAATGTCCGTTGGGGTTGAGGCAGGGTAAATGTCCGTTGGGGTGGAGGCAGGGTAAATGTCCGTTGGGTTGTGGAGGCAGGGTAAATATCCATTTGGGTGGAAGCAGGGTCAATGCCCGTTGGGGTGGAGGCAGGGTAAATGTCCGTTGGGGTGGAGGCAGGGTAAATGTCCATTTGGGTGGGGGCAGGGTAAATGCCCATTGGGGTGGAGGCAGGGTAAATGCCCATTGGGGTGGAGGCAGGGTAAATGCCCGTTGGGGTGGAGGCAGGGTAAATGTCCGTTGGGGTGGAGGCAGGGTAAATGTCCGTTGGGGTGGAGGCAGGGTAAATGTCCGTTGGGGTGGAGGCAGGGTAAATGTCCGTTGGGTTGGAGGCAGGGTAAATGTCCGTTGGGGTGGAGGCAGGGTAAATGTCCGTTGGGGTGGAGGCAGGGTAAATGTCCGTTTGGGTGGAGGCAGGGTAAATGTCCGTTGGGGTGGAGGCAGGGTAAATGTCCGTTGGGGTGGAGGCAGGGTAAATGTCCGTTGGGTTGTGGAGGCAGGGTAAATGTCCGTTGGGGTGGAGGCAGGGTAAATGTCCGTTGGGGTGGAGGCAGGGTAAATGTCCGTTGGGGTGGAGGCAGGGTAAATGTCCATTGGGGTGGAGGCAGGGTAAATGTCCGTTGGGGTGGAGGCAGGGTAAATGTCCGTTGGGGTGGAGGCAGGGTAAATGTCCGTTGGGGTGGAGGCAGGGTAAATGTCCATTGGGGTGGAGGCAGGGTAAATGTCCGTTGGGCTGGAGGCAGGGTAAATATCCATTTGGGTGGAGGCAGGGTAAATGCCCGTTGGGGTGGAGGCAGGGTAAATGTCCGTTGGGTTGTGGAGGCAGGGTAAATGTCCGTTGGGGTGGAGGCAGGGTAAATGTCCGTTGGGGTGGAGGCAGGGTAAATGTCCGTTGGGGTGGAGGCAGGGTAAATGTCCGTTGGGGTGGAGGCAGGGTAAATGTCCATTGGGGTGGAGGCAGGGTAAATGTCCGTTGGGCTGGAGGCAGGGTAAATATCCATTTGGGTGGAGGCAGGGTAAATGCCCGTTGGGGTGGAGGCAGGGTAAATGTCCGTTGGGGTGGAGGCAGGGTAAATGTCCATTGGGGTGGAGGCAGGGTAAATGCCCGTTGGGGTGGAGGCAGGGTAAATGTCCGTTGGGGTGGAGGCAGGGTAAATGTCCGTTGGGGTGGAGGCAGGGTAAATGTCCGTTGGGGTGGAGGCAGGGTAAATGTCCGTTGGGGTGGAGGCAGGGTAAATATCCATTTGGGTGGAGGCAGGGTAAATGCCCGTTGGGGTGTAGGCAGGGTAAATGCCCGTTGGGGTGGAGGCAGGGTAAATGTCCGTTGGGGTGGAGGCAGGGTAAATGTCCGTTGGGGTGGAGGCAGGGTAAATGTCCGTTGGGGTGGAGGCAGGGTAAATGTCCGTTGGGGTGGAGGCAGGGTAAATGTCCGTTGGGGTGGAGGCAGGGTAAATGTCCATTGGGGTGGAGGCAGGGTAAATGTCCGTTGGGGTGGAGGCAGGGTAAATATCCATTTGGGTGGAGGCAGGGTAAATGCCCGTTGGGGTGGAGGCAGGGTAAATGTCCGTTGGGGTGGAGGCAGGGTAAATGTCCATTTGGGTGGAGGCAGGGTAAATGCCCATTGGGGTGGATGCAGGGTAAATGTCCATTGGGGTGGAGGCAGGGTAAATGTCCATTTGGGTGGAGGCAGGGTAAATGCCCATTGGGGTGGATGCAGGGTAAATGTCCATTGGGGTGGAGGCAGGGTAAATGTCCATTGGGGTGGAGGCAGGGTAAACGTCCGTTGGGGTGGAGGCAGGGTAAATATCCATTGGGGTGGAATCAGGGTAAATGCCCGTTGGGGTGGAGGCAGGGTAAATGTCAGTTGGGGTGGAGGCAGGGTAAATGTCCATTTGGGTGGAGGCAGGGTAAATGCCCGTTGGGGTGGATGCAGGGTAAATGTCCATTGGGGTGGAGGCAGGGTAAATGCCCGTTGGGGTGGAGGCAGGGTAAATGTCCGTTGGGGTGGAGGCAGGGTAAATGTCCGTTGGGGTTGAGGCAGGGTAAATGTCCGTTGGGGTGGAGGCAGGGTAAATGTCCGTTGGGCTGGAGGCAGGGTAAATATCCATTTGGGTGGAGGCAGGGTAAATGCCCGTTGGGGTGGAGGCAGGGTAAATGTCCGTTGGGGTGGAGGCAGGGTAAATGTCCGTTGGGGTGGAGGCAGGGTAAATGTCCGTTGGGGTGGAGGCAGGGTAAATGTCCATTGGGGTGGAGGCAGGGTAAATGTCCGTTGGGCTGGAGGCAGGGTAAATATCCATTTGGGTGGAGGCAGGGTAAATGCCCGTTGGGGTGGAGGCAGGGTAAATGTCCGTTGGGGTGGAGGCAGGGTAAATGCCCATTGGGGTGGAGGCAGGGTAAATATCCATTGGGGTGGAAGCAGGGTAAATGCCCGTTGGGGTGGAGGCAGGGTAAATGTCCGTTGGGGTGGAGGCAGGGTAAATGTCCATTTGGGTGGAGGCAGGGTAAATGCCCGTTGGGGTGGATGCAGGGTAAATGTCCATTGGGGTGGAGGCAGGGTAAATGCCCGTTGGGGTGGAGGCAGGGTAAATGTCCGTTGGGGTGGAGGCAGGGTAAATGTCCGTTGGGGTTGAGGCAGGGTAAATGTCCGTTGGGGTGGAGGCAGGGTAAATGTCCGTTGGGTTGTGGAGGCAGGGTAAATATCCATTTGGGTGGAAGCAGGGTCAATGCCCGTTGGGGTGGAGGCAGGGTAAATGTCCGTTGGGGTGGAGGCAGGGTAAATGTCCATTTGGGTGGGGGCAGGGTAAATGCCCATTGGGGTGGAGGCAGGGTAAATGCCCATTGGGGTGGAGGCAGGGTAAATGCCCGTTGGGGTGGAGGCAGGGTAAATGTCCGTTGGGGTGGAGGCAGGGTAAATGTCCGTTGGGGTGGAGGCAGGGTAAATGTCCGTTGGGGTGGAGGCAGGGTAAATGTCCGTTGGGTTGGAGGCAGGGTAAATGTCCGTTGGGGTGGAGGCAGGGTAAATGTCCGTTGGGGTGGAGGCAGGGTAAATGTCCGTTTGGGTGGAGGCAGGGTAAATGTCCGTTGGGGTGGAGGCAGGGTAAATGTCCGTTGGGGTGGAGGCAGGGTAAATGTCCGTTGGGTTGTGGAGGCAGGGTAAATGTCCGTTGGGGTGGAGGCAGGGTAAATGTCCGTTGGGGTGGAGGCAGGGTAAATGTCCGTTGGGGTGGAGGCAGGGTAAATGTCCATTGGGGTGGAGGCAGGGTAAATGTCCGTTGGGGTGGAGGCAGGGTAAATGTCCGTTGGGGTGGAGGCAGGGTAAATGTCCGTTGGGGTGGAGGCAGGGTAAATGTCCATTGGGGTGGAGGCAGGGTAAATGTCCGTTGGGCTGGAGGCAGGGTAAATATCCATTTGGGTGGAGGCAGGGTAAATGCCCGTTGGGGTGGAGGCAGGGTAAATGTCCGTTGTGGTGGAGGCAGGGTAAATGTCCATTGGGGTGGAGGCAGGGTAAATGCCCATTGGGGGGGATGCAGGGTAAATGTCCATTGGGGTGGAGGCAGGGTAAATGCCCATTGGGGTGGAGGCAGGGTAAATGCCCGTTGGGGTGGAGGCAGGGTAAATGTCCGTTGGGGTGGAGGCAGGGTAAATGTCCGTTGGGGTGGAGGCAGGGTACATGTCCGTTGGGGTGGAGGCAGGGTAAATGTCCGTTGGGGTGGAGGCAGGGTAAATATCCATTTGGGTGGAGGCAGGGTAAATGCCCGTTGGGGTGGAGGCAGGGTAAATGTCCGTTGGGGTGGAGGCAGGGTAAATGTCCGTTGGGGTGGAGGCAGGGTAAATGTCCGTTGGGGTGGAGGCAGGGTAAATGTCCGTTGGGGTGGAGGCAGGGTAAATGTCCGTTGGGGTGGAGGCAGGGTAAATGTCCGTTGGGGTGGAGGCAGGGTAAATATCCGTTGGGGTGGAGGCAGGGTAAATGTCCGTTGGGGTGGAGGCAGGGTAAATGTCCGTTGGGGTGGAGGCAGGGTAAATGTCCGTTGGGGTGGAGGCAGGGTAAATGTCCGTTGGGGTGGAGGCAGGGTAAATGTCCGTTGGGGTGGAGGCAGGGTAAATGTCCGTTGGGGTGGAGGCAGGGTAAATGTCCGTTGGGATGGAGGCAGGGTAAATGTCCGTTGGGGTGGAGGCAGGGTAAATGTCCATTGGGGTGGAGGCAGGGTAAATGTCCGTTGGGGTGGAGGCAGGGTAAATATCCATTTGGGTGGAGGCAGGGTAAATGCCCGTTGGGGTGGAGGCAGGGTAAATGTCCGTTGGGGTGGAGGCAGGGTAAATGTCCATTTGGGTGGAGGCAGGGTAAATGCCCATTGGGGTGGATGCAGGGTAAATGTCCATTGGGGTGGAGGCAGGGTAAATGTCCATTTGGGTGGAGGCAGGGTAAATGCCCATTGGGGTGGATGCAGGGTAAATGTCCATTGGGGTGGAGGCAGGGTAAATGTCCATTGGGGTGGAGGCAGGGTAAACGTCCATTGGGGTGGAAGCAGGGTAAATGCCCGTTGGGGTGGAGGCAGGGTAAATGTCCGTTGGGGTGGAGGCAGGGTAAATGTCCGTTGGGGTGGAGGCAGGGTAAATGTCCGTTGGGGTGGAGGCAGGGTAAATGTCCGTTGGGGTGGAGGCAGGGTAAATATCCGTTGGGGTGGAGGCAGGGTAAATGTCCGTTGGGGTGGAGGCAGGGTAAATGTCCGTTGGGGTGGAGGCAGGGTAAATGTCCGTTGGGGTGGAGGCAGGGTAAATGTCCGTTGGGGTGGAAGCAGGGTAAATGTCCGTTGGGGTGGAGGCAGGGTAAATGTCCGTTGGGGTGGAGGCAGGGTAAATGTCCGTTGGGGTGGAGGCAGGGTAAATGTCCGTTGGGGTGGAGGCAGGGTAAATGTCCATTGGGGTGGAGGCAGGGTAAATGTCCGTTGGGGTGGAGGCAGGGTAAATATCCATTTGGGTGGAGGCAGGGTAAATGCCCGTTGGGGTGGAGGCAGGGTAAATGTCCGTTGGGGTGGAGGCAGGGTAAATGTCCATTTGGGTGGAGGCAGGGTAAATGCCCATTGGGGTGGATGCAGGGTAAATGTCCATTGGGGTGGAGGCAGGGTAAATGTCCATTTGGGTGGAGGCAGGGTAAATGCCCATTGGGGTGGATGCAGGGTAAATGTCCATTGGGGTGGAGGCAGGGTAAATGTCCATTGGGGTGGAGGCAGGGTAAACGTCCGTTGGGGTGGAGGCAGGGTAAATATCCATTGGGGTGGAAGCAGGGTAAATGCCCGTTGGGGTGGAGGCAGGGTAAATGTCAGTTGGGGTGGAGGCAGGGTAAATGTCCATTTGGGTGGAGGCAGGGTAAATGCCCGTTGGGGTGGATGCAGGGTAAATGTCCATTGGGGTGGAGGCAGGGTAAATGCCCGTTGGGGTGGAGGCAGGGTAAATGTCCGTTGGGGTGGAGGCAGGGTAAATGTCCGTTGGGGTTGAGGCAGGGTAAATGTCCGTTGGGGTGGAGGCAGGGTAAATGTCCGTTGGGTTGTGGAGGCAGGGTAAATGTCCGTTGGGGTGGAGGCAGGGTAAATGTCCGTTGGGGTGGAGGCAGGGTAAATGTCCGTTGGGGTGGAGGCAGGGTAAATGTCCGTTGGGTTGTGGAGGCAGGGTAAATGTCCGTTGGGGTGGAGGCAGGGTAAATGTCCGTTGGGGTGGAGGCAGGGTAAATGTCCGTTGGGGTGGAGGCAGGGTAAATGTCCATTTGGGTGGGGGCAGGGTAAATGCCCATTGGGGTGGAGGCAGGGTAAATGCCCGTTGGGGTGGAGGCAGGGTAAATGTCCGTTGGGGTGGAGGCAGGGTAAATGCCCATTGGGGTGGAGGCAGGGTAAATATCCATTGGGGTGGAGGCAGGGTAAATGTCCGTTGGGGTGGAGGCAGGGTAAATGTCCGTTGGGGTGGAGGCAGGGTAAATGTCCATTTGGGTGGAGGCAGGGTAAATGCCCGTTGGGGTGGATGCAGGGTAAATGTCCATTGGGGTGGAGGCAGGGTAAATGCCCGTTGGGGTGGAGGCAGGGTAAATGTCCGTTGGGGTGGAGGCAGGGTAAATGTCCGTTGGGGTTGAGGCAGGGTAAATGTCCGTTGGGGTGGAGGCAGGGTAAATGTCCGTTGGGTTGTGGAGGCAGGGTAAATATCCATTTGGGTGGAAGCAGGGTAAATGCCCGTTGGGGTGGAGGCAGGGTAAATGTCCGTTGGGGTGGAGGCAGGGTAAATGTCCATTTGGGTGGGGGCAGGGTAAATGCCCATTGGGGTGGAGGCAGGGTAAATGCCCATTGGGGTGGAGGCAGGGTAAATGCCCGTTGGGGTGGAGGCAGGGTAAATGTCCGTTGGGGTGGAGGCAGGGTAAATGTCCGTTGGGGTGGAGGCAGGGTAAATGTCCATTGGGGTGGAGGCAGGGTAAATGTCCGTTGGGCTGGAGGCAGGGTAAATATCCATTTGGGTGGAGGCAGGGTAAATGCCCGTTGGGGTGGAGGCAGGGTAAATGTCCGTTGGGGTGGAGGCAGGGTAAATGTCCATTGGGGTGGAGGCAGGGTAAATGCCCATTGGGGTGGATGCAGGGTAAATGTCCATTGGGGTGGAGGCAGGGTAAATGCCCATTGGGGTGGAGGCAGGGTAAATGCCCGTTGGGGTGGAGGCAGGGTAAATGTCCGTTGGGGTGGAGGCAGGGTAAATGTCCGTTGGGGTGGAGGCAGGGTAAATGTCCGTTGGGGTGGAGGCAGGGTAAATGTCCGTTGGGGTGGAGGCAGGGTAAATATCCATTTGGGTGGAGGCAGGGTAAATGCCCGTTGGGGTGGAGGCAGGGTAAATGCCCGTTGGGGTGGAGGCAGGGTAAATGTCCGTTGGGGTGGAGGCAGGGTAAATGTCCGTTGGGGTGGAGGCAGGGTAAATGTCCGTTGGGGTGGAGGCAGGGTAAATGTCCGTTGGGGTGGAGGCAGGGTAAATGTCCGTTGGGGTGGAGGCAGGG
Organism: Salvelinus alpinus; assembly: GCF_045679555.1. Taxonomy (NCBI): domain Eukaryota; kingdom Metazoa; phylum Chordata; class Actinopteri; order Salmoniformes; family Salmonidae; genus Salvelinus; species Salvelinus alpinus. The sequence continues at coordinate 6,621,271 of NC_092124.1, read as the reverse complement.
TAAATATCCGTTGGGGTGGAGGCAGGGTAAATGTCCGTTGGGGTGGAGGCAGGGTAAATGTCCGTTGGGGTGGAGGCAGGGTAAATGTCCGTTGGGGTGGAGGCAGGGTAAATGTCCGTTGGGGTGGAGGCAGGGTAAATGTCCGTTGGGGTGGAGGCAGGGTAAATGTCCGTTGGGGTGGAGGCAGGGTAAATGTCCGTTGGGATGGAGGCAGGGTAAATGTCCGTTGGGGTGGAGGCAGGGTAAATGTCCATTGGGGTGGAGGCAGGGTAAATGTCCGTTGGGGTGGAGGCAGGGTAAATATCCATTTGGGTGGAGGCAGGGTAAATGCCCGTTGGGGTGGAGGCAGGGTAAATGTCCGTTGGGGTGGAGGCAGGGTAAATGTCCATTTGGGTGGAGGCAGGGTAAATGCCCATTGGGGTGGATGCAGGGTAAATGTCCATTGGGGTGGAGGCAGGGTAAATGTCCATTTGGGTGGAGGCAGGGTAAATGCCCATTGGGGTGGATGCAGGGTAAATGTCCATTGGGGTGGAGGCAGGGTAAATGTCCATTGGGGTGGAGGCAGGGTAAACGTCCGTTGGGGTAGAGGCAGGGTAAATATCCATTGGGGTGGAAGCAGGGTAAATGCCCGTTGGGGTGGAGGCAGGGTAAATGTCAGTTGGGGTGGAGGCAGGGTAAATGTCCATTTGGGTGGAGGCAGGGTAAATGCCCGTTGGGGTGGATGCAGGGTAAATGTCCATTGGGGTGGAGGCAGGGTAAATGCCCGTTGGGGTGGAGGCAGGGTAAATGTCCGTTGGGGTGGAGGCAGGGTAAATGTCCGTTGGGGTTGAGGCAGGGTAAATGTCCGTTGGGGTGGAGGCAGGGTAAATGTCCGTTGGGTTGTGGAGGCAGGGTAAATGTCCGTTGGGGTGGAGGCAGGGTAAATGTCCGTTGGGGTGGAGGCAGGGTAAATGTCCGTTGGGGTGGAGGCAGGGTAAATGTCCGTTGGGGTGGAGGCAGGGTAAATGTCCATTGGGGTGGAGGCAGGGTAAATGTCCGTTGGGGTGGAGGCAGGGTAAATGTCCGTTGGGCTGGAGGCAGGGTAAATGTCCGTTGGGGTGGAGGCAGGGTAAATGCCCATTGGGGTGGAGGCAGGGTAAATATCCATTGGGGTGGAAGCAGGGTAAATGTCCATTGGGGTGGAGGCAGGGTAAATGTCCGTTGGGCTGGAGGCAGGGTAAATGCCCGTTGGGGTGGAGGCAGGGTAAATGTCCGTTGGGGTGGAGGCAGGGTAAATGTCCGTTGGGGTTGAGGCAGGGTAAATGTCCGTTGGGGTGGAGGCAGGGTAAATGTCCGTTGGGTTGTGGAGGCAGGGTAAATATCCATTTGGGTGGAAGCAGGGTAAATGCCCGTTGGGGTGGAGGCAGGGTAAATGTCCGTTGGGGTGGAGGCAGGGTAAATGTCCATTTGGGTGGGGGCAGGGTAAATGCCCATTGGGGTGGAGGCAGGGTAAATGCCCATTGGGGTGGAGGCAGGGTAAATGCCCGTTGGGGTGGAGGCAGGGTAAATGTCCGTTGGGGTGGAGGCAGGGTAAATGCCCGTTGGGGTGGAGGCAGGGTAAATGTCCGTTGGGCTGGAGGCAGGGTAAATGCCCATTGGGGTGGAGGCAGGGTAAATGCCCGTTGGGGTGGAGGCAGGGTAAATGTCCGTTGGGGTGGAGGCAGGGTAAATGTCCGTTGGGGTGGAGGCAGGGTAAATGTCCGTTGGGGTGGAGGCAGGGTAAATGTCCGTTGGGGTGGAGGCAGGGTAAATGTCCATTGGGGTGGAGGCAGGGTAAATGCCCATTGGGGTGGATGCAGGGTAAATGTCCATTTGGGTGGAGGCATGGTAAATGCCCGTTGGGGTGGAGGCAGGGTAAATGCCCGTTGGGGTGGAGGCAGGGTAAATGTCCGTTGGGGTGGAGGCAGGGTAAATGTCCGTTGGGGTGGAGGCAGGGTAAATGTCCGTTGGGGTGGAGGCAGGGTAAATGTCCGTTGGGGTGGAGGCAGGGTAAATGTCCGTTGGGGTGGAGGCAGGGTAAATGTCCGTTGGGGTGGAGGCAGGGTAAATATCCGTTGGGGTGGAGGCAGGGTAAATATCCATTTGGGTGGAGGCAGGGTAAATGCCCGTTGGGGTGGAGGCAGGGTAAATGCCCGTTGGGGTGGAGGCAGGGTAAATGTCCGTTGGGGTGGAGGCAGGGTAAATGTCCGTTGGGGTGGAGGCAGGGTAAATGTCCGTTGGGGTGGAGGCAGGGTAAATGTCCGTTGGGGTGGAGGCAGGGTAAATGTCCGTTGGGGTGGAGGCAGGGTAAATGTCCGTTGGGGTGGAGGCAGGGTAAATATCCGTTGGGGTGGAGGCAGGGTAAATGTCCGTTGGGGTGGAGGCAGGGTAAATGTCCGTTGGGGTGGAGGCAGGGTAAATGTCCATTGGGGTGGAGGCAGGGTAAATGTCCGTTGGGGTGGAGGCAGGGTAAATATCCATTTGGGTGGAGGCAGGGTAAATGCCCGTTGGGGTGGAGGCAGGGTAAATGTCCGTTGGGGTGGAGGCAGGGTAAATGTCCATTTGGGTGGAGGCAGGGTAAATGCCCATTGGGGTGGATGCAGGGTAAATGTCCATTGGGGTGGATGCAGGGTAAATGTCCATTGGGGTGGAGGCAGGGTAAATGTCCATTGGGGTGGAGGCAGGGTAAACGTCCGTTGGGGTGGAGGCAGGGTAAATATCCATTGGGGTGGAAGCAGGGTAAATGCCCGTTGGGGTGGAGGCAGGGTAAATGTCAGTTGGGGTGGAGGCAGGGTAAATGTCCATTTGGGTGGAGGCAGGGTAAATGCCCGTTGGGGTGGATGCAGGGTAAATGTCCATTGGGGTGGAGGCAGGGTAAATGCCCGTTGGGGTGGAGGCAGGGTAAATGTCCGTTGGGGTGGAGGCAGGGTAAATGTCCGTTGGGGTTGAGGCAGGGTAAATGTCCGTTGGGGTGGAGGCAGGGTAAATGTCCGTTGGGTTGTGGAGGCAGGGTAAATGTCCGTTGGGGTGGAGGCAGGGTAAATGTCCGTTGGGGTGGAGGCAGGGTAAATGTCCGTTGGGGTGGAGGCAGGGTAAATGTCCGTTGGGGTGGAGGCAGGGTAAATGTCCATTTGGGTGGAGGCAGGGTAAATGCCCATTGGGGTGGATGCAGGGTAAATGTCCATTGGGGTGGAGGCAGGGTAAATGTCCATTGGGGTGGAGGCAGGGTAAACGTCCGTTGGGGTAGAGGCAGGGTAAATATCCATTGGGGTGGAAGCAGGGTAAATGCCCGTTGGGGTGGAGGCAGGGTAAATGTCAGTTGGGGTGGAGGCAGGGTAAATGTCCATTTGGGTGGAGGCAGGGTAAATGCCCGTTGGGGTGGATGCAGGGTAAATGTCCATTGGGGTGGAGGCAGGGTAAATGCCCGTTGGGGTGGAGGCAGGGTAAATGTCCGTTGGGGTGGAGGCAGGGTAAATGTCCGTTGGGGTTGAGGCAGGGTAAATGTCCGTTGGGGTGGAGGCAGGGTAAATGTCCGTTGGGTTGTGGAGGCAGGGTAAATGTCCGTTGGGGTGGAGGCAGGGTAAATGTCCGTTGGGGTGGAGGCAGGGTAAATGTCCGTTGGGGTGGAGGCAGGGTAAATGTCCGTTGGGGTGGAGGCAGGGTAAATGTCCATTGGGGTGGAGGCAGGGTAAATGTCCGTTGGGGTGGAGGCAGGGTAAATGTCCGTTGGGCTGGAGGCAGGGTAAATGTCCGTTGGGGTGGAGGCAGGGTAAATGCCCATTGGGGTGGAGGCAGGGTAAATATCCATTGGGGTGGAAGCAGGGTAAATGTCCATTGGGGTGGAGGCAGGGTAAATGTCCGTTGGGCTGGAGGCAGGGTAAATGCCCGTTGGGGTGGAGGCAGGGTAAATGTCCGTTGGGGTGGAGGCAGGGTAAATGTCCGTTGGGGTTGAGGCAGGGTAAATGTCCGTTGGGGTGGAGGCAGGGTAAATGTCCGTTGGGTTGTGGAGGCAGGGTAAATATCCATTTGGGTGGAAGCAGGGTAAATGCCCGTTGGGGTGGAGGCAGGGTAAATGTCCGTTGGGGTGGAGGCAGGGTAAATGTCCATTTGGGTGGGGGCAGGGTAAATGCCCATTGGGGTGGAGGCAGGGTAAATGCCCATTGGGGTGGAGGCAGGGTAAATGCCCGTTGGGGTGGAGGCAGGGTAAATGTCCGTTGGGGTGGAGGCAGGGTAAATGCCCGTTGGGGTGGAGGCAGGGTAAATGTCCGTTGGGCTGGAGGCAGGGTAAATGCCCATTGGGGTGGAGGCAGGGTAAATGCCCGTTGGGGTGGAGGCAGGGTAAATGTCCGTTGGGGTGGAGGCAGGGTAAATGTCCGTTGGGGTGGAGGCAGGGTAAATGTCCGTTGGGGTGGAGGCAGGGTAAATGTCCGTTGGGGTGGAGGCAGGGTAAATGTCCATTGGGGTGGAGGCAGGGTAAATGCCCATTGGGGTGGATGCAGGGTAAATGTCCATTTGGGTGGAGGCATGGTAAATGCCCGTTGGGGTGGAGGCAGGGTAAATGCCCGTTGGGGTGGAGGCAGGGTAAATGTCCGTTGGGGTGGAGGCAGGGTAAATGTCCGTTGGGGTGGAGGCAGGGTAAATGTCCGTTGGGGTGGAGGCAGGGTAAATGTCCGTTGGGGTGGAGGCAGGGTAAATGTCCGTTGGGGTGGAGGCAGGGTAAATGTCCGTTGGGGTGGAGGCAGGGTAAATATCCGTTGGGGTGGAGGCAGGGTAAATATCCATTTGGGTGGAGGCAGGGTAAATGCCCGTTGGGGTGGAGGCAGGGTAAATGCCCGTTGGGGTGGAGGCAGGGTAAATGTCCGTTGGGGTGGAGGCAGGGTAAATGTCCGTTGGGGTGGAGGCAGGGTAAATGTCCGTTGGGGTGGAGGCAGGGTAAATGTCCGTTGGGGTGGAGGCAGGGTAAATGTCCGTTGGGGTGGAGGCAGGGTAAATGTCCGTTGGGGTGGAGGCAGGGTAAATATCCGTTGGGGTGGAGGCAGGGTAAATGTCCGTTGGGGTGGAGGCAGGGTAAATGTCCGTTGGGGTGGAGGCAGGGTAAATGTCCATTGGGGTGGAGGCAGGGTAAATGTCCGTTGGGGTGGAGGCAGGGTAAATATCCATTTGGGTGGAGGCAGGGTAAATGCCCGTTGGGGTGGAGGCAGGGTAAATGTCCGTTGGGGTGGAGGCAGGGTAAATGTCCATTTGGGTGGAGGCAGGGTAAATGCCCATTGGGGTGGATGCAGGGTAAATGTCCATTGGGGTGGATGCAGGGTAAATGTCCATTGGGGTGGAGGCAGGGTAAATGTCCATTGGGGTGGAGGCAGGGTAAACGTCCGTTGGGGTGGAGGCAGGGTAAATATCCATTGGGGTGGAAGCAGGGTAAAAGCCCGTTGGGGTGGAGGCAGGGTAAATGTCAGTTGGGGTGGAGGCAGGGTAAATGTCCATTTGGGTGGAGGCAGGGTAAATGCCCGTTGGGGTGGATGCAGGGTAAATGTCCATTGGGGTGGAGGCAGGGTAAATGCCCGTTGGGGTGGAGGCAGGGTAAATGTCCGTTGGGGTGGAGGCAGGGTAAATGTCCGTTGGGGTTGAGGCAGGGTAAATGTCCGTTGGGGTGGAGGCAGGGTAAATGTCCGTTGGGTTGTGGAGGCAGGGTAAATGTCCGTTGGGGTGGAGGCAGGGTAAATGTCCGTTGGGGTGGAGGCAGGGTAAATGTCCGTTGGGGTGGAGGCAGGGTAAATGTCCGTTGGGGTGGAGGCAGGGTAAATGTCCGTTGGGGTGGAGGCAGGGTAAATGCCCATTGGGGTGGAGGCAGGGTAAATATCCATTGGGGTGGAGGCAGGGTAAATGTCCGTTGGGGTGGAGGCAGGGTAAATGTCCGTTGGGGTGGAGGCAGGGTAAATGTCCATTTGGGTGGAGGCAGGGTAAATGCCCGTTGGGGTGGATGCAGGGTAAATGTCCATTGGGGTGGAGGCAGGGTAAATGCCCGTTGGGGTGGAGGCAGGGTAAATGTCCGTTGGGGTGGAGGCAGGGTAAATGTCCGTTGGGGTTGAGGCAGGGTAAATGTCCGTTGGGGTGGAGGCAGGGTAAATGTCCGTTGGGTTGTGGAGGCAGGGTAAATATCCATTTGGGTGGAAGCAGGGTAAATGCCCGTTGGGGTGGAGGCAGGGTAAATGTCCGTTGGGGTGGAGGCAGGGTAAATGTCCATTTGGGTGGGGGCAGGGTAAATGCCCATTGGGGTGGAGGCAGGGTAAATGCCCATTGGGGTGGAGGCAGGGTAAATGCCCGTTGGGGTGGAGGCAGGGTAAATGTCCGTTGGGGTGGAGGCAGGGTAAATGTCCGTTGGGGTGGAGGCAGGGTAAATGTCCATTGGGGTGGAGGCAGGGTAAATGTCCGTTGGGCTGGAGGCAGGGTAAATATCCATTTGGGTGGAGGCAGGGTAAATGCCCGTTGGGGTGGAGGCAGGGTAAATGTCCGTTGGGGTGGAGGCAGGGTAAATGTCCATTGGGGTGGAGGCAGGGTAAATGCCCATTGGGGTGGATGCAGGGTAAATGTCCATTGGGGTGGAGGCAGGGTAAATGCCCATTGGGGTGGAGGCAGGGTAAATGCCCGTTGGGGTGGAGGCAGGGTAAATGTCCGTTGGGGTGGAGGCAGGGTAAATGTCCGTTGGGGTGGAGGCAGGGTAAATGTCCGTTGGGGTGGAGGCAGGGTAAATGTCCGTTGGGGTGGAGGCAGGGTAAATATCCATTTGGGTGGAGGCAGGGTAAATGCCCGTTGGGGTGGAGGCAGGGTAAATGCCCGTTGGGGTGGAGGCAGGGTAAATGTCCGTTGGGGTGGAGGCAGGGTAAATGTCCGTTGGGGTGGAGGCAGGGTAAATGTCCGTTGGGGTGGAGGCAGGGTAAATGTCCGTTGGGGTGGAGGCAGGGTAAATGTCCGTTGGGGTGGAGGCAGGGTAAATATCCGTTGGGGTGGAGGCAGGGTAAATGTCCGTTGGGGTGGAGGCAGGGTAAATGTCCGTTGGGGTGGAGGCAGGGTAAATGTCCGTTGGGGTGGAGGCAGGGTAAATGTCCGTTGGGGTGGAGGCAGGGTAAATGTCCGTTGGGGTGGAGGCAGGGTAAATGTCCGTTGGGGTGGAGGCAGGGTAAATGTCCGTTGGGATGGAGGCAGGGTAAATGTCCGTTGGGGTGGAGGCAGGGTAAATGTCCATTGGGGTGGAGGCAGGGTAAATGTCCGTTGGGGTGGAGGCAGGGTAAATATCCATTTGGGTGGAGGCAGGGTAAATGCCCGTTGGGGTGGAGGCAGGGTAAATGTCCGTTGGGGTGGAGGCAGGGTAAATGTCCATTTGGGTGGAGGCAGGGTAAATGCCCATTGGGGTGGATGCAGGGTAAATGTCCATTGGGGTGGAGGCAGGGTAAATGTCCATTTGGGTGGAGGCAGGGTAAATGCCCATTGGGGTGGATGCAGGGTAAATGTCCATTGGGGTGGAGGCAGGGTAAATGTCCATTGGGGTGGAGGCAGGGTAAACGTCCGTTGGGGTAGAGGCAGGGTAAATATCCATTGGGGTGGAAGCAGGGTAAATGCCCGTTGGGGTGGAGGCAGGGTAAATGTCAGTTGGGGTGGAGGCAGGGTAAATGTCCATTTGGGTGGAGGCAGGGTAAATGCCCGTTGGGGTGGATGCAGGGTAAATGTCCATTGGGGTGGAGGCAGGGTAAATGCCCGTTGGGGTGGAGGCAGGGTAAATGTCCGTTGGGGTGGAGGCAGGGTAAATGTCCGTTGGGGTTGAGGCAGGGTAAATGTCCGTTGGGGTGGAGGCAGGGTAAATGTCCGTTGGGTTGTGGAGGCAGGGTAAATGTCCGTTGGGGTGGAGGCAGGGTAAATGTCCGTTGGGGTGGAGGCAGGGTAAATGTCCGTTGGGGTGGAGGCAGGGTAAATGTCCGTTGGGGTGGAGGCAGGGTAAATGTCCATTGGGGTGGAGGCAGGGTAAATGTCCGTTGGGGTGGAGGCAGGGTAAATGTCCGTTGGGCTGGAGGCAGGGTAAATGTCCGTTGGGGTGGAGGCAGGGTAAATGCCCATTGGGGTGGAGGCAGGGTAAATATCCATTGGGGTGGAAGCAGGGTAAATGTCCATTGGGGTGGAGGCAGGGTAAATGTCCGTTGGGCTGGAGGCAGGGTAAATGCCCGTTGGGGTGGAGGCAGGGTAAATGTCCGTTGGGGTGGAGGCAGGGTAAATGTCCGTTGGGGTTGAGGCAGGGTAAATGTCCGTTGGGGTGGAGGCAGGGTAAATGTCCGTTGGGTTGTGGAGGCAGGGTAAATATCCATTTGGGTGGAAGCAGGGTAAATGCCCGTTGGGGTGGAGGCAGGGTAAATGTCCGTTGGGGTGGAGGCAGGGTAAATGTCCATTTGGGTGGGGGCAGGGTAAATGCCCATTGGGGTGGAGGCAGGGTAAATGCCCATTGGGGTGGAGGCAGGGTAAATGCCCGTTGGGGTGGAGGCAGGGTAAATGTCCGTTGGGGTGGAGGCAGGGTAAATGCCCGTTGGGGTGGAGGCAGGGTAAATGTCCGTTGGGCTGGAGGCAGGGTAAATGCCCATTGGGGTGGAGGCAGGGTAAATGCCCGTTGGGGTGGAGGCAGGGTAAATGTCCGTTGGGGTGGAGGCAGGGTAAATGTCCGTTGGGGTGGAGGCAGGGTAAATGTCCGTTGGGGTGGAGGCAGGGTAAATGTCCGTTGGGGTGGAGGCAGGGTAAATGTCCATTGGGGTGGAGGCAGGGTAAATGCCCATTGGGGTGGATGCAGGGTAAATGTCCATTTGGGTGGAGGCATGGTAAATGCCCGTTGGGGTGGAGGCAGGGTAAATGCCCGTTGGGGTGGAGGCAGGGTAAATGTCCGTTGGGGTGGAGGCAGGGTAAATGTCCGTTGGGGTGGAGGCAGGGTAAATGTCCGTTGGGGTGGAGGCAGGGTAAATGTCCGTTGGGGTGGAGGCAGGGTAAATGTCCGTTGGGGTGGAGGCAGGGTAAATGTCCGTTGGGGTGGAGGCAGGGTAAATATCCGTTGGGGTGGAGGCAGGGTAAATATCCATTTGGGTGGAGGCAGGGTAAATGCCCGTTGGGGTGGAGGCAGGGTAAATGCCCGTTGGGGTGGAGGCAGGGTAAATGTCCGTTGGGGTGGAGGCAGGGTAAATGTCCGTTGGGGTGGAGGCAGGGTAAATGTCCGTTGGGGTGGAGGCAGGGTAAATGTCCGTTGGGGTGGAGGCAGGGTAAATGTCCGTTGGGGTGGAGGCAGGGTAAATGTCCGTTGGGGTGGAGGCAGGGTAAATATCCGTTGGGGTGGAGGCAGGGTAAATGTCCGTTGGGGTGGAGGCAGGGTAAATGTCCGTTGGGGTGGAGGCAGGGTAAATGTCCATTGGGGTGGAGGCAGGGTAAATGTCCGTTGGGGTGGAGGCAGGGTAAATATCCATTTGGGTGGAGGCAGGGTAAATGCCCGTTGGGGTGGAGGCAGGGTAAATGTCCGTTGGGGTGGAGGCAGGGTAAATGTCCATTTGGGTGGAGGCAGGGTAAATGCCCATTGGGGTGGATGCAGGGTAAATGTCCATTGGGGTGGATGCAGGGTAAATGTCCATTGGGGTGGAGGCAGGGTAAATGTCCATTGGGGTGGAGGCAGGGTAAACGTCCGTTGGGGTGGAGGCAGGGTAAATATCCATTGGGGTGGAAGCAGGGTAAATGCCCGTTGGGGTGGAGGCAGGGTAAATGTCAGTTGGGGTGGAGGCAGGGTAAATGTCCATTTGGGTGGAGGCAGGGTAAATGCCCGTTGGGGTGGATGCAGGGTAAATGTCCATTGGGGTGGAGGCAGGGTAAATGCCCGTTGGGGTGGAGGCAGGGTAAATGTCCGTTGGGGTGGAGGCAGGGTAAATGTCCGTTGGGGTTGAGGCAGGGTAAATGTCCGTTGGGGTGGAGGCAGGGTAAATGTCCGTTGGGTTGTGGAGGCAGGGTAAATGTCCGTTGGGGTGGAGGCAGGGTAAATGTCCGTTGGGGTGGAGGCAGGGTAAATGTCCGTTGGGGTGGAGGCAGGGTAAATGTCCGTTGGGGTGGAGGCAGGGTAAATGTCCATTGGGGTGGAGGCAGGGTAAATGTCCGTTGGGCTGGAGGCAGGGTAAATATCCATTTGGGTGGAGGCAGGGTAAATGCCCGTTGGGGTGGAGGCAGGGTAAATGTCCGTTGGGGTGGAGGCAGGGTAAATGCCCATTGGGGTGGAGGCAGGGTAAATATCCATTGGGGTGGAAGCAGGGTAAATGCCCGTTGGGGTGGAGGCAGGGTAAATGTCCATTTGGGTGGAGGCAGGGTAAATGCCCATTGGGGTGGATGCAGGGTAAATGTCCATTGGGGTGGAGGCAGGGTAAATGTCCATTGGGGTGGAGGCAGGGTAAACGTCCGTTGGGGTGGAGGCAGGGTAAATATCCATTGGGGTGGAAGCAGGGTAAATGCCCGTTGGGGTGGAGGCAGGGTAAATGCCCGTTGGGGTGGAGGCAGGGTAAATGTCCGTTGGGGTGGAGGCAGGGTAAATGTCCGTTGGGGTTGAGGCAGGGTAAATGTCCGTTGGGGTGGAGGCAGGGTAAATGTCCGTTGGGTTGTGGAGGCAGGGTAAATGTCCGTTGGGGTGGAGGCAGGGTAAATGTCCGTTGGGGTGGAGGCAGGGTAAATGTCCGTTGGGGTGGAGGCAGGGTAAATGTCCGTTGGGGTGGAGGCAGGGTAAATGCCCATTGGGGTGGAGGCAGGGTAAATATCCATTGGGGTGGAAGCAGGGTAAATGCCCGTTGGGGTGGAGGCAGGGTAAATGTCCGTTGGGGTGGAGGCAGGGTAAATGTCCATTTGGGTGGAGGCAGGGTAAATGCCCGTTGGGGTGGATGCAGGGTAAATGTCCATTGGGGTGGAGGCAGGGTAAATGCCCGTTGGGGTGGAGGCAGGGTAAATGTCCGTTGGGGTGGAGGCAGGGTAAATGTCCGTTGGGGTTGAGGCAGGGTAAATGTCCGTTGGGGTGGAGGCAGGGTAAATGTCCGTTGGGTTGTGGAGGCAGGGTAAATATCCATTTGGGTGGAAGCAGGGTAAATGCCCGTTGGGGTGGAGGCAGGGTAAATGTCCGTTGGGGTGGAGGCAGGGTAAATGTCCATTTGGGTGGGGGCAGGGTAAATGCCCATTGGGGTGGAGGCAGGGTAAATGCCCATTGGGGTGGAGGCAGGGTAAATGCCCGTTGGGGTGGAGGCAGGGTAAATGTCCGTTGGGGTGGAGGCAGGGTAAATGTCCGTTGGGGTGGAGGCAGGGTAAATGTCCGTTGGGGTGGAGGCAGGGTAAATGTCCGTTGGGGTGGAGGCAGGGTAAATGTCCGTTTGGGTGGAGGCAGGGTAAATGTCCGTTGGGGTGGAGGCAGGGTAAATGTCCGTTGGGGTGGAGGCAGGGTAAATGTCCATTTGGGTGGAAGCAGGGTAAATGCCCGTTGGGGTGGAGGCAGGGTAAATGTCCGTTGGGGTGGAGGCAGGGTAAATGTCCATTTGGGTGGGGGCAGGGTAAATGCCCATTGGGGTGGAGGCAGGGTAAATGCCCATTGGGGTGGAGGCAGGGTAAATGCCCGTTGGGGTGGAGGCAGGGTAAATGTCCGTTGGGGTGGAGGCAGGGTAAATGTCCGTTGGGGTGGAGGCAGGGTAAATGTCCGTTGGGGTGGAGGCAGGGTAAATGTCCGTTGGGGTGGAGGCAGGGTAAATGTCCGTTTGGGTGGAGGCAGGGTAAATGTCCGTTGGGGTGGAGGCAGGGTAAATGTCCGTTGGGGTGGAGGCAGGGTAAATGCCCATTGGGGTGGATGCAGGGTAAATGTCCATTGGGGTGGAGGCAGGGTAAATGTCCATTGGGGTGGAGGCAGGGTAAACGTCCGTTGGGGTGGAGGCAGGGTAAATATCCATTGGGGTGGAAGCAGGGTAAATGCCCGTTGGGGTGGAGGCAGGGTAAATGCCCGTTGGGGTGGAGGCAGGGTAAATGTCCGTTGGGGTGGAGGCAGGGTAAATGTCCGTTGGGGTTGAGGCAGGGTAAATGTCCGTTGGGGTGGAGGCAGGGTAAATGTCCGTTGGGTTGTGGAGGCAGGGTAAATGTCCGTTGGGGTGGAGGCAGGGTAAATGTCCGTTGGGGTGGAGGCAGGGTAAATGTCCGTTGGGGTGGAGGCAGGGTAAATGTCCGTTGGGGTGGAGGCAGGGTAAATGCCCATTGGGGTGGAGGCAGGGTAAATATCCATTGGGGTGGAAGCAGGGTAAATGCCCGTTGGGGTGGAGGCAGGGTAAATGTCCGTTGGGGTGGAGGCAGGGTAAATGTCCATTTGGGTGGAGGCAGGGTAAATGCCCGTTGGGGTGGATGCAGGGTAAATGTCCATTGGGGTGGAGGCAGGGTAAATGCCCGTTGGGGTGGAGGCAGGGTAAATGTCCGTTGGGGTGGAGGCAGGGTAAATGTCCGTTGGGGTTGAGGCAGGGTAAATGTCCGTTGGGGTGGAGGCAGGGTAAATGTCCGTTGGGTTGTGGAGGCAGGGTAAATATCCATTTGGGTGGAAGCAGGGTAAATGCCCGTTGGGGTGGAGGCAGGGTAAATGTCCGTTGGGGTGGAGGCAGGGTAAATGTCCATTTGGGTGGGGGCAGGGTAAATGCCCATTGGGGTGGAGGCAGGGTAAATGCCCATTGGGGTGGAGGCAGGGTAAATGCCCGTTGGGGTGGAGGCAGGGTAAATGTCCGTTGGGGTGGAGGCAGGGTAAATGTCCGTTGGGGTGGAGGCAGGGTAAATGTCCGTTGGGGTGGAGGCAGGGTAAATGTCCGTTGGGGTGGAGGCAGGGTAAATGTCCGTTTGGGTGGAGGCAGGGTAAATGTCCGTTGGGGTGGAGGCAGGGTAAATGTCCGTTGGGGTGGAGGCAGGGTAAATGTCCATTTGGGTGGAAGCAGGGTAAATGCCCATTGGGGTGGATGCAGGGTAAATGTCCATTGGGGTGGAGGCAGGGTAAATGCCCATTGGGGTGGAGGCAGGGTAAATGCCCGTTGGGGTGGAGGCAGGGTAAATGCCCATTGGGGTGGAGGCAGGGTAAATGCCCGTTGGGGTGGAGGCAGGGTAAATGTCCGTTGGGGTGGAGGCAGGGTAAATGTCCGTTGGGGTGGAGGCAGGGTAAATGTCCGTTGGGGTGGAGGCAGGGTAAATGTCCGTTGGGGTGGAGGCAGGGTAAATTTCCATTTGGGTGGAGGCAGGGTAAATGCCCGTTGGGGTGGAGGCAGGGTAAATGTCCGTTGGGGTGGAGGCAGGGTAAATGTCCATTTGGGTGGAGGCAGGGTAAATGCCCATTGGGGTGGATGCAGGGTAAATGTCCATTGGGGTGGAGGCAGGGTAAATGTCCGTTGGGGTGGAGGCAGGGTAAACGTCCGTTGGGGTGGAGGCAGGGTAAACGTCCGTTGGGGTGGAGGCTGGGTAAATGTCCGTTGGGGTGGAGGCAGGGTAAATGTCCGTTGGGGTGGAGGCAGGGTAAACGTCCGTTGGGGTGGAGGCAGGGTAAACGTCCGTTGGGGTGGAGGCAGGGTAAATATCCATTTGGGTGGAAGCAGGGTAAATGCCCGTTGGGGTGGAGGCAGGGTAAATGTCCATTGGGGTGGAGGCAGGGTAAATGTCCGTTGGGGTGGAGGCAGGGTAAATATCCATTTGGGTGGAGGCAGGGTAAATGCCCGTTGGGGTGGAGGCAGGGTAAATGTCCGTTGGGGTGGAGGCAGGGTAAATATCCATTTGGGTGGAGGCAGGGTAAATGCCCGTTGGGGTGGAGGCAGGGTAAATGTCCGTTGGGGTGGAGGCAGGGTAAATGTCCATTTGGGTGGAGGCAGGGTAAATGCCCGTTGGGGTGGATGCAGGGTAAATGTCCATTGGGGTGGAGGCAGGGTAAATGCCCGTTGGGGTGGAGGCAGGGTAAATGTCCGTTGGGGTGGAGGCAGGGTAAATGTCCGTTGGGGTTGAGGCAGGGTAAATGTCCGTTGGGGTGGAGGCAGGGTAAATGTCCGTTGGGTTGTGGAGGCAGGGTAAATGTCCGTTGGGGTGGAGGCAGGGTAAATGTCCGTTGGGGTGGAGGCAGGGTAAATGTCCGTTGGGGTGGAGGCAGGGTAAATGTCCGTTGGGGTGGAGGCAGGGTAAATGTCCATTGGGGTGGAGGCAGGGTAAATGTCCGTTGGGGTGGAGGCAGGGTAAATATCCATTTGGGTGGAGGCAGGGTAAATGCCCGTTGGGGTGGAGGCAGGGTAAATGTCCGTTGGGGTGGAGGCAGGGTAAATGCCCATTGGGGTGGAGGCAGGGTAAATATCCATTGGGGTGGAAGCAGGGTAAATGCCCGTTGGGGTGGAGGCAGGGTAAATGTCCATTTGGGTGGAGGCAGGGTAAATGCCCATTGGGGTGGATGCAGGGTAAATGTCCATTGGGGTGGAGGCAGGGTAAATGTCCATTGGGGTGGAGGCAGGGTAAACGTCCGTTGGGGTGGAGGCAGGGTAAATATCCATTGGGGTGGAAGCAGGGTAAATGCCCGTTGGGGTGGAGGCAGGGTAAATGTCAGTTGGGGTGGAGGCAGGGTAAATGTCCATTTGGGTGGAGGCAGGGTAAATGCCCGTTGGGGTGGATGCAGGGTAAATGTCCATTGGGGTGGAGGCAGGGTAAATGTCCGTTGGGGTGGAGGCAGGGTAAATGTCCGTTGGGGTGGAGGCAGGGTAAATGTCCATTGGGGTGGAGGCAGGGTAAATGTCCGTTGGGCTGGAGGCAGGGTAAATATCCATTTGGGTGGAGGCAGGGTAAATGCCCGTTGGGGTGGAGGCAGGGTAAATGTCCGTTGGGGTGGAGGCAGGGTAAATGCCCATTGGGGTGGAGGCAGGGTAAATATCCATTGGGGTGGAAGCAGGGTAAATGCCCGTTGGGGTGGAGGCAGGGTAAATGTCCGTTGGGGTGGAGGCAGGGTAAATGTCCATTTGGGTGGAGGCAGGGTAAATGCCCGTTGGGGTGGAGGCAGGGTAAATGTCCATTGGGGTGGAGGCAGGGTAAATGCCCGTTGGGGTGGAGGCAGGGTAAATGTCCGTTGGGGTGGAGGCAGGGTAAATGTCCGTTGGGGTTGAGGCAGGGTAAATGTCCGTTGGGGTGGAGGCAGGGTAAATGTCCGTTGGGTTGTGGAGGCAGGGTAAATATCCATTTGGGTGGAAGCAGGGTAAATGCCCGTTGGGGTGGAGGCAGGGTAAATGTCCGTTGGGGTGGAGGCAGGGTAAATGTCCATTTGGGTGGGGGCAAGGTAAATGCCCATTGGGGTGGAGGCAGGGTAAATGCCCATTGGGGTGGAGGCAGGGTAAATGCCCGTTGGGGTGGAGGCAGGGTAAATGTCCGTTGGGGTGGAGGCAGGGTAAATGTCCGTTGGGGTGGAGGCAGGGTAAATGTCCGTTGGGGTGGAGGCAGGGTAAATGTCCGTTGGGGTGGAGGCAGGGTAAATGTCCGTTTGGGTGGAGGCAGGGTAAATGTCCGTTGGGGTGGAGGCAGGGTAAATGTCCGTTGGGGTGGAGGCAGGGTAAATGTCCATTTGGGTGGAAGCAGGGTAAATGCCCATTGGGGTGGATGCAGGGTAAATGTCCATTGGGGTGGAGGCAGGGTAAATGCCCATTGGGGTGGAGGCAGGGTAAATGCCCGTTGGGGTGGAGGCAGGGTAAATGCCCATTGGGGTGGAGGCAGGGTAAATGCCCGTTGGGGTGGAGGCAGGGTAAATGTCCGTTGGGGTGGAGGCAGGGTAAATGTCCGTTGGGGTGGAGGCAGGGTAAATGTCCGTTGGGGTGGAGGCAGGGTAAATGTCCGTTGGGGTGGAGGCAGGGTAAATGCCCATTGGGGTGGATGCAGGGTAAATGTCCATTGGGGTGGAGGCAGGGTAAATGTCCGTTGGGGTGGAGGCAGGGTAAACGTCCGTTGGGGTGGAGGCAGGGTAAACGTCCGTTGGGGTGGAGGCTGGGTAAATGTCCGTTGGGGTGGAGGCAGGGTAAATGTCCGTTGGGGTGGAGGCAGGGTAAACGTCCGTTGGGGTGGAGGCAGGGTAAACGTCCGTTGGGGTGGAGGCAGGGTAAATATCCATTTGGGTGGAAGCAGGGTAAATGCCCGTTGGGGTGGAGGCAGGGTAAATGTCCATTGGGGTGGAGGCAGGGTAAATGTCCGTTGGGGTGGAGGCAGGGTAAATATCCATTTGGGTGGAGGCAGGGTAAATGCCCGTTGGGGTGGAGGCAGGGTAAATGTCCGTTGGGGTGGAGGCAGGGTAAATATCCATTTGGGTGGAGGCAGGGTAAATGTCCGTTGGGGTGGAGGCAGGGTAAATGCCCGTTGGGGTGGAGGCAGGGTAAATGTCCGTTGGGGTGGAGGCAGGGTAAATGTCCGTTGGGGTGGAGGCAGGGTAAATATCCATTTGGGTGGAGGCAGGGTAAATGCCCGTTGGGGTGGAGGCAGGGTAAATGTCCGTTGGGGTGGAGGCAGGGTAAATGTCCATTTGGGTGGAGGCAGGGTAAATGCCCATTGGGGTGGATGCAGGGTAAATGTCCATTGGGGTGGAGGCAGGGTAAATGTCCGTTGGGGTGGAGGCAGGGTAAACGTCCGTTGGGGTGGAGGCAGGGTAAACGTCCGTTGGGGTGGAGGCTGGGTAAATGTCCGTTGGGGTGGAGGCAGGGTAAATGTCCGTTGGGGTGGAGGCAGGGTAAACGTCCGTTGGGGTGGAGGCAGGGTAAACGTCCGTTGGGGTGGAGGCAGGGTAAATATCCATTTGGGTGGAAGCAGGGTAAATGCCCGTTGGGGTGGAGGCAGGGTAAATGTCCATTGGGGTGGAGGCAGGGTAAATGTCCGTTGGGGTGGAGGCAGGGTAAATATCCATTTGGGTGGAGGCAGGGTAAATGCCCGTTGGGGTGGAGGCAGGGTAAATGTCCGTTGGGGTGGAGGCAGGGTAAATATCCATTTGGGTGGAGGCAGGGTAAATGCCCGTTGGGGTGGAGGCAGGGTAAATGTCCGTTGGGGTGGAGGCAGGGTAAATGTCCATTTGGGTGGAGGCAGGGTAAATGCCCATTGGGGTGGAGGCAGGGTAAATGTCCGTTGGGGTGGAGGCAGGGTAAATGTCCGTTGGGGTGGAGGCAGGGTAAATGTCCGTTGGGGTGGAGGCAGGGTAAATGTCCGTTGGGGTGGAGGCAGGGTAAATGTCCGTTGGGGTGGAGGCAGGGTAAATGTCCGTTGGGATGGAGGCAGGGTAAATGTCCGTTGGGGTGGAGGCAGGGTAAATGTCCCTTGGGGTGGAGGCAGGGTAAATGTCCGTTGGGGTGGAGGCAGGGTAAATATCCATTTGGGTGGAGGCAGGGTAAATGCCCGTTGGGGTGGAGGCAGGGTAAATGTCCGTTGGGGTGGAGGCAGGGTAAATGTCCATTTGGGTGGAGGCAGGGTAAATGCCCATTGGGGTGGATGCAGGGTAAATGTCCATTGGGGTGGAGGCAGGGTAAATGTCCGTTGGGGTGGAGGCAGGGTAAATGTCCGTTGGGGTGGAGGCAGGGTAAATGTCCGTTGGGTTGTGGAGGCAGGGTAAATGTCCGTTGGGGTGGAGGCAGGGTAAATGTCCGTTGGGGTGGAGGCAGGGTAAATGTCCATTGGGGTGGAGGCAGGGTAAATGTCCGTTGGGGTGGAGGCAGGGTAAATATCCATTTGGGTGGAGGCAGGGTAAATGCCCGTTGGGGTGGAGGCAGGGTAAATGTCCGTTGGGGTGGAGGCAGGGTAAATGTCCATTTGGGTGGAGACAGGGTAAATGTCCGTTGGGGTGGAGGCAGGGTAAATATCCATTTGGGTGGAGGCAGGGTAAATGCCCGTTGGGGTGGAGGCAGGGTAAATGTCCGTTGGGGTGGAGGCAGGGTAAATGTCCATTGGGGTGGAGGCAGGGTAAATGCCCGCTGGGGTGGAGGCAGGGTAAATATCCATTTGGGTGGAGGCAGGGTAAATGCCCGTTGGGGTGGAGGCAGGGTAAATGTCCGTTGGGGTGGAGGCAGGGTAAATGCCCGTTGGGGTGGAGGCAGGGTAAATGTCCGTTGGGGTGGAGGCAGGGTAAATGTCCATTTGGGTGGAGGCAGGGTAAATGCCCATTGGGGTGGATGCAGGGTAAATGTCCATTGGGGTGGAGGCAGGGTAAATGTCCATTGGGGTGGAGGCAGGGTAAATGTCCGTTGGGGTGGAGGCAGGGTAAATGTCCATTGGGGTGGAGGCAGGGTAAACGTCCGTTGGGGTGGAGGCAGGGTAAATATCCATTTGGGTGGAAGCAGGGTAAATGCCCGTTGGGGTGGAGGCAGGGTAAATGCCCGTTGGGGTGGAGGCAGGGTAAATGTCCATTTGGGTGGAGGCAGGGTAAATGCCCGTTGGGGTGGAGGCAGGGTAAATGTCCGTTGGGGTGGAGGCAGGGTAAATGTCCGTTGGGGTGGAGGCAGGGTAAATGTCCGTTGGGGTGGAGGCAGGGTAAATGTCCGTTGGGGTGGAGGCGGGGTAAATGTCCGTTGGGGTTGAGGCAGGGTAAATGTCCGTTGGGGTGGAGGCAGGGTAAATATCCATTTGGGTGGAGGCAGGGTAAATGCCCGTTGGGGTGGAGGCAGGGTAAATGTCCGTTGGGGTGGAGGCAGGGTAAATGTCCATTTGGGTGGAGGCAGGGTAAATGCCCATTGGGGTGGAGGCAGGGTAAATGTCCATTGGGGTGGAGGCAGGGTAAATGTCCATTGGGGTGGAGGCAGGGTAAACATCCGTTGGGGTGGAGGCAGGGTAAACGTCCGTTGGGGTGGAGGCTGGGTAAATGTCCGTTGGGGTGGAGGCAGGGTAAATGTCCGTTGGGGTGGAGGCAGGGTAAACGTCCGTTGGGGTGGAGGCAGGGTAAATATCCATTTGGGTGGAAGCAGGGTAAATGCCCGTTGGGGTGGAGGCAGGGTAAATGTCCGTTGGGGTGGAGGCAGGGTAAATATCCATTTGGGTGGAGGCAGGGTAAATGCCCGTTGGGGTGGAGGCAGGGTAAATGTCCGTTGGGGTGGAGGCAGGGTAAATGTCCATTTGGGTGGAGGCAGGGTAAATGCCCATTGGGGTGGAGGCAGGGTAAATGTCCATTGGGGTGGAGGCAGGGTAAATGTCCGTTGGGTTGTGGAGGCAGGGTAAATGTCCGTTGGGGTGGAGGCAGGGTAAATGTCCGTTGGGGTGGAGGCAGGGTAAATGTCCATTGGGGTGGAGGCAGGGTAAATGTCCGTTGGGGTGGAGGCAGGGTAAATATCCATTTGGGTGGAGGCAGGGTAAATGCCCGTTGGGGTGGAGGCAGGGTAAATGTCCGTTGGGGTGGAGGCAGGGTAAATGTCCATTTGGGTGGAGACAGGGTAAATGTCCGTTGGGGTGGAGGCAGGGTAAATATCCATTTGGGTGGAGGCAGGGTAAATGCCCGTTGGGGTGGAGGCAGGGTAAATGTCCGTTGGGGTGGAGGCAGGGTAAATGTCCATTGGGGTGGAGGCAGGGTAAATGCCCGCTGGGGTGGAGGCAGGGTAAATATCCATTTGGGTGGAGGCAGGGTAAATGCCCGTTGGGGTGGAGGCAGGGTAAATGTCCGTTGGGGTGGAGGCAGGGTAAATGCCCGTTGGGGTGGAGGCAGGGTAAATGTCCGTTGGGGTGGAGGCAGGGTAAATGTCCATTTGGGTGGAGGCAGGGTAAATGCCCATTGGGGTGGATGCAGGGTAAATGTCCATTGGGGTGGAGGCAGGGTAAATGTCCATTGGGGTGGAGGCAGGGTAAATGTCCGTTGGGGTGGAGGCAGGGTAAATGTCCATTGGGGTGGAGGCAGGGTAAACGTCCGTTGGGGTGGAGGCAGGGTAAATATCCATTTGGGTGGAAGCAGGGTAAATGCCCGTTGGGGTGGAGGCAGGGTAAATGCCCGTTGGGGTGGAGGCAGGGTAAATGTCCATTTGGGTGGAGGCAGGGTAAATGCCCGTTGGGGTGGAGGCAGGGTAAATGTCCGTTGGGGTGGAGGCAGGGTAAATGTCCGTTGGGGTGGAGGCAGGGTAAATGTCCGTTGGGGTGGAGGCAGGGTAAATGTCCGTTGGGGTGGAGGCGGGGTAAATGTCCGTTGGGGTTGAGGCAGGGTAAATGTCCGTTGGGGTGGAGGCAGGGTAAATATCCATTTGGGTGGAGGCAGGGTAAATGCCCGTTGGGGTGGAGGCAGGGTAAATGTCCGTTGGGGTGGAGGCAGGGTAAATGTCCATTTGGGTGGAGGCAGGGTAAATGCCCATTGGGGTGGAGGCAGGGTAAATGTCCATTGGGGTGGAGGCAGGGTAAATGTCCATTGGGGTGGAGGCAGGGTAAACATCCGTTGGGGTGGAGGCAGGGTAAACGTCCGTTGGGGTGGAGGCTGGGTAAATGTCCGTTGGGGTGGAGGCAGGGTAAATGTCCGTTGGGGTGGAGGCAGGGTAAACGTCCGTTGGGGTGGAGGCAGGGTAAATATCCATTTGGGTGGAAGCAGGGTAAATGCCCGTTGGGGTGGAGGCAGGGTAAATGTCCGTTGGGGTGGAGGCAGGGTAAATATCCATTTGGGTGGAGGCAGGGTAAATGCCCGTTGGGGTGGAGGCAGGGTAAATGTCCGTTGGGGTGGAGGCAGGGTAAATGTCCATTTGGGTGGAGGCAGGGTAAATGCCCATTGGGGTGGAGGCAGGGTAAATGTCCATTGGGGTGGAGGCAGGGTAAATGTCCATTGGGGTGGAGGCAGGGTAAACATCCGTTGGGGTGGAGGCAGGGTAAACGTCCGTTGGGGTGGAGGCTGGGTAAATGTCCGTTGGGGTGGAGGCAGGGTAAATGTCCGTTGGGGTGGAGGCAGGGTAAATGTCCGTTGGGGTGGAGGCAGGGTAAATGTCCGTTGGGATGGAGGCAGGGTAAATGTCCGTTGGGGTGGAGGCAGGGTAAATGTCCCTTGGGGTGGAGGCAGGGTAAATGTCCGTTGGGGTGGAGGCAGGGTAAATATCCATTTGGGTGGAGGCAGGATAAATGCCCGTTGGGGTGGAGGCAGGGTAAATGTCCGTTGGGGTGGAGGCAGGGTAAATGTCCATTTGGGTGGAGGCAGGGTAAATGCCCATTGGGGTGGATGCAGGGTAAATGTCCATTGGGGTGGAGGCAGGGTAAATGTCCATTTGGGGGGAGGCAGGGTAAATGTCCGTTGGGGTGGAGGCAGGGTAAATGTCCGTTGGGGTGGAGGCAGGGTAAATGTCCGTTGGGTTGTGGAGGCAGGGTAAATGTCCGTTGGGTTGTGGAGGCAGGGTAAATGTCCGTTGGGGTGGAGGCAGGGTAAATGTCCGTTGGGGTGGAGGCAGGGTAAATGTCCGTTGGGGTGGAGGCAGGGTAAATGTCCATTGGGGTGGAGGCAGGGTAAATGTCCGTTGGGGTGGAGGCAGGGTAAATATCCATTTGGGTGGAGGCAGGGTAAATGCCCGTTGGGGTGGAGGCAGGGTAAATGTCCGTTGGGGTGGAGGCAGGGTAAATGTCCATTTGGGTGGAGACAGGGTAAATGTCCGTTGGGGTGGAGGCAGGGTAAATATCCATTTGGGTGGAGGCAGGGTAAATGCCCGTTGGGGTGGAGGCAGGGTAAATGTCCGTTGGGGTGGAGGCAGGGTAAATGTCCATTGGGGTGGAGGCAGGGTAAATGCCCGCTGGGGTGGAGGCAGGGTAAATATCCATTTGGGTGGAGGCAGGGTAAATGCCCGTTGGGGTGGAGGCAGGGTAAATGTCCGTTGGGGTGGAGGCAGGGTAAATGCCCGTTGGGGTGGAGGCAGGGTAAATGTCCGTTGGGGTGGAGGCAGGGTAAATGTCCATTTGGGTGGAGGCAGGGTAAATGCCCATTGGGGTGGATGCAGGGTAAATGTCCATTGGGGTGGAGGCAGGGTAAATGTCCATTGGGGTGGAGGCAGGGTAAATGTCCGTTGGGGTGGAGGCAGGGTAAATGTCCATTGGGGTGGAGGCAGGGTAAACGTCCGTTGGGGTGGAGGCAGGGTAAATATCCATTTGGGTGGAGGCAGGGTAAATGCCCGTTGGGGTGGAGGCAGGGTAAATGTCCGTTGGGGTGGAGGCAGGGTAAATGTCCATTTGGGTGGAGGCAGGGTAAATGCCCATTGGGGTGGAGGCAGGGTAAATGTCCATTGGGGTGGAGGCAGGGTAAATGTCCATTGGGGTGGAGGCAGGGTAAACATCCGTTGGGGTGGAGGCAGGGTAAACGTCCGTTGGGGTGGAGGCTGGGTAAATGTCCGTTGGGGTGGAGGCAGGGTAAATGTCCGTTGGGGTGGAGGCAGGGTAAACGTCCGTTGGGGTGGAGGCAGGGTAAATATCCATTTGGGTGGAAGCAGGGTAAATGCCCGTTGGGGTGGAGGCAGGGTAAATGTCCGTTGGGGTGGAGGCAGGGTAAATATCCATTTGGGTGGAGGCAGGGTAAATGCCCGTTGGGGTGGAGGCAGGGTAAATGTCCGTTGGGGTGGAGGCAGGGTAAATGTCCATTTGGGTGGAGGCAGGGTAAATGCCCATTGGGGTGGAGGCAGGGTAAATGTCCATTGGGGTGGAGGCAGGGTAAATGTCCATTGGGGTGGAGGCAGGGTAAACATCCGTTGGGGTGGAGGCAGGGTAAACGTCCGTTGGGGTGGAGGCTGGGTAAATGTCCGTTGGGGTGGAGGCAGGGTAAATGTCCGTTGGGGTGGAGGCAGGGTAAATGTCCGTTGGGATGGAGGCAGGGTAAATGTCCGTTGGGGTGGAGGCAGGGTAAATGTCCGTTGGGGTGGAGGCAGGGTAAATGTCCGTTGGGGTGGAGGCAGGGTAAATGTCCGTTGGGGTGGAGGCAGGGTAAATGTCCGTTGGGGTGGAGGCAGGGTAAATGTCCGTTGGGGTGGAGGCAGGGTAAATGTCCGTTGGGGTGGAGGCAGGGTAAATGTCCGTTGGGGTGGAGGCAGGGTAAATATCCATTTGGGTGGAGGCAGGGTAAATGCCCGTTGGGGTGGAGGCAGGGTAAATGTCCGTTGGGGTGGAGGCAGGGTAAATGTCCATTTGGGTGGAGGCAGGGTAAATGCCCATTGGGGTGGAGGCAGGGTAAATGTCCATTGGGGTGGAGGCAGGGTAAATGTCCATTGGGGTGGAGGCAGGGTAAACATCCGTTGGGGTGGAGGCAGGGTAAACGTCCGTTGGGGTGGAGGCTGGGTAAATGTCCGTTGGGGTGGAGGCAGGGTAAATGTCCGTTGGGGTGGAGGCAGGGTAAACGTCCGTTGGGGTGGAGGCAGGGTAAATATCCATTTGGGTGGAAGCAGGGTAAATGCCCGTTGGGGTGGAGGCAGGGTAAATATCCGTTGGGGTGGAGGCAGGGTAAATGTCCATTTGGGTGGGGGCAGGGTAAATGCCCATTGGGGTGGAGGCAGGGTAAATGCCCATTGGGGTGGAGGCAGGGTAAATGCCCGTTGGGGTGGAGGCAGGGTAAATGTCCGTTGGGGTGGAGGCAGGGTAAATGTCCGTTTGGGTGGAGGCAGGGTAAATGTCCGTTGGGGTGGAGGCAGGGTAAATGTCCGTTGGGGTGGAGGCAGGGTAAATGTCCGTTGGGGTGGAGGCAGGGTAAATGTCCGTTGGGGTGGAGGCAGGGTAAATATCCATTTGGGTGGAGGCAGGGTAAATGCCCGTTGGGGTGGAGGCAGGGTAAATGTCCGTTGGGGTGGAGGCAGGGTAAATGCCCTTTGGGGTGGAGGCAGGGTAAATGTCCGTTGGGGTGGAGGCAGGGTAAATGTCCGTTGATGGTGGAGGCAGGGTAAATGTCCGTTGGGGTGGAGGCAGGGTAAATGTCCGTTGGGGTGGAGGCAGGGTAAATATCCATTTGGGTGGAGGCAGGGTAAATGCCCGTTGGGGTGGAGGCAGGGTAAATGTCCGTTGGGGTGGAGGCAGGGTAAATGTCCATTGGGGTGGAGGCAGGGTAAATGTCCATTGGGGTGGAGGCAGGGTAAATATCCATTTGGGTGGAGGCAGGGTAAATGCCCGTTGGGGTGGAGGCAGGGTAAATGTCCGTTGGGGTGGAGGCAGGGTAAATGTCCATTTGGGTGGAGGCAGGGTAAATGCCCATTGGGGTGGATGCAGGGTAAATGTCCATTGGGGTGGAGGCAGGGTAAATGTCCATTGGGGTGGAGGCAGGGTAAACGTCCGTTGGGGTGGAGGCAGGGTAAATATCCATTTGGGTGGAAGCAGGGTAAATGCCCGTTGGGGTGGAGGCAGGGTAAATGTCCGTTGGGGTGGAGGCAGGGTAAATGTCCATTTGGGTGGAGGCAGGGTAAATGCCCATTGGGGTGGATGCAGGGTAAATGTCCATTGGGGTGGAGGCAGGGTAAATGCCCATTGGGGTGGATGCAGGGTAAATGTCCATTGGGGTGGAGGCAGGGTAAATGCCCATTGGGGTGGATGCAGGGTAAATGTCCATTGGGGTGGAGGCAGGGTAAATGCCCATTGGGGTGGAGGCAGGGTAAATGTCCGTTGGGGTGGAGGCAGGGTAAATGTCCGTTGGGGTGGAGGCAGGGTAAATGTCCGTTGGGGTGGAGGCAGGGTAAATGTCCGTTGGGGTGGAGGCAGGGTAAATGTCCGTTGGGGTGGAGGCAGGGTAAATGTCCGTTGGGGTGGAGGCGGGGTAAATGTCCGTTGGGGTTGAGGCAGGGTAAATGTCCGTTGGGGTGGAGGCAGGGTAAATATCCATTTGGGTGGAGGCAGGGTAAATGCCCGTTGGGGTGGAGGCAGGGTAAATGTCCGTTGGGGTGGAGGCAGGGTAAATGTCCATTTGGGTGGAGGCAGGGTAAATGCCCATTGGGGTGGAGGCAGGGTAAATGTCCATTGGGGTGGAGGCAGGGTAAATGTCCATTGGGGTGGAGGCAGGGTAAACATCCGTTGGGGTGGAGGCAGGGTAAACGTCCGTTGGGGTGGAGGCTGGGTAAATGTCCGTTGGGGTGGAGGCAGGGTAAATGTCCGTTGGGGTGGAGGCAGGGTAAACGTCCGTTGGGGTGGAGGCAGGGTAAATATCCATTTGGGTGGAAGCAGGGTAAATGCCCGTTGGGGTGGAGGCAGGGTAAATGTCCGTTGGGGTGGAGGCAGGGTAAATGTCCATTTGGGTGGGGGCAGGGTAAATGCCCATTGGGGTGGAGGCAGGGTAAATGCCCATTGTGGTGGAGGCAGGGTAAATGCCCGTTGGGGTGGAGGCAGGGTAAATGTCCGTTGGGGTGGAGGCAGGGTAAATGTCCGTTTGGGTGGAGGCAGGGTAAATGTCCGTTGGGGTGGAGGCAGGGTAAATGTCCGTTGGGGTGGAGGCAGGGTAAATGTCCGTTGGGGTGGAGGCAGGGTAAATGTCCGTTGGGGTGGAGGCAGGGTAAATGTCCGTTGGGGTGGAGGCAGGGTAAATATCCATTTGGGTGGAGGCAGGGTAAATGCCCGTTGGGGTGGAGGCAGGGTAAATGTCCGTTGGGGTGGAGGCAGGGTAAATGTCCATTTTGGTGGAGGCAGGGTAAATGCCCATTGGGGTGGAGGCAGGGTAAATGTCCATTGGGGTGGAGGCAGGGTAAACGTCCATTGGGGTGGAGGCAGGGTAAACATCCGTTGGGGTGGAGGCAGGGTAAACGTCCGTTGGGGTGGAGGCTGGGTAAATGTCCGTTGGGGTGGAGGCAGGGTAAATGTCCGTTGGGGTGGAGGCAGGGTAAACGTCCGTTGGGGTGGAGGCAGGGTAAATATCCATTTGGGTGGAAGCAGGGTAAATGCCCGTTGGGGTGGAGGCAGGGTAAATGTCCGTTGGGGTGGAGGCAGGGTAAATGTCCATTTGGGTGGGGGCAGGGTAAATGCCCATTGGGGTGGAGGCAGGGTAAATGCCCATTGGGGTGGAGGCAGGGTAAATGCCCGTTGGGGTGGAGGCAGGGTAAATGTCCGTTGGGGTGGAGGCAGGGTAAATGTCCGTTTGGGTGGAGGCAGGGTAAATGTCCGTTGGGGTGGAGGCAGGGTAAATGTCCGTTGGGGTGGAGGCAGGGTAAATGTCCGTTGGGGTGGAGGCAGGGTAAATGTCCGTTGGGGTGGAGGCAGGGTAAATGTCCGTTGGGGTGGAGGCAGGGTAAATGTCCGTTGGGGTGGAGGCAGGGTAAATGTCCGTTGGGGTGGAGGCAGGGTAAATGTCCGTTGGGGTGGAGGCAGGGTAAATGTCCGTTGGGGTGGAGGCAGGGTAAATATCCATTTGGGTGGAGGCAGGGTAAATGCCCGTTGGGGTGGAGGCAGGGTAAATGTCCGTTGGGGTGGAGGCAGGGTAAATGTCCATTTGGGTGGAGGCAGGGTAAATGCCCATTGGGGTGGAGGCAGGGTAAATGTCCATTGGGGTGGAGGCAGGGTAAATGTCCATTGGGGTGGAGGCAGGGTAAACATCCGTTGGGGTGGAGGCAGGGTAAACGTCCGTTGGGGTGGAGGCTGGGTAAATGTCCGTTGGGGTGGAGGCAGGGTAAATGTCCGTTGGGGTGGAGGCAGGGTAAACGTCCGTTGGGGTGGAGGCAGGGTAAATATCCATTTGGGTGGAAGCAGGGTAAATGCCCGTTGGGGTGGAGGCAGGGTAAATATCCGTTGGGGTGGAGGCAGGGTAAATGTCCATTTGGGTGGGGGAAGGGTAAATGCCCATTGGGGTGGAGGCAGGGTAAATGCCCATTGGGGTGGAGGCAGGGTAAATGTCCATTGGGGTGGAGGCAGGGTAAACATCCGTTGGGGTGGAGGCAGGGTAAACGTCCGTTGGGGTGGAGGCTGGGTAAATGTCCGTTGGGGTGGAGGCAGGGTAAATGTCCGTTGGGGTGGAGGCAGGGTAAACGTCCGTTGGGGTGGAGGCAGGGTAAATATCCATTTGGGTGGAAGCAGGGTAAATGCCCGTTGGGGTGGAGGCAGGGTAAATATCCGTTGGGGTGGAGGCAGGGTAAATGTCCATTTGGGTGGGGGAAGGGTAAATGCCCATTGGGGTGGAGGCAGGGTAAATGCCCATTGGGGTGGAGGCAGGGTAAATGCCCGTTGGGGTGGAGGCAGGGTAAATGTCCGTTGGGGTGGAGGCAGGGTAAATGTCCGTTTGGGTGGAGGCAGGGTAAATGTCCGTTGGGGTGGAGGCAGGGTAAATGTCCGTTGGGGTGGAGGCAGGGTAAATGTCCGTTGGGGTGGAGGCAGGGTAAATGTCCGTTGGGGTGGAGGCAGGGTAAATATCCATTTGGGTGGAGGCAGGGTAAATGCCCGTTGGGGTGGAGGCAGGGTAAATGTCCGTTGGGGTGGAGGCAGGGTAAATGCCCTTTGGGGTGGAGGCAGGGTAAATGTCCGTTGGGGTGGAGGCAGGGTAAATGTCCGTTGATGGTGGAGGCAGGGTAAATGTCCGTTGGGGTGGAGGCAGGGTAAATGTCCGTTGGGGTGGAGGCAGGGTAAATATCCATTTGGGTGGAGGCAGGGTAAATGCCCGTTGGGGTGGAGGCAGGGTAAATGTCCGTTGGGGTGGAGGCAGGGTAAATGTCCATTGGGGTGGAGGCAGGGTAAATGTCCATTGGGGTGGAGGCAGGGTAAATATCCATTTGGGTGGAGGCAGGGTAAATGCCCGTTGGGGTGGAGGCAGGGTAAATGTCCGTTGGGGTGGAGGCAGGGTAAATGTCCATTTGGGTGGAGGCAGGGTAAATGCCCATTGGGGTGGATGCAGGGTAAATGTCCATTGGGGTGGAGGCAGGGTAAATGTCCATTGGGGTGGAGGCAGGGTAAACGTCCGTTGGGGTGGAGGCAGGGTAAATATCCATTTGGGTGGAAGCAGGGTAAATGCCCGTTGGGGTGGAGGCAGGGTAAATGTCCGTTGGGGTGGAGGCAGGGTAAATGTCCATTTGGGTGGAGGCAGGGTAAATGCCCATTGGGGTGGATGCAGGGTAAATGTCCATTGGGGTGGAGGCAGGGTAAATGTCCGTTGGGGTGGAGGCAGGGTAAATGTCCGTTGGGGTGGAGGCAGGGTAAATGTCCGTTGGGGTGGAGGCAGGGTAAATGTCCGTTGGGTTGTGGAGGCAGGGTAAATGTCCGTTGGGTTGTGGAGGCAGGGTAAATGTCCGTTGGGGTGGACGCAGGGTAAATGTCCGTTGGGGTGGAGGCAGGGTAAATGTCCGTTGGGGTGGAGGCAGGGTAAATGTCCATTGGGGTGGAGGCAGGGTAAATGTCCGTTGGGGTGGAGGCAGGGTAAATATCCATTTGGGTGGAGGCAGGGTAAATGCCCGTTGGGGTGGAGGCAGGGTAAATGTCCGTTGGGGTGGAGGCAGGGTAAATTTCCATTTGGGTGGAGACAGGGTAAATGTCCGTTGGGGTGGAGGCAGGGTAAATATCCATTTGGGTGGAGGCAGGGTAAATGCCCGTTGGGGTGGAGGCAGGGTAAATGTCCGTTGGGGTGGAGGCAGGGTAAATGTCCATTGGGGTGGAGGCAGGGTAAATGTCCGTTGGGGTGGAGGCAGGGTAAATATCCATTTGGGTGGAGGCAGGGTAAATGCCCGTTGGGGTGGAGGCAGGGTAAATGTCCGTTGGGGTGGAGGCAGGGTAAATGTCCGTTGGGGTGGAGGCGGGGTAAATGTCCGTTGGGGTTGAGGCAGGGTAAATGTCCGTTGGGGTGGAGGCAGGGTAAATATCCATTTGGGTGGAGGCAGGGTAAATGCCCGTTGGGGTGGAGGCAGGGTAAATGTCCGTTGGGGTGGAGGCAGGGTAAATGTCCATTTGGGTGGAGGCAGGGTAAATGCCCATTGGGGTGGAGGCAGGGTAAATGTCCATTGGGGTGGAGGCAGGGTAAATGTCCATTGGGGTGGAGGCAGGGTAAACATCCGTTGGGGTGGAGGCAGGGTAAACGTCCGTTGGGGTGGAGGCTGGGTAAATGTCCGTTGGGGTGGAGGCAGGGTAAATGTCCGTTGGGGTGGAGGCAGGGTAAACGTCCGTTGGGGTGGAGGCAGGGTAAATATCCATTTGGGTGGAAGCAGGGTAAATGCCCGTTGGGGTGGAGGCAGGGTAAATGTCCGTTGGGGTGGAGGCAGGGTAAATGTCCATTGGGGTGGAGGCAGGGTAAACATCCGTTGGGGTGGAGGCAGGGTAAACGTCCGTTGGGGTGGAGGCTGGGTAAATGTCCGTTGGGGTGGAGGCAGGGTAAATGTCCGTTGGGGTGGAGGCAGGGTAAACGTCCGTTGGGGTGGAGGCAGGGTAAATATCCATTTGGGTGGAAGCAGGGTAAATGCCCGTTGGGGTGGAGGCAGGGTAAATATCCGTTGGGGTGGAGGCAGGGTAAATGTCCATTTGGGTGGGGGCAGGGTAAATGCCCATTGGGGTGGAGGCAGGGTAAATGCCCATTGGGGTGGAGGCAGGGTAAATGCCCGTTGGGGTGGAGGCAGGGTAAATGTCCGTTGGGGTGGAGGCAGGGTAAATGTCCGTTTGGGTGGAGGCAGGGTAAATGTCCGTTGGGGTGGAGGCAGGGTAAATGTCCGTTGGGGTGGAGGCAGGGTAAATGTCCGTTGGGGTGGAGGCAGGGTAAATGTCCGTTGGGGTGGAGGCAGGGTAAATATCCATTTGGGTGGAGGCAGGGTAAATGCCCGTTGGGGTGGAGGCAGGGTAAATGTCCGTTGGGGTGGAGGCAGGGTAAATGCCCTTTGGGGTGGAGGCAGGGTAAATGTCCGTTGGGGTGGAGGCAGGGTAAATGTCCGTTGATGGTGGAGGCAGGGTAAATGTCCGTTGGGGTGGAGGCAGGGTAAATGTCCGTTGGGGTGGAGGCAGGGTAAATATCCATTTGGGTGGAGGCAGGGTAAATGCCCGTTGGGGTGGAGGCAGGGTAAATGTCCGTTGGGGTGGAGGCAGGGTAAATGTCCATTGGGGTGGAGGCAGGGTAAATGTCCATTGGGGTGGAGGCAGGGTAAATATCCATTTGGGTGGAGGCAGGGTAAATGCCCGTTGGGGTGGAGGCAGGGTAAATGTCCGTTGGGGTGGAGGCAGGGTAAATGTCCATTTGGGTGGAGGCAGGGTAAATGCCCATTGGGGTGGATGCAGGGTAAATGTCCATTGGGGTGGAGGCAGGGTAAATGTCCATTGGGGTGGAGGCAGGGTAAACGTCCGTTGGGGTGGAGGCAGGGTAAATATCCATTTGGGTGGAAGCAGGGTAAATGCCCGTTGGGGTGGAGGCAGGGTAAATGTCCGTTGGGGTGGAGGCAGGGTAAATGTCCATTTGGGTGGAGGCAGGGTAAATGCCCATTGGGGTGGATGCAGGGTAAATGTCCATTGGGGTGGAGGCAGGGTAAATGTCCGTTGGGGTGGAGGCAGGGTAAATGTCCGTTGGGGTGGAGGCAGGGTAAATGTCCGTTGGGGTGGAGGCAGGGTAAATGTCCGTTGGGTTGTGGAGGCAGGGTAAATGTCCGTTGGGTTGTGGAGGCAGGGTAAATGTCCGTTGGGGTGGACGCAGGGTAAATGTCCGTTGGGGTGGAGGCAGGGTAAATGTCCGTTGGGGTGGAGGCAGGGTAAATATCCATTTGGGTGGAGGCAGGGTAAATGCCCGTTGGGGTGGAGGCAGGGTAAATGTCCGTTGGGGTGGAGGCAGGGTAAATGTCCATTTGGGTGGAGGCAGGGTAAATGTCCGTTGGGGTGGAGGCAGGGTAAATATCCATTTGGGTGGAGGCAGGGTAAATGCCCGTTGGGGTGGAGGCAGGGTAAATGTCCGTTGGGGTGGAGGCAGGGTAAATGTCCGTTGGGGTGGAGGCGGGGTAAATGTCCGTTGGGGTTGAGGCAGGGTAAATGTCCGTTGGGGTGGAGGCAGGGTAAATATCCATTTGGGTGGAGGCAGGGTAAATGCCCGTTGGGGTGGAGGCAGGGTAAATGTCCGTTGGGGTGGAGGCAGGGTAAATGTCCATTTGGGTGGAGGCAGGGTAAATGCCCATTGGGGTGGAGGCAGGGTAAATGTCCATTGGGGTGGAGGCAGGGTAAATGTCCATTGGGGTGGAGGCAGGGTAAACATCCGTTGGGGTGGAGGCAGGGTAAACGTCCGTTGGGGTGGAGGCAGGGTAAATATCCATTTGGGTGGAAGCAGGGTAAATGCCCGTTGGGGTGGAGGCAGGGTAAATGTCCGTTGGGGTGGAGGCAGGGTAAATGTCCATTTGGGTGGGGGCAGGGTAAATGCCCATTGGGGTGGAGGCAGGGTAAATGCCCATTGGGGTGGAGGCAGGGTAAATGCCCGTTGGGGTGGAGGCAGGGTAAATGTCCGTTGGGGTGGAGGCAGGGTAAATGTCCGTTTGGGTGGAGGCAGGGTAAATGTCCGTTGGGGTGGAGGCAGGGTAAATGTCCGTTGGGGTGGAGGCAGGGTAAATGTCCGTTGGGGTGGAGGCAGGGTAAATGTCCGTTGGGGTGGAGGCAGGGTAAATGTCCGTTGGGGTGGAGGCAGGGTAAATATCCATTTGGGTGGAGGCAGGGTAAATGCCCGTTGGGGTGGAGGCAGGGTAAATGTCCGTTGGGGTGGAGGCAGGGTAAATGTCCATTTTGGTGGAGGCAGGGTAAATGCCCATTGGGGTGGAGGCAGGGTAAATGTCCATTGGGGTGGAGGCAGGGTAAACGTCCATTGGGGTGGAGGCAGGGTAAACATCCGTTGGGGTGGAGGCAGGGTAAACGTCCGTTGGGGTGGAGGCTGGGTAAATGTCCGTTGGGGTGGAGGCAGGGTAAATGTCCGTTGGGGTGGAGGCAGGGTAAACGTCCGTTGGGGTGGAGGCAGGGTAAATATCCATTTGGGTGGAAGCAGGGTAAATGTCCGTTGGGGTGGAGGCAGGGTAAATATCCATTTGGGTGGAGGCAGGGTAAATGCCCGTTGGGGTGGAGGCAGGGTAAATGTCCGTTGGGGTGGAGGCAGGGTAAATGTCCATTTTGGTGGAGGCAGGGTAAATGCCCATTGGGGTGGAGGCAGGGTAAATGTCCATTGGGGTGGAGGCAGGGTAAACGTCCATTGGGGTGGAGGCAGGGTAAACATCCGTTGGGGTGGAGGCAGGGTAAACGTCCGTTGGGGTGGAGGCTGGGTAAATGTCCGTTGGGGTGGAGGCAGGGTAAATGTCCGTTGGGGTGGAGGCAGGGTAAACGTCCGTTGGGGTGGAGGCAGGGTAAATATCCATTTGGGTGGAAGCAGGGTAAATGCCCGTTGGGGTGGAGGCAGGGTAAATGTCCGTTGGGGTGGAGGCAGGGTAAATGTCCATTTGGGTGGGGGCAGGGTAAATGCCCATTGGGGTGGAGGCAGGGTAAATGCCCATTGGGGTGGAGGCAGGGTAAATGCCCGTTGGGGTGGAGGCAGGGTAAATGTCCGTTGGGGTGGAGGCAGGGTAAATGTCCGTTTGGGTGGAGGCAGGGTAAATGTCCGTTGGGGTGGAGGCAGGGTAAATGTCCGTTGGGGTGGAGGCAGGGTAAATGTCCGTTGGGGTGGAGGCAGGGTAAATGTCCGTTGGGGTGGAGGCAGGGTAAATGTCCGTTGGGGTGGAGGCAGGGTAAATGTCCGTTGGGGTGGAGGCAGGGTAAATGTCCGTTGGGGTGGAGGCAGGGTAAATGTCCGTTGGGGTGGAGGCAGGGTAAATGTCCGTTGGGGTGGAGGCAGGGTAAATATCCATTTGGGTGGAGGCAGGGTAAATGCCCGTTGGGGTGGAGGCAGGGTAAATGTCCGTTGGGGTGGAGGCAGGGTAAATGTCCATTTGGGTGGAGGCAGGGTAAATGCCCATTGGGGTGGAGGCAGGGTAAATGTCCATTGGGGTGGAGGCAGGGTAAATGTCCATTGGGGTGGAGGCAGGGTAAACATCCGTTGGGGTGGAGGCAGGGTAAACGTCCGTTGGGGTGGAGGCTGGGTAAATGTCCGTTGGGGTGGAGGCAGGGTAAATGTCCGTTGGGGTGGAGGCAGGGTAAACGTCCGTTGGGGTGGAGGCAGGGTAAATATCCATTTGGGTGGAAGCAGGGTAAATGCCCGTTGGGGTGGAGGCAGGGTAAATATCCGTTGGGGTGGAGGCAGGGTAAATGTCCATTTGGGTGGGGGCAGGGTAAATGCCCATTGGGGTGGAGGCAGGGTAAATGCCCATTGGGGTGGAGGCAGGGTAAATGCCCGTTGGGGTGGAGGCAGGGTAAATGTCCGTTGGGGTGGAGGCAGGGTAAATGTCCGTTTGGGTGGAGGCAGGGTAAATGTCCGTTGGGGTGGAGGCAGGGTAAATGTCCGTTGGGGTGGAGGCAGGGTAAATGTCCGTTGGGGTGGAGGCAGGGTAAATGTCCGTTGGGGTGGAGGCAGGGTAAATATCCATTTGGGTGGAGGCAGGGTAAATGCCCGTTGGGGTGGAGGCAGGGTAAATGTCCGTTGGGGTGGAGGCAGGGTAAATGCCCTTTGGGGTGGAGGCAGGGTAAATGTCCGTTGGGGTGGAGGCAGGGTAAATGTCCGTTGGGGTGGAGGCAGGGTAAATATCCATTTGGGTGGAGGCAGGGTAAATGCCCGTTGGGGTGGAGGCAGGGTAAATGTCCGTTGGGGTGGAGGCAGGGTAAATGTCCATTTGGGTGGAGGCAGGGTAAATGCCCATTGGGGTGGAGGCAGGGTAAATGTCCATTGGGGTGGAGGCAGGGTAAATGTCCATTGGGGTGGAGGCAGGGTAAACATCCGTTGGGGTGGAGGCAGGGTAAACGTCCGTTGGGGTGGAGGCTGGGTAAATGTCCGTTGGGGTGGAGGCAGGGTAAATGTCCGTTGGGGTGGAGGCAGGGTAAACGTCCGTTGGGGTGGAGGCAGGGTAAATATCCATTTGGGTGGAAGCAGGGTAAATGCCCGTTGGGGTGGAGGCAGGGTAAATATCCGTTGGGGTGGAGGCAGGGTAAATGTCCATTTGGGTGGGGGCAGGGTAAATGCCCATTGGGGTGGAGGCAGGGTAAATGCCCATTGGGGTGGAGGCAGGGTAAATGCCCGTTGGGGTGGAGGCAGGGTAAATGTCCGTTGGGGTGGAGGCAGGGTAAATGTCCGTTTGGGTGGAGGCAGGGTAAATGTCCGTTGGGGTGGAGGCAGGGTAAATGTCCGTTGGGGTGGAGGCAGGGTAAATGTCCGTTGGGGTGGAGGCAGGGTAAATGTCCGTTGGGGTGGAGGCAGGGTAAATATCCATTTGGGTGGAGGCAGGGTAAATGCCCGTTGGGGTGGAGGCAGGGTAAATGTCCGTTGGGGTGGAGGCAGGGTAAATGCCCTTTGGGGTGGAGGCAGGGTAAATGTCCGTTGGGGTGGAGGCAGGGTAAATGTCCGTTGATGGTGGAGGCAGGGTAAATGTCCGTTGGGGTGGAGGCAGGGTAAATGTCCGTTGGGGTGGAGGCAGGGTAAATATCCATTTGGGTGGAGGCAGGGTAAATGCCCGTTGGGGTGGAGGCAGGGTAAATGTCCGTTGGGGTGGAGGCAGGGTAAATGTCCATTGGGGTGGAGGCAGGGTAAATGTCCATTGGGGTGGAGGCAGGGTAAATATCCATTTGGGTGGAGGCAGGGTAAATGCCCGTTGGGGTGGAGGCAGGGTAAATGTCCGTTGGGGTGGAGGCAGGGTAAATGTCCATTTGGGTGGAGGCAGGGTAAATGCCCATTGGGGTGGATGCAGGGTAAATGTCCATTGGGGTGGAGGCAGGGTAAATGTCCATTGGGGTGGAGGCAGGGTAAACGTCCGTTGGGGTGGAGGCAGGGTAAATATCCATTTGGGTGGAAGCAGGGTAAATGCCCGTTGGGGTGGAGGCAGGGTAAATGTCCGTTGGGGTGGAGGCAGGGTAAATGTCCATTTGGGTGGAGGCAGGGTAAATGCCCATTGGGGTGGATGCAGGGTAAATGTCCATTGGGGTGGAGGCAGGGTAAATGTCCGTTGGGGTGGAGGCAGGGTAAATGTCCGTTGGGGTGGAGGCAGGGTAAATGTCCGTTGGGGTGGAGGCAGGGTAAATGTCCGTTGGGTTGTGGAGGCAGGGTAAATGTCCGTTGGGTTGTGGAGGCAGGGTAAATGTCCGTTGGGGTGGACGCAGGGTAAATGTCCGTTGGGGTGGAGGCAGGGTAAATGTCCGTTGGGGTGGAGGCAGGGTAAATGTCCATTGGGGTGGAGGCAGGGTAAATGTCCGTTGGGGTGGAGGCAGGGTAAATATCCATTTGGGTGGAGGCAGGGTAAATGCCCGTTGGGGTGGAGGCAGGGTAAATGTCCGTTGGGGTGGAGGCAGGGTAAATGTCCGTTGGGGTGGAGGCAGGGTAAATATCCATTTGGGTGGAGGCAGGGTAAATGCCCGTTGGGGTGGAGGCAGGGTAAATGTCCGTTGGGGTGGAGGCAGGGTAAATGTCCATTGGGGTGGAGGCAGGGTAAATGTCCGTTGGGGTGGAGGCAGGGTAAATATCCATTTGGGTGGAGGCAGGGTAAATGCCCGTTGGGGTGGAGGCAGGGTAAATGTCCGTTGGGGTGGAGGCAGGGTAAATGTCCATTTGGGTGGAGGCAGGGTAAATGCCCATTGGGGTGGATGCAGGGTAAATGTCCATTGGGGTGGAGGCAGGGTAAATGTCCATTGGGGTGGAGGCAGGGTAAACGTCCGTTGGGGTGGAGGCAGGGTAAATATCCATTTGGGTGGAAGCAGGGTAAATGCCCGTTGGGGTGGAGGCAGGGTAAATGTCCGTTGGGGTGGAGGCAGGGTAAATGTCCATTTGGGTGGAGGCAGGGTAAATGCCCATTGGGGTGGATGCAGGGTAAATGTCCATTGGGGTGGAGGCAGGGTAAATGTCCGTTGGGGTGGAGGCAGGGTAAATGTCCGTTGGGGTGGAGGCAGGGTAAATGTCCGTTGGGGTGGAGGCAGGGTAAATGTCCGTTGGGTTGTGGAGGCAGGGTAAATGTCCGTTGGGTTGTGGAGGCAGGGTAAATGTCCGTTGGGGTGGAGGCAGGGTAAATGTCCGTTGGGGTGGAAGCAGGGTAAATGTCCGTTGGGGTGGAGGCAGGGTAAATGTCCATTGGGGTGGAGGCAGGGTAAATGTCCGTTGGGGTGGAGGCAGGGTAAATATCCATTTGGGTGGAGGCAGGGTAAATGCCCGTTGGGGTGGAGGCAGGGTAAATGTCCGTTGGGGTGGAGGCAGGGTAAATGTCCATTTGGGTGGAGACAGGGTAAATGCCCATTGGGGTGGATGCAGGGTAAATGTCCATTGGGGTGGAGGCAGGGTAAATGCCCATTGGGGTGGAGGCAGGGTAAATGCCCATTGGGGTGGAGGCAGGGTAAATGTCCGTTGGGGTGGAGGCAGGGTAAATGTCCGTTGGGTTGTGGAGGCAGGGTAAATGTCCGTTGGGTTGTGGAGGCAGGGTAAATGTCCGTTGGGGTGGAGGCAGGGTAAATGTCCGTTGGGGTGGAGGCAGGGTAAATGTCCGTTGGGGTGGAGGCAGGGTAAATGTCCATTGGGGTGGAGGCAGGGTAAATGCCCGTTGGGGTGGAGGCAGGGTAAATGTCCGTTGGGGTGGAGGCAGGGTAAATGTCCATTGGGGTGGAGGCAGGGTAAATGTCCATTGGGGTGGAGGCAGGGTAAATATCAATTTGGGTGGAGGCAGGGTAAATGCCCGTTGGGGTGGAGGCAGGGTAAATGTCCGTTGGGGTGGAGGCAGGGTAAATGTCCATTTGGGTGGAGGCAGGGTAAATGCCCATTGGGGTGGATGCAGGGTAAATGTCCATTGGGGTGGAGGCAGGGTAAATGTCCATTGGGGTGGAGGCAGGGTAAACGTCCGTTGGGGTGGAGGCAGGGTAAATATCCATTTGGGTGGAAGCAGGGTAAATGCCCGTTGGGGTGGAGGCAGGGTAAATGTCCGTTGGGGTGGAGGCAGGGTAAATGTCCATTTGGGTGGAGGCAGGGTAAATGCCCATTGGGGTGGATGCAGGGTAAATGTCCATTGGGGTGGAGGCAGGGTAAATGTCCGTTGGGGTGGAGGCAGGGTAAATGTCCGTTGGGGTGGAGGCAGGGTA
Source organism: Salvelinus alpinus (assembly GCF_045679555.1). NCBI lineage: Eukaryota > Metazoa > Chordata > Actinopteri > Salmoniformes > Salmonidae > Salvelinus > Salvelinus alpinus. The sequence goes on along the minus strand of NC_092124.1, from coordinate 6,584,161 downwards.
AATGTCCGTTGGGGTGGAGGCAGGGTAAATGTCCGTTGGGTTGTGGAGGCAGGGTAAATGTCCGTTGGGTTGTGGAGGCAGGGTAAATGTCCGTTGGGGTGGACGCAGGGTAAATGTCCGTTGGGGTGGAGGCAGGGTAAATGTCCGTTGGGGTGGAGGCAGGGTAAATGTCCATTGGGGTGGAGGCAGGGTAAATGTCCGTTGGGGTGGAGGCAGGGTAAATATCCATTTGGGTGGAGGCAGGGTAAATGCCCGTTGGGGTGGAGGCAGGGTAAATGTCCGTTGGGGTGGAGGCAGGGTAAATTTCCATTTGGGTGGAGACAGGGTAAATGTCCGTTGGGGTGGAGGCAGGGTAAATATCCATTTGGGTGGAGGCAGGGTAAATGCCCGTTGGGGTGGAGGCAGGGTAAATGTCCGTTGGGGTGGAGGCAGGGTAAATGTCCATTGGGGTGGAGGCAGGGTAAATGTCCGTTGGGGTGGAGGCAGGGTAAATATCCATTTGGGTGGAGGCAGGGTAAATGCCCGTTGGGGTGGAGGCAGGGTAAATGTCCGTTGGGGTGGAGGCAGGGTAAATGTCCATTTGGGTGGAGGCAGGGTAAATGCCCATTGGGGTGGATGCAGGGTAAATGTCCATTGGGGTGGAGGCAGGGTAAATGTCCATTGGGGTGGAGGCAGGGTAAACGTCCGTTGGGGTGGAGGCAGGGTAAATATCCATTTGGGTGGAAGCAGGGTAAATGCCCGTTGGGGTGGAGGCAGGGTAAATGTCCGTTGGGGTGGAGGCAGGGTAAATGTCCATTTGGGTGGAGGCAGGGTAAATGCCCATTGGGGTGGATGCAGGGTAAATGTCCATTGGGGTGGAGGCAGGGTAAATGTCCGTTGGGGTGGAGGCAGGGTAAATGTCCGTTGGGGTGGAGGCAGGGTAAATGTCCGTTGGGGTGGAGGCAGGGTAAATGTCCGTTGGGTTGTGGAGGCAGGGTAAATGTCCGTTGGGTTGTGGAGGCAGGGTAAATGTCCGTTGGGGTGGAGGCAGGGTAAATGTCCGTTGGGGTGGAAGCAGGGTAAATGTCCGTTGGGGTGGAGGCAGGGTAAATGTCCATTGGGGTGGAGGCAGGGTAAATGTCCGTTGGGGTGGAGGCAGGGTAAATATCCATTTGGGTGGAGGCAGGGTAAATGCCCGTTGGGGTGGAGGCAGGGTAAATGTCCGTTGGGGTGGAGGCAGGGTAAATGTCCATTTGGGTGGAGACAGGGTAAATGCCCATTGGGGTGGATGCAGGGTAAATGTCCATTGGGGTGGAGGCAGGGTAAATGCCCATTGGGGTGGAGGCAGGGTAAATGCCCATTGGGGTGGAGGCAGGGTAAATGTCCGTTGGGGTGGAGGCAGGGTAAATGTCCGTTGGGGTGGAGGCAGGGTAAATGTCCGTTGGGGTGGAGGCAGGGTAAATGTCCGTTGGGTTGTGGAGGCAGGGTAAATGTCCGTTGGGTTGTGGAGGCAGGGTAAATGTCCGTTGGGGTGGAGGCAGGGTAAATGTCCGTTGGGGTGGAGGCAGGGTAAATGTCCGTTGGGGTGGAGGCAGGGTAAATGTCCATTGGGGTGGAGGCAGGGTAAATGTCCGTTGGGGTGGAGGCAGGGTAAATATCCGTTTGGGTGGAGGCAGGGTAAATGCCCGTTGGGGTGGAGGCAGGGTAAATGTCCGTTGGGGTGGAGGCAGGGTAAATGTCCATTTGGGTGGAGACAGGGTAAATGCCCATTGGGGTGGATGCAGGGTAAATGTCCATTGGGGTGGAGGCAGGGTAAATGCCCATTGGGGTGGAGGCAGGGTAAATGCCCATTGGGGTGGAGGCAGGGTAAATGTCCGTTGGGGTGGAGGCAGGGTAAATGTCCGTTGGGGTGGAGGCAGGGTAAATGTCCGTTGGGGTGGAGGCAGGGTAAATGTCCGTTGGGGTGGAGGCAGGGTAAATGTCCGTTGGGGTGGAGGCAGGGTAAATATCCATTTGGGTGGAGGCAGGGTAAATGCCCGTTGGGGTGGAGGCAGGGTAAATGTCCGTTGGGGTGGAGGCAGGGTAAATGTCCATTTGGGTGGAGGCAGGGTAAATGCCCATTGGGGTGGAGGCAGGGTAAATGTCCATTGGGGTGGAGGCAGGGTAAATGTCCATTGGGGTGGAGGCAGGGTAAACATCCGTTGGGGTGGAGGCAGGGTAAACGTCCGTTGGGGTGGAGGCTGGGTAAATGTCCGTTGGGGTGGAGGCAGGGTAAATGTCCGTTGGGGTGGAGGCAGGGTAAACGTCCGTTGGGGTGGAGGCAGGGTAAATATCCATTTGGGTGGAAGCAGGGTAAATGCCCGTTGGGGTGGAGGCAGGGTAAATGTCCGTTGGGGTGGAGGCAGGGTAAATGTCCGTTGGGGTGGAGGCAGGGTAAATGTCCGTTGGGGTGGAGGCAGGGTAAATGTCCATTTGGGTGGAGACAGGGTAAATGCCCATTGGGGTGGATGCAGGGTAAATGTCCATTGGGGTGGAGGCAGGGTAAATGCCCATTGGGGTGGAGGCAGGGTAAATGCCCATTGGGGTGGAGGCAGGGTAAATGTCCGTTGGGGTGGAGGCAGGGTAAATGTCCGTTGGGGTGGAGGCAGGGTAAATGTCCGTTGGGGTGGAGGCAGGGTAAATGTCCGTTGGGGTGGAGGCAGGGTAAATGTCCGTTGGGGTGGAGGCAGGGTAAATATCCATTTGGGTGGAGGCAGGGTAAATGCCCGTTGGGGTGGAGGCAGGGTAAATGTCCGTTGGGGTGGAGGCAGGGTAAATGTCCATTTGGGTGGAGGCAGGGTAAATGCCCATTGGGGTGGAGGCAGGGTAAATGTCCATTGGGGTGGAGGCAGGGTAAATGTCCATTGGGGTGGAGGCAGGGTAAACATCCGTTGGGGTGGAGGCAGGGTAAACGTCCGTTGGGGTGGAGGCTGGGTAAATGTCCGTTGGGGTGGAGGCAGGGTAAATGTCCGTTGGGGTGGAGGCAGGGTAAACGTCCGTTGGGGTGGAGGCAGGGTAAATATCCATTTGGGTGGAAGCAGGGTAAATGCCCGTTGGGGTGGAGGCAGGGTAAATGTCCGTTGGGGTGGAGGCAGGGTAAATGTCCATTTGGGTGGGGGCAGGGTAAATGCCCATTGGGGTGGAGGCAGGGTAAATGCCCATTGGGGTGGAGGCAGGGTAAATGCCCGTTGGGGTGGAGGCAGGGTAAATGTCCGTTGGGGTGGAGGCAGGGTAAATGTCCGTTTGGGTGGAGGCAGGGTAAATGTCCGTTGGGGTGGAGGCAGGGTAAATGTCCGTTGGGGTGGAGGCAGGGTAAATGTCCGTTGGGGTGGAGGCAGGGTAAATGTCCGTTGGGGTGGAGGCAGGGTAAATGTCCGTTGGGGTGGAGGCAGGGTAAATGTCCGTTGGGGTGGAGGCAGGGTAAATGTCCGTTGGGGTGGAGGCAGGGTAAATGTCCGTTGGGGTGGAGGCAGGGTAAATGTCCGTTGGGGTGGAGGCAGGGTAAATATCCATTTGGGTGGAGGCAGGGTAAATGCCCGTTGGGGTGGAGGCAGGGTAAATGTCCGTTGGGGTGGAGGCAGGGTAAATGTCCATTTGGGTGGAGGCAGGGTAAATGCCCATTGGGGTGGAGGCAGGGTAAATGTCCATTGGGGTGGAGGCAGGGTAAATGTCCATTGGGGTGGAGGCAGGGTAAATGTCCGTTGGGGTGGAGGCAGGGTAAATGTCCGTTGGGGTGGAGGCAGGGTAAATGTCCGTTGGGGTGGAGGCAGGGTAAATGTCCGTTGGGTTGTGGAGGCAGGGTAAATGTCCGTTGGGTTGTGGAGGCAGGGTAAATGTCCGTTGGGGTGGACGCAGGGTAAATGTCCGTTGGGGTGGAGGCAGGGTAAATGTCCGTTGGGGTGGAGGCAGGGTAAATGTCCATTGGGGTGGAGGCAGGGTAAATGTCCGTTGGGGTGGAGGCAGGGTAAATATCCATTTGGGTGGAGGCAGGGTAAATGCCCGTTGGGGTGGAGGCAGGGTAAATGTCCGTTGGGGTGGAGGCAGGGTAAATTTCCATTTGGGTGGAGACAGGGTAAATGTCCGTTGGGGTGGAGGCAGGGTAAATATCCATTTGGGTGGAGGCAGGGTAAATGCCCGTTGGGGTGGAGGCAGGGTAAATGTCCGTTGGGGTGGAGGCAGGGTAAATATCCATTGGGGTGGAGGCAGGGTAAATGTCCGTTGGGGTGGAGGCAGGGTAAATATCCATTTGGGTGGAGGCAGGGTAAATGCCCGTTGGGGTGGAGGCAGGGTAAATGTCCGTTGGGGTGGAGGCAGGGTAAATGTCCATTTGGGTGGAGGCAGGGTAAATGCCCATTGGGGTGCATGCAGGGTAAATGTCCATTGGGGTGGAGGCAGGGTAAATGTCCATTGGGGTGGAGGCAGGGTAAACGTCCGTTGGGGTGGAGGCAGGGTAAATATCCATTTGGGTGGAAGCAGGGTAAATGCCCGTTGGGGTGGAGGCAGGGTAAATATCCATTTGGGTGGAAGCAGGGTAAATGCCCGTTGGGGTGGAGGCAGGGTAAATGTCCGTTGGGGTGGAGGCAGGGTAAATGTCCATTTGGGTGGAGGCAGGGTAAATGCCCATTGGGGTGGATGCAGGGTAAATGTCCATTGGGGTGGAGGCAGGGTAAATGTCCGTTGGGGTGGAGGCAGGGTAAATGTCCGTTGGGGTGGAGGCAGGGTAAATGTCCGTTGGGGTGGAGGCAGGGTAAATGTCCGTTGGGTTGTGGAGGCAGGGTAAATGTCCGTTGGGTTGTGGAGGCAGGGTAAATGTCCGTTGGGGTGGAGGCAGGGTAAATGTCCGTTGGGGTGGAAGCAGGGTAAATGTCCGTTGGGGTGGAGGCAGGGTAAATGTCCATTGGGGTGGAGGCAGGGTAAATGTCCGTTGGGGTGGAGGCAGGGTAAATATCCATTTGGGTGGAGGCAGGGTAAATGCCCGTTGGGGTGGAGGCAGGGTAAATGTCCGTTGGGGTGGAGGCAGGGTAAATGTCCATTTGGGTGGAGACAGGGTAAATGCCCATTGGGGTGGATGCAGGGTAAATGTCCATTGGGGTGGAGGCAGGGTAAATGCCCATTGGGGTGGAGGCAGGGTAAATGCCCATTGGGGTGGAGGCAGGGTAAATGTCCGTTGGGGTGGAGGCAGGGTAAATGTCCGTTGGGGTGGAGGCAGGGTAAATGTCCGTTGGGGTGGAGGCAGGGTAAATGTCCGTTGGGTTGTGGAGGCAGGGTAAATGTCCGTTGGGTTGTGGAGGCAGGGTAAATGTCCGTTGGGGTGGAGGCAGGGTAAATGTCCGTTGGGGTGGAGGCAGGGTAAATGTCCGTTGGGGTGGAGGCAGGGTAAATGTCCATTGGGGTGGAGGCAGGGTAAATGTCCGTTGGGGTGGAGGCAGGGTAAATATCCATTTGGGTGGAGGCAGGGTAAATGCCCGTTGGGGTGGAGGCAGGGTAAATGTCCGTTGGGGTGGAGGCAGGGTAAATGTCCATTTGGGTGGAGACAGGGTAAATGCCCATTGGGGTGGATGCAGGGTAAATGTCCATTGGGGTGGAGGCAGGGTAAATGCCCATTGGGGTGGAGGCAGGGTAAATGCCCATTGGGGTGGAGGCAGGGTAAATGTCCGTTGGGGTGGAGGCAGGGTAAATGTCCGTTGGGGTGGAGGCAGGGTAAATGTCCGTTGGGGTGGAGGCAGGGTAAATGTCCGTTGGGGTGGAGGCAGGGTAAATGTCCGTTGGGGTGGAGGCAGGGTAAATATCCATTTGGGTGGAGGCAGGGTAAATGCCCGTTGGGGTGGAGGCAGGGTAAATGTCCGTTGGGGTGGAGGCAGGGTAAATGTCCATTTGGGTGGAGGCAGGGTAAATGCCCATTGGGGTGGAGGCAGGGTAAATGTCCATTGGGGTGGAGGCAGGGTAAATGTCCATTGGGGTGGAGGCAGGGTAAACATCCGTTGGGGTGGAGGCAGGGTAAACGTCCGTTGGGGTGGAGGCTGGGTAAATGTCCGTTGGGGTGGAGGCAGGGTAAATGTCCGTTGGGGTGGAGGCAGGGTAAACGTCCGTTGGGGTGGAGGCAGGGTAAATATCCATTTGGGTGGAAGCAGGGTAAATGCCCGTTGGGGTGGAGGCAGGGTAAATGTCCGTTGGGGTGGAGGCAGGGTAAATGTCCATTTGGGTGGGGGCAGGGTAAATGCCCATTGGGGTGGAGGCAGGGTAAACATCCGTTGGGGTGGAGGCAGGGTAAATGCCCATTGGGGTGGAGGCAGGGTAAATGTCCGTTGGGGTGGAGGCAGGGTAAATGTCCGTTGGGGTGGAGGCAGGGTAAATGTCCGTTGGGGTGGAGGCAGGGTAAATGTCCGTTGGGGTGGAGGCAGGGTAAATGTCCATTTGGGTGGAGACAGGGTAAATGCCCATTGGGGTGGATGCAGGGTAAATGTCCATTGGGGTGGAGGCAGGGTAAATGCCCATTGGGGTGGAGGCAGGGTAAATGCCCATTGGGGTGGAGGCAGGGTAAATGTCCGTTGGGGTGGAGGCAGGGTAAATGTCCGTTGGGGTGGAGGCAGGGTAAATGTCCGTTGGGGTGGAGGCAGGGTAAATGTCCGTTGGGGTGGAGGCAGGGTAAATGTCCGTTGGGGTGGAGGCAGGGTAAATATCCATTTGGGTGGAGGCAGGGTAAATGCCCGTTGGGGTGGAGGCAGGGTAAATGTCCGTTGGGGTGGAGGCAGGGTAAATGTCCATTTGGGTGGAGGCAGGGTAAATGCCCATTGGGGTGGAGGCAGGGTAAATGTCCATTGGGGTGGAGGCAGGGTAAATGTCCATTGGGGTGGAGGCAGGGTAAACATCCGTTGGGGTGGAGGCAGGGTAAACGTCCGTTGGGGTGGAGGCTGGGTAAATGTCCGTTGGGGTGGAGGCAGGGTAAATGTCCGTTGGGGTGGAGGCAGGGTAAACGTCCGTTGGGGTGGAGGCAGGGTAAATATCCATTTGGGTGGAAGCAGGGTAAATGCCCGTTGGGGTGGAGGCAGGGTAAATGTCCGTTGGGGTGGAGGCAGGGTAAATGTCCATTTGGGTGGGGGCAGGGTAAATGCCCATTGGGGTGGAGGCAGGGTAAATGCCCATTGGGGTGGAGGCAGGGTAAATGCCCGTTGGGGTGGAGGCAGGGTAAATGTCCGTTGGGGTGGAGGCAGGGTAAATGTCCGTTTGGGTGGAGGCAGGGTAAATGTCCGTTGGGGTGGAGGCAGGGTAAATGTCCGTTGGGGTGGAGGCAGGGTAAATGTCCGTTGGGGTGGAGGCAGGGTAAATGTCCGTTGGGGTGGAGGCAGGGTAAATGTCCGTTGGGGTGGAGGCAGGGTAAATGTCCGTTGGGGTGGAGGCAGGGTAAATGTCCGTTGGGGTGGAGGCAGGGTAAATGTCCGTTGGGGTGGAGGCAGGGTAAATGTCCGTTGGGGTGGAGGCAGGGTAAATATCCATTTGGGTGGAGGCAGGGTAAATGCCCGTTGGGGTGGAGGCAGGGTAAATGTCCGTTGGGGTGGAGGCAGGGTAAATGTCCATTTGGGTGGAGGCAGGGTAAATGCCCATTGGGGTGGAGGCAGGGTAAATGTCCATTGGGGTGGAGGCAGGGTAAATGTCCATTGGGGTGGAGGCAGGGTAAACATCCGTTGGGGTGGAGGCAGGGTAAACGTCCGTTGGGGTGGAGGCTGGGTAAATGTCCGTTGGGGTGGAGGCAGGGTAAATGTCCGTTGGGGTGGAGGCAGGGTAAACGTCCGTTGGGGTGGAGGCAGGGTAAATATCCATTTGGGTGGAAGCAGGGTAAATGCCCGTTGGGGTGGAGGCAGGGTAAATATCCGTTGGGGTGGAGGCAGGGTAAATGTCCATTTGGGTGGGGACAGGGTAAATGCCCATTGGGGTGGAGGCAGGGTAAATGCCCGTTGGGGTGGACGCAGGGTAAATGTCCGTTGGGGTGGAGGCAGGGTAAATGTCCGTTTGGGTGGAGGCAGGGTAAATGTCCGTTGGGGTGGAGGCAGGGTAAATGTCCGTTGGGGTGGAGGCAGGGTAAATGTCCATTTGGGTGGAAGCAGGGTAAATGTCCGTTGGGGTGGAGGCAGGGTAAATGTCCGTTTGGGTGGAGGCAGGGTAAATGTCCGTTGGGGTGGAGGCAGGGTAAATGTCCGTTGGGGTGGAGGCAGGGTAAATGTCCGTTGGGGTGGAGGCAGGGTAAATGTCCGTTGGGGTGGAGGCAGGGTAAATATCCATTTGGGTGGAGGCAGGGTAAATGCCCGTTGGGGTGGAGGCAGGGTAAATGTCCGTTGGGGTGGAGGCAGGGTAAATGTCCATTTGGGTGGAGGCAGGGTAAATGCCCATTGGGGTGGATGCAGGGTAAATGTCCATTGGGGTGGAGGCAGGGTAAATGTCCATTGGGGTGGAGGCAGGGTAAACATCCGTTGGGGTGGAGGCAGGGTAAACGTCCGTTGGGGTGGAGGCTGGGTAAATGTCCGTTGGGGTGGAGGCAGGGTAAATGTCCGTTGGGGTGGAGGCAGGGTAAACGTCCGTTGGGGTGGAGGCAGGGTAAATATCCATTTGGGTGGAAGCAGGGTAAATGCCCGTTGGGGTGGAGGCAGGGTAAATGTCCGTTGGGGTGGAGGCAGGGTAAATGTCCATTTGGGTGGGGGCAGGGTAAATGCCCATTGGGGTGGAGGCAGGGTAAATGCCCATTGGGGTGGAGGCAGGGTAAATGCCCATTGGGGTGGAGGCAGGGTAAATGCCCGTTGGGGTGGAGGCAGGGTAAATGTCCGTTTGGGTGGAGGCAGGGTAAATGTCCGTTTGGGTGGAGGCAGGGTAAAAGTCCGTTGGGGTGGAGGCAGGGTAAATGTCCGTTGGGGTGGAGGCAGGGTAAATGTCCGTTGGGGTGGAGGCAGGGTAAATGTCCGTTGGGGTGGAGGCAGGGTAAATGTCCGTTGGGGTGGAGGCAGGGTAAATGTCCGTTGGGGTGGAGGCAGGGTAAATGTCCGTTGGGGTGGAGGCAGGGTAAATGTCCGTTGGGGTGGAGGCAGGGTAAATGTCCGTTGGGGTGGAGGCAGGGTAAATGTCCGTTGGGGTGGAGGCAGGGTAAATATCCATTTGGGTGGAGGCAGGGTAAATGCCCGTTGGGGTGGAGGCAGGGTAAATGTCCGTTGGGGTGGAGGCAGGGTAAATGTCCATTTGGGTGGAGGCAGGGTAAATGCCCATTGGGGTGGAGGCAGGGTAAATGTCCATTGGGGTGGAGGCAGGGTAAATGTCCATTGGGGTGGAGGCAGGGTAAACATCCGTTGGGGTGGAGGCAGGGTAAACGTCCGTTGGGGTGGAGGCTGGGTAAATGTCCGTTGGGGTGGAGGCAGGGTAAATGTCCGTTGGGGTGGAGGCAGGGTAAACGTCCGTTGGGGTGGAGGCAGGGTAAATATCCATTTGGGTGGAAGCAGGGTAAATGCCCGTTGGGGTGGAGGCAGGGTAAATATCCGTTGGGGTGGAGGCAGGGTAAATGTCCATTTGGGTGGGGACAGGGTAAATGCCCATTGGGGTGGAGGCAGGGTAAATGCCCATTGGGGTGGAGGCAGGGTAAATGCCCGTTGGGGTGGACGCAGGGTAAATGTCCGTTGGGGTGGAGGCAGGGTAAATGTCCGTTTGGGTGGAGGCAGGGTAAATGTCCGTTGGGGTGGAGGCAGGGTAAATGTCCGTTGGGGTGGAGGCAGGGTAAATGTCCATTTGGGTGGAAGCAGGGTAAATGTCCGTTGGGGTGGAGGCAGGGTAAATGTCCGTTTGGGTGGAGGCAGGGTAAATGTCCGTTGGGGTGGAGGCAGGGTAAATGTCCGTTGGGGTGGAGGCAGGGTAAATGTCCGTTGGGGTGGAGGCAGGGTAAATGTCCGTTGGGGTGGAGGCAGGGTAAATATCCATTTGGGTGGAGGCAGGGTAAATGCCCGTTGGGGTGGAGGCAGGGTAAATGTCCGTTGGGGTGGAGGCAGGGTAAATGTCCATTTGGGTGGAGGCAGGGTAAATGCCCATTGGGGTGGATGCAGGGTAAATGTCCATTGGGGTGGAGGCAGGGTAAATGTCCATTGGGGTGGAGGCAGGGTAAACATCCGTTGGGGTGGAGGCAGGGTAAACGTCCGTTGGGGTGGAGGCTGGGTAAATGTCCGTTGGGGTGGAGGCAGGGTAAATGTCCGTTGGGGTGGAGGCAGGGTAAACGTCCGTTGGGGTGGAGGCAGGGTAAATATCCATTTGGGTGGAAGCAGGGTAAATGCCCGTTGGGGTGGAGGCAGGGTAAATGTCCGTTGGGGTGGAGGCAGGGTAAATGTCCATTTGGGTGGGGGCAGGGTAAATGCCCATTGGGGTGGAGGCAGGGTAAATGCCCATTGGGGTGGAGGCAGGGTAAATGCCCATTGGGGTGGAGGCAGGGTAAATGCCCGTTGGGGTGGAGGCAGGGTAAATGTCCGTTTGGGTGGAGGCAGGGTAAATGTCCGTTTGGGTGGAGGCAGGGTAAAAGTCCGTTGGGGTGGAGGCAGGGTAAATGTCCGTTGGGGTGGAGGCAGGGTAAATGTCCATTTGGGTGGAAGCAGGGTAAATGCCCGTTGGGGTGGAGGCAGGGTAAACGTCCGTTGGGGTGGAGGCAGGGTAAACGTCCGTTGGGGTGGAGGCTGGGTAAATGTCCGTTGGGGGAGGATCGGGGGGGCCAGAGGCAGTACCAGGTTGTGGGTTGGTGCCCCCCCTTGGGTTGTGCCATGGCAGAGATCTTTGTGGGCTATACCCAGCCTTGTCTCAGGATGGTAAGTTGGTGGTTGAAGATATCTCTCTAGTGGTGTGGGGGCTGTGCTTTGGCAGAGTGGGTGGGGTTATATCCTGCCTGTTTGGCCCTATCCGGGGGTATCATCGGATGGGGCCACAGTGTCTCCTGACCCCTCCTGTATCAGCCTCCAGTATTTATGCTGCAGTAGTTTATGTGTCGGGGGGCTAGGGTCAGTCTGTTATATCTGGAGTATTTCTCCTGTCTTATCCGGTGTCCTGTGTGAATTTAAGTATGCTCTCTCTAATTCTCTCTTTCTCTCTCTCGGAGGACCTGAGCCCTAGGACCATGCCTCAGGACTACCTGGCATGATGACACCTTGCTGTCCCCAGTCCACCTGGCCGTGCTGCTGCTCCAGTTTCAACTGTTCTGCCTGCGGCTATGGAACCCTGACCTGTTCCCCGAACGTGCTACCTGTCCCAGACCTGCTGTTTTCAACTATCTAGAGACAGCAGGAGCTGTCTCTAGATAGCCGATCTCAATGATCTCAATGATCGGCTATGAAAAGCCAACTGACATTTACTCCTGAGGTGCTGACTTGTTGCACCCTCGACAACTACTGTAATTATTATTATTTGACCATGCTGGTCATTTATGAACATTTGAACATCTTGGACATGTTCTGTTATAATCTCCACCCGGCACAGCCAGAAGAGGACTGGCCACCGCTCATAGCCTGGTTCCTCTCTAGGTTTCTTCCTAGGTTCTGGCCTTTCTAGGGAGTTTTTCCTAGCCACTGTGCTTCTACACCTGCATTGCTTGCTGTTTGGGGTTTTAGGCTGGGTTTCTGTACAGCACTTTGATATATCAGCTGATGTAAGAAGGGCTATATAAATACATTTGATTTGATTTTGATTTGATGCAGCTCGATGGTGCTCCTGTAGAACACTGTGAGGGCCCTCGAGGACAGGCCACATTTCAAATCAAATTGAACTTTATTTGTCACATGCGCCGAATACAACAAGTGTAGAACTTACCGTGAAAATGCCATTAACCAACAGTGCAGTTCAAGAAGAGTTAAGAAAATATTTACCAAATAATAAAAAGTAAAACAATAGTATAACAATAACGAGGCTATATACAGGGGGCACCAGTAACTAGTCAGTGTGCGGAGGTACAGGTTAGTTGAGGTAATTTGTACATGTAGGTAGGGGTGAAGTGACTATGCATAGATAATAAAACAGCGAATAGCAGCAGTGTACCAAACAAATGGGGGGGGGGGGGGGGGGTCAATGTAATAGTCTGGCGGCCATTTGATTAATTGTTCAGCAGTCTTATGGCTTGGGGGTAGAAGCTGTTAAGGAGCCTTTTGGTCCTAGACTTGGCGCCCCGGTACCGCTTGCCGTGCGGTAGCAGAGAAAACAGTCTATGACTTGGGTGAGTCTCTGATAATTTTATGGGCTTTCCTCTGACACCGCCTATTATATAGGTCCTGGATTGCAGGAAGCTTGGCCCTAGTGATGTACTGGCCTGTACGCACTACCCTCTGTACCGCCTTATGGTCAGATGCCGAGCAGTTGCCATACCAGGCGGTGATGCAACCGGTCAGGATGCTCTCGATGGTGCAGCTGTAGAACTTTTTGAGGATCTGGGGACCCATGCCAAATCTTTTCAGTCTCCTGAGGGGGAAAAGGTTTTGTCGTGCCCTCTTCACGACTGACTTGGTGTGTTTGGACCATGATAGATCATTGGTGATGTGGGCAACAAGGAACTTGAAACTCTCGACCCGCTTCACTACAACCCCATTGATATTAATGGGGGCCTGTTCGGCCGTCCTTTTCCTGTAGTCCACGATCAGTTCCTTTGTCTTGCTCACATTGAGGGAGAGGTTGTTGCCCTGGCACCAGAATGCCAGTTCTCTGACCTCCTCCCTATAGGCTGAAGAGTCACTGTCGTGACTTCTTCACCACGGTGTCCGTGTGGTTTGACCATGTCAGCTCCTTGGAGAGCGCTGTTGTAGCTTCTTCACATCGGTGTCCGTGTGGTTTGACCATGTCAGCTCCTCAGAGTGCTGAGGAACTTGACGTTTTTGACCGTCTCCGTGGCAGCTCCGTTGATGAGGAAGGGGGCGTGCCCAGCCTGGTTTTATTTATAGTCCTAGCCCACTTGTCTAGACTATAATTCTACTCCTTCTGGGTTTATTTATGTAACCTTTATTTAACTAGGCAAGAACAAATTCTTATTTAATTTGACGGCCTACAACGGACAAATCCGGACAACGCTGGGCCAATTGTGCGCCGCCCTATGCGACTCCAAATCACGGCCGGTTGTGATACAGCCTGGAATCGAACCAGGGTGTCTTTAGTGACGCCTCTAGCGCTGAGATGAAGTGCCTTAGACCGCTGCGCCCCTCGGGAGCCCAATGTTGAATGGTGAAAGCAGATTCACCCACATTTCAGCACTGCCTTTGACACATTTTGATGACCATATAGTATTTAGGCTATCTCTGTTATTTATCTATAGTTTGTTGGTCCTTACCCCCATTGAAGTTTACATTTAAAAAGGTTACGGCTAGGGGTTAAGCATTAGGGTGCGGGCGTCCCAAGGATTTTGAATAACACTAAAGTTTGTTGGGGACTACAGACTAGGGGGGTCGGGGGACTCGTGCTATCCCAACATGCAATAGTCGGAGCTGTACCCAACACGCGCAGCCGCGGAACAACGTGCGTGAATACGGAAAGGAAAATTCATCCATCAACATTTTATTTAGCCGGATTATTATTATATGAGAATCAACACAAAAACAAGCTACAGTTGGATCAGAAGAACATTCAGTTATCTGTACTGATACGGTGATCTTGGAGGAAACGAACGACCGAGGGTTTAGCTAGCTACTGAAAATGTCCCTGGTTTGTGCAAGTAAGTTCAAATGAATGAGTTGGCTGCCCTTCCGTAACGTTAGCGGTAACTACATAGACCGCAAATATCACGTATGTTTGTGTATAAAAATGTTTATTGAACCTTCCCTTATTATTGTCACCCTATGCATGTTACACATTTCAATTCGCAAGCATCCTTTTTCAAACATTGTATACTGGATCAGCTTGACATCGGTGTTACCAAACTCAGCAGAAAAAGAAACGTCCTCTCACTGTCAACTGCGTTTATTTTCAGCAAACTTAACATGTGTAAATAGTTGTATGAACATAATATTCAACAACTGAGACAAACTGAACAAGTTCCACAGACATGTGACTAACAGAAATGGAATAATGTGTCCCTGAACAAAGGAGGGGTCAAGTAAGTCAGTATCTGGTGTGGCCACCAGCTGCATTAAGTGCTGCAGTGCATCTCCTCCTCATGGACTGCAATCCCATTGACTTGCTGTGAGATGTTACCCCACTCTTCCACCAAGGCACCTGCAAGTTCCCGGACATGTCTGGGGGGAATGGCCCTAGCCCTCACCCTCCGATCCAACAGGTCCCAGACGTGCTCAATGGGATTGACATCCGGGCTCTTCGCTGGCCATGGCAGAACACTGACATTCCTGTCTTGCAGGAAATCATGCACAGACCGAGCAGTATGGCATTGTCATGCTGGAGGGTCATGTCAAGATGAGCCTGCAGGAAGGGTGCCACATGAGGGAGGAGGATGTCTTCCCTGTAACGCACCGTGTTGAGATTGCCTGCAATGACAACAAGCTCAGTCCGATGATGCTGTGACACACCACCCCAGACCATGACGGACCCTCCACCTCCAAATCGATCCCGCTCCAGAGTACAGGCCTCGGTGTAATGCTCATTCCTTCGATGATAAACGTGAATCCGACCATCACCCCTGGTGATACAAAACCCACGACTTGTCAGTGAAGAGCACTTTTTGCCAGTCCTGTCTGGTCCAGCGACGGTGGGTTTGTGCCCATAGGCGATTGTTGCTGGTGATGTCTGGTGAGGACCTGCCTTACAACAGGCCTACAAGCCCTCAGTCCAGCCTCTCTCAACCTATTGCGGACATTCTGAGCACTGATGGAGGGATTGTGCGTTCCTGGTGTAACTCGGGCAGTTGTTGTTGCCGTCATGTACCTGTCCCGCAGGTGTGATGTTCGGATGTACCGATCCTGTGCAGGTGTTGTTACACGTGGTCTGCCACTGCAAGGACGATCAGCTGCCTGTCCTGTCTCCCTGTAGCGCTGTTTTAGGCGTCTCACACTACGGACATTGCAATTTATTGCCCTGGTCACCTCTGCAGTCCTCATGCCTCCCTGCAGCATGCCTAAGGCACGTTCATGCAGATGAGCAGGGACCCTGGACATCTTTCTTTTGGTGTTTTTCAGAGTCAGTAGAAAGGCATCTTTAGTGTCCTAAGTTTTCATAACTGTGACCTTAAATATCTTTGAAAGACAGGGTCCTGAAAAAGGGATGTTTCTTTTTTTGCTGAGTTTATCTGCAAAGTACACTTAAACGGTAATGTGTTCTTCCATCTTCTGACTATAGTAATGTTTGCCGTATTTATATTGTAATTTCGGGCATGCTAATTTACCCCTCTCGCTCTACCGTCCATCCAGTCTCGAATGAGGTGCCGGAGCACCCCTGCGTGTCGCCGGTGTCCAACCAGGTGTTCGAGCGGCGGCTGATTGAGAAGTACGTCGCCGAGAATGGAACAGACCCTATGAATGGGCAGCCTCTGTCAGAGGAACAGCTGATAGACATTAAAGGTGAGGGAGACATGGAGGAGAGTGTGTTCAGATCTGATGCTGAGCTGAAGTTAACACAATAAGGGTTATCCATATCATTTGACTTCCAACTATTCCTGCATGGTGCCCAGCAATCTCTAGGCTAGAGTGCATTCAGCCACTTCAACGATGATAACCCCACTAGTCAGGAGTCAAAAGATATCTCAACACATGAAGCTATTTTTGTCTCCCCCCTGCTTCAGTCTCTCACCCCATCAGACCCAAAGCTCCCTCATCCACTAGTATCCCAGCCATCCTCAAAGCTCTGCAGGACGAGTGGGTGAGTCCATGTATACTCTCCTACACTCCCCGTTGCTGTGTCTGAACCGAGACATGCACACAGACACTCCCCTTCGTACCACACAGTCTTCTAAAGCTCTCTCTCTCTCTCTCAGGATGCGGTGATGCTCCACAGTTTCACCTTGAGGCAGCAGTTACAAACGACACGTCAGGAGTTAAGCCACGCCCTCTACCAGCACGACGCCGCCTGCAGGGTCATCGCCCGTCTCACCAAGGAGGTCACTGCCGCCAGAGAGGGTGAGAGACATATACACACGCTATACACACTCAGCACATGTGATTATACATACAGTGGCAAGAAAAAGTATGTGAACCCTTTGGAATTACCTGGATTTCTGCATAAATTGGTCGTAAAATTTGATCTGATCTTCATCTAAGTCACAACAATAGACAAACACAGTCTGCTTAAACTAATAGCACAAACAATTATACGTTTTCATGTCTTTATTGAACACACCGTGTAGGGTGGAAAAAGTATGTGAACCTTGCATTTAATAACTGGTTGACCCACCTTTTGGAAGCAATAACCTCAACCAAACGTTTTCTGTAGTTGCGGATCAGACCTGCACAACAGTCTGGAGGAATTTTGGACCATTCCTCTTTACAAAACTGTTTCAGTTTAGCAATATTCTTAGGATGTCTGGTGTGAACCGCTCTTTAGGTCATTCCACAGCATTTTAAATTGGGTTGAGGTCAGGACTCTGACTAGGCCAATTCAGAAGGCGTATTTTCTTCTGAAGCCATTCTGTTGTTGATTTACTTCTGTGTTTTGGGTCGTTGTCCTGTTGCATCACCCAACTTCTATTGAGCTTCAATTGGCGGAAAGATAGCCTAACATTCTCTTGCAAAATGTCTTGATAAACTTGGGAATTCATTTTTCCGTCGATGATAGCAAGCTGTCCAGGCCCTGAGGCAGCAAAGCAGCCCCAAACCATGATGCTCTCTACACCATACTTTACAGTTGGGATGAGGTTTTGATGTTGGTGTGCTGTGCCTTTTTTCTCCACACATAGTGTTGTGTGTTCCTTCCAAACAACTCGACTGTAGTTTCATCTGTCCACAGAATATTTTGCCAGAAGCGCAGTGGAACATCCAGGTGCTCTTTTGCAAACTTCAGACGTGCAGCAATGTTTTTTTTTGGACAGCAGTGGCTTCTTCCATGGTGTCCTCCCATGAACACCACTCTTGTTTAGTGTTTTACGTTTCGTTGACTCGTCAACAGAGATGTTGGCATGTTCCAGAGATTTCTGTAAGTCTTTAGCTGACACTAGAATTCTTCTTAACCTCATTGAGCATTCTGCGCTGTGCTCTTGCAGTCATCTTTGCTGGACGGCCACTCCTAGGGAGAGTAGCAACAGTGCTGGACTCAATATTTATAGACAATTTGTCTTACCGTGGACTGATGAACTTTCCAGCTTTATGCAAGTCAACAATTCTTAATCTTAAGTCTTCTAAGATCTCTTTTGTTCGAGGCATGGTTCACATCCGACGATGCTTCTTGTGAATAGCAAACTCAAATTTTTGTTTTTTTGTAGAGCAGGTCAGCTCTAACCAACATCTCCAATCTCGTCTCATTGATTGGACTCCAGGTTAGCTGACTCCTGACTCCAATTAGCTTTTGGAGAAGTCATTAGCATAGGGGTTCACATACTTTTTCCAACCTACACTGTGAATGTTTAAATGATGTATTCAATATAGACAAGAAGAATACAATAATTTGTGTGTTTATTAGTTTAAGCACACTGTGTTTGTCTATTGTTGTCACTAAGTTGAAGATCTGATCAAATTTTATGCACATTTATGCAGAAATCCAGGTAATTCCAAAGAGTTCACGTGCTTTTTTTTGCCACTGTACATTCTAACACTCTCTTTCTCTCACACACACACACACACACACACACACACACACACACACACACACACACACACACACTCTTTTATGTTAATCTGAAAACAGCTTTGGATGTTAGTGGCCATGGGGCGTCACTTCTCATTTCTCCTTTTCTATGTTTTACCCTTCTCTCTCCCCGTAGCTCTGGCCACTCTGAAGCCACAGGCGGGATTGGTGGTGGCTCAGGCAGTCGCTTCCCAGCCCTCTGTCACGGTCAGTGATTAGCTCACAGCCCTCAGTCAATATGTTTAATTTGATAGTTAACTGGTTTGATGGTTAACTTCTCATAAACGCATGAGCTCAAAAAGTCTGTTTCTTGATTTGAAGTCTTCGGTCTAACTAAGACCTGTAAAGTTGTAGTACCTATTTGTTAATATAAAAATTATTTTGGACAGCTGACCCAAACACACATTTTCGAATAAGAAATGTACAATTCTCGTTTTGTTATTCATTCTGTATTTTGTTTCACAGGCTGGAGGTGCAGGAGAGCCCATGGAGGTCAGTGAGCAGGTGGGAATGATACCAGAGATCATACAGAAGGTAAGAGATGATACATGACCTCACGCACATTCCCATCCACAGTACAAGAGAAACGATACCACACCGTTATACTAGACTACCATGAGCGTCCATTGCAAATAGTACCATATAAGGCCGTGGTGTATAAAACCTTGAAATAACCAATCAACCACGCTGTCACACAGCACAGAGTGACCTATACTAAGATGTCCGCCTCTCTCCACAGCTGCAAGACAAGGCCACTGTCCTGACCACGGAGAGAAAGAAGGTACCTATTCAAACGCCAAAGAAGTCCTTTTCAAACAACTTCCCTGTTGTTATTCATAGAAGAACCGACCTAATGTCCAACCAGTTGTCAGCTGAGTATAAGCTATGGCCTGTGTCTCAAATGGCACCCTACTCCCTACACGGGGCACTACTTTTGAACAGGGGCCATAGGGTGACATTTGGGACGTAGCCACGCTGGGAGACATTTTTGTCCGAACCTCACCTCTACCGTCTCTCTCTTCCCAGAGAGGAAAGACTGTTCCAGAAGAGCTGGTCCGAACGGAGGACCTCAGCAAGTACAGACAAGTCGCTACCCATGCTGTGAGTGTGTGTGTGTGTGTGTGTGTGTGTGTGTGTGTGTGTGTGTGTGTGTGTGTGTGTGTGTGTGTGTGTGTGTGTGTGTGTGTGTGTGTGTGTGTGTGTGTGTGTGTGTGTGTGACCTCTAGCTATGGCTGGTGTTGGAACACTTATTCTTCAAACCTTCAGAAAAGTTCCTCCCTGTTTCAGATCTACTTCCGTTTCATGCCTACTGAACACAACCCTAAATTATGTTTCTATGTCTCTCTCTCTCTCTCTCTCTCTCTCTGTGTCTGTCTGTCTGTCAGGGTCTCCACAGTGCCAGTGTGCCTGGGATCCTGTCTCTGGACCTGTGTCCCTCCGACACCAACAAAGTGCTCACTGGTGAGACACACACATACACACACACTGTCCACTGTCCATTGTAGATATACACACTGTGTGTTTCTGTGTGAATTCCATCAAAATGCTTCCTTCCTCCCTTGAGGAAACAAAAAATACTATGGCTGTGTCCCAACAGTTACTCTACATGTCCTATATAGTGCACTACTCTTGACCAGAAGGGTGACGTTTGGGATGGAGACCCTGGCCAGACCCAGATACAATCCCCTAACCTCTCTCTCTGTCTCCCTCTACAGGCGGGGCTGATAAGAACGTGGTGGTGTTTGATAAGAAGGAGGAGCAGATCATCGCAACCCTGAAAGGACATACCAAGAAGGTCACCTCTGTCATCTACCACCCCTCTCAGGTGAGACACACACACTTCCTTTCCTTTACTCTCCGTTGACATAGTCAGCAGCAATGTCTTACACTGGAATTACTATCGAACTCTAATATGCCTTACCTCAACAATTTCTATCTTTCTCTCTCTTCCACCCTTTCTCTCTCTGCGCACTCTCCTCCTCTCACTCTCTCCCTCCAGTCGGTAGTGTTCTCGGCCTCTCCAGACAGCACTATCCGCGTGTGGTCCGTTACCGGGGGCAACTGTGTCCAGGTGGTGCGGGCTCACGAGGCGAGCGTCACCGGGCTCTCTCTCCACGCCACCGGAGACTACCTGCTCAGCTCCTCCGAGGATCAGGTAAAACACACACACACACACACGTAACATATGTACACACACACGTGGATTTGGATGCCGAGAACGCTACTGTTATGTAAAGACCTATTATTATGATTTTTCTCACAATCTGCTGTCTCCCCCTCTTTCTCTAATTGCTATCTCTTCCCGTCTCTCTCCATCAGTACTGGGCCTTCTCTGACATCCAAACAGGTCGTGTTCTCACCAAAGTCACTGATGAGGCTGCAGGATGTGGTGAGTGTTTCTATCTCTCTCCCACCCAATTATTATGTTTAATTGAGGAGATAAGACTGTGGTGAAAAGACATGAAAGATGGGAGTAAGTAAGTAGCCTTGTCCAAGCCAGAACGGCCCATAGGGCAGGAGTATCTGTCCTCTTTCTGTAGTGTGAGGCAGCTTGATGTATAAGTACACCCCCCAGACAAGGACACTAGTCTACCACAGGGCGGTAGGGGGAGTGAAAGGGCAGTGGGCCGGATTCGAACCCATGGCGTCTGTGGCAGCTCTAATCGCTGGACCACACCGTTGGACCTCTCTCTCTTCCCAGACTTCTAATTGGCCACGTGTTGCTAGGGCCAAGACGTTTTATTGGCCACGTGTTGCTTGGGGCAAGACGTTTTATTGGCCACGTGTTGCTAGGAGCAAGACGTTTTATTGGCCACGTGTTGCTAGGCCCAAGACGTTTTATTGGCCACGTGTTGCTAGGGCCAAGACGTTTTATTGGCCACGTGTTGCTAGGGACAAGACGTTTTATTGGCCACGTGTTGCTAGGGACAAGACGTTTTATTGGCCATGTGTTGCTTGAGACAAGACATTTTATTGGCCATGTGTTGCTTGGGGCAAGACGTTTTATTGGCCACGTGTTGCTTGGAACAAGACGTTTTATTGGCCATGTGTTGCTTGGGGAAAGACGTTTTATTGGCCACGTGTTGCTAGGGAAAAGACGTTTTATTGGCCACGTGTTGGTGTTGCTAGGGACAAGACGTTTTATTGGCTACGTGTTGCTAGGGACAAGACGTTTTATTGGCCATGTGTTGCTTGGGGCAAGACGTTTTATTGGCCACGTGTTGCTTGGGGCAAGACGTTTTATTGGCCACGTGTTGCTAGGGACAAGACGTTTTATTGGCCATGTGTTGCTTGGGGCAAGACGTTTTATTGGCCACGTGTTGCTAGGGACAAGACGTTGTCCCCCTGTGAATTGACTAACCTAGTACCTAACTGTGTTAATATTTCTAACCAACCCTCCCCCCTGTGAATTGACTGACCTAGTACCTAACTGTGTTAATATTTCTAACCAACCCGTCCCCCCTGTGAATTGACTAACCTAGTACCTAACTGTGGTAATATTTCTAACCAACCCGTCCCCTGTACTCTCTGAAAGCACACTGATACATTGCAAATGCAAGTTCTTTACACATCCTGTCTTGTGCCCCTCCAGCTCTGACCTGTGCCCAGTTCCACCCTGACGGTCTGATCTTCGGGACGGGGACGGCCGACTCTCAGATCAAGATCTGGGACCTGAAGGAGCGCACCAACGTGGCCAACTTCCCCGGCCACATCGGCCCCGTCACCTCCATCGCCTTCTCTGAGAACGGATACTACCTGGCTACAGGTGAGATTGCTGTTTGTGTGTGTGAGAGAGCACACGTGAGAGAGAAGACTAGCTTGTGTGTGTGTGTCCGTCTCTGTTACTCTCTGTCTGAGTGACTGTGTGAAAAGTTGTCTTTGTTCCTGTGTGTTACACACTGGCGATTTTAGCATATACATTTTGGTGGTGCAAACTCCCCCACATTTTTTGGGATGCAAGCCACTACACAACGCAACACATGAATTACACTATAACGGTGACAAACGGTGCCCACAAATTGTTAGGGCCTACATAAAGCTGTCCCAACACCTTACCACTGCTACACCTGGCTATCAGTGGAGCCTTGTCTGGCAGTGAAACTGTTCATTCAGCCTCATTTACTGCATTTAAAGAAAACATAGCTGATATGGCTGACTTGCTTAAACAAATGTGGTTTCTAATGAAAATTGAGATGTACAAACTATGGCATAAGGGAGCGACGAGCGGATGAGAGGCAATCCGTAATTTAGATTAAGACATTAATGAGCGAGCTAGGACGGACGTAGTCAATATAACTTTGTTCAGCACTTTTGAAATGTACAGCGACAGAATTCAGAACATGGGCCGTTCTTACAGTATTCTCCCTGTACACCGAGTCAGAAGCGTAGGATAAATAAAGGGGGCATATAAGCAGACAATGAAAACTCTTACAATATTCGATTACTTTTCTCTAGAACAGGCTATAGCCTACATGTGCACCAACAAGTCAGAACAGTAGGCTAAGTTATGAGGGGGAAAGGGACCAAATGATTAGGGTGAAGCACATGGGCTACTAACAGCTTACTACACAACATACACTTAGTATTACTTTCTTGGCTACAGTATACATATCTCCCTGGCATATTACATAATTTATGCAGCAGCATACAATACATTTTTGGACTCGCCTTGTTGTGCTGTGCTCACTTGAACAGGAAGGTGGGCAAACTTTGTCATCAAAGTTTAGCATTCTCTGGATTTATGGTGCTTTCAAGACAACTGGGAACTGGGAAAAAACAAGGTTGAATCATGACGTCAGTGATCTTCAGGACGGAGTTCTAGAAAGAGGCTTGAGTTCCCGACCTGGAATTCCAAGTTGGATGATCTTTCAAAACATATTTTCCCAGTCGGAGCAAATTTTTTTCAGAGTTCCCATGTGTCTTGAACTCACTGAAGTCTAAGATTTTCCAGTTTCCAGTTGTTTTGAACGCGGCAGATGTCATGCTGTATTGACAGCATAGCCAATGTATTCAATCTTTTCTGGCTCATGGCATGTGAATGTTTATACTTTTTTTTAAATTTATTTTATTTCACCTTTATTTAACCAGGTAGGCCAGTTGAGAACAAGTTCTCATTTGCAACTGCGACCTGGCCAAGATAAAGCAAAGCAGTTCGACACGTACAACAACACAGAGTTACACATGGAATAAACAAACATAATCAATAATACAGTAGCAAAATCTATATACAGCATGTGCAAATGAGGTAGGATAAGAGAGGTAAGGCAATAAATAGGCCATGGTGGCGAAGTAATTGCAATATAGCGATTACACACTGGAATGGTAGAATGTGCAGAAGATAAATGTGCAAGTAGAGATACTGGGGTGCAAAGGAGCAAGATAAATAAATAAATACAGTATGTGGATGAGGTAGATTGGATGAGCTATTTACAGATGAGCTATGTACAGGTGCAGTGATCTGTGAGCTGCTCTGACAGCTGGTGCTTAAAGCTAGTGAGGGAGGTATGAGTCTCCAGCTTTAGTGATTTTTGCAGTTCGTTCCAGTCATTGGCAGCAGAGAACTGGAAGGAGAGGTTGCTGAAGGAAGAATTGGCTTTGGGGGGTGACCAGTGAGATATACCTGCTGGAGTTTGTGCTACGGGTGGGTGCTGCTATGGTGACCAGTGAGCTGAGAAGGCGGGGCTTTTACCTAGCAGAGACTTGTAGATGACCTGGAGTCAGTGGGTTTGGCGACGAGTATGAAGCGAGGGCCAGCCAACGAGATCATACAGGTCGCAGTGGTGAATAGTATATGGGACTTTGGTGACAAAACGGATGGCACTGTGATAGACTACATCCAATTTGTTGAGTAGTGTGTTGGAGGCTATTTTGTAAATGACATGGCCGAAGTCGAGGATCGGTAGGATAGTCAGTTTTGGCAGCATGAGTGAAGGATGCTTAGTTGCGGAATAGGAAGCCGATTCTAGATTTAATTTTGGATTGGAAATGTTTAATGTGAGTCTGGAAGGACAGTTTACAGTCTAACCAGACACCTAGGTATTTGTAGTTGTCCATATAAGTCAGAACCGTCCAGAGTAGTGATGCTGGACGGGCGGGCAGGTTGATCGGTTGAAAAGCATGCATTTAGTTTTACTTGCATTTAAGAGCAGTTGGAGGCCATGGAAGGAGAGTTGTATGGCTTTGAAGCTCATCTGGAGGTTAGTTAACACAGTGTCCAAAGAAGGGCCAGAGGTATACAGAATGGTGTCGACTGCGTAGAGGTGGATCAAATAATCACCAGCAGCAAGAGCGACATCATTGATGTATACAGAGAAGAGAGTCAACCTGAGAATTTAACCCTGTGGCACCCCCATAGAGACTGCTAGAGGTCTGGACAACAGGCCCTCCGATTTGACATACTGAACTCCATCAGAGAAGTAGTTGGTGAACCAATCTATGGGAATCTCAGACAATACGAAAGAGAGGTTGAACAGGCATAGGAATAGAATAGAATAGGAATTGAATAGGGGTTGCAACAATTTCGGGAGGTAATTTTAGAAAGAGAGGGTCCAGATTGTCTAGCCCGGCTGATTTGTAGGGGTCCAGATTTTGCAGCTCTTTCAGAACATAAGCAATCTGGATTTGGATGAAGGAGAAGTGGGGAGGTTTGGGTGAGTTGCTGTGGGGAGCGCAGGGCTGTTGACCGGGGTAGGAATAGCCAGGTGGAAAGCATGGCCAGCCGTTGAAAAATGCTTATTGAAGTTCTCAATTATAGTGGATTTATCGGTGGTAAGTGTTTCCTAGGCTCAGTGCATTGGGCAGCTGGGAGGAGGTGCTCTTATTCTCCATGGACTTTACAGTGTTCCAGGACGTTTTTGAGTTTGTGCTACAGGATGCATATTTCTGTTTGAAAAAGCTAGCCTTAGCTTTCCTAACTGCCTGTGTATATTTGTTCCTAACTTCCCTGAAAAGTTGTATATCACGGTGGCTGTTCGATGCGGTGGCTGTGGCAGAACGCCACAGGATGTTTTTGTGCTGGTCAAGGGCAGTCAGTTCTGGAGAGAACCAAGGGCTAAATCTGTTCCTGGTTCTACATTTTTTGAATGGGGCATGCTTATTTAAGATGGTGAGGAAGGCACTTTTAAAGAATAACCAGGCATCCTCTACTGACGGGATGAGGTCAATATCCTTCCAGAATACCCGGGCCAGGTCGATTAGAAAGGCCTGCTCATTGAAGTGTTTTAGGGAGCGTTTGACAGTGATGAGGGGTGGTCGCTTGACCGCAGACCCATTACGGCTGCAGGCAATGAGGCAGTGATCGCTGAGATCTTGGTTGAAAACAGCATAGGTGTATTTGGAGGGCAAGTTGGTTAGGAAGATATCTATGTGTTTACGGATTTGGGGTTGTACCTGGTGGGTTCATTGATCATTTGTGTGAGATTGAGGGCATCAAGCTTAGATTGTAGGATGGCCGGGGTGTTAAGCATGTCACAGTTTAGGTCACCTAGCAGCACGAGCTCTGAGGATAGATGGCGGGCAATCAATTCACATATGGTGTCCAGGGCACAGCTGTGGGCAGAGGGTGGTTTATAGCAAGCGGCAACGGTGAGAGACTTGTTTCTGGAAAGATGTATTTTTAAAAGTAGAAGTTCGAATTGTTTGGGTACAGACCTGGATAGTAATACAGAACTCTGCAGGCTATCTCTGCAGTAGATTGCAACACCGCCCCCTTTGACAGTTCTATCTTGTCGGAAAATGTTATAGTTAGGGATGGACATTGCTGGGTTTTTGGTGGTTTTCCTAAGCCAGGATTCAGACACGGCGAAGACATCTGGGTTGGCAGAGTGTGCTAAAGCAGTGAATAAAGCAAACTTAGGGAGTAGGCTTCTAATGTTAACATGCATGAAACCAAGGCTTTTATGATTACAGAAGTCAACAAATGAGAGCACCTGGGGAGTAGGAGTGGAGCTAGGCACTGCAGGTCCTGGATTAACCTCTACATCACCAGAGGAGAAGTAGGATAAGGGTATGGCTAGAGGCTATAAGAACTGGCCGTCTAGCACGTTCGGAACAGAGTAAAAGGAGCACGTTTCTGGGCACGTTTAAACCAGGCCATGTCATCGCATATGTGGGAGGTGGAACAACATGGTTGGTTAAGGCATAT
Organism: Salvelinus alpinus; assembly: GCF_045679555.1. Lineage (NCBI taxonomy): Eukaryota > Metazoa > Chordata > Actinopteri > Salmoniformes > Salmonidae > Salvelinus > Salvelinus alpinus. The sequence continues at coordinate 6,558,294 of NC_092124.1, read as the reverse complement.
TGAGCAGGGCTAGAGGCTCTACAGTGAAATAAGACAGTAATCACTAACCAGGACAGTAACGGACAAGGCATATTGATATTAGGGAGAGGCATGCGTAGCCGAGTGATCATATGGGTCCAGTGAGTGGTTGGGCTGGCTGGGGACACGGCGATTGACAGTTAGCAGGCCGGGGCTAGCAAGCTAGCAGAAGGGCCTTAGAGGGACGTCGCGATGGAGGAAAGTCTGTTTTTGCCTCCTTGTGCGGTGACGTCGATAGACCAGTCGTGGATTAGTAGGGATCCAAGTAGCAGAGGGGTCCAAGTCCAATTGGCAAAATGGGTATAGTGGTCCAAGAAAACTGTCCGGTGGATCAGCTAACAGTCCAATGTGCTCTAGATAGCTAGCAGGCCGCGGTTAGCAGAATGGGCCTTCAGGGGACGTCTCGCCTGAGGGGCCTGTTGGAATCCTCGGGCAGATTGTCGGTATTCCAGTCGTGAAGGATCGGCGGGGTTCCGTGCCCCGTACCGGCAGTAGAAGGGGTCCGGATATTGTAGCCGAGGAGTGGGCTTCAGGAGTAGCCCAGGAGCCCTAGCCAAGAGATAGGCCTAGCATGGGCTAGCTCCAGGCTAATTGGTGCTTGCTCCAGGACGGAAACGTTAGCCAGGAGTAGTCAATCCGGGTTGCGGTTAGCTAGCTGCGATGATCCAGATGAAAAGGTTCAGAGTTTGTGGTAGGAATTCGGGGATATGGAGAGAAAAATAGGTCCGGTATGCTCTGGTTTGAAGCGCGTTGTACGAACTGGCGAGAGCTTTCCGAGCTAAAGGTTAGCTGATGACCGCTAGCAGTGGTTAGCTGACTGATAGCTGGTAGCTAGTTAGCTGGCTAGCTTCAGTTGAGAGATTCCAATTTCGAGGTAAATAGAAAACAGATCCACACCACATTGGGTGAGGCGGGTTGAAGGAGAGTATTTTGAGGTTTAGGAAAAATAATTTTAAAAGAATGCGAGAAAAATATATATACATGGGACACGACAGGACAAAGACGTCTGACTGCTACGCCATCTTGGACAAGAGACCTTAAACCCAGACTTGGACTACACACCCTACTCCACTGAATAGCAGGCTATGCAACGCTTGCAGTTAGCCACTGATTCCTTCCAAACCAGTCATTGTTGAATTTGCGATTTCCAAGTTGTTGTACAATGTGTATGTCCAATGGCCCATGAGCACCGATACGTTTTATTTATCTTTATATGACAAGGATTGAAAAGGATTTGCCAGTAGATTGTCGACTCGATTCATGAAGACAACTGCTTGTCTAGCTTGCTAACTACGATTTTAAAAGTATGATGTTGACATGATCAGTCCAATCAAAGCTAGGGTAGATATAACTTGATTTGACGTCATTTTATGGCCAATGACCTTGAGCCTTCTTGGATGGGCACTTCTAATGTAAATCTATAGCAGGACCCAAGGGGCTTGAATTTTCGAAGCTCTCCCTGTAGATTTTGCAGTGAGGTAGTGTCCCCATGAGTGACAGAACACTGAGCCAATTACGGTGCAACTGGAGAACATTACCAACCCCTACACTTATTTTCCGCTAGGCTGAAACACCTGCATTTTGGAGCTGCCTTACTCAAGAAAGAGACCATGTTTGTATGCGGCTTTATTAACTAAATTATTATTATTATTATTTTTTTTACATCGTTTGCAAACTAATGTGACACCTATTAATGCCCAAATATATATTTTTAGCTAAACAGGTGGGGCTCAAAACAGGTGGGGCTCTGAATGACGGGTCGCCACTGCTCACCTCCATTTCACTCAAATTTGTGAATATAAGTAGTCAAGTGTGATCACATTATAGCAAAATAAATGATGCAGTAACTGTTTAAGGTATTTCTGCCGATTTGTTTCATAGCTGGAAAATGTAATCACAAGACAAATCACTACAAATCCTATAGCCTATCCCACCTTGTGCTGCAACAGTGCACATGAAGAGCTGAGTTGAAATATTCATTTTTAGAAGCGCTGCACACTGGCATAAAAGTTGGTATAATTTACGAAAGTCTACCTAAGTGAGACTTTGTCCTTGTTTCTTGGCTATTTACATTGTTTTATTCACAAGCTAGGTTGTTTTTTAATGTTTGAGTTTCATCTGCTAGGAAAGAGAAAACAATGCATCTACTATTCAGACTCACTGGCACAAACTTGATTTGATTCACGTTACCACGGTAACCTCCCCCTTAAAGGGGCAGGTGAACATTTATGTGTCATCTGATATTTTGGTTAAGAGACTAGGTTCACATTTTTTTTTTAATGAAATTAAACAATATACCACTACCTCTTACTAGTTAGAAATGTTATTGTTTTAGAAACATTAAAGTACGCTCATCTGTTTTTTTTGTGTGTTTTGGTGTAATTATTGCGAACCAAAATATTTGGGCTGGTTAAAAAAATCAGAGTACATTTATGGCCCTGCTCACCTCACCACCTCGCTCCTGTCTCCAGGTGCCCAGGACAGCTCAGTGAAGCTCTGGGATCTGAGGAAGCTGAAAAACTTCAAAACCATCACCCTGGACAACAACTATGAGGTAAGAAGAGCGGAAAATAATTTGTGCACATCTGAAATGACCCCTATCCCCTACACTACTTTTGACCAGAGCCTAGTGCACTATCTAAGAAATCCGCTGCTATTTGAGACAGTCATTGTAGGCTGGACATTCAGAAGCTAGTCGTGCTACAATCTGGCCTGGTCCCACATATTGTGCTCTTGCATTCTTAATTTCTGTCACTGGCATGACAATTCCATAAGGAGTTTGCAAGAGAGCAGAAACCGACTGGCACCCAGGCTAGCAACGGTCTGCCCTGAATGACTACTGTAATCTCCTTGTACTGAACTACCCTGTCAATGTAGGTAAATGATATGTGAGTCTTTCCTCTCCCTCAGGTGAAGTCCCTGGTGTTTGACCAGAGTGGGACGTACCTGGCTGTGGGTGGCACTGACATCAGGGTCTACATCTGTAAGCAGTGGTCCGAGGTCCTCAACTTCACAGGTAAGAGAATGCACTGTGTGTGTGTGTTATACTGCTGTACTGCTAGAGATGCAGTGAGAAGTGGTGCTGAGTTAGCTTGGGACAGAAACAGTGGTCTAGAGGTGGGTCTTCAAAGTGCCTGGATGGATGATGATGATGATAATAGCAAGTGTGTATATACAGTACCTTATGAAATATTTAAAAAGTGTATGTGTGAAGTTTACTATTCCGTTTATCAGCACCTCCAACTTCATTGGGTGTGCGTCAACTCATGCTTTTGAGTTGAGTTCAAGTCTAACATTTTTGCCTGTTATTGTTTTGTTTTTCTTTACCCAGAACACACTGGGGTGGTGACTGGCGTGGCGTTCGGGGAGCACGCCCAGTTCCTCACCTCCACCGGAATGGACAGAAGCCTCAAGTTCTACAGCCTGTAAAAACAGGGATCAAAGATCATATGGGCAGAGTGATGGATGGCTCTGATTGGCTGGCCTCTCTGAGGTCACACTGATGATGTATGCATGGGAAGAGACTTTGGCTGTGTCCCAAATGGCACCCTAGGGAATAGGATGCCATCTGGGGGACACACAGACCCTGCAGCTGTTGATCAGAAGGGAAATGCAGCCTGATTGGATAATAATCTGAGGCTCGAATGTTAGAATGGATTTTTAACTGATATTCTCCATGAACAATGGTGAAACAGAGCATATCAATTTGGATTCCAGGCTACTGGAATGCACCCAAAATATGTCACTCAACAATCCTACTGTATATGACCCATACTATACTAAGAGCCATGGGGCGTGTCCCAAATGGCACCCTATTCCCTATATAGGGCTGGACTACTTTTGATAGGATCCCAATGGGCCCTGGTCAAAGGTTGTACACGATAAAGGGAATAGGGTGCCATTTGGGACGCAGGCATTGACTGAATCACACCAAGAGCCATACAAGCATATTGTAGACCATGTCCATTCATCAATGTGTATATAGTACCTTGTAAGACCCCCCACACACACAGAGGTAACTTCAGAGTGAACGTTGTTGTAGATATATATAGATATATATAATATATATATTTGAAGCTCAGTGCCACCTTTATTTTTATTCATATCATTACAGTATCAGTATGTGGTATTCGTCTTTACAGCTTGTGAATGTCATGTTGATTTCATGCCTTTTTATTCTCATCCTTTTTTTTTTTTTTACTATCCATTATGTTTCTTGTACAATGTGAATGATTTCGGTTAGTTGGTAAGTGATGGCATTGATTTGAGGAAATTCTAATATTTTTATTTTTCTTCATATCTTTATTTTATTATCGTATTGTCCCTCCTTTCTCTCTTCATGAAATGCCTGTTTTATGCATTATGCTTTTGCTAGGTGAAGACTGTTTGTTTTTGGATCATCAATCAATAAACATCAAAATAGTCTAATCCGCTCTCATTGTGCGTTGTCTATTACATGCTTATTACACATGCCCTCTTGTTATACAACGCAATTACCCGGTGTGTGAGAACAGCACTGTCCCAGAATTTTAAACGGGTTGGAGACGTCACGTGAGTTTGAGAGTAACAGTGTGACACAGAAGGGGTAAAAAAACGGTCAAATAGTTTCAGCCATCTAACGTAACGGTCATCTGTACTGTAGTCCCTTTGTTTACATCTCTGCATAGTGCACGTTGCACCATCCCACTTGCTAGAGGTAGAAATGCTGTGATAGCATGCCCCAGTTAATAGACAGCTAACCGGCGAGCTAGCTAGATAACGGTAAGTTACAGAAGTTAATTTTCGGTTCACGTAGCTAGCTATCGCCCTACGATGTGAAGACGTTTCGATGAAATGGTCAACCATCTCTATTTGACGGGCATGTGTACAGCTATGCTAGCCAACGTCAGCTAGCTTGTCTTTACCAGCTAGGTTACTGCTAGCTGTTTTGATGCTGCTGATGACCGCTAGTCAGCTTAGCGTCTCCTACTGCGACGATTCGGGACAGTGTTGCATGACTCAAAAGAGAGTAGTTAGCGAAATTGCCTTGTGGTGACTCATTGTATTACTGTATTACCTCCTAGCATCGTATCCTAGCTAGCTATGCTGAATCCGATGAAAATAAAACTAGCTCATCACTGCCCCTAGGATTCCATAGCTCTAGTTCCAGCGTTGATGTACTGTCTCTGCCTTCTAGATGGTAGCGGGGTGAACAGGCCGTGGCTCGGGTGGCTGAGGTCCTTGATTATCTAATTGGCCTTCATGTGACACAGGGTGCTGTAGTTGTCCTGGAATGAGGCCAGGCAGTGCGCCCCCGGTGATGCGTTGGGCTAGATGCCCCACCCTCTGGAGAGCCCTGCGGTTGTGAGCAGTGCAATTGCCGTACCAGGCGGTGATACAGGATGCTCTCAATGGTGCATCTGTAGAAGTTTGTGAGGGTCTTAGGGGCCAAGCCCAATGTTTTCAGCCTCCTGAGGTCGAAGAGGCGCTGTGTGCCGCCTTCACCAAGCTGTCTGTGTGAATAGACCATTTCAAGTCAAATCAAATTGTATTTGTCACATAAGCTGAAAACAACAGGTTTAGACTTTACTGTGAAATGCTTAATTATGAACCCTTTCTCAACAATGCTGAGTTAAAAAGTAAGAAAATCTGCACAAAAAAATGGTAACACAAATAACAATAAACCTGGCTATATACAAGGAGTACCGGTACGAGTCAATGTGCAGGGGAATGAGGTAGTTAAGGTAATATCTACATGTAGATAGGGGTAAAAGTGACTAGGCAGTCAGGATAGTTAACTCTTTCAGGATCTGAGGGCCTATGCCATTTCAGGTTGTCAGTGATGTGCACACCGAGGAACTTGAAACTTTTGACGCTTTCCACTGCGGCCAGTCAATGTGAATGGGGGCGTGCTCTTTCTGCCGTCTCCTGTAGTCCACGATCAGCTCCTTTGTTTTGTTGACGTTGAGGGAGAGGTAATTTTCCTGGCACCACTCCGCCAGGGCCCTCACCTCCTCCCTGTAGGCTGTCTTGTCATTGTTGGTAATCAGGCCTACCACTGTTGGGTCGTCAGCGAACTTGGTGATTGAGTTGGAGTGGCCACGCAGTCATGGGTGAACAGGGAGCCCCTGTGGGGCCCCCGTGTTGAGGATCAACGTGACGGTGGTGTAGTTTCCTACCGTCAGGACGTCCAGCACCCAGTTGCGCAGGGAGGGGTTTAGACCCAGGGCCCTGAGCTTAGTGATGAGCTTGGAGGGCACTATGGTGTTGAAGGCTGAGCTTTAGTCGATAAACAGCATTCTTACGTAGTTATTTCTCGTGCCCAGGTGGAATAGGGCAGTGTGCAGAGCAATGGCGATTGCATTGTTTGTGGATCTGATATGCGAATTGCAGTGGGTCTAGGGGGGGGGTCGGGTAAGGTGGAGGTGATATGATCCTTGACTAGCCTCTCAAAGCACTTCATGATGACAGAAGTGAGTACTACGGGGCGATAGTCATTTAGTTCAGTTGCCATTCGCTTTCATGGGTACAGGAACAATGGTGGACATCTTGAAGCAAGTCGGGACAACAGAGTGGGATATGGAGAGATGGAATATGTCCGTAAACACTCCAGCCAGCTGGTCTGCACATGCTCTGAAGCTTGGGATGCCGTCTGGGCCGGCAGCCTTGCGAGGGTTTACGCGCTGAAACGACTTACTCACGTCGGCCACGGCGAACGAGAGCACACAGTCCTCGTGAGCGTCCATCACTATTTAATACAGCCTGTACATGTATCCTTGCTATGTCTTCCTCTACGTAGGTCTGAATACTTAATTATAACAATATAATTAGATGGTAACTAGCTACTATTTATATTAGTAGTGATAGTACTTCCATATATACTAAATTCCATATATACTAAAGTGTACTACAGCTCTCTGATTTCCTTTTCTTATTTGCAGTACTCACATCTGTCTGTGTGTGTGTGTGTGTGTGTGTGTGTGTGTGTGTGTGTGTGTGTGTGTGTGTGTGTGTGTGTGTGTGTGTGTGTGTGTGTGTGTGTGTGTGTGTGTGTGTGTTTGAGGGCCCCCGCTACGCCTCAGCTGACTTTGGTTATAGGTTTGAGTGACTGTAGTATTTTATCAGTCTCTCTCTCATTACCATCTCTCAATCACATGGGGTGGTATCCTGTTCTCTTCCCCTCATTTTAACTCAATTACTGTCCAGCCATCTGTCCCAGAGTCACATATCGAGAAATGAACTTTTCCGTGTTCAGTAGCCTCCTGACTGGCTGGTAGCCTCCTGACTGGTCCTATCCCGCCTTACTCTCCATCTTTCCATATTTCTCTCGATGCTTACACTCCTCTCCGGACTGTCTATATTAGCTTTTATTTATTTACATTTTTGTTACCGTTATTTAACCAACCTGACAGGTAATATTGAGAAGAAACACCTTTTCTTTTTAGCCTGGTCCCAGATCTGTTTGTGCTCTTGCGAACTCCATTGCTGTCAGTGTCAAGCCAAACATTGACACTCAGGTTATTGTCTTTTTCCAATACAGAATCCATCGGAAGTTTTGAACAGGTCATTTATAATATCTTTTAAAGTTGATTGTTTATTTGACACTCATTTCTACAGGTCGCCATGGGCGCGTTCTTCCGGAGCGAGGAGGTGTGTCTCGTGCAGCTCTTTCTCCAATCGGGGTCAGCCTACAACTGCGTCAGCGAGCTTGGAGAGCTGGGACTGGTCGAATTCAGAGACGTGAGTTCTTATCTTTGACATTTTAGTATTGAACATCTATTGTAACGCTGATAATAGACTAATTAGACAATAAGCTTACTTGGCTTTTAAATGTATAATTAACGTCAATACCATAGATATCCTATTAAATTACCAGAGGGGCTATGACATGAATCCTCAGTTCCAGACTGGGGTGAAAATGGCAGCCATTGGGGTCAGTGAGAAATCCAAACCAGTCTAATTGGAATGAATGGCAGTAAATGCATAGATTATGCATTTCCTGCTTCTACTTAAGCAGTAAAGTAAAAGTAAGGTATGTAGTATAACATAAATTGTCTAAGTCCTATCATCAACTGATTTCAGCCAGTGTATGGCTGTGTATTGACTGCATTGTTTGAACGGAGTGTTGGAATATTGTCAGTTAATTTGAAAAAATGATGTAATTATTCCTCTAAGACTGTATGGCTGGCAGGCTAACGAACATACAGTGCAGATAATATTCACATTCATTGTTTTACACAGTTATCTTATTACAGCACTGGTTGACCAACTCCCTTAACAAAATGGCTGACCTTTTAATCCGTCTTAAGAAGGTTCACGTCCGTTCCAGTATTCTAACTCCTCCTCCTCTTCTTCTCTTCCCCTCCACTCCAGTTGAACCCCAATGTCAACTCGTTCCAGAGGAAGTTTGTGAACGAGGTGCGGCGCTGTGAGGAGATGGAGAAGACCTTCAGTGAGTCTCTGACCTCTGGCCTTCACACCATACGATCAGAGAGCATCCTCATATGTGATATTCATCAAGCCTCCTCCTCTACGTATCCTCACTTCCTCTTTGATAATCTGCATCTGATATCCACTTGCTCCCTCATCCCTCTTCCACTCTCCTTTTCTGCACATCTTCTTTCCCTTCGCCATCCCTCCATCCACCCTTCTGTTCATCATCCATTCATTCACTCATTCATCGCTCCACCCCACCTTTCTTTCTCTTCATCCCTCTCTCCCCAGCGTACCTGGAGCAGGAGATCGTTCGGTCCCTGTTCCCCCCGCAGGTGGGTCCTCTCCCCACCCCCAGCCCCTTGCCCTCCGCCCCCCAGCCCAGAGAACTCATGGCCATCGAGGAGGAGAGCGAGAGGCTGGCCAGGGAGCTACGAGAGGTGAGGAGGGGAGAAAGAGAAGCTAGGAGGGGGGAGAAAATGGGAGAGGAGTGAGGGGGAGAGGTACTGAGAAGGGGAGAGGAACTGTTTTCCTACTTTGAAAATATATCCCTCCTTAGACATTCTAGTCGAAACGTTGCAATTCACTCTACGGGACCATATACAGCTGTACACCAGGTTATTTTTATTACTTTCATTGTTTGGGCTAATCATACTGTTCTGCTGTCTGATTGGTCCAGGTGTCCAGGAACAGAGACTGCCTGATGAACCAGCTGATCCAGCTCAGCCAATACAGAGGGGTTCTGATCCAGACACACACCCTCACCGTCTCACAGGTAGGAACGACAGCTCCCAGCATGGTCTCTAATCACCTCACAGGTATGAACTACAGATCCCAGTATTCTCTCTGCTGCTCTCCATTGTTGCACTCACACGCTCTTGGAATTATGAGTTTCCAATGTCAAGAAACGATTCAAGTAAACCTCGGAAGTTATTTTCAAACGGGATGGGCCAAGTTTCCGAGGGACTCATGAACACAGCAGATGTGTATGGAAAAGCATTGATTTCTTTAGCAGTACCTTTCATTCTGATAAAGGACATTGACGGCCGAAACATCATGATTTTACCTCGAATTAGATAAATAAAGGATCAAGATTAGAATTTTAAGCGAGAGTTGCACCTATTCCTTCCAAATGTTCTCATGATTTTTGGTTGTACTTAGTCTCTCATTGGTTGAGCGCCTTGTACTTAGTCTCTCATTGGTTGAGCGCCTTGTACGTAGTCTCTCATTGGTTGAGCGCCTTCTACTCATCTCCTATCTCCCTCTCTTATCAGGCTCATCCTCCCTCTACTCTGGAGACTGTTGCCTTACTGGACAACAGACAAGACATCAGGCTGAGGTAACAGATGGACAAATATATATATAAATCAGTGGAGGCTGGTGGGAGGAGCTATAGGAGGACGGGCTCGTTGTAAAGACTGGGACGGAATAGATGGAAATACATCAAACATATGGAAACCACGTTTGACTCCGTTCCTTCCATTCCATTCCAGCCATTACAAAGGAGCATGTCCACCTATAGCTCCTCCCACCAGCCTCCTCTGATATCAATGGCTTCATTGTCAATGGCTGCATCTCAAACAGCACCCTATTTCCTATACAGCGGTCTGGCTCTGGTCAGAAGTAATGCACTATGAAGGCCATAGGTTGCCATTTGGGAAGAACACTATCCAATGGACTTTCCCTACTGGCTTGACAAGCAGCCTAATTATAGTTCGCATTGTAATATATAAAAGAGAATATGTGATAAGCAAAAGTGGGTTGCGTCCCAAGTGGCATTCTATTCCCTATGGGCCCCGGTCAAAATACGTTTTAATAAACATCTTTCATATTTTCTCCTCAGAGGAGAAAAGATGAAAGATGTTTGGTAAAACTTCATTTGTATAGTCCGGATTGATGCTCAACAGATGGTCACACGATCAATAAACTATCTGTTGATAAGCAACTGCTTTCTAAGGTTAGGGTTAGGTTAAGAATAAGGTTAAGGGTTAAAGTTAGGGTTAGAGTAAGGGTTAAGTTTAGGGTTAGGATAAGGGTCAAGGTCAGGGTTAGAGCTAAGGATAGGGTTAGTAGATAGTTGGTCGAAATGTTACTGATAGTCAGTAGACAGGCGGACTCTCCAAATAAAGTGTTACCAGATATTTCTCTCTCACTTGGCTTCTTCCGTCTCCTTCCCAGTTTTGTGGCTGGCGTGGTCCACCCGTGGAAGGTTCCGTCGTTTGAGCGGCTGCTATGGCGAGCGTGCCGCGGTTACATCATCGTCGATTTCAGGGAGATGGAGGAGAGGCTGGAGCTTCCTGAAACAGTAAGAAATGACAGGGGGACAATAGAGGGATGAATACAGGAAATAAGGAATAAAGATGGACGAGCAAAGGAAAGAATGTTGGAGGATCATATCCTTATGAGTGTTCCATTATGAAGAAATGACGTATTTCCCTTTCCACACAAATAAGCAAAATTATGTTTTTTTCCCCCTTCTAAATCCTACTTCCTTACTTCATTTTTTACGACCAATCACAGGGCGAGATGGTCCAGTGGACAGTCTTCCTCATCTCTTTCTGGGGCGAGCAGATTGGACAGAAAGTCAAGAAGATCTGTGATTGGTTAGTGAGAGCAGATCCAAAGTTTATAACAATTTTCAGTTACATGTTGAATTTGTCAAATTTATTGTCTAATCTAATGATTCTTGGTCTCCTTTTTTTCTTACCCCTTCTCTATTTCTCTTCCTGTCTCTCTTTCTTTCCTCCGTCTCTTTCTTCTTCTGTCCTTCTCTCAGTTTTCACACCCACACCTTTGACTACCCAGAGGGCACGACGGAGAGAGAGAAGATTCTGCACGGGCTGCAGGGAAGGATAGTAGACATCAAAACGGTAAGAAAAGAGAGAGCGATTGAGAGATGGAGAGAGATGGACAGAGACTAGCAGATCATTTTGAGCTGGAACAATCATTATCTCTCAGTTTTCTGTGTCTTCGTCAGTCGTCTTCGATGTTGGGTGGATATCAGGCCACGCCTGTTCTATCTTGGGCTCCCGAGTGGCGCAAGCGGTCTAAGGCACTGCATCTCAGTGCTAGAGGCGTCACTACAGAACCTGGTTCGATTCCAGGATGTATCACAACAGGCCGTGATTGGGAGTCCCATAGGGCGGCGCACAATTGACCCAGCGTCGTCCGGGTTAGGGTTTGGCCGGGGTAGGCCGTCACTGTAAATAAGAATTTGTTCTTAACTGACTTGCCTAGTTAAATAAAGGTTAAATAAAAAAAATACTCCTATGGCACCACCCTGGTTTGTTAACCCCTTCCTCCTCTCCATGATTTATTTCACGTCTCCCAGACAGGAGGTTCTACCCCAGTGGAAGGTGTTCTATCCATATCATTAGAATGCTTCTCATTCTATTTGTATGGATTCTTATCTATTCTGTGTTTATTAAACCCCTTCCTTCCCTCCACGGTTTCCCTCAGGTCCTCTCCCAGACGGAACATTACCTGCAGCAGTTGTTGTGTCGCTCGGTGGCCGTGCTGCCCCAGTGGAAGGTGCGGGTCCAGAAGTGCAAGGCCGTCCAGGCCGTGCTCAACCTCTGCAGCCCCTCCGTCACTGACAAGTGTCTGATCGCCGAGGCCTGGTGTCCCGTCAGGAAACTGCTGCTGCTGCAGAGCGCCCTGATAGAGGGAACGGTGAGAGAGGAGGAGGGAGGGGAGGAGATAGAGGGATGGGCAAATGGCGGCTTCTCTATCTCTCTCTTTCTCTCTTTTTAGCTTTTGTAGGCCCTCGGATCAATTTCCAAAAACATTTATTTTTTAATTTTTTAAGAACTCAGTCGAGGTCTCAACTTACTGTTGCGAGTTAGAATAGTAGAATATACAAGGTGCAGTATCGTAATTTGTTCGTGCATCAGCAGTTTTTCTCTCGTTATGTCAGTCACTGACAGTCACTCAATTATCCATGTCAGCTCATCATTTTTAGATTGGTAAGTTAGTCTAGCCAGCTATCAAAACGTGTAGTAATTAATCATGGAGGAATACTGACCGGGCACATGCCCAGAAGCCTTGACTTCCAGGGGGCCCTCATTGATATCATATTAAGTCATGTAAAAATGTGCCGAATTGCAGGAAAATTGCTTTGAAACTGCAAAAATGTATCTCCACCCCATGGCAAAATGGATTGAATTGCAGAAAATTAGCTGTAAAACTACAGTTTTGTCCTCTGCCCCATAGCAGGATGGGTAGAATTGCATGCAATGAGTTATAAAATTGCTCACCTTCGATGGCCACTGGCACACTGGAGTAGTGTGTTCTTCACGAATGAATCCCGTTTCAACTGTACCGCTGCCATCAGCTCATGTTTCAGCATGATAATGCACGGCCCCATGTCGCAAGGATCTATATACAATTCCTGGAAGCTGAAAATGTCCAGTTTGTCCATGGCCTGCATACTCACCAAACATGTCACCCATTGAGCATGTTTGGGATGCTCTGGATCGACACGTACGACAGCATGTTCCAGTTCCCGCCAATATCCAGCAACTTCGCACAGCCATTGAAGAGGAGTGGGACAACATTCCACATGTCACAATCAATAGCTAATCCATAGATTAGGGTCTAATTTAATTATTTTAATTGACTGATTTCCTTCTATGACCTGTAACTCAGTAAAATCTTAGAAATTGGGCTCCCGAATGGCACAGCGGTCTAAGGCACTGCATCTCAGTGCTAGAGGCGTCACTACACGTCACACCCGGGCTGTATCGCAACCGGCCGTGATCGGCAGTCCCATAGGGCGGCGCACAATTGGCCCAGCGTCGTCCGGGTTAGAGAAGGGTTTGGGTGGGGGGGGCTTTACTTGGCTAATTGTGCTCTAGTGACTCCCTGTGACGGGCCGGGCGCCTGCAGGCTGACCTCGGTCGTCAGGTGAACAGTGTTTCCTCCAACACATTGTTGCGGCTGGCTTCTGGGTTAAGCGGGCGGGTGTTAAGAAGCCTGGTTTGGCTGGTCATGTTTCGGAGGACGCATGACTCGACCTCCGGCACCTGAGCATGTTGGGGAATTGCAGCAATGAGACGAGATCGAAATTGGGGAGGAAAAAAGGGGGTAAAATACCAAATAAATAAATAATATAATATATATTTTTTAATCTTAGAAATTCTGGCTTGTTGCGTTTATATTTTTGTTCAGTGTAGTTTAACTGCACAAATGGATTGATTGCACAAATCAGTTGACTACATGTGTGTGTATGGATGTGGGTACGCAGACCCACAAGTTTACTGCAGCCCCTCGTGACCAGTTAAGATTTGTGTGGCCCCCACCCCCATCAAAGTTGCTCTGAGATAGAGGGAGGAATAGACAGGGATGATCAAGGTGAAATAAAATAGGCTTTTGGCTAGGTAGACACATCATAAGAATGTGGAATCAGATTTTGGTGTTATGATTACTTTAGGCAATAACAGGACTATCTTTCTCTCCCTCTCCCACAGAGGAAGAACGGTAGTGGTGTGGACTCATTCTATAACCGCCTCCCGGACCCCGGCACTCCTCCTCCCACCCTCTTCCACACCAACTCCTTCACAGCCGGCTTCCAGAGCATCGTAGACGCATACGGTGTTGCCAGATACAGAGAGGTCAACCCAGGTATACACACACACACACCAGAAAACTCAACAGTCATCCACCAACTCTGTCAACCCTAACTCTCGCTCTCTGTGTATGTTTTGTGTGTTTGTCCCTCCTGTGGCTCCGTCCGTAGCGGTGTACACCATTATCACCTTCCCCTTCCTGTTTGCGGTGATGTTTGGGGACGTGGGCCACGGCCTCCTCATGACCATGGCCGCCCTTTGGATGGTGCTGCAGGAGAGAGACCTCAATCTCAGGACCAACGACAACGAGGTACACACAGCTTACCACTCTCCTTGTGGATGGTACTACAGGAGAAAGACCCCAAACTCAGGACTATTTTATTTAAAAAAATAAAAAATGTAACCTTTATTTAACTCGGCAAGTCAGTTAAGAACAAATTCTTATTTACAATGACGGCCTACACCGGCCAAACCCGGACGACGCTGGGCCAATTGTGCGCCGCCCTATGGGACTCCCAATCACGGCCAGGTTGTGATACAGCCTGGATTCGAACCAAGGTGTCTGTAGTTACGCCTCCAGCACTGAGATGCGGTGCCTTAGACCACCGCGCCACTCGGGAGCAACAAGGTAAACAGGAAGAGGGGGGAGAGCCCTCTAATGCAGGGGTGGGTGACTCCAGGGTGTGTCACCAATCAGGCGCCAGAGGACTGGAGCCTCTTCCCAAACGCACAATCATCCCAGTTTCCTGTCTCTAGTTTGTCTTCATGTAAAATCAGTACTGGAAATGAAAGTGTTTCAACTGGCCCAGCCACATACTGTACCCGTCTTAACTTCATCCAACTGAAGAGCAACTCTCTCTCTCTCTTCTATCTCTCTCAGATCTGGCAGATGATGTTTGGTGGTCGGTATCTGATCCTGTTGATGGGTCTATTCTCTATCTACACCGGAGCCGTCTACAACGAGTGTTTCAGTAAAGGCCTCAGCCCCTTCCCCTCGGGATGGCACCTACAACCTATGTTCCAGCACTACAACTGGAGGTAAATGGATACACACACATGTATGCGCGCACACACACACACAGACGCAAACACACACTAACACTGTCCTCTCCATTCTGTGTCAGTGATGAGACTCTGAGAGAGAACCAGTATCTTACTCTGGACCCGAACGTGACCGGAGTGTTCCAGGGACCCTATCCATTTGGAATCGACCCGGTAACTAACTCTAAACTACATCCATCCATCTTTTGATCTGTATGGGTTTTGCCTATTTTCCCATTCGACGTCTTTATTCCATACTGAATGAGCCGGCACTGGAAACCCCCATGCAACATGTATCCAAGCTCTTTCATACAGCAGCTTTGGAGTGAGTAGGCTCTGGAAACAGTGATGCAACATCAACATTTTTCAGGACTGAGTCAAATGAAAACATGGCGTTAACATTACGCAATTCCATTTCCTTTTATTGTATGGCGATTACTAACAGGCCTATAACCGTACAAATATGTTAGGTCCTGTGCTGGTTTCAACAAGAAATGAAAAGAGAAACAAACTAAACGTAAAGAAACATCCTTGTGTACGGAATACTTGAATTCGACACATTCCAAAACAATGTCTGTTGTGTTCCGTTTTCCGACCTTTGACCTGTAGATCTGGCGGCTGGCCAACAACCACCTGACGTTCCTGAACTCGTACAAGATGAAGATGTCCGTCATCATCGGGGTCGTCCACATGACTTTCGGAGTCTGCCTGTCCTTTTTCAACTACATGTAGGTCTCCACTTCCACTCTGACACAAACACTACAACCCTAAAACCACACCGTCTTTTCCAAGGAGACCGTAGTAACACATCTGATCATAGTCATGCTCTTTGTCTCTCTCACACCCTCCAGTCACTTGAACCAGCTGAGCAGTGTGTTCCTGGTACTGATCCCAGAGCTGTTGTTCATGCAGTGTCTGTTTGGCTACCTGGTCTTCATGGTGTTGTTTAAGTGGGTGGCGTTCAGCCCCCAGGACTCAGACCGGGCCCCCAGCATCCTCATACACTTCATAGATATGTTCCTGTTCACTGAGGATGAGGATAATCCGCCCCTCTACCACGGACAGGTGAGGAGCACGCGCATACACGTTACGTGTGCCGGCAGACAGACTTGCACGCACACACGTGATTGTGGATAGGTGAGTGTACCTGTCCTGTTCACCTAGCTGTAATAAGCTCTAGCAATGGACAACTTGAATGAATGTCTGTTTCTCTTCTGTCCCCCCCTCCCTCCCCCCCTCCCTCCCTCTAGATGATAGTCCAGAGGGTCCTGGTGGTGGTAGCTCTGGCGTCAGTGCCTGTCCTGTTACTAGGGAAACCACTCTATCTCTACTACAACCACAGAAGAAGAGCCAACACAAGAGGGGTAAGGGTCTGAGTGAGAGAGTGAGAGAGAGAGAGACTGGGATTGGATAACTACATTTTTGCTTGTACGCGAAGGAGTCCGACAGCGTTTGTAACATATGCAAACAGTTAAGTGTGTGTGTGAGTGATTGAGACATGAAGTCTGTTTACCCCACTGAGTCATTGGTTCTAGACCTCAGCCCTCTGATTCTAAGTAATGGATGCCACATGTCGTGTGTGTGCGCGACAGGGAGAAGAGCGCCCTCTTGTGACGGACACCAGCTCCATCAACGCATTACAAGGAGACCTGGAGGAAGGAGGAACCAGAGAGGAGGAGGTGAGGAGGGGAGAGGAAGGGGTAGAAAGTAGGAGGGTTCATTTGAGGAAACTGGGTCTTGTTAATTAATGTAAACCGTACCAAAAGGTTTTTCAACTGAAAACGAAAATGGGTGTTTCTAATTAGACAAGGTAGTCCCTCCAGGTTTCGTTCTGTTTTTTTGTTTGGTGTCTAGTGAATATGGACCAGGGCTAAGTGTTGATTTGTGATTCTGGTTTTAACCCTTTCTCTCCTCCCCTGCAGGAGTTTGATACAGCGGATGTGTTCATGCACCAGGCCATCCACACTATAGAATACTGTCTGGGCTGCATCTCCAACACAGCTTCCTACCTACGACTGTGGGCCCTCAGCCTCGCACATGCACGTGAGTCACACACAAACACACTGTCACATTGTGCCAGTGACGTTTGTGCGTGTGTGTGACATTGTCACACACCCAAATATCTAACACACACACACTCTCATAACACACACATAGATTTAAGTTTAAGTCTCCTTTATCTACACACTTGTCAGTTGTTTTTCAAATCCATCCTTCATGGCACTGATCTGAAAGAACTGACCAGGTGAAAGCTAGCCTAATGATGAAAGGGGGATTCCTAGTCAGTTGTACAACTGAATGCATTCAACTGAAATGTGTCTTCCGCATTTAACCCAACCCCTCTGAATCAGAGAGGTGCAGGGGGCTGCCTTAATCGAGCTTTCATCACATGACTTTCTTTCACCTGTCAAGTACTTCCTAATCAGAATAGATGAAGGGCAGGAGACAAGGAGAAGACTAAGGTCTTTAAAAAAATGTTTTTAATCAGGAAACCCTTTTTCTATCACCTTTAAGCAATCGAAAGAGAGCCCACATTCTATTCCCAAGTTGACATTGACAAATGTGAACGATGCCAACATGTTCTGGTTGTGTACAAAACTAAAAAGCTATCGGGATGCCATTTTGAATCCAATATAACATAAGTACCTATAACTACTTGTCCACTGATAGCTCCTGACTCACTGATACAGTGCCTTCGGAAAGTATTCAGACCCCTTGACTTTTCCCACATTTTGTTACTTTACAGCCTTATTCATCAATCTACACACAATACCCCACAATGACAAAGCAAAAACAGGTCTTTAGAATGTTTTTGAACTGAAATATCACATTTACATAAGTATTCAGACCCTTTACTCAGTACTTTGTTGCAACACCTTTGGCAGCTATTACAGCCTTGAGTCGTCTTGGGCATGGCGCGTCAAGCTTGGCACACCTGTATTTGTGGAGTTTCTTCCATTCTGCTCTGCAGAGCCTCTCAATCTCTGTCAGGTTGCTGCACAGCTATTTTCAGGTCTCTCCAGAGATGTTCGATCGTGTTCAAGTCCGGGTTCTGGCTGGGCCACTCAAGAACATTCAAAAGACTTGTCCCGAAGCCACGCCTGCGTTGTCTTGGCTGTGTGCTTAGGGTCGTTGTCCTGTCGGAAGGTGAACATTTGCTGCAGTCATAGGTCCTGAGCGTCTTGGAGACAGTTTTCATCAAGGATCTCGCTGTACTTTTCTCCGTTCATCTTTGCCTTGATCCTGACTAGTCCCCCAGTCCCTGCCGCTGAAAAACATCCCCACAGCATGATGCTGCCACCACCATTCTTCACCGTAGGGATGGTGCCAGGTTTCTTCCAGACATGACGCTTGGCATTCAGGCCATAGAGTTCAATATTGGCTTCATCAGACCAGAGAATCTTATTTCTCATAGTCTGAGATTCCTTTAGGTGCCTTTTGGCAAACTCCAAGCGGGCTGTCATGTGCCTTTTACTGATGAGTGGCTTCCGTCTGGCCACTCTACCATAAAGGCCTGATTGGTGGAGTGCTGCAGAGATGGTTGTCCTTCTGGAAGGTTCTCCCATCTCCACAGATGAACTCTAGAGCTCTGTCAGAGTGACCATTAGGTTCTTGGTCACCTCCCTAACCAAGGCCCTTCTCCCCCGATTGCTCAGTTTGGCTGGGCGGCCAGCTCTAGGAAGAGTCTTGGTGGTTCCAAACATCTTCCATTTAAGAATGAGACAGGCCACTGTTCTTGGAGACCTTCAATGCTGCAGAAATGTTTTGGTACCCTTCCCCAGATCTGTGCCTCGACACTATCCTGTCTAGGCTCACTATGGAAAATTCCTTCGACCTTATGGCTTGGTTTTTGCTCTGACATGCACTGTCAACTGTGGGACCTTATATAGACAGGTGTGTGTCTTTCCAAATCATGTCCAATCAATTGAATTTACCACAGGTGGACTCGAAGTTGTAGAAACAGCTTAAAACTTCTTGCCACTAGGGGGGTGCCATTTCGACATAGTCCAAATTCGTCTCCAAATTAAACTGCCTCGTACTCAATTCTTGCTCGTACAATATGCATATTATTATTACTATTGGATAGAAAACACTCTCTAGTTTCTAAAACCGTTTGAATTATGTCTGTGGGTGAAACAGAACTCGACTTAAAGCAATTTTCCTATGTGTATGTCAGAATTCAGAATTGTACTGGCTGTTCTGAGACCTGTGTATTAATTTGCCTGTCCTCTATTGGTTGAGATGCACTGCATACGCCTTCCCCTGGGTGTCAGCGAATAGGGAGACTTGAAATGGAGTCTCTGCGTAGTTCCCAAAGGTTATAAATTGTTTGGAATCACGGTGGCCATTCTTTTGGATCTTCGCTCGGGCGCAAAGAGGAGCTTTGCGTATCGTTGTGGAAGCTCTGGTTTTAGCTCCTTAGATAATTCCGGTCATGTTTTTATTCGATATAAGCTTTAAAGACATCATAATCTTGTTATTTTGAACCGAATTATTTCAGTTTATTGCGATTTTCTGGCATTTCTTTGTGACGCACTTTCAAGAGTTGGACACTTTTCCTGTACATGCCGAACGTTAGTGGCCATTTCGACAGGACAAGAGGACATCTTTCGACCAAAAGACGATTAGACCGGAGAAAGGACACATTGCCCAAGATTCTGATGGAAGCTCAGCTAATAGTAAGAACTATTCATGCTGATAAATCGTTGTTCTGTTGAAAAATGTTAAACGCATAAGCTGCCATTTTTTTTTGGGTAGCTTCGCTTTGGCGCAACTTGTATTGCGCAGTAAGGTTAATTTTAAAAATGTAATTCAGCGATTGCATTAAGAACTAATTTGTCTTTCAATTACTGTCCACGCTGTATTTTTTAGTCTAATCAATAAATAATCATAAACTTGACTAAGTCACTCTCTAAGATGGCGCCCGACATTTTCTGCCCAGTTTAGCTACTTTTCTCATTGTATAACCACGATTTTTGTGGCTAAATATGCACATTTTCGAACAAACTCTATATGTATGTTGTAATATGATGTTACAGGAGTGTCATCGGAAGAATTCTGAGAAGGTTAGTGAAAAAATTAATATATTTTGGTGGTGATAACGCTATCGCTCTTTTTGCCATGAATCAATGCTGGGGTAATGTTTGCACATGTGGTATGCTAATATAACGATTTATTGTGATTTCGCTGTAAAACACTTAGAAAATATGAAATATTGCCTGGATTCAAAAGATCTGTGTCTTTCAAATACTGTACGCTGTGTATTTTTAAGAAATGTTTTAGGATGAGTATTTTGGTAATTGACGTCGGTCTCTGTAATTATTCCGGCTGCTTCCAACGCTATTTCAGATTGCAGCTGCAATGTAGAACTGTGATTTATACCTGAAAAATTCAAATTTTTCTAAAAAAACATATGCTATACCATAAATATGTTATCAGACTGTCATCTTATGAAGTTGTTTCTTGGTTAGTGGCTATATATATCTTTATTTAGTCGAATTAGTGATAGCTACTGATGGAGTAAAAAACTGGTGGAGTAAAAAAAGTGGTGTCTTTTGCTATGGTGGTTAGCTAATAGATTTACATATTGTGTCTTCCCTGTAAAACATTTTAAAAATCAGAAACGATGGCTGGATTCACAAGATCTGTATCTTTCATCTGGTGTCTTGGACTTGTGATTTCATGAACATTTGATTATATGATATCCCTGTAGCTTTAGGCTAGGCTATGCTAGTCAGCTTTTGTGATGGGGGGGATCCCGGATCTGGGTTGGTGGCTAGATAGAGGTTATTAAGGATGATCAATGGAAACAGGATGGATCGGAGATCAATTTCAAATCTCATAGCAAAGGGGTGGAATACTTATGTAAATAAGGTATCCAGGTTTTTTTTCATACATTTTTGCGTGAGGATTTTTTATTTATTTAATCCATTTTAGAATAAGCATATAACTTAACAAAATGTGGAAAAAGTCAAGGGCTCCAAACTTTTGGAGCTTTTGGACTGGTACTGTACACATATGTTCAAAAGTTAGGGGTCACTTAGAAATGTCCTTGTTTTTGAAAGAAATTGAAATAACATCAAATTGATCAGAAATACAGTGTGGACATTGTTAATGTTGTAAATAACTATTGTAGCTGGAAACGGCAGATTTTCTTATGGAATATCTACATAGGCCCATTACCAGCAACCATCACTCCTGTGTTCCAATGGCACGTTGTGTTAGCTAATCCAAGTTTTTCATTTTAAAAGGCTAATTGATCATTAGAAAACCCTTTTGCAATTATGTTAGCACAGCTGAAAACTGTTGTCCTGATTAAAGAAATAAAACTGTCTTTTAGACTAGTTGAGTATCTGGAGCATCAGCATTTGTGAGTTCAATTACAGGCTCAAAATGGCCAATTATTTATATATTTGTGTGACCTGGTGATCAAATAAAAGACATGTATTTGTATGCTCTTTGCTAAATGGAAAAGTGACAGCCTACTTACGGTTCATTCAAGACAACTGGGAACTCAAAAAAACGAGGTCAAATCATGACGTCAGTGAGCTTCAGTTCGGGGCTCTAGAAAGATGACAGAGTTTCTGAGTTGGATGACCGTTCAAAATGATTTTTCCCAGTCGGAGATAGTTTTTCCTTAGTTACCAGTTGTCTTGAACGCACTGAGGTCAGAGATTCCAGAATTCCCAGTAGTTTTGAACACGGCATAATACCAGTTGTGTGTTGCAGAGCTGTCGGAGGTGCTATGGGTGATGGTGATGCGTATCAGCCTGTCGTGGCAGGGTTACGTGGGCTCTGTAGTTCTAGCCGTCATCTTTTCCTTCTTCGCCACACTCACCGTCTCCATCCTGCTCGTCATGGAGGGGCTGTCCGCGTTCCTGCACGCTCTCAGATTGCACTGGTGGGTCACACACCAACACCCTGTTGCCCCTCACTTTGTCATTCACACACCAAACTGTTGCCCCTCAAAGTTCTCTCTCTCACCCCCACAAACACAACCAGTTGATTTGTATTCCACATGGGGATGTGTGAAACTTCTCAGCCTGAAGTGTCTCGGATGGTAAGACGCTTTGGGAGGGCAGTCACGTGTGCTAGCAAAGCAGAGGTCCTTGGTTCGAGCCTCAGCGCGAGTCATGTCAGGAGGAAGTGGTAGTCTCTGAATAAGCAGCGTGACGTCCTTCACGCCACACCATTCTCCATCCCTAATATTCCCATATTCTTTCTTCCCAGGGTGGAGTTCCAGAATAAGTTCTACAGTGGAACGGGATACAAGCTCAACCCTTTCTCCTTCTCCTCCATCCTAAACCCGCTATAGGCTTTCAACACACGACATTGTTACAGAGGAATTGCAGTACCTACACAGATATAGCCCAATAATAAGCTTGCATTGTTTAATATACCGCTTTCAACACAGGACGTTATCTGACAGATGTAGGGTGTTTGGGATGGTAACCTATTCCTTATATAGTGCACTACTTTTGACAAGAGCCCTATGGACCCTGGTCAAAGGTAGTGCACTATATAGGTTTTAGGGTTCCATTTCAGATGCATCCATAGCCTAATAAGCTATTGTTTGATACTAAAAAATGTTGACTTGAATTTCTCTCTTAAAAAGGAGAGGAACTTGTGAATATAGTTAGCGTTTAGTTGTTTTGCTCAGGAAGCGGTTTTTGACTTGCAGTTTCTCTTTAACGATGAGCCTACAACAAAGATGGCTACTGTAGGAGTGCACTACATTTCCCAGGGACAACTGGGGCACCATTTTGTGCATGGGAGCTTTCTATGTTATTACCACTTATAAATGAATGCCATTAAAGAATTGTTTTATAATCCCTAAAAGCTTGTGGATTGTCTCTACTTTACTGAAAATCCACTACAATGTTGAGTATGAACACTGCAGCCAACAGACATGATAGTTTACAGTACCAGTCAAAAGTTTGGACACCTACTCATTTCAAGGGTTTCTTTACTTTTACTATTTTCTACATTGTAGAATAGTGAAGTCATCAAAACTATGAAATCATGTAGTAACCAAAAAAAGTGTTAAAACAAAATATATTTTATATTAGAGATTCTTCAAAGTAGCCACCCTTTGCCTTGATGACAGCTTTGCACACTCTTGGTATTCTCTCAACCAGCTTCATGAGGTAGTCACCTGGAAAGCATCTCAATTAACATGTGTGCCTTGTTAAAAGTTAATTTGTGTGATTTCTTTGCTTAATGCGTTTGAGCCAATCAGTTGTGTTGTGACAAGGTAGGGGTGGTATATAATGGCAAGAACAGCTCAAGTAAGCAAAGAGAAACAGTCCATTACTTTAAGAGATGAAAGGTCAGTCACTCGAACAATTCAAGAACTTTGAACGTTTCTTCAAGTGCAGTCGCAAAAAACCATCAAGCGCTGTGATGAAACTGGCTCTCATGAGGACCACCACAGGAAAGGAAGACCCAGAGTTACCTCTGCTGCAGAGGATAAGTTAGAGTTACCAGCCTCAGAAATCACAGCCCAAATAAGTGCTTCAGAGTTCAAGTAACAGACATCAATATCAACTGTTCAGAGGAGACTGTGGATCAGGCCTTCATGGTCGAATTGCTGCAAAGAAACCACTACTAAAAGGACACCAATAAGAAGACTTGCTTGGGCCAAGAAACACGATGGACAATAGAGCGGAGGAAATCTGTCCTTAGGTCTGATGAATCCAAATTTGAGATTTGTTGTTCCAATCGGAGTGTCGTCGTGAGACGCAGAGTAGGTGAACGGATGATCTCCGTATGTGTGGTTCCCACCATGAAGCATGGAGGAGGTGGTGTGATGGTGCTTTGCTGGTGACACTGATTTATTTAGAATTCAAAAAAGGCACACTTAACCAGCATGGCTACCACAGCATTCTGCAGCAATAACGCCATCCCATCTGGATTGCGCTTAGTGGGTCTATCATTTGTTTATCAACAGGACAATGACCCAACACACCTCCAGACTGAGTAAGGACCATTTCAGAGTGATGGAGTGCTGCATCAGATGATCTGGCTTCCACAATCACCCGACCTCAACCCAATAGAGATGGTTTGGGATGAGTTGGACCGCAGAGTGAAGGAAAAGCAGCCAACAAGTGCTCAGCATATGTGGGAACTCCTTCAAGACTGTTGGAAAAGCTGTCATCAAGTCAAAGGGTGGCTACTTTCAATCTAAAATCTGTTTAACACTTTTTTGGTTACTACATGATTCCATATGTGTTATTTCATAGTTGACTTCTTCACTATTATTCTACAATGTAGAAAACAGTAAAAATAAAGAAAAACCCTTGAATGAGTGGTTACCAACTTTTATACAGTACCAACTTTTAAATGGTACTGTATATGGCTACTGACCTCCATTTAATTTAAATCAAGACGTGCGCGCACACTATTCATTGAAGATTTTTCTTGTTTTATTTCTCTTTTTTTCTTGTAAAAACCACAAATGAAAAAAGAAAAAAAAGATTTTCTGCAAAACATTTCAGAAAATATTTATATCATTGATTGCAATGCTACAGGCATGTTCCAGTCCCATTGAGCAACTGCAGTAGGGCAACCAACACAATTCACCAAGATAAAGTCTGCAGCCCAAATGGTATCCTATTCTCTATATAGTGCACTTCTTTTTCAAAAGTAGTGCACTATATTGGGACTAGGGTGACATTTGGGACGCAACCCACGAGCCCTCTGGTTCAACACTAACAATAACATTATGGGGGATAGAGAGAGGGATGAACAAAACGTTACACCTCTAAAAAGACACAGAAAGGAAAGATGAATACGACAGGAGGAGGAAAATATTCTGTCAAATGAGGGAATTCAAAGACTATAACGTTAAGACCTGTAGTGGCTGGTAGTGAGAAAGGGAGTCAAGTAAAACTGAAGAGAGACTATGTATTTGTCCCAAATAGCACCCTATTCCCTATATAGTGTACTACTTTTGACTAGGGCTCCATTTGGGACGCAAACTAATGAGCGATACAGTACGGTTTTCATCCCCAAAAAAACTCACGGCTGTGAGCGTATCAAACGGAGAGGGGTGAGGATGGTGCGAAAAGAAGGAGGGACAGCGGGGTGGGGGGGGGGGGGTTCTAGGACAGGTTTGGCACCCGTTCGCATTTAATCATCCCGACGGCTCGGTTTCCCAAGGAGTCCATGGAAAGTTCAGCATAGAGTCTGGACCTAGTGGGATACCAGTCATGTCGGAGTCTTCTCCAGTCCCCTCCTCCAGTCCCCTTCCCTCTCAACCCCCTCTGAAATCTAAACCCTGATTCACTCTACGGCTTTGTGGGACCACATCTTACAAACACCCACATTCAATCCATAGGGTTCCCATTTCCAGCCATGTAGCGTGAACACTAACAAGTGTCTGTGCTATTCAGAATTTCTAACCCGCCTAATAAACACATGACGCTGCAACAGCACATTCTACCCTCTCCTTCCACCATGTCTTCCTTCCATCACCCGTAGTGAGGAGTGCGAACGTCTTTACACCTTTTTCTTTTGCTCGCCCTCCTTTTTTTCTGGAGCGCTTGTTCTCCGTTTCGGGGGAGGGGTGTTTGCTGCTCCCCCTCTCTCCCCCCTGGCTGGTGTGGGGTCTCTGTGTGCCCCTTGCGTAGGGGTACGAACGAGGGGGGGGGGGGCGTCGGTTTTACGATATCCTCTGGATGAGTTTCTCCTCCGTCATACAGAACAGGACGCAGTGAGAGAGGTCCGAGATGAAGCCCTCACAGCCCTGCCGCGTCACACCTTTGCAGCCCCGCAGGTCCAGCAGCGCCAGACCAGACGCCCTCTTCAGGTACGCCAGACAGCCGTCCGTCAGCTTGTTACAGCCTGGGGGAGGAGGAGGGCTTAGACACAGGTAGAGGTGTACAACCTGTATGAAGGAAGTGAGTGTGTCTGTGTGTGTGTACTTGCGAGGTTGATCTCAGGGATTGCAATATGTGTGTGTGTGTGTGTGTGTGTGTGTACCTCCAAGGTTAATCTCTATGCATTTCATGGGATGTGTGTGTATGCGTGCGCCTACCTGCGAGGTTGATCTCCGTGAGTGTGTTACGTGTGTGTGTGCCGGCGGCGGTGAGCAGGCAGATGGACTGGTCAGTGAGGTCTCTGCAGTGGGCCAGGTCCAGCCTCTCTAGCAGGGGCATGTGACGGAGAATCAGCCTCAGGGTGTAGTCACTTATGTCCAGGCCAGCTAGACGCAGCACCACACAGCCACGCAGCCGAGACCGACTGTCACAACCTGCAGGGAGAGAGGGGTTAGATACGTACAGTACTGTAACACACACACCATTCAATACAAATACTTGCCAACCCAACCACCTAAAACACTAGATTCATTTATCATAGGGGAGACAGCTAGATCATTCCCCAAAGAAACCACTACAGTCAAAAACACACACACTCCCACAAACCAGTGTCCTGCTGCAGTTATAACAGCCTGTAGGAAAAGGAGAAAGAGATGTAACCCTTAACACCTCAGTTACTATTGAGTAGTGACCTGGTGGTGTGACCAGGTCCCTGATCTGGGTGTCTTTGACCCCCTCTGCCCAGCGCAGGTCCAGGGTACGGAGGCACGGCAGGCTGGGGGTGGACAGGGCTGACATGGACGACCAGGAGCAACCTGCTATCATCAACTCCTTCAGACCTGAGAGAGGAGAGGGGGGGGGATTAATTCATCTTGCAATGTTGAGGTGTGTGTGTGTGTGTGTGTGGGACAGGCAGCAGGGTTGAGGTGTGTGTGTCGGACAGGCAGCAGGGTTGAGGTGTGTGTGTGTCGGACAGGCAGCAGGGTTGAGGTGTGTGTGTGTCGGACAGGCAGCAGGGTTGAGGTGTGTGTGTGTGTGTCGGACAGGCAGCAGGGTTGAGGTGTGTGTGTGTGTGTGTCGGACAGGCAGCAGGGTTGAGGTGTGTGTGTGTGTGTGTCGGACAGGCAGCAGGGTTGAGGTGTGTGTGTGTGTGTGTGTGTGTGTCGGACAGGCAGCAGGGTTGAGGTGTGTGTGTGTGTCGGACAGGCAGCAGGGTTGAGGTGTGTGTGTGTGTGTGTGTGTGTGTGTGTGTCGGACAGGCAGCAGGGTTGAGGTGTGTGTGTCGGACAGGCAGCAGGGTTGAGGTGTGTGTGTGTGTGTGTGTGTGTCGGACAGGCAGCAGGGTGTGAGGTGTGTGTGTGTGTGTGTCGGACAGGCAGCAGGGTTGAGGTGTGTGTGTGTGTGTGTGTGTGTGTGTGCGGACAGGCAGCAGGGTTGAGGTGTGTGTGTGTGTGTGTGTGTGTGTGCGGGACAGGCAGCAGGGTTGAGGTGTGTGTGTGTGTGTGTGTGTGTGTGTGTGGGACAGGCAGCAGGGTTGAGGTGTGTGTGTGTGTGTGTGTGTGTGTGTGTGTGAGAGGACAGGCAGCAGGGTTGAGGTGTGTGTGTGTGTGTGTGTGTGTGTGTGTGTGTGTGTGTGTGGGACAGGCAGCAGAGTTGAGGTGTGTGTGTGTGTGTGTGTGTGTGTGTGTGTGTGTGTGTGTGTGTGTGTGTGTCGGACAGGCAGCAGGGTTGAGGTGTGTGTGTGTGTGTGTGTGTGTGTGTCGGACAGGCAGCAGGGTTGAGGTGTGTGTGTGTGTGTGTCGGACAGGCAGCAGGGTTGAGGTGTGTGTGTGTGTGTGTGTGTGTGTGTGTGTGTGTCGGACAGGCAGCAGAGTTGAGGTGTGTGTGTGTGTGTGTGTGTGTGTGTGTGTGTGTGTGTGTGTGTGTGTGTGTGTGTGTGTGTCGGACAGGCAGCAGAGTTGAGGTGTGTGTGTGTGTGTGTGTCGGACAGGCAGCAGGGTTGAGGTGTGTGTGTGTGTGTGTGTGTGTCGGACAGGCAGCAGGGTTGAGGTGTGTGTGTGTGTGTGTGTGTGTGCGGACAGGCAGCAGGGTTGAGGGTGTGTGTGTGTGTGTGTGTGTGTGTGTGTCGGACAGGCAGCAGGGTTGAGGTGTGTGTGTGTGTGTCGGACAGGCAGCAGGGTTGAGGTGTGTGTGTGTGTGTCGGACAGGCAGCAGGGTTGAGGTGTGTGTGTGTGTGTGTGTGTGTGTGTCGGACAGGCAGCAGGGTTGAGGTGTGTGTGTGTGTGTCGGACAGGCAGCAGGGTTGAGGTGTGTGTGTGTGTGTGTGTGTGCGTGTGTCGGACAGGCAGCAGGGTTGAGGTGTGTGTGTGTGTGTCGGACAGGCAGCAGGGTTGAGTGTGTGTGTGTGTGTCGGACAGGCAGCAGGGTTGAGGTGTGTGTGTGTGTGTCGGACAGGCAGCAGGGTTGAGGTGTGTGTGTGTGTGTGTGTGTGTGTGTGTGTGTGTGTGTGTGTGTGTCGGACAGGCAGCAGGGTTGAGGTGTGTGTGTGTGTGTGTGTCGGACAGGCAGCAGGGTTGAGGTGTGTGTGTGTGTGTGTCGGACAGGCAGCAGGGTTGAGGTGTGTGTGTGTGTGTGTGTGTGTGTAGTGTGTGTGTGTGTGTGTCGGACAGGCAGCAGAGTTGAGGTGTGTGTGTGTGTGTGTGTGTCGGACAGGCAGCAGGGTTGAGGTGTGTGTGTGTGTGTGTGTGTCGGACAGGCAGCAGGGTTGAGGTGTGTGTGTGTGTGTGTGTGTCGGACAGGCAGCAGGGTTGAGGTGTGTGTGTGTGTGTGTCGGACAGGCAGCAGGGTTGAGGTGTGTGTGTGTCGGACAGGCAGCAGGGTTGAGGTGTGTGTGTGTGTGTGTCGGACAGGCAGCAGGGTTGAGGTGTGTGTGTGTGTGTGTCGGACAGGCAGCAGGGTTGAGGTGTGTGTGTGTCGGACAGGCAGCAGGGTTGAGGTGTGTGTGTGTGTGTGTGTGTGTCGGACAGGCAGCAGGGTTGGGGTGTGTGTGTGTGTGTGTCGGACAGGCAGCAGGGTTGAGGTGTGTGTGTCGGACAGGCAGCAGGGTTGAGGTGTATGTGTCGGACAGGCAGCAGGGTTGAGGTGTGTGTGTGTGTCGGACAGGCAACAGGGTTGAGGTGTGTGTGTGTGTCGGACAGGCAACAGGGTTGAGGTGTGTGTGTGTGTGTCGGACAGGCAACAGGGTTGAGGTGTGTGTGTGTGTGTGTGTGTGTGTGTGTGTGTGTGTGTGTGTGTGGACAGGCAGCAGGGTTGAGGTGTGTGTGTGTGTGTGTGTGTGTGTCGGACAGGCAGCAGGGTTGAGGTGTGTGTGTGTGTGTCGGACAGGCAGCAGGGTTGAGGTGTGTGTGTGTGTGTGTCGGACAGGCAGCAGGGTTGAGGTGTGTGTGTGTCGGACAGGCAGCAGGGTTGAGGTGTGTGTGTGTGTGTGTGTGTGTGTGTGTCGGACAGGCAGCAGGGTTGAGGTGTGTGTGTGTGTGTGTGTCGGACAGGCAGCAGGGTTGAGGTGTGTGTGTGTGTGTGTCGGACAGGCAGCAGGGTTGAGGTGTGTGTGTGTGTGTGTGTCGGACAGGCAGCAGGGTTGAGGTGTGTGTGTGTGTGTGTCGGACAGGCAGCAGGGTTGAGGTGTGTGTGTGTGTGTGTCGGACAGGCAGCAGGGTTGAGGTGTGTGTGTGTGTGTGTCGGACAGGCAGCAGGGTTGAGGTGTGTGTGTGTGTGTGTCAGACAGGCAGCAGGGTTGAGGTGTGTGTGTGTGTGTGTGTCGGACAGGCAGCAGGGTTGGGGTGTGTGTGTGTGTGTGTGTGTCGGACAGGCAGCAGGGTTGGGGTGTGTGTGTGTGTGTCGGACAGGCAGCAGGGTTGAGGTGTGTGTGTCGGACAGGCAGCAGGGTTGAGGTGTGTGTGTCGGACAGGCAGCAGGGTTGAGGTGTGTGTGTGTGTCGGACAGGCAACAGGGTTGAGGTGTGTGTGTGTGTGTCGGACAGGCAACAGGGTTGAGGTGTGTGTGTGTGTGTGTGTGTGTGTGTGTGTGTGTGTGTGTGTGTGTGTGTGTGGACAGGCAGCAGGGTTGAGGTGTGTGTGTGTGTCGGACAGGCAGCAGGGTTGAGGTGTGTGTGTGTGTGTCGGACAGGCAGCAGGGTTGAGGTGTGTGTGTGTGTGTCGGACAGGCAGCAGGGTTGAGGTGTGTGTGTGTGTGTCGGACAGGCAGCAGGGTTGAGGTGTGTGTGTGTCAGACAGGCAGCAGGGTTGAGGTGTGTGTGTGTGTGTGTGTGTCGGACAGGCAGCAGGGTTGAGGTGTGTGTGTGTGTCGGACAGGCAACAGGGTTGAGGTGTGTGTGTGTGTGTGTGTGTGTGTGTGTGGGACAGGCAGCAGGGTTGAGGTGTGTGTGTGTGTCGGACAGGCAGCAGGGTTGAGGTGTGTGTGTGTGTGTCGGACAGGCAGCAGGGTTGAGGTGTGTGTGTGTGTGTGTCGGACAGGCAGCAGGGTTGAGGTGTGTGTGTGTGTGTCGGACAGGCAGCAGGGTTGAGGTGTGTGTGTGTGTGTCGGACAGGCAGCAGGGTTGAGGTGTGTGTGTGTCAGACAGGCAGCAGGGTTGAGGTGTGTGTGTGTGTGTGTGTGTCGGACAGGCAGCAGAGTTGAGGTGTGTGTGTGTGTGTGTGTGTGTGTGTGTGTGTCGGACAGGCAACAGGGTTGAGGTGTGTGTGTGTGTGTGTCGGACAGGCAGCAGGGTTGAGGTGTGTGTGTGTGTGTGTCGGACAGGCAGCAGGGTTGAGGTGTGTGTGTGTGTGTGTGTCGGACAGGCAGCAGGGTTGAGGTGTGTGTGTGTGTGTGTGTGTCGGACAGGCAGCAGGGTTGAGGTGTGTGTGTGTGTGTGTGTGTCGGACAGGCAGCAGGGTTGAGGTGTGTGTGTGTGTGTGTCGGACAGGCAGCAGGGTTGAGGTGTGTGTGTGTGTGTCGGACAGGCAGCAGGGTTGAGGTGTGTGTGTGTGTGTGTCGGACAGGCAGCAGGGTTGAGGTGTGTGTGTGTGTGTCGGACAGGCAGCAGGGTTGAGGTGTGTGTGTCGGACAGGCAGCAGGGTTGAGGTGTGTGTGTGTGTCGGACAGGCAACAGGGTTGAGGTGTGTGTGTGTGTGTGTGTGGGACAGGCAGCAGGGTTGAGGTGTGTGTGTGTGTGTGTGTCGGACAGGCAGCAGGGTTGAGGTGTGTGTG
Source organism: Salvelinus alpinus (assembly GCF_045679555.1). Lineage (NCBI taxonomy): Eukaryota > Metazoa > Chordata > Actinopteri > Salmoniformes > Salmonidae > Salvelinus > Salvelinus alpinus. Next base: position 6,527,171 of record NC_092124.1, on the reverse strand, counting down.
TGTGTGTCGGACAGGCAGCAGGGTTGAGGTGTGTGTGTGTGTGTCGGACAGGCAGCAGGGTTGAGGTGTGTGTGTGTGTGTGTGTGTCGGACAGGCAGCAGGGTTGAGGTGTGTGTGTGTCAGACAGGCAGCAGGGTTGAGGTGTGTGTGTGTGTGTGTGTGTGTGTGTCGGACAGGCAGCAGGGTTGAGGTGTGTGTGTGTGTGTGGGACAGGCAGCAGGGTTGAGGTGTGTGTGTCGGACAGGCAGCAGGGTTGAGGTGTGTGTGTGTGTGTGTGTGTCGGACAGGCAGCAGGGTTGAGGTGTGTGTGTGTGTGTGTGTGTGTGTGTGTGTGTGTGTGTGTGTGTGTCGGACAGGCAGCAGGGTTGAGGTGTGTGTGTGTGTGTGTCGGACAGGCAGCAGGGGGGTGTGTGTGTGTGTGTGTGTCGGACAGGCAGCAGGGTTGAGGTGTGTGTGTGTGTGTGTGTGTGTCGGACAGGCAGCAGGGTTGAGATGTGTGTGTGTGTGTCGGACAGGCAGCAGGGTTGAGGTGTGTGTGTGTGTCGGACAGGCAGCAGGGTTGAGGTGTGTGTGTGTCCTACCTGGCAGGCGGTGTATGAGCAGGGTGATCTGTTTCTTGGACACGGGGGTCCAGGAGAGGTCCAGGGAGGTGGGCTGACGTTTGATGATGCCCTGCAGGGCCTGGGAGGAGAGAGAGGGACAACGCGATACATCCACACCACTCCACAGACGCTTGTCACAACTCCTACAGAGAGGAGAGAGAGGGAGGGAGAGGGCAGGAAAGGAGAGGGGGAAGCCAGCAGAGGGGGGGTAAAGAAATGAGGATCTGGACACAGTCTCATTAGATAAAGGATGTCTCCTATTTCTGGTTCAACAAAGCTGAAGTATTTTCCCATCCATAAAAATGACATCACTGTCTCATCCTCTGGTGTAAAAAAACTGCTTTATGGAGAAGCCCCATAGAAAGTGTCCTTTCGTCCACAGATTACGGAGACAGTCATGCAACTTTATCGGATGAAAAATCCTAAAACTGCGTTGAAGCAGAAACAGCAAATAAACTCCTTTATCTATAGAAACAATAAAATAAGGCTGGTAATTGCCAGGGAACTCACAATGTGATATTATCGCGATACTTCGGTGCCGATGCGATTCTATTTGCAACGTGATTCGATACTGTGATTTTAATGCGATTCAATGTTCCAAACATATTGCTCATCGTTTTGCTCAGAGAGCCATGAGAAAACGAGTTTTAAATCAGTCACGGAAATAAGTGCTGAAAACAAAATTGGCTCCATATTTGAAAAAGACGGAGAACAAGCTATGAGGGAAAAACGAGCTCAAAAATAATATTGCGATATTGTTAATGCGATATCAGCAAAAAATAATATCCCAATATGCAACTGTAAAGGTCCCCCCCCCCCAAAAAATCACTAAAACAAGCCATGCTAATGGCTGTGAATGTTACTCTAATAACAGAGGGACGGTTGTGACTCACCATTTGTACCAGGCTTTACAGACAGTCATACAGCTAGCCAGCTCGGCTCTGCTCAGGTAACGGAACACCGCCACCCACACCTCCTTCTCCCCTCCTTTCTCGTTTCCTACATCCTTGAAGGAGGGAAGCGACAGGAGCGAGGAAGGAGAGTGGGAGGAGTGGGGAGGAGGGGTGGGGGAGGCCGAGGAGTCGGAGGAGGAAGGAGAGGCAGTGTCCCTCTCTCTTTCCCTGTCTGCTGTGTCGCCGTGGGGATTGTTGATACGGTGACGAGGCGGCCGGCCCACTGGATTCTTGGCGGGCTGTGCCAGGCCATTGCCGGCGGCGACCGTGCCGTTTTTGTGCCGCGTCTTCCCGAGGGTTTTATGCTGGACGTAACCTGGACCGCCGCCGTGGGTTCTGGGAGACATGGCGGCCTCCAGCTTGGGCACGATGGAGCCGGGGTGGCGTTTAGCCCTGGGGGGGCGTTGTAGGGTCACTGTCAGGTACGAGCCGTTTAGGAAGTCGTCGTTAAGGTCAGACACCAGGAGAACGGGAGGCTCTGGTTCGGAGTCTGACTGGTTCTCGTCATCTTCCTCATCCTCGTCTTCATCGTCCACATCCTCATCCTCCCCCTCCAGGTCCCGAGCAGAGCTGTCTTCCTCGTCGTCTTCCTCGTCGTCCGTTCTCCTCCGCCTGCGGCGTTGCCGGTGGTGATGCTGCGGATCTTCCTCGCTGTCGTCATCTTCATCGTCATCATCATCATCATCGTCGTCCTCTGACTCGTCCCTGCGTCTCTGCATCCTGGTGCCTCCCCGGAGGCGCACTCTCCCGCCTCTCTCCCTGCGCCCCCCCTCCCTGTCCCCTCGCCCCACCCCCAGCCCCCCTCTGCCACGCCTCATCTTCAGGGAGGAGTGAGGCGCCAGCCCGCTCCCACGACCTGCCCCTCTGTGGGAGGAGCCTCTCCAAATGCCTCGCCTCCCAGTCCCGTAGCCTCTTCGAGAGGCGGAGCCACTGCCGCGAGGGCGTGGTCCGGACATCTTCCTTCCCGCGCCGCCTCCTCCGCCCCTGGAGCCTTCATCATCATCATCATCATCCTCATCGTCGTCGTCGTCATCATCGCTGCCTGAGTCATCGTCGTCGTCTCGGCGACGATAGATCTTGGCGATGCGGCCGTCGAGGTACGAAGAAGACTTGCGTTTCTGGAAAGAGAGAGGAGGGAGGAAAGGAGCAAGGGAGCGAAGTATCCGTTAGGGTAAGGATGAAAAACAGTCTTTGGTTTAATTGAATACACTTTTATTGGCTGGCATACTTACCGCGTGTAACATTTTATTCTTGTCCCCTTTCACCTGAAATCAAAAAAGAAGAAGAAAAACATCAATGCAACAGAAATTCACTGTTCATTGAATACTGTAACATCTCTGTTGACATAATGCCTGCTGCACTGTGGACACAGACAAGCACACTCACATCACAAGCCGCCGTTTCTCTCACTCAAACCTCCGCATGCTTTGGGCTGTCGTTCAGGCTACAAAGACTTTCTGCTCCACAAATACCGTCTCATATCGACTAGACCTGGGTTCAAATAGTTGAAAACCTCTAAATACTTTTGAGTTTGCCTGGAGTGCAAGATGTGCAGTTTTGGTACTATTCTATTGGAACATTAAGCTAGGGAAGCTCAAAACAAGAACAGATAAAGTATTTGAAATGAATTAAAACTCAGGTCTGATATCAACCCTAAAGCAAAGGGTTCTGCATTCACCCAGTATTTGTGGAGCCCAAAGCACCACGTCTCCCCCAGCCCCTCCCCTCGTCAGTCAGAGCAGCGGTAGGCGCGTGATGATGATGTAACGGGCGGCGGGGGGGAGGACGGTGGCGGCGGTAGGCCTCTCACCCTCTTCCTGCGCCCGCTTGCCCATCTCCCCGCCCGCTTGAGGCCGCGCTGCTGTGGTAGTAGCTGACCAGGGGAGGGAAGGGGCGCCTCTGAGGACCAGGAGGAGGAGGGGGGATTGGGAACCAGCCCTGGGTGTAGCAGTAACGCCCTGCCCCAGCCCTCATCCCCCAACCCAGGAGCAGAGCCTGGCTCCATGGAGACCCCTAGAGGCCCCTGGGAGGAGGAGAGGGCGGCGGGGGAGAGGGGGCTTGCGCCAGCGCCGAGGCCAACGGACGCCCCGCTGTCGTCATCATCATCGGTACCCGAAGACTGACACACAGCACAGGGAGAGAGTCACGGCCGTTAGCTAGCCGGGACACAGTGGTGTCTGTGTGTGTGTGTGTGTGTGTGTGTGTGTGTGTGAGAGAGTGTGTAGATAAAGGAGGAGGGTCTACCTCAGTGTCGGTGATTCCCAGAACACATTTGGGACACTCCCAGCAGCTGGGCAGATCTGTGTTCACCACACCCTCCCCTGTTACCTAGAGAGAGTGAGAGAGGTGGAGGGAGAAAAGGATGGTTAGAGATATGTAGAGCATTTTGTTTGAGAACAAAAGGAAAGAGGTAGGAGTGAGAGTTTAACCTCCATCTGTACTGATGTCACCAGACAAGTGACTTTGTGTGGTCGTGTGTTTGAATGCTGATTAGATTGCGAGAGCTCTGGTGGGTAAGATGTACTTACGGCAAATGAAGCTGAAACTTGAAGGTAGGGTATAGTTTGAGGAGTGTGTCGGGGGTTACCTTGAGGCAGGCGGGGTGGGCTATCTGGGCACAGTTGGAACACTCCATGAGGGTGAGGGCGAAGACTGGCCCCTCTCCTCCCTCCTGGTTCCCCTCTCCACAGAGCTCACACACCACTGACAGGGGCAGACCCGGCTGGAGGAGAGAGAAACAGAGGAGTTAATACACTGAGACTAATATATTCTGTCAGAATGAATCAAACACACACACAGTATACTAGCTGGGAAAAATAGATAAAGAGTAAGGACACAGGCATCAAAGCCAAGCAGTAAGTGACACACACAGCTGGCAGAGGGAGACAGTGACAATGCTTCTACTGTACAAATGAGACAGCTCACACACATCAAACACCCCCCCCCCTCTCTCACACAGAGACACACACCCCCCCCCTCTTTCTCTCACCGCCAGACACTGTCGGAGCACGCAGGTCTGTTTGAGTTTCCCCGGCCCGCCGAACTTCTTCATGTCCCTGCAGAAGTTACAGTCCCCGCACTCCGTCCTGACGCACGCCTCGCAGCGCTTACACCGCACACGCCGCCGCCGCAGCACGGACATGGAGGAGGCGGGCTTCTGGGGTCGCGGGGTCACCACCGTGGCAGACAGCTTGGGACGAGCCACCGGGGGAGGAGGGGGAGGAGGCTGGTACCACGACGGCTGGGGGTGAGAATGAATGGGATAAAGGTAAATTCAAAGTTTTGGGGGGGGGGGGGGGGGCGAAGGCAGGCAACAGTCCAGCACTAGGCTTAATCTCTGTCTGGAAAAGCATCCCTCTGTGGATTAAATGACCCTTTGATTTGGGAGTCAGATAAGTAGATGGATTTTAAGCGTTTGAGGTGTGGAGCAGTCTAAGAACGTGGCATGATTCGCTCTCGTCTTATGACAATGTACAGTACGTGTGCGTTAACCCTTCAGACTTGTGGGTAGAGGCCTATATGGACAGGGCTACATTGAAATGGTTCTTACAGAACAACCATTAAAAGCAAATGCATAAGAATGGTAGCAACTGTTATTGGTTATTATGGGAAAATGATTCAACCAAAGTTGAGGACAACAGTTCACCAGACAAGATTGAAACCCAACATTAAACTTGATTTTATGCGCATTTTACATTTACTGTCATCTGGATACTTCCAGTAACATTATTTAAAACATTATTAAATTCAATGCACTTTTATGTGAAGAGTCTTCAACTATAAAAAGGTCATTCTTTAGCTCTCCTAGCTGTGCCGTTGAGGAACTAGAGCAAGTACACTTGTAGTTGACTTGTTTGGAACACAGCCCTGCATCCCCGCCATCACACAATTACTGTTGTGGTTCACGCTGTCCAAAAACATCTCATTATAAACTGAAGCCTGGGTCAAGTGGGCATCATTTGAAAACTTGTTTCTATTGCCAACATGACTAGCTAAGTTGTAAAATACGATCTTAGTGTTTTGCTTTCACACGGCAATCCAGAGAAACAGATCGGAATTTCGGTGTGCGTAGAACCGAGTCAGGAGTGCATTCGTGTGCGTGATACGCCGAAAATGTTCTCCACAATAAACAAACATAGGCTCATTCAGTTCAGAACAGGGTATGACACCGTGCCATCTTGTAACTGTACATCAAACAGTGATCATAAAACGTTGACGCTGTATACGACACGAGTTTTATATGGAAATGTGAAGTGCACATTTGGACTCACAGGTGTTTGGCTTGTATGACGTCAGAGCGGTATTTATTATCATCCTCAACGTTTCATCTTTCAAAATACATAGAGTCCTCATAATTTAAAAGCATTTCCGTCACTCAGACCCCCCCAAAAATTAGGAGGGGTGGGGGTCAACTTCTTGTCGTGCGGTGCTCGAGTTTATAATGGCTGTCAGGAGCTGTGAAGCGGAGAACCTGAGCTCTGACGTCAGGTACAGCATGTTACCGTACAGCCGCTGGCGTCCCAATTAAGGCGCTTATCAGTGGCCAAACTGAACCCGTTTACAAGTGTAAACGGTTACTATGAGCGTGTGACTGAATGTGGCGTGTGTCCTTCTCACCCTAGTGGGCCACTTGACGATGGGCTTTCCAGTGTAGGACAGTTTGGGGATGTCATTAGCATGCTCCTTCAGCAGGGCCTTAGAGAAAACAGGTTAATACATGAACAAAAATACACACTTTATAATACATGCCATTCAGCAGACGCTTTTATCTAAAGTGACTTAGTCAGTCATGCGTGCATCCATTTTGATATTAGGATATTTAACTCTGTCAGACACACCCTGTACCCACTCAGCACTCACCCTGATGTCGTGCAGCAGCGCGGGAGCATTGTGTATGCCCGCCGGGACACAGTTCTTCTGTGAGGGCAGTGACTCCAGCTTCCCCAGCAGGTTCCACAGCCCCTCCAGCTCAAAGGGCGTCAGGTGAACCTTCACCCCGGGCTTAGAGCCCCGCGTCGGGGGAGCCTCCTCTTCATCCTCCTTCTGGGTGTGGCCGTTGACCGACTCACAGGTGGAGGGGTCTCTGGTAAGACCTGGAGGGAGGGACGGAGAGATTAAGAGGTGGAGCTGGAAAGATAAGACACTTCACAGAGCAATTCAAGGTTTTCTAGTCTAACACGTAATACGGAGAACGCACGCCTCAAGTTATAGATCTCGTGTTGTCATTCAAACGTAATCACCTAATATAGAGTAATGATGGTTAGAGAAGTGCTGAGAGAGAGAGGGAGGGGGGGTGAGAGAGAGAGAGAGAGAGGGAGGGGGTGAGAGAGAGAGAGGGAGGGGGTGAGAGAGAGAGAGAGAAGAGGGGGGTGAGAGAGAGAGAGGGAGGGGGTGAGAGAGAGAGAGGGAGGGGGTGAGAGAGAGAGAGAGGGAGGGGGTGAGAGAGAGAGAGAGAGCGAGGGGGGTGAGAGAGAGAGAGAGCGAGGGGGGTGAGAGAGAGAGAGAGAGCGAGGGGGGTGAGAGAGAGAGAGAGCGAGGGGGGTGAGAGAGAGAGAGGGGGGTGAGAGAGAGAGAGAGCGAGGGGGGTGAGAGAGAGAGAGCGAGAGCGAGGGGGGTGAGAGAGAGAGAGCGAGGGGGGTGAGAGAGAGAGAGAGAGAGGGGGGTGAGAGAGAGAGAGAGCGAGGGGGGTGAGAGAGAGAGCGAGGGGGGTGAGAGAAAGAGAGAGAGAGAGGGGGGTGAGAGAGAGAGGGAGGGGGGTGAGAGAGAGAGCGAGAACAGAGAAACAAAGAGAGAGACAGAAACAGAGAAACAAAGAGACAGAAACAGAGAGAGGGTAGCGTTGGCACTGACCGATGCCCAGGGAGTGTTTCTGGAAGTCAGGCGTGAGGTAGGAGGTGTTGGTCAGACTGAAGAGGTATCTCTCCAACACGTACCAACACATCTCATAGTAGAACGGGTAACGGAACTTAGCTGGTACCTGCACAGACACCAAGTTCAACTTATTAGTAACTTCCACGACATATAGGAACTTCTCTTCTACGAGTGCTCAGGAATAAAAACATTCAGTACATTTAGGAGAGAGATTAAATGGAAGAGAGAGAGAGAGTGTGTCTCTGACCCACCCGTGTCCTGTCCTCAATGCTGTAGATGTTGAGTTGCATGGGGATATTGAAGCTGTGGAGAAAGTTCCCCCCAAACACCAGGGTGTCCACTGGAGTGTAGACCGCATGGATCCAACCTGACAGGACACAAACAAAGATAAACATTAGAAACAGGAACACACAACACTAGGTTGAAGTTCAAACGGTTAAATATCTGTATGTGCCAAAGCACAAGTACAATTCAAAGTGTATTTATTATGGATCCCCATTAGCTGCTGCTCTTCCTGAGGTTCAGCAAAAATAAGGCAGTTACACATTTATATATATATTTTTAAACATTACAATACATATACACCAGATTTCACTACATATTAAGTGAGTACCTGAAGGGATCATGAAGGTATAGCCCTGCTTCAGCTCTATCCTCTGACAGTCCTGGGCCTTGTCTCCCAGGAAGATGTCTCCCTGTTTCCCTGACAACACCCAGTCCTCATACAGCTCCAGGTTCTGAGGCGTGGGCGGGATCAGCCAGAACACCTGACAGGAAGCAAGGGGTCAGAGGTAAGAAGTGAGAGGAAACAAGAGTCGCTCTTACTCGAGTCCCAAGTCGTAGGGGTCCGAGTCTTAAGTCGAGACTCGAGTCCACGTCGTGCAGTGTGAGATTAAGTCGTCCGCTCTTACCTTGCCTCCCCGCAGTATGTGGTACCAGACCGAGGAACCTCCGAAGTCAATGTGGAAGTCCGTGTAGCAGCCCTGCACACTCATTAGACAGTACCTGGAACACATGTTGGAGGAGGGAAAAGGGGGAAGGAGAATGCAGTTGATGAGGGAGAGGGTCTCACTTCTGCACTTTGGGGTACTGCATGTCTGTGATGGGAGTTGGTGGAGTCTGCAGACCCTGGTCAATAGTTGTGCACTACATAGGGAATAGGGTGCCATTTGAGCCTTACTTCTGCACTTTGGGGTACTGCATGTCTGTGATGGAGTTGGTGGAGTCTCTCTGTCTCTCCTTCAGGTGCCGAGGCCACATGTTGTCCACCCAGTCGATGATGTCCACCTGATAGGATACACAGGAGGAGGATACACAGGAGGAGGTAAGAACAGACAGGAGGGTGTGTGTGTGTGCCGATATGTGTTTGTGTGTCTGCGTGCTAATATGCCTGTGTGTGTGTGTGTGTGTGTGTGTGTCTCATACTGGCAAACGCGGGCCTCCGGATCAGGTTTGTGAGCTTGGTGTGTGTGAGAGTGTCCGTGCGTTCCTATGTGTGTGTGTATATATATATATATCTATCAGACTGACCGATGTAGGCCTCTGGACCAGGTTCTCCAGTTTGGTGTGGCTAAACTCCAGGCTGATGACGTTGTAGAGTTTGTCCCTCTGGGAGGGGGGCGTCTCGTAGTAACGTCGCCACTGGGCCATAGACATCTCTATACCCTTCTGAGTGCTCACATCCATCACGTCGATCATACGCCTGCTGCCTGGGAGAGCCAAGGAGGGAGGGAGAGAGAGAGGAGGGGGGAACAGACAGATGGGTGACAGAGGAACAAAGGAGAGAAAGAGGAGACAGACAAAAAGGTGGAGGAGGAGGAAAAGGTAAGAGAGTATTTAGTATTTTATTGAGATCCCCATTAACTGTTGCTGAAGCAGCAGCAACTCTTCCTGAACATGAAATAATACAGAACATCAATAGACAAGAACAGCTCAAGGACTGAACGACACCAGTTTAAAACGAGAATAGAACAAAAAGGTCCTACTGACAGGTACCCACACATCCGTACATGTACAGTGCATTCTAAAACTATTCAGACACGTTGCCCGTTTCCACTTTTTGTAACGTTACAGCCTTATTCACAAATGGATAAAATCTACACACAATACCCCATAACGACAAAGCAAAAACAGCGGTAGATTTTTTTTGCTAATTTATTAAAAATAAAAACAGAAATACCTTATTTACATAAGAATTCAGACCCTCTGCTAAGATATTTGAAATTGAGCTCAGGTGCATCCTGTTTCCATTGATCATCCTTGAGCTGTTTCTACAACTTGATTGGAGTCCACCTGTGGTAAATTCAATTGATTGGACATGATTTGGAAAGGCACACGCCTGTCTATATAAAGGTAGCACAGTCGACAGTGCATGTCAGAGCATAAACCAAGCCATGAGGTCGAAGGAATTGTCTGTAGAGCTCCGATTGCGTCGAGGCACAGATCTGGAGAAGGCTACCAAAACATTCCTGCAGCATTGTAGGTCCTCAATAACACAGTGGCCTCCATCATTCTTAAATGGAAGAATTAAGGAACCACCAAGACTCTTCCTAGAGCTGGCCGCCCGGCCAAACTGAGTTATCGGGGGAAAAGGGCCTTGGTCAGGGAGGTGACCAAGAACCAAAATGGTCACCAACAGAGCTTGAGTTCCTCTGTGGAGATGGGAAAATCTTCCAGAAGGACAACCATCTCTGCAGCACTCCACCAATCAGACCTTTATGGCTAGACGGACGCCACTCCTCAGTAAAAGGCTCATGACAGCCTGCTTGGAGTTTGCCAAAAAGCACCTAAAGGACTCTCAGACCATGGGAAACAAGATTCTCTGCTCTGATGAAACCAAGATTGAACTCTTTGGCCTGAATGCCAAGCGTCATGTCTGGAAGAAACCTGGCACCATCCCTACGGTGAAGAATGGTGGTGGCAGCATCATGCCGTGGGGATGTTTTTCAACGGCAGGGACTAGGAGACTAGTCAGGATCGAGGGAAAGATGAATGGAGAAAAGTACAGAGAACCTTGATGAAAACCTGCTCCAGAGCGCTCAAGTCCTCAGACTGGAGTGAAGGTTCACCTTCCAACAGGACAACGACCTTAAGTACACAGCCAAGAACACCTGAGTGGCTTCGGGACAAGTCTCTGCATATCCTAGAGTGGCCCAGCCACAGCCCGGGTTGGAACCCGATCGAACATCTCTGGAGAGACCTGAAAATAGCTGTGCAGCGATGCTCCCCATCTAACCTGACAGAGCTTGAGAGGATCTGTAGAGAACAATGGGAGAAACTCAAATACAGGTGTGCCAAGCTTGTAGCGTGTCATACCCATATATATTTTTAGGCAAAAATGCATAAAAACCTGTTTTTGCTTTTTCATTATGGGGTATTTAATCAATTTTAGAATACGGCTGTAACGTGATAAAAAGTGGGAAAAGTGAAGGAGTCAATACTGGCTATCAGTTAATTAGGTCAGATGGGGAGAGGCCTTGTTCTGTGAGGTGTTGTTTTGAAGCACTTTTTTTTGCAGTTTTCTTGAGTCATTTGAGATGGGTGTTCCGTGAAATAATGGCTCTATAGAATACTGTGCGTTGCCTTGAATTTCTTCTCGATTTGGGGACTGAAGAGACCCCTGGTGGCATGTCTGGTGAGTAAGTACGCCTGTCAGAGCTATATGTAAAATGATTATACAGACAAATTTGGAAATGAACACTATTTCTCACAAGAATTGATGCAGTCAATCTCTCCTGTACTTTGAGCAGAGAGAGACGGTTGACACGAGCCCCCTGTGTACATTGAAGGGCAAGACATGCTGCTCTGCTCTGGGCCAGCTGCAGCTTTTCTAAGTCCTTCTTTGCAGCACTTGACCATATCACTATTAGATCAAACTAGAGCCTGTAGGCTTGTTTGGTCGACTGTGGTGTTAAAAATGGAAGTGAGGGAAATAAAGGAGATGTAAATGAGGGAGTGTTAAAAAATCCAAAAGAAATGGAGGAAGAGTTAGCATAGAAATAGAGTGGGTGAAGGAGAGAAATTGGGAAAACAAAAAGGGAAGAGGCGTGTTTGGATAGAAACACTGGAGGAGGGAATCTTACCAACAAATATCTTGACGTCGTTCACACTGAAGTCTGGATCTGGCATCCTTTAGAGAACACAACAAACCGGGGTTACATATTACTCATTACATATTACTCATTACAAACTTTAATGCAATTTCAGCCATTCTAATTGCCCCAGAGAGAATAAAACGAGTGCGTTTCCAACAGAGTTTGGAGGGGGAAAAGGAGGACGTACTTGATGCCCAGTCCGTCTGGCTTCTCAAAGATGATCGGGTCCCTCAACCCACCTCTTTGGATGTACTCAAACGTGAGGTCTGGAAAAACCACACACACACGATAATCCATAAACTAAACAGGAATCTTCAAAGCTACTCAAGTTTGTTACCCTATAGCATACTACTACTGTCAAAAGAAGTGCATTATATAGGGAATAGGGTGCAATTTCAGACGCAGCCAATGTCTCCAATATTTAGCCACAGCCAAACCCTCCACTGTAGAAGGACATATAGATTTAAGATTACGATGACCTCCAACACTGACCTTTTCCCTCCATGCGTTTCACCCTGTCTGAGGTGAACCTTTCGCTCCTCAACTTCTCCTCCAGGTCAAAGGTCCTCTTCCCCTCGATCTCGTCGTCCGAGATACCATCGTCATGGTAGCGCCGCCTCGTGCCCGACCGCTGGAGTGAGGAGGGGGAAGAGGAAAGAGAGGAGGAAGAGGTAAGAGGGGGAGCAAAATAGAATAGGAAAGAGGAATGTGAGGAAGAGGGAATAAAGAGCAGAGATTTACCTCAATGTGTTCAGCAGCTGTATACCCTTTAAATCCCATCGAGCACTATTTTAGGGTATTTACGGTACTTTTTAATAGTTAGGCTTAATACTTCTAGGTATTTCTGTAAAATGTAACGCTACTTAAAGACAGCAGCGTTTGGCTGTGTTAACAATGCTCCCACACAGTTACCTGCTGCTCCCTCCTACAAAAAGAAACCTGCTCTCGTGCCAAGAGATTGAAGTCTCAAAACAGCAACACACACTGGGGCAAGGAAGAATGAACATACCCACATAAACCCATATCAACACAGAACACACATAGTACATTGATGTTCAGGCTAGGGTATCAATTCTCTAATGTAGCCCATCATTAATTTCCCCTCACACCGACTCTCCCTTCTCTCAGGGATCGGGGGATAAAGAGAGGGAGAGAAAGAACAGGGGGAAGGGGGTACTTGGAACCTTTCTTTACCCAGTGCTTCAAGGGCACAACAGATAGAAGGATAATTCCCCCCCCCCCCCCCTCCTAAACCTGACTCAAGGACCATGCCCCTTCCCCCTGCTCCTCCGCTCAAAAATGTCCCCCACCCCCACTACTTTTTCACCACCTCTGTCTGTCAGCTGGAAAGCTTGATGCTTCATTGACGGTGGGGCTCCTCCATCTTTACACCCCTGGACAACAATTGCCAGGCTAACTGGTTGTTTTTCCAATCTAACCATCTAGAAAATGTAAAGCCCAATGAAATTTCCACCTAGGTTTATAAGATATTAGGTAGAAGTCCATAGATTTTAAGTTGGTAAAGCAGCTGGCAACGCAAGTTCAAGAGGACACATACAATTTGGATAAATATGAGCAAAAAAATCATCTAGTTATCCAATGTCCACCCCCCCCTCATCATCCTCAAGAACACATGCTAGGTTATAGTAAACCCCCTTTTAGTGTCCATCCATTCTCACTGCCTTGCATTGGGTTGACAGCTTCATAGATTTAAAAAAGCATGGTGAGTTCAAAGGGGACTTTTCAAAAAACCTAGGTAGGTAATAAAATAAAAGCAATCTGGCTGACATGTAGCCCCCCATAAAATGATTATGTTTTGGCCTGAATCCACATAATTTGCCCCCCCCAAATTCAATTTTCTCCGTTTTGTTTTTCCATGTTTCTGTTAAACGTTTATTTTTTGTATTTTTAAGAAATACAACATTTAATGTTCTAAGTGCACAACAATGGATACACCACATCAGGAGACTACTTTTGCAGTCTTGGAAAAATCAAAGACATTTTCAATTATGGGTGTAGTTACCCTTTAAAGCAAGTGCCCTTTGGTTAACATGTTTCTGTGGCGCTCATGTGATTGCAGAGTCTGCAAAAACAAATGGCCATTGGATTGACGCAAATAATCATGATGTCATTCTGCCAGAAAGGCAGATGCTACTTTTTAGTTAACATTTAACTGAGAAGATTTTTCAGAAAGCCTTTCCATCTACCAGCAGATGGTTATCATTAGCAGCATCGCTAACAGCTACACAAAGTGGACCAGGGAGTGGGCCAGGGTTGCCATAGCAATGCACCAGCAGCCCAGAGCTCAGTGACAACAATAAGAGATGTCGGAGAACGCAATCTCTCCGCCCGTCTCACACACACACACATCTAAAACATCCTCAGCCGGCCCTGAACACACACACACACACCTCTAAACATCTTCAGCCTGAACATGAAACACACACAACTCCTTGCAAACACCGCACAATGTGAAACGACCTCGCTGTATTGTCCACCGGTCAGCCACAAGCCAATGCCACTCCACAGCAGGACATTAAGCAGCACTAGTATCCACCGCTGTAGCAGCCAAATCAGTGACACCAGATGCAGCACGAGGCACCTGCCCTACCTCCAATAGCTCACTGCCCATCTGCCAGCCGCCGCAATCCTCCTTGGCTCCGGGCAGCCCAACCCTTCAAAAAGACAACCCTGGCCCACTAAATTCAAAGTCCATTATCCATCTTTAAGCCAGGTTTGACGAGAGAGCTTTGTTCCATTCAGGCGGTTTGGTAGAGGACACGAACACAACGGCATTGCAGTGAATTGCAGCGAGCGGTGTAATGCAGTGCGCCAGTCCGTCTGTGCTCCCCTGGGCCGGTGCCCAGTACAGCGGACAGTGGCTGCGTGTACCCAAATGGCTCCCTAGATAGTGCACTACGTAGGGAATAGGCTGCCATTGGAGACACAGACAGTGACACAGCATACCGTCTCTCAGCGACGCACTACGCTGCCACAGCACCCGGCGAAACCAACCACCTTTAACGGAGACATCACACAGACCAGCTGCTGGTCACACACACACACACCGCAGTGTCCAGCTCCACCTAGTATTCCCAAGGCGGGAATTCGGCTTGCATGACGACAAACTCTAGAGAGAAACAGTCTGGAGGGGTGCAGGAGGGATCCGTCTGGGAGATGCCTTGGCTGGGGAACGACAAACAGCCAGGGCCCCTGTCTAGATCCTGGGTCTCCAGGCCCGCCCACTCACTCAGCTACTGAAGAAACAATGGACGACCCTGAGCTACACAATCACAGCACGACGCCTGAGCAACCACAGTGGGTAAGGGCCGACGCAGTATCTAACCGCATTGTCCATGTTTATTATCAAAGATCGCCAAGAGACGGTGGATCTCAGAGCCAGTACAAGCAAGGTTACAGATGCTCTCTCTCCCCCTCACTGCAGCAATCCAGTATCCTCTTTTTCCTCTCAATTGTATTATATTTCTCTCCTTTTCTCTTGCCCTTTCCCTCTCTTGCAGTGCGCCTTGGGGAATCCTGTGGGATGGAGAGACTCGACACACCTCGCACCTTCAGTATCACCATTACATCCCTCTTCCTCTCTTTATCTTTCTTCCTCTTCTTTTCCCACATCCCTTCATCCCCGGCGTAGTGCAGCAGCATCTCTGTTCACAATCCTCCGCTCCCCCTTGCCTCTCTTTTTAGAGTGAAAAAAAGGCCTGCGGTCTATCCAGCTCTGTCATCCTTTCGCCTCTGCAGTGCCCCCCCCCCCCATATCATCATCATCATCATCATCATCTCCATCCGCATTTCTGCTCACATGGCCAGTCAGGCAGCCAGCCTCCCCAGTAACTTCTCCTCTCGCTTCACACAGAGCAGACAGCGTGCTCTCACCACAGTGTCCTCTCCACTCACACACATCCTCCCCTCCAATCCATTTCTCCTGTTTCATCACTTACACTGTTGTACTGCATGCAATATGCCTTCTGGAGATGCATGGCTCAAAGTACAGGCAAAGAAAAAGAGCTCCCTCCCTCTCCCTAACAGACCAGAGACTAAGAGATGTAGAACTGACCACTACTGCCTAAATCTCATCCTATTCATAATTGATAAAACTTTATCTCTGCATCAGAGGAGTGATGCTGCCTGGCTCCTGCTCTGAGCGATACATGTTCTGCTTATACTCCCACAAACGTGACTATCGTCTGAAACTCAACTTTAACTATCACAACACACACACACCATTGTATATTATAAACATAATGTCCACGGTCCATTGTCTAGTAAAAGCCTTTGTGTCACCTCACCTATAACTATCCAGATTCTGCACAGTCAGGTAGGCTGAGACCCTAGTCACCCTACTAAACCCTGCAGTACACATTCAAATTTGCTCAACAGGCGTGAAGCCAAGGATAGGAAGCCAAGGTATCTGGCTTCTGATACCCAGAACAAACCAGAAATGCAATTACAATCAAATACAAAAAAATAAATAAGACTACTCACCTCAAACATATCAATCAATAATCTTATCTGACATGTTGGACCCTCAATCAAAAATGCACCATGTAACAAAAATGTGCAATCTTCCTTTTCAAGGATTTAGCTAGATCTGACACTAATCCCAGCCATTGCCCAACCCAACCATGTTCACTGCTCCAGACATAGTTGATCTGGTCCGCTTTAACCAAATGTCTTCTGCTCGGGTTTGCTTTTACAATGTTTTGGCGCGACTGTGACATGATGCACACTCCTGGCAGGGTTTAACCCACCCAAACAATGAACCTGGCTCGTCTTAAAATGACACCCGCTTCCCTTTATAATGCACCACTTTTGACCAAAGAGCCTGTTTTCCGTGCTCTCTCAAATTACAGTCAAGAGTGCCAATCTGGACTACATGACACCATCAAGCAAGACAAGTCAGAGACAAACTTCTCAGCTTTTTGGTATTGGAAACAAATTAAATTGTTACTTAGGGGGAAAAAAACACTACAGTTATTCCCATAACCTAAATGATGAGGTATTGGAATTGAAACGTAGACTAGTAACGTTATAACTCACTTCCTCTCTGTCTTTATAATCCCAACATCTCAATCCACATGCATAGTTTAAAAACACCATATCCATACTACGCACCTTTCAATATAGTTAGTAACTATCGGTAGTCCATGCCATTTCAGATCGTTCATCACCAACGTCTAAAGTAACGTTAGCTAAGAACTCTTACTACAGACAAAACAGGGAGACATTGAAATAACGCTGGGCCAACTTGTTACTTACCAGTCGCTTGCTGAATCGTGGTCGACGCTTATCTTCCATGTTTAATGACTTTCACTTGAGACAGTGGACTGCTTTGGTAGGCGGTTCGCCGATACACGTGGGTACCTGACTGCGCTGTCAAGCTGCTGAACACTACAACTAGCTCGTGATTGGAAATGTAGTTTGACTTTATTTGACAGAGCTAAGCTAACTTAAACATTACACTACTAGAAATTAGCTATGTCTACTGTCACTTGCGGGTTAAAATAGCCTTTCAAATCGGACAAACTAAATCTAAAATACAGTCAGCAACGTAGCCAAGTTAATACATTTTGATTTGATTAAAAACACCGTACGAATAAAGAGCGTTTACATATTGTAACGTAGTTTTTTTTTTTTTTTTTTTACAGCTAACGGTAGATAATTACCAATAGGACATAGCTAGTGAAATAGTAAAGAGGCTAGCTATCCCCCACTAAAGGGAAGCATTGTTGTCGATCACCAAAACAAAACCCTACCGAGAGAATGGGATTAACTAGCAAATGTTGGTTTGTGTTTATAGCGCCAATATTGCATTTGGGATTATAGTGTGGTACATTATCTAGCGTTTAGCGTGTTATAGCTAAAGTTAGCTATGGAGTGTAGCTTACTATTGATACAATTTAGACACTTGTCTGGCTAGTTTTAGGGGGGTGAGGGGGTGGGGGGGGTTACCAGTCCTGGGTTATTTGCGGCCACTAACGTTAGTTCACACACATTTTCTTATGCTGAACAAACTGTTAGCTAAACTAAAACGAACGTCCGAGTTTAAAATGCAACCGCAGACAGCGAACAATCTATTATTTCCAAGGGAACTTTCCGTTTTGTCTTTTGGAAAACTCCACCCAAAGAGTTTAGGAAATCATTAAAATCGGGTAATATTAAATGACAATTAAGTTCTGTTAAAATCGACAGAGAACGCTGGTTTAAAATCGCAGTTTTATATGTATAATATCCGATAAAGTCGGCAGTCGGCCATCCGCCGCCATTTTCATCTCGTCACAAAACGCCACTAGTTTCTCAAGACCCGCCTACAACAATGAAATCGTCCAACGACAGCAAAGCCGGCGAGGCGCTAAATGGTCGGTAATTATGTCACTCAGAAATACATTGTCGATAGGGATTGGACAAACATACAACAAAAAGTGCAAACGACACGTGAATGACCAATTACATTGCAAGTTATTGGACGACTCGAACTCCAATTGGCGAACATTTTGCTACCATCTTCAGAGGAGAATAATAATTGGTCAACATACAAAAGGGGTCAATAAAGCAGCCAATGAACTATCACGCAATTCAGACATCGTGTTACCCAACTCAACCTTACAAAAATTGCCAGACCAGCCATACAACTTATGAACCCATAAAAATCAAATGTATTTCTGTTACACACCACCATGATTGAGTAGAACTGTTCAAGGACGGTCGACCGGGCCAGTTTGCGTAGTCTGCTTCCTGGCTTCTGCTGTGTCTTGACTCCCGGAGCTTTGCATTGCTGAGACACGTTTTCTGGGTAGCTACTTCTGTCTTGGGTTGCTACAGCAAAGCCGCCCATTCATGGCAGTTGTAATCCGGAAGCGGCTGTCTATTGGTCCCACAGTTGGGTGGATGGCAGCAATTGGAGGCTTTGGCCTGCCAATTAAACAATATACAGACGGCGAGAGATGTCAAAGGCAAGCCGTTTCGTTTTATTTTCTATTTTTCAAAGCAGTTTAAAATAATTGAATAATGAAAACTTACAAATAAAAACACTTGGCAAAGGGCGAATCTTTTTTTATTTTATTCTTTGTCAACAGACGGGAAAGGCTACTAAAACTGAAATCTGACCTTACATTTTGATCAGATAACATTTTCCATATAAATGCCTACAAAATCACTACAAACGTATGCGACTGAAGACACAAACACATATATTGGCTATTCACTTGATACTGCTTGCTTGCTCACATCACAACAAAAATACTATCTTATCTATTATTAGATAGGATAGAGCAATGACTTACATAAATAAACCCTGGACTGTTATTGCTATGTATTGGCCAATGAAATGCTTTGAAACCACCGGTCGGCCATATTGGCATTCCCTTGAAGGTGCAGTCCTCCATAGGAATTAATGGAATTCTACAGTATTTCAAGGACAAAATTACATGTATTTAAGTATTTTTGTTGTTGTAGTGGTGACAGTAACATTAGTACTCTCCCCATTTAAAAAAAATGTTTAGCTCACATAATATAATTTAAAAGTATGCATTAAAGTGTATTTCATTTTTTTTTTAAGTGTCAAAAACGAATGTAGACATTAACAAATCCATTTCTATAGCTACCAAAATATTTTTAACTCTTACCAAGATGGCTGAAGTTTTAAGGATTACCAAGATGGCTGCACGGTGGCTTCAATACAGCGCCCCCTGACAGTCATCCAGGGTTTATACACATCATTTCTAGAGAGAGTGCATGTGACAGTTTGACACAGGCATGCCCCCTGGTGGTACATGCATCGACACACATGTAGGATAAAAAATGAAACGCGTGGGTGAAATATTATGCAATAACTTCAACACACAATAATACAATAACAACATAAAAGCGGGCCATTTTGGGGTCATTTTGATTACTAGCTGTCAGTAGGGCAGTGAGAAATGGTATAGTTTTTTAATCATCGTTTTATCATCATATTATTTTGTTTACCAATATCTTTAGGTTACTTGACATGATTACACAGTGTTAACGTTCACCTGTCTTTCGCCTAGATTATTAAGGAAGCACACTACCAAAGCTAATTGACACAAATCCTTGAAGTGGGAAAAGGAGCTGTGGGGGGAAGCATGCCTGAAAAGAAAAACGAGAGAGAGAGGGAAAAGAGGGGGACAGAGAGTGTGTGTGTGAAAGAGAGAGAGAGAGAAGAAAAAGACAATGTAGGGTGGAAGGCCTTTAGTCGGACTGAGGTGCATCTCCTCTGAGTAGCGCTGTATGTATCTCTTGACAGACAGTGTCCACTGTTGATCCATCCACCCAGGTTCAACTGGGGGTAATCTGGGACACTCCTCTTCAACTTCACCTGAGGCCAGAGTCACAAGTGATTATCACGTTGAGGCCAATAATACAGCCTAAATCTACATCCCAAATGGCACCCTATTCCCTATGTACTACAAAGGGAATAGGATGCCATGTGGGACAAAGACTAAGAATAACCTGGATCTAACGTTATCTAATCTGGTCCCGTATTCATAAAGCATCTCAGAGTAGGAGTGCTGATCTAGGATCGTGCCCCGGTTGTCCATGTAAATCTTATTCATTGTGATCTAAAAGGTTCAACTGATCCCAGATCTGCACTCATACTTTGAAAGGCTTTATAAATACAGGCCCTGATCACACCTGGAAATCTTTTACACACATCTGCATCCTTTTAGCCTGAGTGCCAGCTCTTTGTGCTATCATGCCAACTCCTTGTCACTCATCATCATGCCACACATGTTTGGCTTGACACAGACAGGAATGGAGTTTGCAAGAGTACAAACAGATTTGTGACCAGGCTAACATCCTTCTGCATCAATGCATGATTTAAAAGTGTAAGATTGGAGTTTTGAACATCTCAGTTTTACAACCAGTTTTACCCGGATGGTATTTCCTATTTGATAAAGCTGTAGAGGAAGGACCCTCCGATGACACAGAGAATGACACAGCAACACATGATCATCATCTGCTTCTAAAGGGCGGAAGACAGAATGAAAGTATTAAAGAAAGACAGAGGATGCGAGAGAGGAAGAGGACACAGAGGAGGAAGTGGAGGAGGAAGAAATATAAAGAAACAATGAAGGGAAGGGAGAGAAGAAACAGAACGAGAAAAAACTCAGAAAAACGAAAGGGAAAATTGACCTGAGCATAGAGAAAACATAACCCAAGATAAGTATTTCGAGACTAAATGTGTCATTGCAGGTTCTGAAGTTTTAAGAGATTCTTTGCATCAGTGAGAATGCTGAACCCCCTGTAGCAAGACAGTAGATTTAGGGTGCGTCCCAAATGGCACCCTTTTCCCTGTATAGTGCAGTACTTTCCTGTATAGTGCAGTACTTTCAAAAGCAATGCACTATGAAGGTAATAGGGTGCCATTTGGGACAAAGCCAATGTATCCCTTCTCCTGTATGAACCAAGGTGATAGGTAATAGGTCTATGGTCCGGACTGAAGTGGACCTATAAACAGGACGTTTCAGCCGTAGAAATAGAATCACCTATTATGGCATCATTGACCTGAATGGGGACGGCCATTCTACTCATTCTAATTCTATGGTTTCAGCCCCACTCACCCTACGGGCCTCCTGCTGAAATTTGGCTGCTTTCTTGGTGTCTGCAACCGCCCGCTCTACGAAGCCCACCGATTGGTCCATGTTGCTCTCAATCTTGTCAATCATACCGCCCTTTGAAGGGGGTGGGCGGAGCGGAGTGTTGGGAGAGGCACACACAAACAGCGGTCAAAAGCAGTGCACTATGTAGGGAATAGGGTGCCATTTGGGATGCACACTAAAAGGTGTGAAGGGTTACCTGGTTCTCCACCAGCATAGCAATGTCCACGAACATGTCATGAAGCTCTTTGATGCTGCTCTCCAGCCTCACAATGTCTTTGTGCCGCGCCTCAATCTCATTCAACGCCTGCTTCGATATGCCCGACTCCATGATCTACAAAACACATAGGAGAGGATATACACAATGGTTTAACACCCACACATAGGAGAAGATATACACAACGGTTTAACACCCACACATAGGAGAAGATATACACAACGGTTTAACACCCACACATAGGAGAAGATATACACAACGGTTTAACACACACATAGGAGAGTATACACACAACGGTTTAACACACACACATAGGAAACGATATACACAACGGTTTAACACACACACATAGGAGAAGATATACACAACGGTTTAACACACACACTCGCAAGCATGCACGAACAAACATACACTCACAAGCATTTTTGCTTGTACACACCCACACTCACAAGCATTCTCGCTTGTACACACACACAATCACAAGCATTCTCGCTTGTACACACACACTCACAAGCTTTCTCGCTTGTACACACACACTCACAAGCTTCCCGCTTGTACACACACACACAAGCTTTCCCGCTTGTACACACACACACACACACACACACACACACACACACACACACACACACACACACACACACACACACACACACACACACACACACACAGACAGAATTACCCCTGCGGTGAAGACGGCTGCGTTCCCTCCCTCCAACATCTCCTCCAGCTCCTCGTCGGTTGTTGTTTTTCCCGCTGTGGAATGGAGATTTCACAGAAAAGGGTTAATAACATGTATGAAAGGGTTAATAACATGTTTGAAAGGCTTAATAACAAGTTAATAACATATAACAGGCCCTTAATGCTGGCATAGAATAAACTAATACATGCCATCAAAAGCAGATCTGGGTTTCAAATACTTAACAAATACTTCAAATACTTTATCTGTGTCTGTTAGCGCTTGCCTGGCTTAATAAACCAGAATAGAAAATGAACAAAACTGCAACCCTGCCCAACTCCAGGCAGATTCAAGCAAACACTCAAAGTATTTGAAAGTATTTTCCAAGTATTTGCACTGGTAAAGAGCACTGTATTTGCTTGAGTCTGTCTGTGATAGGTTGAAACATGCACTCCCGTCTTCAACTTAATGCAACTTGGGCCTGGATTTTTTCCTGACAATTGACTTGTCCAGGAACAAAAATCCTGGCCCTAGTTATACCAGGTATCTTGTCTCTACGACTGGCATCAGACTCACTGATCTCCAGCTGCCGCGCGATGCGGCCTTTGCTCTTGTCTCTAAAGTCCGTCTGAGCCTCGTTGTACTTGGTCATCACCTCCACAAACTTCTTGGCCAGGATGGCATGCTGGGAAAAGGTGAAGATGGGTAAAGAGGTTGTTATGGTAACCAGTGGGAATGAAACCCGAGTCTCCAACCCCGGTCTCCAACAGGAACAACGATGGGGACATGACTGACGTGCAAACCGATAGCGTTAAGGGTTTGGTTGAGGTTAGTTTGTTTCTTAAAGGGTTACCTGAGACTTCCGAATCCTCATGTCTGCTGACGACCGTTCATCTGTGTTTGTCTCAAGTTGCTTCTCGATACCTGCCAGGGATGGGAACATGCAACCGTTACCATGATTACGGCCATCGACAACAACAACAATAACTACTATGGTATTGCCGTCCACGGCATTGAAAAAACACCTTATCTTGACAGGAAAACTACATTTATACAATTTGATGACTGTTGTGTTGGTCGTCAGAATACGGTTGGTCGTCAGAAAGACTGTGGGTAAGATATGGTGCATTTAATATTTAAAGGGAAGGACTTACTCTTTAGTTTGTTGCGAGCGGTGCCGGCTGCTTTCTTGATGTCGTTGGTGACTGCCTCCAAATCATCTTGCGTCTCTGGATGAACACAGAGAAAGGAGAAAAGAAGAGAGGTTGTAACATAGAAGTATCAACAAGCCACAAAGGATGAACAATATGGAATGGAAAGAAAGGGGGTGAGATAACAAAGAGATGAAGAGCGAGAGAGTGCAGGAGAGAAAGAGAGAGAGAGAGGGACATAGAGAGAGAGAGAGAGAGGGGGATTGAATGATGGTGATTACTCTGCTCTGATGTAGGGGCGGAGAGGATGGTAGAGTACAGCTTCTTTGCTTGCGCCACACTCTCATCTATCTTATCGATGCTGCTGCGAATCTCCTCAATCTGAGACAGAGACAGGCAATGATGACACACTGGTGAACACACACGCACAAGCACACACACACATCAGGAGTACGGTCAGAAATACCTGGGCGAAGAAGTCATCCATAAAGGCTTGGTTCTCCACTGGAATCTCCACATCGTCCCCAGCCACATCACTTTTCTGTTGACACACACACAGCCAGCAGAGTTGTTGTGGTGGTGCGTTTGTGGTGAGATAATCACACTCACAGGCTTTTTTAGTGGTTCTTACGTCAGTGAAACAATGTGATTTAAATCCACTGTAAAGTTTTGTTTAAAAAATTACCACACAGAATAAGGCTTGCGGTGCACATAAACTACAATGAATAGCCAGTACATCGATAACCTTGAGACCTTGGAAGAGGTGCAGGAAATTAGGAGAAAACAACCCTTTCATATTTCCTTACTCAACCCTTCTGGTCCCCTCTCTCTACCCACCCACCTCCATTTGTAAAGCACCACCAATAAACAAGTGCACAGCCTAAATATCATCACACCCCAATTAGGCCTACCTACTTCCAAGAATAACTTAATACTATAATGTTTATTAGCGCAATGTTCAACTAGACTATTTATGCTTTTCTAGGCCTGAAAATGGGATCAACAGTTGATCGAACGTTGTGGTCAAACCGCTCATCCGGAACCAACTGCATCTGGTGCGCAAAAACAGACACGTAAATCAGATACTTCCCCAAAAACAAACGAGTAAATCAGATACGTCCCCCATCCATATTATATCATTCTATATGATTAGCAACGGTTATATGTTAAGCTAATAGCAAGCAAGGCCATGAAAACATGAACAAGTGTATAAAAAGACTAAGCTTACCGCCTTCAACTGTTCCAATCGGTCCTTCATCTTCAAAACTGTGTCACAATCTCTAAACTATCAAAAAGAGATATTCTAATCTACAACCACTAATTAAACGGTTACCAAATTAGACCATTACAATTTATTAGCCTACTGATGAATCCAGTGATTTGTCCGAAAATAAATTTCAAAGTTAGTTGTAAAAAGATTTAGTAGGCTAAATGGTCATTAGAATATGGTAATCAAATAAAAAATAGCAATCGTTTTTTTTAATTTTTTTACAAAATGTCTGTTCAATATGGCTGCAGCAGCGTCTCCAACCTGTAGTTTTACTAAGCATATCCTCTCAAAGAGGATTAGAGCAACAGTTGTGTAGAGGGAGAATAATCTCTCCCTCTCTGATCAATGGCATGCGTAAAAACGTTTACGCATGCAAAGTAAATATCACGCATGCTCTCTGTTTTGGGCACACTACTCAAACAAATAGGATTCTCAAATGCAGTGGTTTAAAGTACTACTTAAGTCGTTTTCTGAGGTATCTGTATTTTACTTTATTATTCATATTTTTGGCAACATACTTTTACTCCACTACATTCCTAAAGAAAATAATGTACTTTTTACTCCTTTCATTTTCCCTGAAACCCAAAAATACTCCTTACATTTTGAATGCTTAGTAGGACAGGACAAGTGTCTAATTCACACACTTATCAAGAGAACATCCCTTGTCATCCCTACTGCCTCTGATCTGGCAGACTCACTAAACACAAATGTTGAAATGTTGAACTGTGCCCATGGCTATCCTTAAATTAAAAAAAACAAGAAAATCATGTTGTCTGGTTTGCTTAATATAAGACATTATAAATGGTTTATACTTTTGATACTTAAGTACATTAAAACCAAATACTTTTAGACTTTTACTCAAGTAGAATTTTACTGGGTCACTTTTACTTTAGTCATTTTCTTTTAAAGTATCTTTACTTTTACTCAAGTATGAAAATTGGGTCCTTTTCCCACCACTGCTCAAATGCAATGTGTTTAGAGGTTTCTAATACAATCAGTTGTTTCATTAAATCTTTGGGCGGACTGAAACTGACTATGATGGTGAGAACTTTTAGCTGACAAAGGCTTAGTCTTTGAGCAGTGGGTTGTTTCTAACATTTTACAGGGTCCTGGTGTCATGATGTCTGAGAAAGCTGAAACGCAAAATGTATCTGACAGGTAGTATATACTACTATACTGCTCATCTGTCATCTACTTTAAATGATAAACCTCCCACTCAATTTTTCTTCTCCTCCATTCGGTTCCTCTCTTTTGCTCAGGTTTCAAGGCACACAGAAAGTAATTGGTTTGGCTGCACAACTTATCATTCCATCACCCTTGGACTGAGATGTAGATCAAATTAAAAAGTTTGTTTTATTCATTATTAGTCCCTTTTTGAGCTATATAAGTAGCTAAGTAGCCTTGTCCAAGCCAGAACGGCATGAGCCTATCTACTGTTTCTGTAGCGTGAGGCTTTTGATGTATCGTTTAATACAATACGCTAGGTTAGAAGCAAACCTAGCGCAAGACAGCCTGTAGCGTAACACCCTACACAAAGAACAATTCCACACACAGACATGGGGGAAACAGACGTTAATATACATTTAGTCTGATGAGGGAATGTGAACCAGGTGTGCGGGAAAACAAGACAAAACAAATGGACAATGAAAGGTGGAGCGGCGATGGCTAGAAGACTGGCGACGTCGACCGCCAAACGCCGCCCGAACAAGGAGAGGTACCGACTTTATCGGAAGTCGTGACACCCAGTTTATACCAGGTAGAATGGCCAGGACATGGGAGAAAGGCCTTGACCTTCCCAGAGACCCGTTTAGGTTCTAAAAGAACAAGGGGAGAACAAGGGAGAGATTAAAAGGACGGATATGAGAGAGGGGCTCCGTCCATATACTCACAGGGCTGGTTTCCCAACCACATGAAAAAGAAACTACAGTTTACTATAGAATATTACAGTACTTACTATAGAATCCCATAGTAAACTGTAGAATACTATACTACACACTGTTGCATCCCTCGAGCATGTGTAGTACTTACTATAGAATGTTGTAGTATACTGTAGAATACTATAGTAAATACTACATTATTATCCACACAAAAAAAACACTGTTGTAAATAGTACAGTATATTCCGCAAAAACACTACACTTTTTAAAACTATAGTAAATACTACACTATCTTATTTGCATATAACCTGCCCATTTCCCTCACCCATATCGCAATTTTTTTCCACCCATAAGTGAGAAACCTACATGCCAAGTATATACCAAATATTGTGTTCCGTACAGGTTATAGAAAATTAGCTCTTAGCTCTTATTTCTCCAGTAGGTTTCCTGAAGGAGAAAGCCTCGACTTCTATGTCAAAGATAATAAAACAAAAACTACAGTAAATACTACAGTATACTACAATCCACAAAAACACTACGTCAATTACTATAGTATATACATTTACATTTTAGTCATTTAGCAGACGCCCTTATCAAGAGCGACTTACAGGAGGAATTAGGGTGAAGTGCCTTGCTCAAAGGCACATCGACAGATTTTACTACAGTATATATACTACAATTAACTGTAAATACTACAGTAAATAAAACAGTATACTACAGTAAATACTACAGTAAAGTCAGCAACAACGCTACAGTGAATACCATAGTATTTACATGTATACTATAGTACATATTTTCTTATGTGGACAGACACAGAACTTTACATGGTTATTCTAATTTGAGCATGCTTTTCAGTTCAGGATTAGGCTTATTCTGGGTCAGGGTAACCAGCCCTCAAAATATATCTTCTATTGAGAGAATCTACATCAGTCACTGTGGTGTTGAGATGATGAGGGAAGGCTACTGTACCGGTGGAGTTTAGGGCATTGAGTACCATGGCAGACACCCCGAGTAGCATCATGGCCAGAATGGGTTCATCATGGGATCATGGGATCTTCACTTCTCTTCAGCTGTTGGGAAAAGAGCAATGTTATTATATGTATTTTTTAAATGAAACTGGGAGTTCTGATCTGTGGGGGCACGCAAACAGACTCCGGCACACTCAGAGACAAATGAGAGAGAGGTGCATTTTCTCATAACAGAATAAAATATTTGGGTTTTACCTTGAGGTATGTAAATGTCAACGTCTTTTTCCTCTATTCTTGCTTCTCCTTGCTTCAGATGCTCTCTTTCACTCAGCTCTGCTTCCTTATATACCTATTCCATACCTCTTAATCTCCATCCTAATCTCAGATGTATTTCCTCTTTTCTGCTGTCTCAACCCCTTACACATAAAAAGTTGCAACCCCTCTGGGTTTGTCTAGACAGTATGTGCAATCCCTGGGTACAGTTGTCACCCTTTCACTTTTCAACAACAAAAACTCCAGTTATTTGTTTTACTTGTCCCATTGAAAAACAATATCTACAGTAATGTATCACCAAATGAAGCATTCCTACACCATTCCTCCCTTCAATCAAACATGGGAGAGTTTCGATAACGCTGTGGGGTTGCTTTGATGCCTCTGGTACTGGGGGCCTTGAACATGTTCAAGGCATCATGAAATCAGCAGATTATCAAGGGGTTTTGGAGTGGAGTGTTCAACCCGGTGTCCAAAAACTAGGTCTCCGTCAAAGGTCGTGGGTATCCAGCAGGACAACGAACCCAAGAACATAAAAAAGCACCCAGGAATGGTTCAAGAAGAAACACTAGACTGGAGTGGCCAGCAATGAGTCCAGATCTGTGTCCCATTGAAAACTTACGACGAGATCTGAAAACAGCAGTTGGTCAAAGGCAACCATCAAATATTGAAGAATTGGGAGCAGTTTGCAGCTGAAGAGGGAGCAAAATTGCCAGTAGAAAGGTACAGGAAGCTCATTGAGGTCTACAAGAAGCATTTGCCGGCAGTTATGCTGACCAAAGGCTGTGCAACCAAGTACTAGTAACGGGTGATAATAATTCTGTCAATGCTATTTGTTTTTATTTTCTAAAATTTGCTAAACAGCCATTGCAAATTGTAGACCCCCCCCAAAACCAAAAAAATGGTTCTGCAATGTGGAAATAAGAAATAACCAGGTGTGGAGACAAATGTATTTTCAATTTCAACTTATTTTAGACAGAATTATGAATTATTCAAGAAAAGTGCAAGGGTACCAATATATCAGGCCACAAAATGTTCATCCTGTCTGCTGGTTGTTTCAAAAGAGAGCAACTTGTCAAGACAACTTTTCATGATAGAACAAAACATGAGAAAAGTACCTATTGCCTTCAGAAAGTATTCACATCCCTAGACTTTTTCCACAGTTTGTCGTGTTAAAGCCTGCATTTAAAATGGTTTAAATTTAGGTTTTGTGTCACCGGCCTACACACAATACCCCATAATGTCAAAGTGTAATTATATTTTAGAAATGTTGACAAAAAAAATAAATATGAAAAGCTGAAATGTCTTGTCTTGAGTAAGTGTTCAACCCCTTTATGGAAAGCCTAAATAAGTTCAGGTGTAGAAATGTGCTTAACAAGTTACATTACATGGACTCACTCTATGTTCAATAATAGGGTTTAACATGGTTTTTGAATGACTACCTCATCTCTGAACCCCACACACGCAATTATCTGTACGATCCCTCAGTAGAGCAGTGAATTTCAAACACAGATTCAACCACAAAGACCAGGGAGGTTTTCTAATGCCTCACAAATAGCACCTATTGGTAGATTGGTCTCAAAAAATGTTTACAAAAAAAAAAGACATAAAATATATTTCTTTGAGCATGGTTAGCATGGTGTTCACTGGAGGCTGCTGAGGGGAGGACGGCTCATAATAATGTCTGGAATGGAGCCAATGGAATGGCATCAAACACATGGCAACCATGTGCCTGATGCATTTGATACCATGCCACCTATTCCGCTCCGACCATTACCACTTCCTGTGGTGAAGTTATTAATTACATTTTGGATGGTGTATCAATACACCCAGTCATAACAAAGATACAGGCGTCCTTCCTAACTCAGTTCCCGGAGAGGAAGGAAACCGTTCAGGGATTACACCATGAGGCCAATGGTGTATTTAAAACAGTTTAATGGATGTATCAATAACATTGTAGTTATTCCACAATACTAATCTAAATGACAGAGTAAAAAGAAGGAAGCCTGCACAGAATAAAATATTCCAAAACATGCAAAAGGCCCTAAAGTAAAAATGGAAAAAAAATGTGGCAAAGAAATTAACTTCATGTCCTAAATACAAAGCGTTACGTTTGGGTCAAATCCAACACAACATCACTTAGTAGCACTCTTCATATTTTCAAGCATTGTCATCGGCAAGGAATAGGGAGTTTTTTGGGGGATAAAAATAAACGGAATAGACCTAACCACAGGCAAAATCCTAGTGGAAAACCTGGTTCAGTCTGCTTTCCAACAGACATTGGGAGACAAATTCACCTTTCAGCCAGATAATAACCTAGAACACAAGGCCAAACATACACTGGTTTCTTACAAAGACGGCATTGAATGTTCATGAGTGGCCTAGCTTTATTTTTGACTTAAATCCACTACAAAATCTATGTCAAGACTTGAAAATGGCTGTCTAGCAATGATCAACAGCCAACTTGACAGAGCTTGAAGAATTAAAAAAAGAATAAAATGTGCAAATATTGTACAGCTGTAATCGCTGCCAAAGGTGATTCTAACATGTATAGACTCAGGGGTTTGAATACTTATGTAAAAACATGTTTTCACTTTGTCATTACAGGGTGTGTAGATGGGTAAGAAAGAAAAAAATATATTTAAATCCATTTTGAATTCAGGCTGTAACACAAAATGTGGAATAAGTCAAGGGGTATGAATACTTTGAAGGCACTGTATATTACAAATAGTACAAATGGATTATTGTACACAAATATGTATTCATGTATTTACTATACAACTTTGTTGTGGAACCAGTACATTTTCAATCCCTGTCAACCACACCACAGGCACCTCTGAAGAATAAAATGCTGTCAAACATCAGTCAGGTAGTCCCACAAGGAAGTGAAATGTGCTTTTTGCTAAATTCCAGTCACGCACCCATTTTGTTCACATGAATTGATACAGCAAATAGTTTATATTCAAATACTTTTTATTTAGTGTGATTTCATATCACCCTTAGTCAGTATCGTACAGCGAGCGAACAAAGTCTTTCATTTGTATGTTCTATATTCTACTTCTGTTTGTCTCTACTGAAATCTTCACGCTACCAGAGACACATTTTCAGTTTGAAACACAAAAACAAAACATTGGGGGGGCTTTTACAATTAAAGGTCAAGGGTTAAGGTCAGCAATAGGCCACACCCCCAGAACACCGAAGAGGCCAGAGAGAGGTCACAGGTTAAAGGTCATCGTCTTCATCTGGGAGCGCTGTTTCTGCGGCAACCTGGAGGTGTGAGGGAAAATTGTGTATTCATTATTTTTGTCACCTGTAAAACTAAATACTAGTATGCAAGTTCCTGATGTAAATAAATACAATTTCAATAAAGAACACATTAAACACTGACCCAGTATGGCGTGTGCGACTTCTGCATGTGTGTGTTCTGCATGCGTGTCCCCTGCATGTGTGTGTGTACGCTTTCTGCATGCGTGTGTGTACTCACTTTAAGGTCGTTCTCGTACTGCGCGGCCAGGGAGGCGTCCATGACGACCTCCGGGGGAGCGAGGGCAGGCATCTCCACAAACTCCAAGTTGGGGTCTCCTACCAGCTTCCTGGCCAGCCACAGGAAGGGCTTCTCAAAGTTGTAGTTACTCTTGGCTGAGATGTCGTAGTACTGATGAGGTGGAGAGAGAGTCTTGATTAGGTATAGTCTCATATCTCTCACATATATATATATATATATGTATGATAAACGCTATTGTCGCTCTCCCATCTAATTTTTTTTTACCAGGAATGGAGAAACACTGCAGACACAAAGTACTCCAGCTGAGGAATATAGACTTGTACAGACAGGTGTGGTAGTTGGCAGGTACAAAACACTATCTAAATGTGTCTGCGTTGGGTTGCCACGGTTACCTGAAGGTTCTTCTTGCGGTGGAACACGATGCTCTTGGCTTTGACCTTCCTGTCCTTGATGTCCACCTTGTTGCCGCACAGGACTATGGGTATGTTCTCGCAGACGCGCACCAGGTCGCGGTGCCAGTTGGGCACGTTCTTGTAGGTGACGCGAGATGTCACGTCGAACATGATGATCGCACACTGGGCTGGAGAGAGATAGGGGACAGAAAAGTAGAAGAGGGAGAGTGATTGAGTGAATCAGATAATCATTAAATGTGTGGTGCCCGTAATCATCCGAGTCATTTTGCACCAGAGGGTAAGATTGTGTAGAGATCTGAGGTCAGGATGTGACCTACTCTGTATGTACTACAATACACAGACATGTGACCCACACAAATGTGACGTACCCTGTATGTAGTAGCCATCTCGCAGCCCCCCAAACTTCTCCTGGCCGGCTGTGTCCCAGACGTTGTACTTGATGGTCCCTCGAGTGGTGTGGAAGACCAAGGGGTGCACCTCTACTCCCAGAGTCGCTACAGGGGGAAGAGGAGGGGGAGCGAAGGGCAGGTCAGCCATGGTTCAGGGATGTAGAAGGGTTTCAACTCTTGTATGGATAGCATATTTTTCCATCATGCTACCCTTGCCTGCAAACTCAATTTCCCTCTGGAGAGAATTAAGTCTGATTATTGATTGAAGGTATGGTGGGGTTATGAAGGAGAAGAAGCAGAAGACGGCAAAGAAGAGGTATGTAAAGCTGAGAGAGAGAAGAGGGAGAGAGGACTGTCTGGATTCTAAGAAACTCACCAACGTATTTCTTCTCAAACTCTCCTGTTAAATGCCTCTTCACGAAGGTGGTTTTTCCTGTGCCTCCATCTCCACACAACACTAGCTGAAACACGGACAGTAATTAAACAACACATTGGTTAAAAGGAATAGCAACTAAACACCAATGTACTACTGGTTAGTGCTAGACGAAGGAACAATCCAAATGAGACCTGTATTTTATATTAGTCAGTTGAGAACAAATTCTTATTTACAATAATGGGCTACTTGTAATAGCCACCCCCCCGCAAACCCTCCCCTAACCCGGACGACGCTGGGCCAATTGTGCGCCACCCTATGGGACTCCCGATCACGGCCGGTATTGATACAGCCCGGGATCGACCCCGGGTCTGTAGTGACACTTCTAGCACTGTGATGCAGTGCCTTAGACTGCTGTGCTACTCGGGAGACCAAACAATATAGGTCTAGTAGACTACTTTTGACCAGAGTCCTATGGGCCCTGGTAGTGCACAATAGATGGAGTTGGGTGACACAAGACACAGTCAGAGACTCACCTTAAATTGTACATCTGGTTCTGCCATAGCGGTCTGTTCTATGTGTTGGTGTTTACACGCTGAAATAACAAGAGGAGAAGAAGAACAGGTCATCAATTGGCAGTGTTTGTGTCCCACCCTTTTCCCTTTACAGTGCTGCTCAAAAGACAGCATCAATCATCAATATTAGAAGCCACAAAGGGTGCTGCTGGTGTGATGTGGCGTCACAACAATACCTGGCAAAAGTGACAACAAACAGACAACCATGTCCTATTAGTGTTAACTACTTGAGTAATTGACATATTATTCAGTTACTGATGCTTGGTTGACATGACCGTCTTGGCACTAGGAAAGCAATTTGAATGTGTTTTGTTTGAGACAAGGTGGAGAGGGGCTGAAAAACCAGCCTGGACTCAGACTAGGCGTAACATTGTAAACATACGTCCAGGACGGTAATGCGTTCTGCAGACAGCACCACCCTCTGGAGAGCTTTGCTGTTGTGGGCGGTGCAGTTGGCGTACCAGGCGGTGATACAGCCCGACAGGATGCTCTCAATTGTGCATCTGTAAAAGTTTGAGGGTTTTAGGTGTTTAGCCAAAATTCTTTAGCCTCCTGAGGTTGCAGAGGCGCTGTTGCGCCATCTTCACCACACTGTCTGTGTGAGTGGACCATTTCAGTTTGTCAGTGATGTGTACGCCGAGGAACTTGAAGCTTTCCACCTTCTCCACTGCAGTCCCATCGATGTGGATAGGGGGTGCTCCCTCTGCTGTTTCCATGATCATCTCCTTACTTTCCTGGCACCACACTCCCAGAGCCCTCACCTCCTCCCTGTAGGCTGTCTCATCATTGTTGGTAATCAAGCCTACTACTGTTGTGTCGTGTGCAAACTTGATGATTGAGTTGGAGGAGTGCTTGGTCACGCAGTCATGGGTGAACAGGGAATACAGGGGGGGGCTGAGCACGCACCCTTGTGGGGCCCCAGTGTTGAGGATTGGTGAAGAGGTGTTGTTAACTACCATCACCACCTGGGGGAAACCCGTCAGGAAGTCCTGGACCCAGTTGCACAGGGTTGGGATCAGATCCAGGGCCTCAAGCTTGATGATGAGCTTGGAGGGTACTATGGTGGTGAATTCTGAGCTATAGTCAATGAAAAGCATTCTTATATTAGGTATGCCTCTTGTCCAGATGGTACAGGGCAGTGTGCAGAATGGTGGCGATTGCATCGTCTGTGGATCTATTGGGGCGGAAATTAAAGTGGGTCAAGGGTGGCAGGTAAGGTGGAGGTGATATGATCCTTGACTACTCTCTCAAAGCACTTTATGATGACAGAGCTGAGTGCTACGTAGTTCAATTACCTTTGCTTTCTTAGGTACAGGGACAATGGTGGCCATCTTGAAGCATGTGGGGACAACAGACTGGGATAGGGAGAGATTGAATATATCTGTAGAGACACCAGCCAGCTGGTCTGTGCATGCTCTGAGGACACGTCTAGGGATACCATTTGGACCAGCAGCCTTGCGAGGGTTAACATGCTTCAACGTCTTAATCCCGTCTGCCACGGAGAAGGAGAGCCCACAGTCCTTGATAGCGGGCCGCGTCGGTGGCATTGTATTATCCTCAAAGCGAGCGAAGAAGGTGTTCAGCCTGTCCGGAAGCAAGACGTCGGTGTCCTCGACAGGGCTGGCTTTCATTTTATAATCCGTGATTGTCTGTAGACCCTGCCACATACGTCTCGTGTCTGAGCCGTTGAACTGGGACTTAACTATGTCCCTATACCAACATTTAGCCTGCTTGATTGCTTTGCGGAGGGAATAACTACACTGTTTGTATTCTTCCATAATCCCAGTCTTCTTGCCCTGGTTAAATGCAGTGGTTCGCGCATTCAATTTTGTGCGAATGCTCCCATCTATCCCCGGTTTCTGGTTGGAGTAGGTTTTAATAGTCACAGTGGGTACAACATCTCCTATGCACTTTCTGATAAACTCATTCACCGTATCAGTATGCGTGTCGATATTATTTTCTGAAGCTACTCTGAACATATCCCAGTCCACGTGATCAAAATAATCTTAAAGCGTGGATTCCGATTGGTCAGACCAGCATTGAATAAGTCCTCACCACGGGTGCTCCCTGTTTGAGTTTCAGCCTATAAGAGGGGAGGAGAAAGATGGAATCGTGGTCCGATTTTGCGAATGGAGGGCCTTATATGCATTCTAGAAGCTAGTATAACAATGGTCAAGAGTTTATAGTGAAGTTCTTTGAGGGCCGTCGTGGTATCGGCTTGAGGGGGGATATAGACCGCTGTGGCTATTATTGATGAAAATTCTCTCAGGAGATAGTACGGTCGGCATTTGATTGAGAAATATTCTAGGTCGGGGGAACAGAAGAACTTGAGTTCCTGTTACACCATAAGTTGTTAATAATGTCGGCGTGATGTACTGAGAACCCAACTGGCTTTACAGAGTCAGACAGTATATCTTGAGAGAGCCATGTTTCCGTGAAGCAGAGGATGTTACAATCCCTGGTGTCTCTCTGAAAAGCCACTCTCGCCTTGAGCTCATCAACTTCATTATCTAGAAATTGGACATTAGCGAGTCCAAGTCAGACCAGAAGACAGCCTCGAGTACCTCTCCTCCGCCGGCATTGTTTTGGGTCAGCCTATGGAATAGGTTGCAAAGGGTCTGAATTTTTCCAGAAATTTTCCATGGGAAGTTAAGCCTGGGAATTTTGCTTAAATTCATCAAACAAGTTAGCTTATAACAGTGAACCTTTTTTTTGTGGGACACACAAGTCAATTCTAGGTCTTGTGGCATATTTTGGTTAAAGTATCCCGAATTCAATGGAATTGCAATCCTCTGCATGCACAGTGCATTCTTCCATCACATGTACAGCTGATTCTCAAGATCTTGCACACTAATGAGATGCTATTGAGCCCACACTACTACGCTGTCTGAGCCAAGGACTACATGCTTTCTGGTAAGTTTTGATTACAATACTCGGTGGGGTGAATATATTTTATACGACATACATGATTTTTTGTTAACTAGTAAATAGTAGCCTACAGCAAAGTGTGTTTAAATCATTTCTAACTTGTTAACAATTTCTGCATGTGTCTGTATGTAGCCTCGCTACTTTTATAGCCTCGCTACTGTATATAGCCTGTCTTTTTACTGTTGTTTTATTTCTTTACTTTACTTTCTTTACTTACCTATTGTTCACCTAATACCCTTTTTGCACTATTGGTTAAGTAAGCATTTCACTGTAAGGTCTACACCTGTTGTATTCGGCGCACGTGACAAATAAACTTTGATTGGATTTGCTAGTTCGTTTTTGTTACCATGTGAGTTTTAGTTTGATTGAGCCTGCTAACTGAGGAGTGTTAATTTACCTGTTTCCATACATGTTTCATTTTAAAACATTTATCTTACAAAGGAGTTGTTTAATCTAACTGCTTAACTATTTATCTGTACATGGAATTGTTTTTGGGTTTTCTAATCTTTACAGGAAAATGCCACGGGCACTATCTGATGTATGGAGACATTTCACTGCAGCTGATGTAGAATGAAAAGCTGTGTACATTTGCAAATACTGTGCCAAATCATATGTGAAGAATGCAACAAAGATGCAGAATCATCTGGCCAAGTGCATAAAGTTCCCTCAGCGCTCACAACAAGCAATCTCTGACTAAAGTCCCTCTACTTCTATTCGAGGTGACAATGATGAATCAGACACCTTATCGATTTGCAACAGCTCATGGTCCTCCTGGAATCAGAAGTGTAGTCAGGGAAAGAACGTAGTCAGGGAAATGCTGATGTTTTGCTCGAGCTGTGTATGCAACTGGTTCACCTCTGATGCTCACAGGCAGTGTGTATTGGAAGAGATTTCTGAATGTTCTTCGCCCAGCATACACCCCTCCAACCAGACATGCTTTATCTACTCATTTGCTGGATGCAGAGTTCAACAGAGTTCAAGTGAAGGTCAAGCAAATCATAGAGAACGCAGACTGTATTGCAATCAGCTCTGATGGGTGGTCGAATGTTCGTGGGCAAGGAATAATTAACTACATCATCTCCACCCCTCAATCAGTATTCTACAAGAGCACAGACACAAGGGACAACAAACACACCGCAGATGAGCTGAAGGCAGTCAATGAACTTGGACCACAGAAGGTATTTGCACTGGTGACAGACAATGCTGCGAACATGAAGGCTGCTTGGTCTAAAGTGGAGGAGTCCTACCCTCACATCACACCCATTGGCTGTGCTGCTCATGCATTGAATCTGCTCCTCAAGGACATCATGGCACTGAAAACAATGGATATACTCTACAAGAGAGCCAAGGAAATGGTTAGGTATGTGAAGGGTCATCAAGTTATAACAGCAATCTACCTCACCAAGCAAAGTGAGAAGAATAAGAGCACCACATTGAAGCTGCCCAGCAACACCCGTTGGGGTGGTGTTGTTGTCACCACCTCTCCTGTCTCCTGGAGGGGAAGGAGTCTCTCCAAGAAATGGCCATAGTCTGCCGATATGGACAGCACCATCAAGAGGATCCTCCTGGATGATGTATTTTGGGAGAGTGGTAAGCAGCCTGAAACTCCTGAAACTTATAGCAGTAGCCATTGCGCGGATTGAGGGAGAAAATGCCATCCTGTCTGATGTTCAGACTCTGCGTGCAGATGTAAGAGAAGAAATCCATACTGCTTGCCCACTGACCAATACAAAGGTTGAAAAATTGGTGGCCATCCAGGCAAATGTGAGGCTTTTTGAGCCTGACAACGAGCCATCTACAACGAAGTTGGAAAGTGACAGTGAAGATGAGGCCTCAGAGTCTGCTGTTCAAGAGGTGGACATTGAGGAGGTCCAGGGAGAAGGCATGTAAGCCCGAGGAAGACAACCAAAGCTTTAGTTTCTAGACTATCATTTTACAGATAGATGTATGTTGAAAACGTTTTTGGGAGTCAAATAATTTAATTACGGTTCAATTCGTAACTAAATTGTTTTAAAAATTTATATTGGAAGGATTTAATCATTTGCAATTATGTCTACTTATGATAAGTTAAAATGCTTCTGTTTCTGTCTCCATATGATATGGTAAATATATCCAATGCAAAAAATCTACATTTAAATGGTATTAATATTCATTTGCATACATTTCCGTTAATTCCCATATATTCCCACGGAAAGTTTCCACCTCTGAATATTCCCCAAAATGTGTAACCCTACTCTGGAATAAATTAAATTGCCCTGGGGAGAGAAAACAAAGGAGCCGCTTCAGGGAAGTCATAATGCTGGAAGTTCTGGTGAGGTACCGCCGCTCTTATATCCAATTGTTCTTCCCAGGTGTATGTAATGACACAAAACAATTCCTGAGCTAAATAGCGTAAAAAAATAGTACACGAACAAACAAAATAGTGGAGAGTTTGGTAAGAGCCAGTTGGGATGCTGCCATCTCCGTCAACACATCATCGGGACTTTTTTGGGGCAACAATTAAAACGTTTGCGTATTAAATATATTGAACAAGAATATAAACGCAACAATTTCAACGATTTTACTGAGTTACAGTTCATTTAAGGAAATCAATCAATATTTATGACACCTTGAGTCTGGACCAGCCCCCCCTCCAAATACGGACATTTCTATTAAAGAAAAATGCACCCGTCATACGAATACAAATAATGTTGATCTTTAAAAAACGGCCATTATATCTACCGTTTCCATTACAAGTTGCAATGATTTTATTTGCAACATTTTCTCGAACGAACCTGGGCCAATAGAAACCTGCCTACTGTTGCCTTATGGAAGTGGTCCAACTGTATACACCGTTTTGCTGCAGTTATAGCGTGCTATAGTTACATATGCAATAAGTCCAGTCAAACCGCCTACCCCCATATTTAGCGGACTACAGCACCTTTTCACGAGGCTTCGCGTCACGCTTGGTCCAGTACCTAACAACTTGTTTTTACGAAAATGTACCAAAACAAAACTGTTGCATTTACAACCCCGCATGACCATGATGCACTGATAAATCTCAGCTCGAGCGAAACAAGTCGATATGCTAACGTTAGCCACCGTGAACCAACGTCTTCTCTGACTATGCTAACAAGCTATACAACGTTAGCTAGCTAAATAACATAATTGTAAACTTTGAATAGGACGAGGCACGAGTGTCAATACAATAATTCTCATTCTGTATTCAGATCTTTGAATTGATGTCTGTGTTTTGACATGGCTGAGTAAATTTCGAATATTTAAAAAAATCTTACGTCCACACTTACCCCCACGGTTTTGGATGGGACAGTTAGCTAAGTGCTATTGGCCTTCGATTAATTTGGCTAATGTATGTGACGCTTTTGTGTCTATCACGTGATCTCTGACGGTCAACAGAGAAGGTTGTTGATGGTTTTATCAAAGACAGTACAATATGAGTATAGGCAGAAACTGCTTCTCCAATAGACGGGTTGTTTGTTAAGCAACAAAACCGCCAGGGTTGGCCTAGATTGTTGACAACATGTAAACGACACTGAGTGAGTGTACAAAACATTAGGAACACCTTTTCCCACGACAGACTATCCAGGTGAAAGCTATGATCCCTTATTAATGTCACTTCAAATAATGTAGATGAAGGGGAGGAGACAGGTTAAAGAAGGATTTTAATGCCTTCAGACATGGATTGTGTATGTGTGCTATTCATAATATGAATGGGCAAGACAAAATATTTAAGTGCCTTTGAACGGGTATGGTAGTAGGAGCTCAACAGTTCACACTCAACAGTTTCCTGTGTATCAAGAATGGTTCACCACCCAAAGTACATCTATCCAACTTGACACAACTGTGGGAAGCATTGGAGTCAACATGGGCCAGCATCCCTGTGGAACGCTTTCGACACATTACGAAAAAGTGCTATAGCGTTCCTGTAAGATTCCTATAAGAAACTATGTTTTGTATAATACCCTATAGTTATAGGGTATAGTATGCTATGACATATTATTTTGCTATGAAAATACTATAGAATGATTATAGGAGTATCTATAGT
The DNA here is from genome assembly GCF_045679555.1 of Salvelinus alpinus. Classification (NCBI taxonomy): domain Eukaryota; kingdom Metazoa; phylum Chordata; class Actinopteri; order Salmoniformes; family Salmonidae; genus Salvelinus; species Salvelinus alpinus. Next base: position 6,487,354 of record NC_092124.1, on the reverse strand, counting down.
ATGTAATTTTGACCTATAATAACTTTCAATAGTAATAAGATTTCAATGGTATAAATATTATGCAGTATCTCTATAGTATTCTTATGAATTTAAATAGCGTTCCTGCATTATTTTTTGTAGTATTCCCCTGAAGTTATTGAAAGCATTCCTATAGGCTATTCCTGTTGGGTTTGTAATAGTATTCTAATTGAGGTGATGAAAATTATCCAAGAAAAACATTTCCTGCAAGCAAAAACAGAAAGCTAACAAATATTTATTTTATATGCCAACATGGGTATAGCCAGGTTACTTTTAAAGTAGTGTGCATTTTTGGGATGGATACTTTAAATACATTACATCCATTAAAAACATGTGGCATCTTAGTAAAAACAGACCAGTAATATTAATGTTCATTTATTTTTTATTTAAAAAAAACATCTATTCCACTGAACATGTGGTTAACATGTACAATACAATATATAAGCGATGGCCCTTGCATCACTGATGTATGTCCCTGATAAGTTATCAATGTGTGATACTATTAGAATCACACAGATTCAATGACATACAACACACATTCTGTGATCTCCAACTATTACTCAAAACTAAATGCATGCGTTTTAACTGGAAGCTGCACGTCCCTAACATATCCTCACACTGGACGGACCTGAACTAAGGTATGTTGATGCTTTTCTTGGCCAGGTCACCATTGCAAATGAGAATCAGCTCAATAACATCAACCAGCTCACTAAAAAACAGCCATAACTAATCTCGCTCATAAGTGTTTGGCAGAAGGACAAGCCAGCCATCCACATAAATATATTTACACTTGATATCTTTTTTTTTGTCTCAACCTCAAATCAAATCAAATTTTATTTGTCACATACACATGGTTAGCAGATGTTAATGTGAGTGTAGCGAAATGCTTGTGCTTCTAGTTCCGACAATGCAGTAATAACCAACAAGTAATCTAACCTAACAATTCCACAACTACTACCTTATACACACAAGTGTAAAGGGATAAAGAATATGTACATAAAGATATATGAATGAGTGATGGTACAGAACGGCATAGGCAAGATGCAGTAGATGGTATAGAGTACAGTATATACATATGAGATGAGTAATGTAGGGTATATAAACATAAAGTGGCATAGTTTAAAGTGGCTAGTGATACATGTATTACATAAAGATGGCAAGATGCAGTAAATTATATAGAGTACAGTATATACATATACATATGAGATGAGTAATGTAAGGTATGTAAACATTATATTAAGTGGCATTGTTTAAAGTGGCTAGTGATACATTTTTACATAATTTCCATCAATTCCCATTATTAAAGTGGCTGGAGTTTAATAATGGGAATTGATGGAAATTATGTAAAAATGTATCACTAGCCACTTTAAACAATGCCACTTAATATAATGTTTACTCATCTCATATGTATATGTATATACTGTACTCTATATCATCTACTGCATCTTGCCATCTTTATGTAATACATGTATCACTAGCCACTTTAAACTATGCCACTTTATGTTTATATACCCTACATTACTCATCTCATATGTATATACTGTACATATATATATATATACATATATATACTGTACATACACTTCTCAACTTCACACCTTTTTTTGTTGATGAGACGCCTAGATTGCGGTTGATGAACATACTGTCAGCTTGAATTACATATGGTTGAACCACAACAATGGGAGTAGGTTGACATAAGCAGTTTGTTTGACAAATGCAATTCAGTCTAACAAAGAAAAATAACAGCAGTTGTGCACAACGTCCATTTTTGAACACGACTGAGGTATTATCCCTTTTTTCTGAGATTTGGTAGTTAGTTGTGTGATAAACAATCTGTTCATAAATGAATCGGCCTTATGTCTCCACAGGCTGGGACGAGACAGATCCGGTAATTAGTTATTCTACAGCAAGTTTTACAGAAGCTGTGAGGTGAAGAGGTACAGATTTTCCAAGAGTTTTAAGGGAGCCCGAGATTTTTTCTCCTTTCAGTCTCCTGTCTGCAAGCTTCGTAAGGAATATACCGAACTCTGACTCTGGGTGAAATCCTACAACGTTAGAGAATGTTTGGGAATGACTCGCCAAAGTAAGAAAAGCTTGCAAATTTGTTGTGGAACACACTGCGTCCCATGGAAAAGAGATTTCAAACTTCCATTGTTACCCTCAAATGTAAAACATGACGTTGCCCCGAGAGGCCGCCAATTCAGTACACTATCAGTAAGGTGGATTAGCTGATGACAATTGAAAGAAACATTTTCTTGTCCATATAATTCTTCCATTTTCTTGACAAAGAGGACTAAATAAATGTGAGCTACTCTAAGGTCACGCTGTGAAATAGATCCTTGAAGCAAAATATGCATGCTGAATGGCAGACAGTCATTGAATAAAACAGAAGAAATCCACAACACTCCGATGCTTTTCAAAATGTTCTTATATACAGTGATCGCGGCATTCTTGTGATTTCCTTTGGTGGCTTGAGATTTAGCAGTCGAGAGTCTAATTCTGTCATTTGTCGACCTATGTACCATGGATTCAAACAGTTGCATGTATCCTGTTTTTGCTTCCATTGTTCAACATTGTGTTTGGTTTTGTGCCTGACTACATGCATTCCTCGGCATAACTCTACAACTTCTGTCTCTTCGGTTGGACAACGGAAGCAAAAACAGTGTTGACAACTCCTTTACACCATTTTGCGGAATATCAGTGCGAGCATTATCCTTAAATTGATTGTGTGATCTTTCAATTTGGAGTTGTTGACTGTAAGGATCTTACATATCCTCTGCCTTTGGGGACAACTTTACCGGGGTGCAAGCACCAGTCACAACCATATTCACCATTGAATTGCTTACAGTAATGAAGAATTGGCCTGGCAATTGCATCTGAGGAACAAATCAAGGAGAAGACCTCTGTCCTCTTCAGAATCCCACTGTTCTCTCTCCAAATGTATGGGTTTCGGGCTAAATCGCAACATGAATCAATAAAAAGGTATCCATTCTGTGTTTTTCTGGGCCAAACCAAAGTCCTGCAACCATCACATTTTCTTTCCAATGTATGTAAGGCAGTTCATTTATGGTAAATTGAAGGGGCCAAACTGAGTAATTTGAGGAGTTAAAAATGGGTAATCCATCACAGTTCCAGGTTCATGTTAAATCATCAGCAGATAGCCTCTTCTCTTTCAGTAATCTTTGGTTCATCTTTCCATCCATGACATCCTCGATTTCATATTCTTCTTCCTTCACCGGTTTCCTCAAAATATATATTCTATGGTTCTCCAGTGTATCTCGCAGGTACAGGTATTGACAAAATTAAAACATTTTGTTTCTCTGATGAAGGACGTTACACAATGTGAGCAATTTGTGTCTTCGGGTTGCTTTCCTAAGTAATTTTGGCATTCATCACAAAAGAAATGAGAGACAGCTGTCAGGGCTGGATTACCCAAAAACATTTTGAAGAGATATTTAGATGTTGGAGACAAGCAAATTCAGCAAGGCAAGTAGGTCTATCAGGGCAGTTCCAGTCAGGTGATGACGCAGAACAAAGACCATTATTGCCATAAGGCATTGCCCTTTTGTTACTGATTCCCCAGGGTAAATCCTTTCTTCATTCTGAAAAGAGTTAGATGCAAAGTATATTTAGACATTTGATTAAGCCAGAAGGAAACATATAATAAATCTGCAAAGGTAGAACAGATTGCTAAGGCCTGAGAGTTGTGTGTGTTTGTGCACCTGACACTAACCATCTCAGGGGCATCATCATAGTCTAAATGATCAGAGCCAGGTTGATTGGGGTGTGTCAGGGGGTCCTAAATTAGGAATACATGGAGAAAACCAACACAGAACATTATGTAACTGAAATATTTGCTAGAATACATAACACTGACTTCACAAGGGTGAGGCTAAGAAACTGAATGTCTGTCTGTGTGTGTACCACATTTATGTGGGTACCTGATGTCCCCACATGTATACAGAAACCTGACAAATTGGACCTCGTGTGGACATTTGGCAAGTCCCCATGAGGGGAATTACGATTTTTGGCTTAGGGGTTAAGTTTAGGGAAAAACATACAATTGGATATAGTGTTAGAATTGGGGTTACTATTAGGTTTAGGCATTGCGGGTTAAGTTTAGAGTTAGGCATTAGGGCCAGGTGATTTTTAGCCTTAACATTTAGGTAATTGAGGTTAGGGTTAGGATCAGAGTTAGGGTTACGTTTAGGGCTAGGGAACATGTTTTTTTTGGGTCAAGTTTAGGTCTCAAGTCCCTACAAGGATAGAAAAACAAATGTGTGTGTGTGTGTGTGCGTGCGTGTGTTTGTGTACCTGACACTAACCATCTCAGGGGCATTATCACGGTCTAAATCATCAGAGCCAGGTTGATTGGGGTGTGTTAGAGGGTCCTATAAAAGTAACAGAGAAAACCAACACAGAACATTATCTAATGAAAATATTAGCTAGAATACATGACACTGACTTCACAAGGGTGAGGCTAAGAAACTGAATGTCTGTGTGTGTGGGTCAACATGGCTCTAAATAATCAGAGCCATGTTGATTGAGGTTTGTAACTAGCTAGCTAGAAACTAGATACTGTAAACAAACACTGTCAGTGTACCATCTAGCTAGCAAGTTAATTAGCTACTGTATCTAGCTAGCAGATATACAGCTAGTGTATACATACCAGTAACAGCATAGCATAAGCAATTGAACACACCAAACAGTAATATCGTTGTAGCTACATAAAAAAAATTATCTAGTTTTCTAGAGCTCACACCGAGCGAAGGCAATATAACAACAATACTTTAATATTCCTGCTTGACCTGGTCTGTCGAGGAAAAGGGAAGTTTTCATCACGCATCCATTTTTTTATATGGTCCCCTTATCACTCAGACTGGAGGCATTTCTTACTAAGCAAATGAGCTAATTGTTGAAAACTGCTTGCATCATGTCAACTGCTAATGAAACTGATTCCGTAGCTAGCTATAAAATAAACTTTGCGGCAAAGCATAAAAGGCGAAAGTTTAACAAAAAAAACTAGGTGCAAGCAAAGACAACGGTTTACTCTGTTTGCACTTTGCAAAATAGCAAAATATCACCAAACATGTATGCACTTGTGGATTTTTTTTGAAGAAGGTACATCAGAAATGGTTCCAGTGGAAAATATTAAAGAGTTTGATGGGATGTGCAACAATTTTAAGGAATGTATTGTTAATTGGCAGCGCACGGGAAAGAGAGATCCCGCCTATGTCATGGCTCTGGATGGTATTCTAACTAGCTAGCTACTCAGCTAATGACACAGTATAACGTAGCTATCTAACAATATATGGTTCATGTTATCAATCGTTAAACTTAGTTATAAAAAGTAATACAGCCAAGACATTGGCTATAACAATAACAACTAATGTAGCTAACGTTAGCTAGCTAAGGAGCTAGTTATAGCACTTAAGTTCACTAGTATGTGTAGGTAGCATGCTAACCACTGGCTAGTTAGCTGTTCGGCAGGCCGATCCACCAGCTAACTACCTGCTGGTTAGCACGAAAGCTAGCTAACACATACTAACTGGGCTGATTGCTTGGTAAACTAAAGGTAAATTAAAATAGCTTACTAGCTAGCTATATATTTTAAGTTGCAAACACAGCTTATGATATTATGGGGTGAGGGGGGTATGCAACATGATGAGTGATGTGAGCTTTGTGTGTTCCCAGACATCATGGCTAGTGGATCCACACCCATCTCCAAAACTCACAATGGTGAGAGAGGAAACACAATTTCTAACAGCGTGTGTGTTTGGTTTAAGCATGATGATCAGAATATGAGGAGTAGAGATTGAGAGTAAGAAATATGATTAGACCTTGGAAGGAGGTGGTTGAATGAATCTGTATCAGGGATGCAAACTAGTCACCTTTCGGCGAAATTCACTGTTTTGAATCCAAAATAGGTGACCTGCGTGATTTTTTTTTTTTTGCCTTCACCTCCCTTATCTCACCTCACTTGCTCACATTGTATATAGACTTATTCTTCTACTGTATTATTGACTGTATGTTTGTTTTATTCCATGTGTAACTCTGTGTTGTTGTATGTGTCGAACTGCTTTGCTTTATCTTGGCCAGGTCGCAATTGTAAATGAGAATGTGTTCTCAACTTGCCTACCTGGTTAAATAAAGGTGAAAAAAAAATCGTGTAGATCCGATGAGAAAAGTTTGGGAGGGGGAGGGGGGTTGGATCACTACTGGCTGTAAGCGAACGAGTGATGCGCGTTTGGAGCAATACTGGCTGTATCCAAGGCTCAGCCAATCGTTCACATAACAGAATGCAGCGCAGCACGTGACTGAAGAGAAAAGAGAGAACCAACTTGTTAGTTACAGCATCAGCACGCACACTGGAAAGACAGCATAGGGTAGAAAGGCAGTGACAGCAGCGCGTCCCCTGAACGATAGCGAAGAGGTAATGTTAGGTGAGAAGCCTGTCCACGAGACGGGTGAGAAGGTGATGAAGCATACTTCATGAGCTGTAACCGAAAAACAACTGGCATTTGGAAAGTTTGAGGTGAGGGAGAAAGTGTGGGGGAACAAGTATTAGCATTGCTAATCTTGCTAGCTGGATCGAATTCTCCGTTAGCTAGCCAGAGAAATGTTGAGCAACATAAGCCAACTCATCTGATCAAATAATTGAGTTTATGGTGTGAAAATTAGCTGGCTAATAAAGTCAGACAGCTAACGTTACAACATCAGGTGAGCTGACATTAGTAACCTAACTAATTCGCTATAGTATTAACTGGTATACGACTCCTTGCCGTTCAAGTTATAACACGTTAGTTGCTTACTGGACCCTGGAAATCTGTGTGAAATGTTAACTAGCTAACGAACAAACCACTATCTGTTAACTAATGTTTTCCCTCTACAGTATGTGGTTAATTTTTGGAATGAGAGAATTAGGTGAAAATGAGTGGATTCAGGGATCAAGTGGAGCTGGAGCTGGGCCTGGCTTATGCTGGATGCCACTATAGATGTGGAAGGAACACCAAACACTTTCCCTCTTTCTCACTTTTGCTGGCACATTGTAGAACAGATGTCCACAGGCAGAAAGTGTGTAATTTGCAGTGTAGCCCAAATATATTGTTTTTGTTGTGTTGAACTTGACAGTAACACATGTGTATGAGTGAGGGGGATTATCTTTTTTTGTGAACGTTATTTTTTGCACACATGTAGCCTTGTATAGTGTATATATATAATAGAGAAAAAATAGAATGCATGTTTGTTTCATTCTTTTCTACTTTAAGATGTTTTTTCCCCAAGTGCAATATTTATGTGTGTTTGGTCACAAGCATTCTATTATAAAGGCTGTCATGGCTAACTGCAATATTAGTGTATAGTTTTTCTCTCAAGACTTGAGTGTCATTTGCAGTAAAGTCTAGGCAACAAATAACATTGGATTGCTTTCTTTACATGTTTTAGCTGTGAGTTAGGTTCCCATTAACCACTTTATTTTACACACAGAGACAGATCATGTAGATCATATTCTTTGTTTAATTAGTTAAGACCTGCATTTCTCCCTAGAAGGGATTTTCTTCATTTTTCAGTGCAAAAAAAAAAGTGTCTTGGAAGACTAACGGGGCATTCATCAACCCGTTCGGCATGACGAGGTACTCATAATGCCCTGAGGTAGTACTGAACGCCGTCTTCCACTCGTCTTCCTCCCGGATACGCACCAGGTTGTAAGCGCTCCTGAGATCTAGTTTAGTGAAGAAGTGCGCCCCGTGCATTGACTCAATCGCTGTGGCTATGAGAGGTAGCGGGTAACTGTACTTCACAGTGATCTGGTTTAGGGCTCGATAGTCAATACACGGGCGCAGACCTCCCTCCTTCACAAAAAATAAACTCGAGGAGGCGGGTGAAGGGAAGGACCGAATGTACCCCTGACGCAGAGATTCGGAGACATATGTCTCCATAGCCGCCGTCTCCGCCTGTGACAGGGGATACACTGGGAAGTGTGGCGTCTACCTGGAGGTTTATCGCACAATCCCCCCTACGATGGGGTGGTAATTGAGTCTCCTTCTTCTTGGAGAAGGCGAGAGCCAAATCGGAATATTCGGAGGGAATGCGCACGGTGGAGACCTGGTCTGGACTTTCCACCGTAGTAGCACCAACGGAAACCCCTAAACACCTCCCCGAGCACTCTCGCGACCACCCCGTGGGAGCCCTCCGCTGCCATGAGACAGTGGGGTCATGACAGGCTAACCAGGGAAGGCCTAGCACCACGGGAAACGCAGGAGAGTCAATGAGGAAGAGACTGATTCTCTCCTTGTGACCCCCCTGCGTCACCATGCCCAGGGGAGCGGTGGCCTTCCTAATAAACCCTTACCCTAAGGGTCGGCTATCTAGAGCGTGAACTGGGAAGGGCACAGCCACTGGAACAATGGGGATCCCTAAACTATGAGCGAATGCTCTGTCTATAAAATTCCCAGCCGCGCCTGAATCGACGAGCGCCTTATGCTGGGAATGTGGGGAAAACTCAGGAAAAATGACATGCAAAAACAGGTGTGCAACAGAGGGCTCTGGGTGAGAATGGTGCCGGCTCACCTGGGGTGACGCTAGAGTGCCCTGCCTGCTGCCTCGACCCCCAGAGGAACCAACTTGACACCGGCCGGCAGTGTGACCTCTGCGGCCACAGATGGTGCACGCGAAGGTCCCTCCTCCGGCCTCCCTAAGCGCAGCACCTACCAGCTCCATAGGTATCGGAGCGTTGGTGCTGGAGGATGGAACCAACAGAGCCCGATCTGGACGTCCACAGGTGGCCAGCAGGTTATCCAGCCGGATGGACAGGTCCACCAGCTGGTCAAATGTGAGGGTGGGTCCCTGCAGGCCAACTCCCGACGGACATCCTCGCGCAAGCTGCAGCGATAGTGGTTGATCAGGGCCCTGTCGTTCCATCCCGCTCCGGCGGCCAGGGTCCAAAAGTCCATAGCGAACTCCTGGGCGCTCCTCGTCCCCTACTGCAGGTGGAAGAGACGTTCACCCGCCGCTCTACCCTCGGGCGGGTGGTCGAAGACTGCTCGGAAACGACAGGTGAACTCCTCGAAGTGGTCCAGCACCGCACCTCCTTCCACTCACACGGCGTTGGCCTACTCCAGGGCTTTCCCCGAGAGGCACGAGACGAGGGCGGACACCCTCTCACGGCCCGAGGGAGCAGGGTGGATTGTCGCCAGGTATAACTCCAACTGCAACAGGAAACCCTGGCAGCGGGCAGCCGTCCCATCGTACTCCCTGGGGAGGGCGAGACGAATCCCACCGGAACCGGGTGCAGGGGAGCGATTAGTGGAGGCCCCTGTTGTGCTGGTGGGGGTGCTGGAGGGACTCCCTGTCTCTCCCAGCGGTCCATTATTTGGACGATGCGGTCCATGGTGGCACCGAGATGGTAGAGCATCGCTGCATGCTCCTGGACGCGCTCCTCTACCCCTATAACAGGTGCACCTGCTCCTGCTGACTCCATCAAGGGTGTGGTATTCTGTCAATGGTGGGTGTAGCTGGTGCATGGAAGTCAGGCGCAGGAGAGCAGAGATGAGTGAACAACGAAGCACTTTACTGAGGCAATAGTAAGAACAGAACGCAACCGCGTCACAATAACAAATACCCAAAGAACAAGTGAGGCAGCACAAAGTACAACAACCAAGTACAAAGTACCGGCTGCCACAAATCACGGGTAACAAATAAAACCTGGCGCAAACCAGCCGGAAGCATGCCAACCTAGACAATAAACAATACCCCACACAGACATGGAGGGAACAGAGGGCTAAATACACATAGTAATCATGAGGAGATGTAACCCAAGTGTGCGAGAAAAGAAGACAAAACAAATGGAAAATGAAAGGTGGAGCGGCGATGGCTAGAAGACCGGTGACGTCGACCGCCACTTTTTAGTGGTTCTTACGTCAGTGAAACAATGTGATTTAAATCCACTGTAAAGTTTTATTTTAAAAATTACCACACAGAATAAGGCTTGCGGTGCACATTAGCTACAATGAATAGCCAGTACATCGATAACCTTGAGACCTTGGTGGAGGAAATTAGGAGAAAACCATCCTTTCATCTTTCCTTAATCAACCCTTCTGGTCCCCTCTCTCTACCCACCCACCTCCATTTGTAAAGCACCACCAATAAACAGCATAAATATCATCACACCCCAATTAGGCCTACCTAATTCCTGGAATAACTTCATGCTCTAATGTTTATTAGCCCAATGTTCAACTAGACTATTTATGCTTTTCTAGGCCTGAAAATGGGATCAAACAGTTGATCGAACATTGTGGCCAAACCGCTCATCCAGAACCAACCGCATCTAGTGCACAAAAACAAACACGTAAATCAGATACCTTGACAAAAACAAACGAGTAAATCAGATACGTCCCCCATCCCTATTATAAAATTATAAATGATTAGCAACGGTTATATGTTAAGCTAATAGCAAGCAAGGCCATGAAAACATGAACAAGTGTATAAAAAGACGAAGCTTACCGCCTTCAACTGTTCCAATCGGTCCTTCATCTTTAAAACTGTATTGCCACTGTCACAATCTCTAAACTATCAAAATGCGATATTCTAATCTACAACCACTAATTAAACGGTTAACAAATTAGACCATTACAATTTATTAACCTACTGATTAATCCAATGACCTGGCCAAAAATAAGCTTCAGAGTTAGTTGTAAAAATATTTAGTAGGCTAAATGGTCATTAGCATATAGTCATAAAAAAAAATGTAATCATTTTTTACAAAATGCCTGTGCAGTATGGCTGCAGCAGCGTCTCCGATTAGAGCAACAGTTGTGTAGAGGGCGATTTGATCTCAATTCAATTCAAGGGCTTTATTGGCATGAGAAACATATGTTAACATTGCCAAAGCAAGTAAAGTAGAGAATAAACAAAAGTGAAATACACAATAGAAATTTACAGTAAACATTACACTCACAGACGTTCCAATAGAATAAAGACATTTCAAATGTCATATTATGTATATATACAGTGTTGTAACGATGTGCAAATAGTGAAAGTACAAAAGGGAAAATAAATAAACACATATGGGTTGAATTTACAATGGTGTTTGTTCTTCACTGGTTGCCCTTTTCTTGTGGCAATAGGTCACAGTCTTGCCGCTGTGATGGCACAGTGATATTTCACCCAAAATGGGGTTTGTTTTCGAATTCTTTGTGGATCTGTGTAATCTGAGGGAAATATGTGTCTCTAATATTGTACATTTGTCAGGAGGTTTTGTGGGCAGTGTTGCACCTAGCCTGTCTTCTCTTGAGAGCCAGGTCTGCCTATGGTGGCCCTTCTCAATAGCAAGGCATAGTCAAAACTTTCCTTAAGTTTAGGTCAGTCACAGTGGTCAGGTATTCTGCCACTGTGTACTCTCTGTTCAGGGTCAATTAGAATTCTAGTTTGCTCTGTTTTTTAAATAATTCTTTCCAATGTGTCAAGTAATGCTTTTTTGTTTTCTAATGATTTGGTTGGGTCTAATTGTGTTGCTGTCCTGGGGCTCTGTGGGGTCTGTTTGTGAACAGAGCCCCAGGACCAGCTTGCTTAGGGGACTCTTCTCCAGGTTCATCTCTCTGTGGGTGATGGGTTTGTTATGGAAGGTTTGGGAATTGCTTCATTTTAGGTGGTTGTAGAATTTAAAGGCTCTTTTCTGGATTTTGATAATTAGCGGGTATCGGCCTGATTCTGCTCTGCATGGCTTATTTGGTGTTTTTCGTTGTACACAGAAGATATTTTTGCAGAATTCTGCATGCAGTCTCTCAATTTGGTGTTTGTCCCATTTTGGGAATTCTTGGTTGGTGAGCGGACCACAGACCTCACAACCATAAAGGGAAATGGGTTCTATAACTGATTCAAGTATTTTTAGCCAGATCCTAATAGGTATGTCGAATTTGATGTCCCCTTTTAATAGCATAGAAGGCCCTTCTTGCCTTGTCTCTCAGCTCGTTCGCAGCTTTGTGGAAGTTACTTGTGGCGCTGATGTTTAGATCAATCTCTCTCTCTCTGATCAATAGCATGCGTAAAAACACATGCAAAGTAAATATCATGCATGGTCTCTGTTTTGAGCACACTACTCAAACATGTCACCGAATGGAAAGGTAATAGGTTAAATTCTAAATCTGTAAAGTCAACCCAGTGGGCTATCCATCTATAAATAAGATGAGGCTGTATTGTTATGTATTGACTCCTTGTCCCCATCTGGTTGCTAAATAAGGCCAGGTCAACAAAAGAAAGTCATGCAATGATTATTGATTAATGAAGATATTTTTGTATTCCTTTTTTATTTGCTAGGCAAGCAATGCACAGTGTTTCATAGTACAAACAAGTCAAGCAGCATTTTATCAACACCATTCCCCCTGAAAATAGATTAGGTTACACTATTTTCTGACAATAGGCCTAGATAGAATTCTCAAATGCAATGTGTTTAGAGGTTTCTAATACAATCAGTTGTTTCATTAAATCTTACTTTGGGCGGACTTAAACTGACTGTGATGGTGAGAACTTTTAGCTGACAAAGGCTTAGTCTTTGAGCAGTGGGTTTTCTATAACATTTTACAGGGTCCTGGTGTCATGATGTCTGAGAAAGCTGTAATGCAAAGCATATCTGACAGGTTGTATATACTGCTATACTGCTCATCTGTCATCTACTTTAAATCATAATCCTCTGACTCCCTTTTTCCACCATCCACTCTTCTTCTTCTCCTCCTTTCATTTCCTCTCTTCCACCAGGTATGAAGGCACACAGAAAGTAATTGGTTCGGCTGCACGGGTAATCATTCCAATCCCCTTTACCTGAGATGCATAGAGATGGAGAGATAAAATGAAAAAAGTTTGTTTTATCCATTATTAAATCCCTTTGAGAGAGTATTGAGCTACATAAGTAGCTAAGTAGCCTTTTCCAAGCCAGAACGGCATGAGCCTATCTACTGTTTCTGTACCATGAGGCTTTTGATGTATCATTTAATACAAGTACAATGCCTTGACACTAGTCTCTCACAGGGCCTTACCCTCAAAACTTCACTTTAATGCTGAGTGCCAAGCAATGAGGAATCTGTCCCGTTTTTGCTATGACTCGACCTGGGATCGAAACCCCCAACCATCCAAGCTCAGGACAGTCACTCTAACCACATGGGCACTGATCTATATAACACAAAACTATGAGATTTGTCAAACTTCAAATCAAAAACATCCCACTCCCTTATTCTGAATACATTAGCATACTGGATTTGGTGCAGCTGGTAGCTTAGCGGTTAGGAGCGTTGGTTCAAATCCCAGAGCTGACTGGGTGAGAAATCTGTCGATGTGCCCGAGTAAGGCAATTAACCCTAAATGCTCTTGTAAGTCGCTCTGTCATGTCCCCTCTTTCCCTTGCCCCCTACTCCCGAGTGGCGCAGCGGTGTAAGGTACTGCATCTCAGTGCTAGAGGCGTCACTACAGGCGCTGGTCCGATTCCAGGCTGTATCACAACCGGCTGTGATTGGGAGTCCCATAGGGCGGTGAACAATTGGCCCAGCGTCGTCCGGTTTAGGGTTTGGCCGGGGTAGGCTGTCATTGTAAATAAGAATTTGTTCTTAACTGACTTGCCTAGTTAAATAAAAAAATACTTCCTCTCTGCCTGCCTTGCCTTCCCTCCATCACTCCCTCCCTCCCATTATCCCTGCCTTCTCTTGCTTACGCTGCCAGTTCATTTCCATGCACTGTCCGTCACCGGATGGCTGCTTGGGGTTCTGAAGCCAGGAATAGTAGTCCATGGGGGACCCATCAGTCCAGAGGTAGCGGTGAGGCTATATATGAGAGAGACAGAGACAGACAGACAGAGAGAGAGAGTTGGGGGGCATGAACACTGTTGTCCACCTGGTTTTTATAATGATGATCAAGTTGAATGGTGAACACTATGGGGTGGTTTCCTGGATACCGATTAAGCCTAGTCCTGGACTAAAAAGCAGACTCAATAAAGAAACTCCAATAATAATTTTTAGTCCAGGTCAATCTGTGTCCGAGAAACTGCCCCAATTTAGTCTAAAATCGCCACCTGAAGGGGGTCAGATACTGTAAAACCGCCAAGCCAGATGCGCGGGTTATTTCTGCTGAACGTCTGAGCAAAAGAATCCACATCCTCGTTCTCCTGGCTGGAGTGGATTGATATCAGATGAGATTTGCCCTTTTGAGAGTGGCAGAAATCCTGTGTGGGTGAGAATGAATGAATGAGAAAACGAAAGAGAGAGTTGTCATCATCAAAATATATTTAGAGTTAGACACTAATGCACAACACTGAAAACGGGTAAAGACAATAGTGTGGATACCCTGAACTAGAGTACAGCATGCTGCTTTGAGAGTTAGTTATGGTGGTAATTTTGCGTATCATGTAGAGATAGAGATTCACTACGGTATGTCTACCTTTAACGAAAAGAGACATTGATCTCAATGGGACTCTCTTGTCTAAATAAAGGTTAATTCACTGAGAGAACATGGGTCTGTAGGCTAAAACCTTAGAGAAGTCTGAATTTACCTCAGCAGATTGAAAGTCCAATTCTTCCTTGAAGTGCTTAACACATTTGGACCCCAGTTTATACCAGGTAGAATGGCCAGGACATGGGAGAAAGTCCTTGACCTTCCCAGAGACCCGTTTAGGTTCTAAAAGAAAAAGGGGAGAACAAGGGAGAGATTAAAAGGACGGATATGAGAGAGAAGCTCCGTCCATATACTCACAGGGCTGGTTTCCCAACCACATGAAAAAAAAACTACAGTTTACTATAGAATATTACAGTACTTACTATAGAATTCCATAGTAAACTGTAGAATACTGTGGAATACTATACTACACACTGTTGTATCCCTCGAGCATGTGTAGTACTTACTATAGAATGCTGTAGTATACTGTAGAATACTATAGTAAATACTATAGTATTATCCACACAAAAAAACACTGTTGTAAATAGTACAGTAATTTCTGAAAAAACACTACACTATTTTTAACTATAATAAATACTACACTATCTTATTTGCATATAACCTGCCCCTTCCCCTCACCCATATTGCATTTTTCCCACCCATAAGTGAGAAACCTACATGCCAATTATATACCAAATATTGTGTTCCCTACAGGTTATAGAAAAGAGCAGAAGCATTGGGGTCTGTCTTAGACCCCTATAGTATTCACGCTACAGTGAATACCATAGTATTTACATGTATACTATAGCATATATTTTCTTATGTGGGCAGACACAGAACTTTACATGGCTATTCTAATTTGAGCATGCTTTTCAGTCCAGGATTAGGCTTATTCTGGGTCAGGGTAACCGGCCCTGAAAATACATCTTCTATTGAGAGAATCTACATCAGTCACTGTGGTGTTGAGATGATGAGGGAAGGCTACTGTACCGGGGGAGTTTAGGGCGTTGAGCACCATGGCAGACGCCCCGAGTAGCATCATGGCCAAAATGGGTAGGACCTTCATCATGGGATCTTCACTTCTCTTCAGCTGTTGGGAAAAGAGCAAAGTTATTATATATATTTTATAAAGGAAACTGGGAGTTCTGATCTGTGGGGGCACCCAACCAGACTCCGGCACACTCAGAGACAAACGAGAAAGAGGTGCATTTTGTCATTAGAGAATCAAATATTCGGGTTTTACCTTGAGGTATGTAAATGTCAACGTCTTTTTCCTCTATTCTTGCTTCTCCTTGCTTCAGATGCTCTCTTTCACTCAGCTCTGCTTCCTTATATACCTATTCCATACCTCTTAATCTCCATCCTAATCTCAGATGTATTTCCTCTTTTCTGCTGTCTCAACCCCTTACACATAAAAAGTTGCAACCCCTCTGGGTTTGTCTAGACAGTATGTGCAATCCCTGGGTACAGTTGTCACCCTTTCACTTTTCAACAACAAAAAATCCAGTTATTTGTTTTACATGTCCCATTGAAAAACAATATCTACAGCAATGTATCACCAAATGAAGCATTCCTACACCATTCCTCCCTACAATCAAACATGGGAGAGTTTCGATAACGCTATGGGGTTGCTTTGCAGCCTCTGGAACTGGGGGCCTTGAACATGTGCAAGGCATCATGAAATCAGCAGATTATCAAGGGGTTTTGGAGTGGAGTGTTCAACCCGGTGTCCAGAAACTAGGTCTCCGTCAAAGGTCGTGGGTATCCAGCAGGACAATGAACCCAAGAACATAAAAAAGCACCCAGGAATGGTTCAGGAAGAAACACTGGACTGGAGTGGCCAGCAATGAGCCCAGATCTGTGTCCCATCGAAAACTTACGACGAGATCTGTAAACAGCAGTTGGTCAAGGGCAACCATCAAACATTGAAGAATTGGGAGCAGTTTACAGCTGAAGAGTGAGCAAAATTGGATCTGCAGAGAAGAATGGGAGAAACTCTCCAAATACAGGTACCCCAAGCTTGTTGCATCATACCCAAGAAGACTCTAGGCTATATTTGCTGTCAAAGGTGCTTCAACAAAGTACTGAGTTAAAAGGTCTGAATACTTATGTAAATGTGTATTCAAATGTGTATTCATTTTGTGTGCAAACATTTCTAAAAACCTGTTTTTGCTTTGTCGTTATCGGGTATTGTGTGTAGAATAATGAGAGAAAAAAATATTTAATCCATTTTAGAATAAGGCTGTAACGTAACAAAATGTGGAAAAAGTCAATGGGTCTGAATACTTTTAGTGCACTGTATGTACAGTACCAGTCAAAAGTTTGGACACACCTACTTATTCAAGGGTTTTTCTTTATTTGTACTATTTTCTACATTGTAGAATAATAGTGAAGACGTCAAAACTATGAAATAACACATATGGAATCATGTAGAAACCAAAATAATATATTTTATAATTGCCATTCTCTCAACCAGCCTCATGAGGTTGGAATGCATTTCAATTAACAGGTGTGCCTTGTTAAAAGTTAATTGGTGGAATTTCTTTCCTTCGTAATGCGTTTGAGCCAATCAGTTGAGTTGTGACAAGATAGGGTTGGTATACAGAAGAATTTGCCAAGAGTTAGCCAAACACAAAATCTCAATTTAATCGATTTTATATTCAGGCTGTACCACAACAAAGTTTTGAAAAAGTACAGGGGTGTGAATAATTTCTGAAGGCACTGCAGGAGGGAGGGCATGCAGGCTGTCACCAATTTATTGATGCACAATTTACCTAAAAGGGAAATGGAAACACTTCAACCACTTCATTTTTATTCGACTCTGTAGTTTATTTTAATTGTTTTATTGTGACGTCATTATGTCCAGCTGTTTATATCCAGACAAGTGTTAGATGGAAACACATCGTAGCATGCAATTGTCAAATGTATTTCTTATGTAAACGTTCTAAATGTCAACAAAATCACTGGAGAAGTTAATGGAAACATAGCTATTGTTACAACGATGAGATACTTTTTTATTGTACAATGTAACGAGTTTGCTGTGAAATTAGCTTGTGAGCACCTGAAAGAGACACACGCATTACCTTTGTTATTGTGCAGGTCATTTTGGAGGTTTGCACGTTGCAGCCAACAGGGTTGGCCGGACCACACTTTAGTAGGAGTTGCTCTAATATTTCAACATGTCTTATGTAAGAGCGCTGGTCTATGATGCATTTCTTAACAGGGCTAATGTTTACTTGTAGAGGCCGATAGTGTCAGTTTAGAAAACTATACTAGCACCGAGTTTCTAAACCCAGAGTAGCAACATCATGAGACTTCTGAGAATGCTTGTGAAACAGACAAAGCAGACCAGACCGGGGTTTGCGATTTGAGAAGCCAATGAGAGAAGTGAAAAATGATTCCTTAGTTGTTAATTTTCTAAATCTAAAGGCACAACTTAGATTGGAGCCAACGTCTTCAGTAGTTGAACATGTTATTACTCCAACCTTGTGAAAGTGACAAACTAACATGTTTCCCTTTGTCAAAAATACTTTATATCGAAAGAGTGCCTTTGATTTGACGGCCTGCACATGCACAGTTCGACGCAAGACGACCATTAGACTCCATGACGTGTTTCTGCACATAAGCTTAGCTAACCAACGTCGCCATGACAGCTCCTACAAGCATTATCGGGCATTTTGATAGAAGAGTCAAAATGCCTATAGAATAGAGAGTAAAAAGTGTCTCAGTTTCCTCACTAAATAACCCTAAAGAAAACCAAGTTTGGTGTCAGTGTTTGACTATCTTTTTGTTTTCTACAGAAACCCACAACAAAGGGGAACTGCTTGACAAGTGGGAGGCCGAGATCTTTGCCAACATACAAGCTGATTATCTCTATCGATAGACAGACAGGCTGGCTGACTCTTCTTCTTCTACATACATTGTGTTCCAAATGGTACCTTACCTCCTATATAGTGCACTACCTTTGACCAGGGCCCATAAGACTCTGGTCAAAAGTAATGCACTATTTAAGAAATAGGGTGGCTTTTGGGACGCAGGCTACTCTTTGTGTTTTAAGGGCGGAGTGTTATCATTTTGTTAGAAAACGTTACACAACCAGTTGGCACATGATAGACTCAGGCACGTGTGTGTTGCTCTATTATAATTATTATCATTATTATTATTATTATCCTCAAACTCTAGTAGATATATTAGCCTTCTGCAAACCCAAAGTTCAATGGGGGTTTTTCATGAGAAATGTACAAAGGTTACATACTTGTGGACTTCAAATTATGTAGAATAAATCATGTTTTCAAATGGCCTGCGGCATCTTCTTTTAAAGGCCCAGTGCAGTCAAAAACAGTTTTTTATATATATTTCCACACTATGAGGTTGGAAAAATACTGTTAAACTGTGGCTAATGCTCTTTTAGTGTAAGAGCTGTTAGAAAAGATTGGCTGAAATTTCAGCCTGTTTTGGTGGGAGGGAGTTTTGGCCTGACTGGTGACATCACCAGGTATTAAATATGTTATACGTCAGTTAGCAGACGGTTTTATCAAAGCAACTTGCATACATACATTTTATGTATGGAAGACTCCAGGAATTGAACCCACTACCCTGATCGTGCGAGCACCATGCTCTACCAACTGAGCCATACAGGACCAGTTAACAGACCAATTAGAAAGAGAGTTACAAAGCTCTCCGCCAATTTACATTTACATTTAAGTCATTTAGCAGACGCTCTTATCCAGAGCGACTTACAAATTGGTGCATTCACCTTATGATATCCAGTGGAACAACCACTTTACAATAGTGCATCTAACTCTAAGGGGGGGGGGGGGGGGGTTAGAAGGATTACTTTATCCTATCCTAGGTATTCCTTAAAGAGGTGGGGAATACCTAGGATAACAAGTCATAACAGGTCATTTTCCATTTTCCCCTCCTCAATCACACCACTCTCAGACAGTGCTAGCAAAATTCTTGCTTGAGAAATTGCTATTTGCTAAGAATCTATTTTAGTTTCTTTTTCATCATTTTAATAGAAAATAATCACAGTAAGGTTGTTAACTGTTACCCAGATTTGATATTGAGATAAAATGGCTGCATTGGACCTTCAAGTTGATTTCTAGCTTTATGCTCCAAATAAGGTTACAGATACATGAAGCTTGCTCTTGCATCTCAAAACTTGGTTGATTGATGGTTTCACTCAGGCTATCCAGGCTCCAACCTGGGCCAACCAGTTGGTCAACCCAGCCCCTACAACAGTGGCCAACCCCACCCCCAGGACTCCTACACTCTCCAGGCGGCCAGTTACCATCACCAGGCTCCAGCCCAGGCCCCAGCTCAGCCCTACCAGCCCCTGGCCCAGCCATACCAGGCCCCAGCTCAGCCCTACCAGCCTCCCACCCAGCCATACCAGGCCCCAGCTCAGCCCTACCAGCCCCTGGCCCAGCCATACCAGGCCCCAGCTCAGCCCTACCAGCCTCCGGCCCATCCATACCAGGCTCGAGCCCAGGCCCCAGCTCTACCAGTACCCGGCCCAGCCCTACCTGACCGCAGCTCAGCCCTACCAGGCCCCAGCTAAGCTTCCAGTCTCACCAGGCCCCAGCTCAGCTTCTACAGATCACCATATGCAGACTGCCTTTTATGCTCGCTTCGAGGCAAGCAACACATAAGCACCAGCTGATCTGGACAACTGTGTGAAAATGCTCTCGGTAGCCGATGTGAGCAAGACCTTTAAACAGGTCAACATTCACAAAACAGCGGGGCCAGATGGATTACCAGGGCGTGTACTCAAAGCATGCCCGGACCAACTGGCAAGTGTCTTCACTGACATTTTCAACCTCTTCCTTGTTTCAAGCAGACCACCATAGTCCTTATGCCCAAGGAAGCAAAGGTAACCTGACTAAATGATTACCGCCCCGTACCACTCACGTCGGTAGCCATGAAGTGCTTTTGATGGCTCACATCAACAGCATCCTTCCGGATAACCTAGACCCACTCCAATTTGCATACCGCCCCAACAGATTCACAGATGACGCAATCTCAATTGCACTCCACACTGGCCTTTCCCATCTGGACAAAAGGAACACAGATGGAAGAATGCTGTTCCCACAAAGCTCATCACTAAGCTAAGGACCCTGGGACTAAACACCTCCCTCTGCAACTGGATTCTGGACTTCCTGACGGGCCACCTGATAAAATAATTTATATGTTGAAAGATAATGATAAAATAATTCCACTCTGAAACCTTATAATTGTATGAAATTGAATTGATTAGAATCATAAAATTATAATCTGATGATGTGTGTAATTTTTGTCAGAATTAGATTAAACAATGTATCTGTATAGTGGAAAAACACAGGCTGTCTGAGCAAGGCGTAGTTTAGGATTTGAACTTGTATGTGTGTGCAGAAGAAAAAAAACGAGAACAATTAAACTGTGTTTGGAACGACCTGGCTAGGCCGCTGAGAAAACTTATGATAGCATAGGGAGTACTTCTCAAGGTTCCCCTAATCTCAGAGGAATGGAACTGTCAGCTGGGTAGTGATACACAGTGGTGAGAACTATGGAGAAGGATAAAACTCACCTACTGTTTGTGTGTATGTATGTGCGTAGGATACCTACTGTTTGTGTGGAAGTATGTGCGCAGCTATAAAATGGATGTCTTTGTATAATGGACTTCAGAACGTTCTCTGAATAAACTGTACTAACCTTTTGCATACCAGGCTTTGATGCAACCGGTTAGGATGCTCTCAATGGTGTAGCTGTAGAACTTTTTGAGGATCTGGGGACCCATGCGGAATCTTTTCAGTCTCCTAGGGGGGAAAAGGTGTTGTTGTGCCCTCCTCACGACTGTCTTGGTGTGTTTGGACCATGATAGTTAGTTGGTGATGTGGACACCAAGGAACTTGAAACTCTCAACCCGTTGATGTTAATGGGGGCCTGTTTGGCCCTCCTTTTCCTGTAGTCCTGCTCACATTGTTGTCCTGGCACCACACTGCCAGGTCTCTGACCTCCTCCCTATAGGCTGTCTCATTGTTGTCGGTGATCAGGCCTACCACTGTTGTGTCATCAGCAAACGTAATGATGGTGTTGTAGTCGCATTTGGCCACGCAGTCGTGGGTGAACAGGTAGTACAGGAGGGGACTAAGCACACACCCCTGAGAGAACCAAGTGTTGAGGATCAGTGTAGCAGATGTGTTGTTGCCTACCCTTACCACCTGGGGGTGGTGTCACGAGGATTTTCAATCCCAATGATAATAACTAATAATCAATAGCTTTGAACAATCCCCGAGGTTTGTAAGACTATCGGTTTAATAATATGGTAACTGCTCAGCATCTGACCGTAAGGCGCTTCAGGGGGTAGTGCGTAAGGCCCAGTACATCACTGGGGCCAAGCTTCCTGCCATCCAGGACCTACAGTTGATGTCGGAAGTTTACATACACCTTAGCCAAATACATTTAAACTCAGTTTTTCACAATTCCTGACACTTAATCCTAGTAAAAATTCCCTCTTAGATCAGTTAGGATCACCACTTTATTTTAAGAATGTGAAATGTCACAATAATAGTAGAATGATTTATTTCATTTTTTATTTATTTCATCACATTCCCAGAAGTGTACATACACGAAGGTTGGAGTTTTACTACCACTCCACATATTTCTTGTTAACAAACTATAGTTTTGGCAAATCGGTTAGGACATCTACTTTGTGCATGACACAAGTCATTTTTCCAACAATTGTTTACAGACAGATTATTTCACTTATAATTCATTGTATCACAATTCCAGTGGGTCAGAAGTTTACATACACTAAGATGACTGTGCCTTTAAAGAGCTTGGAAAATTCCAGAAATTTATGTCATGACTTTATAAGCTTCTGATAGGCTAATTGACATCATTTGAGTCAATTGAAGGTGTACCTGTGGATGTTTTTCAAGGCCTACCTTCAAACTCAGTGCCTCTGTTTGACATCATGGGAAAATCAAAAGAAATCCACCAAGACCTCAGAAAAATAATTGTAGACCTCCACAAGCCTGGTTAAACCTTGGGAGGAATCTCCAAACGCCTGAAGGTACCACGCTCATCTGTACAAACAATAGCACGCAAGTATAAACACCATGGAACCACACAGCTGTCATACCGCTCATGAAGGAGACGCGTTCTGTCTCCTAGAGATGAACGTACTTCAGTGCGAAAAGTGCAAATCAATCCCAGAACAACAGCAAAGGACCTTGTGAAGATGCTGGAGGAAACAGGTACACAAGTATCTGTACCTACAGTAAAACGAGTCCTATATCGACATAACCTGAAAGGCCGCTCAGCAAGGAAGAAGCCACTGCTCCAAAACCGCCATAAAAAAGCCAGACTACGGTTTGCAACTGCACATGGGGACAAAGATTGTAGGAACAAAAAATATGTGGATATATTGAAGCAACATCTCCATACATCAGTCAGGAAGTTAAAGCTTGGTCGCAAATGGGTCAAAGCCCTGACCTCAATCCCATAGAAAAATTGTGGACAGAACTGAAAAAGCGTGTGCGAGAAAGGAGGCCTACAAACCTGATTCAGTTACACCAGGTCTGTCAGGAGGAATGGGCCACAATTCACCCAACTTATTGTGGGAAGCTTGTGGAAGGCTACCCGAAACGTTTGACCCAAGTTAAACAATTTAAAGGCAATGCTACCAAATGCCAATTGAGAGTATGTAAACTTCTGACCCACTGGGAATGTGATGAAAGAAATTAAAGCTGAAGTAAATCATTCTCTCTACTATTATTCTGACGTTTCACATTCTTAAAATAAAGTTGTGATCCTAACTGACCTAAGACAGGGAATTTTTACTAGGATTAAATATCAGGAATTGTGAAAAACTGAGTTGAAATGTAATTGGCTAAAGTGTATGTAAACTTCCGACTTCAACTGTACCTATTCCATACCTCTTAATCTCCATCCTAATCTCAGATGTATTTCCTCTTTTCTGCTGTCTTAATCTCTTACACATAAAAAGTTGCAACCCATCTGGGTTTGTCTAGACAGTATGTGCAACCCCTGGGTACAGTGCAATCCCTGGGTACAGTCCCATTGAAAAACAATATCTACGGTAATGTATCACCAAATGAAGAATTCCTACAGCATTCCTCCCTACAATCAAACATGGGAGTTTTTTTTGCAACTGTATCAAAAATAAACAACAAAAATACGTTATTTACATACGTATGCAGACCCTTTGCTATGAGACTTGAAATTGAGCTCAGGTGTATCCTGTTTCCATTGATCATCCTTGAGATGTTTCTACAACTTGATTGAAGTCCACCTGTGGTAAATTCAAATAATCGGACACGAGGTGTGTGCCTATTTGTTAAGGCACACACCTGTCTATATAAGATCCCACAGTTGACAATGCAAGTCAGTGAAAAAACCAAGCCATGAGGGCTCCCGAGTGGCGCAGCGGTCTAAGGCACTGCATCTCAGTGCTAGAGGTGTCACTACCGACCCTGGTTCGATCCTGGTCTGTATCACAACCGGCCATGTTTGGGAGTCCCATAAGGCAGCGCACGATTGGCCCAGTGTCGTCAGGTTTAGGGTTTGTCATTGTAAATAACAATTTGTTCTTAACTGTCTTGCCTAGTTAAGTAAAGGTTAAATAATACAAATAAGAAGGAATTTTGAGACAAAGGAATTGTATGTTGAGCTCTGAGACAGAATTGTGTCAAGGCACAGATCTGGGGAAGGGTACCAAATACATAGTAGGTCACTCCTAATAGATTTGCCAGATGATAAAATAATCAATACAGACAGGCAATTGTATACTACAATTCTGACAAGTTGAACATCCAGCTACTATCGCAAACAAGTTAACTTCTTGAGAATACAGGGGGTGCTATTTTCGCATTAGCATAATTTGCTCTACAGATTAAACTGCCTCTTATTCAATTATTGCTCTTACTATATGCATATAAATAATACCATTGGAAAGAAAACAATCGCTAGTTTCTAAAACCGTTTCTATTTTGTCTCTGAGTGATACAGAAGTCATTTCACAGCACTTTCCATGACCAAGAACATAAAATCAAGATGTGTTATGCTGGCTTCAAAGCTCTGCCTATATATGGTCGTGCCCCCTATGACCAGAAACACACTTCATTCGCCTTCCTCTGGTTGTCAAGAGGACGTCAGAGGAGAAATTCTTTGTTTATCTGGGACTGACGTGAAATAGGGCCCATTTCTTTGGCGTGACCGACAACTTCCGGTTTACTGAATCGCTCGAATTTGAGCTGCGATTGTGTACTGTTTTGCTGGCGTTATGTATGAAAACTAAACTACCGGATCAGGGTTGGTGACTCGTGAGAAGTTAAGAGTAAACTGAGAGATCATCTGTTAGTCTTCTTTACATCTCCACATCAAATTGAGGAATGTAAACACCTGCTCCTGTACCACCACTATCTGGGTCTTTATAGTCCCCCAAAAAGGTTCTACCAATGTAATTGTCAACAAGTTCCCCTATATCACTCACTTCTGAGCAATCTTTTCTTTACCAAGGTTAGATCAACAACAGGACCACAGAGGGGCTAAACCTCCAACTCCCTCAGACCACTCATCGGGAAGCTTTTCAACTGTCCATCCAAATCCACTGCCTTGTCTACTAGTATATTCCCAACAGCCATCTAGAACAGTAGCAGTGAGATGACCGACCTCACAGCTTTTCAGTGTAACCCACATGTGTTAAACTCATTCCACGGAGGACCGAGTGTCTGCAGGTTTATGCTCCTCTATTGTACTTGATTGATGAATTAAGGTCACTAATTAGTAAAAAACTCCCCTCACCTGGTTGTCTAGGTCTTAATTGAAAGGAAAAATGTTTAACCCGCAGACACTAGGCCCTCCATGGAATGAGTGACACCCCTGGTCTAACACAATAAGCTTAAAACTATGTTTTTACCGCATATCGCCAAAGGCATCGCTGCTGCCTCTACTAATAATGCACTTACAGGTGTTGATTTAAATGCACCAGTACATATCCTTAAAAACTTCTTGTCAATAGGGGGGCGCTGTTTTCACTTTGGAAAAAATCGTGCCCAAATTAAACTGCCTCGTACTCTATTCTAGATCATACAATATGCATATTATTATTACTATTGGATAGAAAACACTCTCAAGTTTCTAAAACTGTTTGAATTATATCTGTGAGTAAAACAGAACTCCTTTTGCAGCAAACTTCCATATAGGAAGTGAAAAATCTGAAAACGATGCTCTGTTCCAGGGCCTGCCTATTCAATTACCTTATATTTATCGATATGCATGCACTTCATACGCCTTCCACTAGATGTCAACAGGCGGTGGAAGGTGGAATGGGGTGTCTAGATTGATCTGAGGCCGAACAAGAGCTTTTGGAGTGACAGGTCTGGAAATTTCTTTGTGTTCTCTGGTGCGCGAAGTACGTCGACATTGTCTTCTGATAAGCGTTCGGTATACACGGCGGATATCTCCGGCTCTGATTTTATTTGATACATGTGATAATAACATCATAAAGTAGGTTTTTTCAACCGAATTTTATCAGTTTATTCAACGTTTATTGGGACTTTTGGAATTTTCCGTTCTTTGCGTCAAGAGAAGATGGGCATGTTCGCGCCACATGGCTAGCTAAGGTTGCTAATTCGACAGAAGAAATGGACATTCTAAAACCAAACAACGATTTATTCTGGACCAAGGACTCCTTGTACAAGATTCTGATGGAAGCTCAGCAAAAGTAAGAACAATTTATGATGTTATTTCGTATTTCTGTGGAAAATGTTGATTCCTATTCTCTGCCGTTTTGGGAGCGCTGTCTCGCAATAACGCAAGCTGTTTGTTATGGTAAAGTTATTTTTAAAATCTAACACGGCGGTTGCATTAAGAACCAGTGTATCTTTCATTTGCCATACAACAAGTATTTTTATGTAAAGTTTATGATGAGTTCTTTGGTCAGATTAGGTGAGTGTCCAAAATAGCTCCGGACATTCTGGTGAATCGATGCTACATATTCACAATGTATAACCACGGTTTGCATCTCTAAATATGCACATTTTCGAACAAAACATAAGTGTATTGTATAACCTGATGTTATAAGACTGTCATCTGATGAAGTTGGTCAAGGTTAGTGATTAATTTTATATCTTTTGCTGGTTTTTGCGATAGCTACCTTTTGCGGTGAATAAATGCATTTGTGTGTTTGGCTATTGTGGTAAGCTAATATAATTCTATATTGTGTTTTCGCTGTAAAACACTTAAAAAATCGGAAATATTGTCTGGATTCACAAGATGTTTATCTTTCATTTGCTGTACACCATGTATTTTTCATAAATGTTTTATGATGAGTATTTATGTATTTCACATTGCTCTCTGTAATTATTCTGGCTGCTTCGGTGCTATTTGTGATGGTAGCTGCAATGTAAAACTATGATTTATACCTGAAATATGCAAATTTTTCGAACAAAACATGAAAGTATTGTATAACATGTTATAAGACTGTCATCTGATGAAGTTGTTTCTTGGTTAGTGACTAATTATATCTCTATTTGGTCGGTTTTGTGATAGCTACCTATGCGGTAGAAACATGGTGAAAATATGCGGTTGAGTCTTTGGCTATTGTGGTTAGCTAATAGAAATACATATTGTGTTTTCGCTGTAAAACATTTTAAAAATCAGAAATGATGGCTGGATTCACAAGATGTTTATCTTTCATTTGCTGTATTGGACTTGTGATTTCATGAAAATTATACTATATGATATCCCTGTCCTGTTAGGCTAGGCTATGCTAGTCAGCTTTTTTGATGAGGAGGATCCCGGATCCGGGAGAGAGAAGTGGTAGAGGTTATTAAAGATCTATACTGGATTCTGTCCAGCCTCTGAAGCCAAGTCTTTGCCACTGTTCCATAAACTATGCACCAATAATCAATTGCTGTTCTGATCAAAGCTCTATAAGTGATTGTCTGTCAGCACCCCATTTATAACAGTTTCACCATGGTCGCCACCGGGTCTGCGTTGCATCAAACGGTGGGCGTCGCAGACACAGGGAATTCCAATTTACGGTCAGATGCCGAGCAGTTACCATACCAGGCGGTGATGCAACCGGTCAGGATGCTCTCGATGGTGCAGCTGTAGAACTTTTTGAGGATCTGGGGTCCCATGCCAAATCTTTTCAGTGTCCTGAGGGGTGTTGTGCCCTCTTCACGACTGTCTTGCTGTGTTTGGACCATGATAGTTCGTTGGTGATGTGGACACCAAGGAACTTGAAAATCTCGACCCGCTCCACTACAGCCCCGTCGATGTTAATGGGGGCCTGTTCAGCCCGCCTTTTCCTGTAGTCCACTATCAGCTCTTTTGTCTTGCTCACATTGAGGGAGAGGTTGTTGTCCTGGCACCACACTGCCAGGTCTCTGATCTCCCTGTAGGCGGTCTCATCGTTGTTGGTGATCAGGCCTAACACTGCTGTGTTGTCAGCAAATGTAATGATGGTGTTGGAGTCGTGTTTGGCCACGCAGTCATGGGAGAACAGGGAGTACAGGAGGGGACTAAGCACACACCCCTGAGAGGCCCCAGTGTTGAGGATCAGAGTAGCAGACGTGTTGTTGCCTACCCTTACCACCTGAGAGCGGCCCGTCAGGAAGTCCAGGATCCAGTTGCAGAGGGAGGTGTTTAGTCCCAGGGTCCTTAGCTTAGTAATGAGCTTTGTGGGCACTATGGTGTTGAACACTGAGCTGTAGTCAATGAACAGCAATCTCACATACTGTAGGTATTCCTTTTGTCCAGGTGGAAAAGGCCAGTGTGGAGTGCGATTGAGATTGCGTCATCTGTGGATCTGTTGAGGCGATATGCGAATTGGAGTGGGTCTAGGTTATCCGGAAGGATGCTGTTGATGTGAGCCATCAAAAGCACTTCATGGCTAACGACGTGAGTGGTACAGGGCGGTAATCATTTAGTCAGGTTACCTTTGCTTCCCTGGGCATAAGGACTATGGTGGTCTGTTTGAAACAAGAGAGAGGTTGAAAATGTCAGTGAAGACACTTGCCAGTTGGTCAAGGCATACTTTGAGTACACGTCCAGGTAATCCATCTGGCCCCGCTGCTTTGTGAATGTTGACCTGTTTAAAGGTCTCACATCGGCTACCGAGAGCATTATCACACAGCCATCCTGATCAGCTGGTGCTTCAGTGTTGCTTGCCTGAAAGCGAGCATAAAAGGCAGGCTGCATATGGTGAGTTGTATGAGCTGAGCTGAGGTCTGGTAGGGCTGAGCTGGGGCCTGGGCTGGACCCTGGTGATGGTAACTGGCAGCCTGGAGAGTGTTGGAGTCCTGGGGGTAAGGTTGGCCACTCTTGTAGGGGCTGGTTTGACCAATTGGTTGGCCTAGGTTGGGGCCTGGATAGCCTGAGTGAAACCATCAATCAACCAAGTTTTGAGATGCAAGAGCAAGCTTCATGTATCTGTAACCTTATTTGGATTATAAGGCTAGAAAGTCATGTGTGACTTGAAGGTCCAATGCAGCCATTTTATCTCAGTATCAAATCGTTACTGGGTAACAGTTAACTACCTTACTGTGATTATTTTCTATTAAAATGATGAAAAATAAACATAAATAGCTTCTTAGCAAATAGCAATTTCTCAAGCAAGAATTTTGCTAGCACTGTCTGAGAGTGGTCTGAGTTGGGAGGGGAAAATGGAAAATGACCTGTTATTGGTGGAGAGCCTTGTAACTCTCTTTCTAATTGGTCTATTAACTGGTCCTGTATGGATCAGTTGGTAGAGCATGGTGCTCGCACGATCAGGGTCGTGGGTTCAATACATAAAATGTATGCACACTTGACTGTAAGTTGCTTTGATAAAAGTGTCTGCTAACTGACGTATAAAATATAACTTTTTTCATACCTGGTGATGTCACCAGGCAGGCTGAAATTTCAGGAATTATTTTCTAACGGCTCTTACACTAAAAGGGCATTAGCCACAATTTACCAGTATTATTCCAACCTCATAGTGTGGAAATATATATAAAAAACTGTTTTTGACTGCACTGGGCCTTTAAAAGAAGATGCCGCAGGCCATTTGAAAATGCGTTCGGCAGTCGACATCACCGGCTTTCTAGCCATCGCCGCTCCATTTTTCATGTATCCATTTGTTTTGTCTTGTTCCCTGCACACCTGGTTTTCATTCCCCAGTCAATCTACATGTATTTTTTCCTCTGTTCCCCATCATGTCCTTGTGTAAGATTGTTTGTGTCACGTGTATTTTTGATATGTGGTGTTTTGTTACGCGCCAGACATTTGTCTATGTTCCGAGTTTTAGGCACGTTGTTGTGCTTTTGGTAATTTTACCGGAATAAAGTGTGCGTCTGTTCACTTCACTCTGCTCTCCTGCACCTGACTTCGCCACCAGTACACCTTTAAATGACAGAAAACATGATTTATTCTACATCATTTGAATGTAACCTTTGTACATTTCTCATGAAAAAAAAAACCCATTGAACTTTGTGTTTGCAGAAGGCTAATATATCTACTAGAGTTTGAGGATAATAATAATAATAATGATAATAATAATTATAATAGAGCAACACACACGTGCCTGAGTCTATCATGTGCTAACTGGTTGTGTAACGTTTTCTAACAAAATGATAACACTCCGCCCTTAAAACACAAAGAGTAGGCTTGCGTCCCAAAAGCCACCCTATTTCTTATATAGTGCATTACTTTTGACCAGAGTCTTATGGGCCCTGGTCAAAAGTAGTGCACTATATAGGAGGTAAGGTACCATTTGGAACACAGTGTATGTAGAAGAAGAAGAGTCAGCCAGCCTGTCTGTCTATCGATAGAGATAATCAGCTTGTATGTTGGCAAAGTTCTCGGCCTCCCACTTGTCAAGCAGTTCCCCTTTGTTGTGGGTTTCTGTAGAAAACAAAAAGATAGTCAAACACTGACACCAAACTTGGTTTTCTTTAGGCGTATTTAGTGAGGAAACTGACACTTTTTACTCTCTATTCTATAGGCATTTTGACTCTTCTATCAAAATGCCCAATAATGCTTGTAGGAGCTGTCATGGCGACGTTGGTTAGCTAAGCTTATGTGCAGAAACACGTCATGGAGTCTAATGGTCGTCTTGTGTCGAACTGTGCATGTGCAGGCCGTCAAATCAAAGGCACTCTTTCGATATAAAGTATTTTTGACAAAGGGAAACATGTTAGTTTGTCACTTTCACAAGGTTGGAGTAATAACATGTTCAACTACTGAAGACATTGGCTCCAATCTAAGTTGTGCCTTTAGATTGAGAAAATTAACAACTAAGGAATCCTTTTTCACTTCTCTCATTGGCTTCTCAAATCGCAAACCCCGGCCTGGTCTGTTTCGTCTGTTTCACAAGCATTCTCAGAAGTCTCATGATGTTGCTACTCTGGATTTAGAATAGTAAAACTATTTAGTATAGTTTTCTAAACTGACACTATCGGCCTCCACAAGTAAACATTAGACCTGTTAAGAAATGCATCATAGACCAGCGCTCTTACATAAGACATGTTGAAATATTAGAGCAACTCCAACTAAAGTGTGGTCCAGCCAACCCCGCTGGCTGCAATGTGCAAACCTCCAAAATGACCTGCACAATAACAAAGGTAAAGCGTGCGTCTCATTCAGGTGCTCTCTCACAAGCTAATTTCACAACAAACTCGTCACATTGTACATTAAAGAAAGTATCTCCTCATCGTAACAATAGCTATGTTTCCATTAACTTGTCCAGAGATTTTGTTGACATTTAGAACGTTTACATAGGAAATAAATTGGACAATTGCCTGCTACGATGTGTTTCCATTTAACAGTCTTGTCTCGATTTAGACAACTGGACATAATGAGTGATTGAAGTGTTTCCCGTACCCATTTAGGCAAATTGTGCATCAATAAATTGCCGACAGCCTGCAAGCCCTCCCTCCTGCAGTGCAGAAATTATTCACGCCCCTAGACTTTTTCCAAATGTTGTGGTACAGCCTGATTTTGTGTTTGGCTAACTCTTGGCAAATTCTTATGTATACCAACCCTATCTTGTCACAGCTCAACTGATTGGCTCAAACGCATTACGAAGGAAAGAAATTCCACAAATTAACGTTTAACAAGGCACACCTGTTAATTGAAATGCATTCCAGGTGACTACCTCATGAAGCTGGTTGGGAGAATGCCAAGAATGCCAATTATAAAATATATATTTTGAGTTCCTACATGATTCCATATGTGTTATTTCATAGTTTTGATGTCTTCACTATTATTCTACAATGTAGATGTCACGCCCTGACCTTAGAGATCCTTTTTATGTCTCTATTTTGGTTGGTCAGGGCGTGAGTTGGGGTGGGCATTCTATGTTTTGTTCTGTGTGTTGTATTTCTATGTGTTTGGCCTGGTATGGTTCCCAATCAGAGGCAGCTGTCAATCGTTGTCTCTGATTGAGAACCATACTTAGGTAGCCTGTTCCCACCTGTGTTTGTGGGTAGTTGTTTTCTGTTTTGTGTATTGCACCTTGCAGAACTGTTCGTTTGTTGTTTTTTTGTTCAAGTATTCGTATTTATTAAAAGTATTATGAATACTTACCACGCGGCACCTTGGTCTTCTCCTTCTCCCGATGATGTTCGTTACAGTAGAAAATAGTACAAATAAAGAAAATCCCTTGAATAAGTAGGTGTGTCCAAACCTTTGACTGGTACTGTACATACAGTGCACTCAAAGTATTCAGACCCCTTGACTTTTTCCACATTTTGTTACGTTACAGCCTTATTCTAAAATTGATTAAATATTTTTTTTCTCATTATTCTACACACAATACCCGATAACGACAAAGCAAAAACATGTTTTTAGAAATGTTTGCAAAAAAATACTGAAATATATATATATTTACATAAGTATTCAGACCCTTTAACTCAGTACTTTGTTGAAGCACCTTTGGCAGCAAATACAGCCTAGAGTCTTCTTGGGTATGATGCAACAAGCTTGGGGTAACTATATTTGGAGAGTTTCTCCCATTCTTCTCTGCAGATCCAATTTTGCTCACTCTTCAGCTGTAAACTGCTCCCAATTCTTCAATGTTTGATGGTTGCCCTTGACCAACTGTTGTTTTCAGATCTCGCCGTAGGTTTTCGATGGTACACAGATCTGGACTCATTGCTGGCCACTCCAGTCCAGTGTTTCTTCCTGAACCAGTCCTGGGTGGTTTTTATGTTCTTGGGTTGGTTGTCCTGCTGGATTCCCACGACCTTTGACGGAGACCTCATTTCTGGACACCGGATTGAACACTAAACTCCAAAACGCCTTGATAATCTGCTGATTTCATGATGCCTTGCACATGTTTAAGGCCCCCAGTACCAGAGGCTGCAAAGCAACCACACAACATTATTGAAAGTCTCCCATGTTTGATTGTAGGGAGGAATGCTGTAGGAATGCTTCATTTGGTGATACATTACTGTAGATATTGTTTTTCAATGGGACAAGTAAAACAAATAACTGGATTTTTTGATGTTGAAAAGTGAAAGGGTGACAACTGTACCCAGGGATTGCACATACTGTCTAGACAAACCCAGCTGGGTTGCAACTTGTTATGTGTAAGAGGTTGAGACAGCATAAAAGAGGAAATACATCTGAGATTAGGATGGAGATTAAGAGGTATGGAATAGGTATATAAGGAAGCAGAGCTGAGTGAAAGAGAGCATCTGAGGCAAGGAGAAGCAAGAATAGAGGAAAAAGACGTTGACATTTACATACCTCAAGGTAAAACCCGAATATTTGATTCTCTAATGACAAAATGCACCTCTTTCTCGTTTGTCTCTGAGTGTGCCGGAGTCTGGTTGGGTGCCCCCACAGATCGGAACTCCCAGTTTCCTTTATAAAATATATATAATAACTTTGCTCTTTTCCCAACAGCTGAAGAGAAGTGAAGATCCCATGATGAAGGTCCTACCCATTCTGGCCATGATGCTACTCGGGACGTCTGCCATGGTGCTCAATAGTCTAAACTCCACTGGTACAGTAGCCTTCCCTCATCATCTCAACACCACAGTGACTGATGTAGATTCTCTCAATAGAAGATGTATTTTCAGGGCCGGTTACCCTGACCCAGAATAAGCCTAATCCTGGACTGAAAAGCATGCTCAAATTAGAATAGCCATGTAAAGTTCTGTGTCTGCCCACATAAGAAAATATATGCTATAGTATACATGTAAATACTTTAGTATTCACTGTAGCGTGAATACTATAGGGGTCTAAGACAGACCCAACGCTTCTGCTCTTTTCTATAACCTGTAGGGAACACAATATTTGGTATATAATTAGCATGTAGGTTTCTCACTTATGGGTGGAAAAATTGCAATATGGGTGAGGGGAATGGGCAGGTTATATGCAAATAAGA
Source organism: Salvelinus alpinus (assembly GCF_045679555.1). Taxonomy (NCBI): domain Eukaryota; kingdom Metazoa; phylum Chordata; class Actinopteri; order Salmoniformes; family Salmonidae; genus Salvelinus; species Salvelinus alpinus. The sequence continues at coordinate 6,453,537 of NC_092124.1, read as the reverse complement.
TAGCATTTACTATAGTTTAAAAAAAGTGTTGTGTTTTGTGGAATATACTGTACTATTTACAACAGTGTTTTTTTGTGTGGATAATACTGTAGTATTTACTATAGTATTCTACAATATACTACAGTATTCTATAGTAAGTATTACACATGCTCGAGGGATACAACAGTGTGAAGTGTAGTGTTCCACAGTTCACTACAGTTTACTATGGAATTCTATAGTAAGTATTACACATGCTCGAGGGATACAACAGTGTGTAGTATAGTATTCCACATTATTCTACAGTTTACTATGGAATTCTATAGTAAGTGCTGTAATATTCTATAGTAAACTGTAGTTTTCTTTCATGTGGTTGGGAAACCAGCCCTGTGAGTATATGGACGGAGCTTCTCTCTCATATCCGTCCTTTTAATCTCTCCCTTGTTCTCCCCTTGTTCTTTTAGAACCTAAGCGGGTCTCTGGGAAGGTCAAGGACTTTCTTCATTGTCCTGGCCATTCTACCTGGTATAAACTGGGGGACAAATGTGTTAAGCACTTCAAGGAAGAATTGGACTTTCAATCTGCTGAGGTAACTTCAGACTTCTCTAAGATTTTAGCCTACAGACCCATGTTCTCTCAGTGAATTAACCTTTATTTAGGCAAGAGAGTCCCATTGAGACCAATGTCTCTTTTCGTTAAAGGTAGACATACCGTAGTGAACCTCTGTATCTCTACATGATACGCAAAATTACCACCATAGCTAACTCTCAAAGCAGCATGCTGTACTCTAGTTCAGGGTATCCACTCTACTGTCTTTACCCGTTTTCAGTGTTGTGCATTAGTGTCTAACGCTAACTCTAAATGTATTTTGATGATGACAACTCTCTCTCCTTCATTTTCTCATTCATTCATTCTCACCCACACAGGATTTCTGCCACTCTCAAAAGGGCAAAGCTCATCTGATATCAATCCACTCTGCCCTGGAGAACGAAAACGTGGATGTTTTTGCTCAGAGGTTCAGCAGAAATTCCCCTCGCATCTGGCTTGGCGGTTTTACAGTATCCAACCCTCTTCAGGTGGCGGTTTTAGACTAAATAGGGGCAGTTTCCCGGACACAGATTGACCTGGACTAAAAATGATTATTGATGGAGTTTCTTTATTGAGTCTGCTTTTTAGTCCAGGACTAGGCTTAATCGGTATCCAGGAAACCACCCCATAGTGTTCACCATTCAACTTGATCATCATTATAAAAACCAGGTGGACAACAGTGTTCATGCCCACCAACTCCTTCTGTCGTTATGCTTAATCTCTGTCTGTCTGTCTGTCTGTCTGTCTGTCTGTCTGTCTGTCTGTCTGTCTGTCTGTCGCTCTCTCTCTCATAGCCTCACCGCTACCTCTGGACTGATGGGTCCCCCATGAACTACTATTCCTGGCTTCAGAACCCCAGGCAGCCATCCGGTGACGGACAGTGCATGGAAATGAACTGGCAAGGTAAGCAAGAGAAGGGGAGGGGAGGGAGGGAAGGCAGGCAGAGAGGGAGTATTATTTTTTTTTAACTAGGCAAGTCAATTAAGAACAAATTCTTATTTACAATGACAGCCTACCCCAACCAAACCCTAACCCGGACAAAGCTGGGCCAATTGTTCGCCGACCTATGGGACTCCCAATCACAGCCGGTTGTGATACAGCCTGGAATCGGACCAGTGCCTGTAGTGACGCCTCTAGCACTGAGATGCAGTACCTTAGACCGCTGCGCCACTCGGGAGTAGGGGGCAAGGGAAAGAGGGGACATGACAGAGCGACTTACAAGAGCATTTAGGGTTAATTGCCTTAATCAAGGGCACATGGACAGATTTCTCACCCAGTCAGCTCTGGGATTTGAACCAACGCTCTTAACCGCTAAGCTACCAGCTGCACCAAATCCAGTATGATGATGTATTCAGAATTCCACTATTGTGGAAAAGGGAGTGGGAGGTTTTAGATTTGAAGTATGACACATCTCATAGTTTTAAGTTATATAGATCAGTGGCCATGTGGTTAGAGTGACTGTCCTGAGCTTGGATGGTTGGGGGTTCGATCCCAGGTCGAGTCATTCCTAAAAGGGGACAGAGTCCTCATTGCTTGGCACTCAGCATTAAAATGAAGTTTTGAGGGTAAGGCCCTGTGAGAGACTAGTGTCAAGGGGGTGTACTTGTATTAAATGATACATCAAAAGCCTCATGGTACAGAAACAGTAGATAGGCTCATGCCGTTCTGGCTTGGACAAGGCTACTTAGCTACTTATGTAGCTCAATACTCTCTAAAAGGGATTTAATAATGGATAAAACTAACTTTTTTTCTATGCATCTCAGGAAAAGGGGAATGGAATGATAAGCCGTGCAGCCAAACCAATTACTTTCTGTGTGCCTTCATACCTGGTGAAAGAGAGGAAACGAAAGGAGGAGAAGAAGAAGAGGGGATGGTGGAAAAAGGGAGTGGGAGGTTTATCCTTTAAAGTAGATGACAGATGAGCAGTATAGCAGTATATACAACCTGTCAGATACGCTTTGCATTACAGCTTTCTCAGACATCATGACACCAGGACCCTGTAAAATGTTAGAGAAAACCCACTGCTCAAAGACTAAGCCTTTGTCAGCTAAAAGTTTTCACCATCACAGTCAGTTTCAGTCCGCCCAAAGTAAGATTGAATGAAACAACTGATTGTATTAGAAACCTCTAAACACATTGCATTTGAGAATTCTATCTAGGCCTATTGTCAGAACACAGTAACCTAATCTATTTTCAGGGGGAATGGTGTTGATAAAATACTGCTTCACTTGTTTGTACTATGAAACACTGTGCATTGCTTGACTAGCAAATAAAAAAGGAATACAAAAATATCTTCATTAATCAGTAATCATTGCATGACTTTCTTTTGTTGACCTGGCCTTATTTAGCAACCAGATGGGGACAAGGAGTCAATACATAACAATACAGCCTCATCTTATTTATAGATGGATAGCCCACTGGGTTGACTTGACAGATTTAGAATTTAACCTACTACCTTTCCATTCGGTGCCCTGTTTGAGTAGTGTTCCCAAAACAGAGAGCATGCATGATATTTACTTTGCATGTGTTTTTACGCATGCTATTGATCAGAGAGAGAGAGATTGATCTAAACATCAGCGCCACAGGTAACTTCCATAAAGCTGTGAACGAGCTGAGAGACAAGGCAAGAAGGGCCTTCTATGCTATCAAAAGGAACATCAAATTCGACATACCTATTAGGATCTGGCAAAAAATGCTTGAATCAGTTATAGAACTGATAATTATCAAAATCCAGGAAAGAGGGGTTAAATTCTACAACCACCTAAACGGAAGCAATTCCCAAACCTTCCATAACAATCCCATCACCCACAGAGAGATGAACCTGGAGAAGAGTCCCCTAAGCAAGCTGGTCCTGGGGCTCTGTTCACAAACACAAACAGACCCCACAGAGCCCCAGGACAGCAACACAATTAGACCCAACCAAATCATGAGAAAACAAAAAAGCATTACTTGACACATTGGAAAGAATTATTTAAAAAACAGAGCAAACTAGAATGCAAATTGGCCCTGAACAGAGAGTACACAGTGGCAGAATACCTGACCACTGTGACTGACCTAAACTGAAGGAAAGTTTTGACTATGCCTTGCTATTGAGAAGGGCCACCATAGGCAGACCTGGCTCTCAAGAGAAGACAGGCTAGGTGCAACACTGCCCACAAAACCTCCTGACAAATGTACAGTATGACAATATTAGAGACACATATTTCCCTCAGATTACACAGATCCACAAAGAATTCAAAAACAAACCCCATTTTGGGTGAAATATCACTGTGCCATCACAGCAGCAAGACTGTGACCTATTGCCACAGGAAAAGGGCAACCAGTGAAGAACAAACACCATTGTAAATTCAACCCATATGTGTTTATTTATTTTCCCAATTGTACTTTCACTATTTGCACATAGTTACAACACTGTATATTTACATAATATGACATTTGAAATTTCTTTATTCTTTTGGAACTTCTGTGAGTGTAATGTTTACTGTACATTTCTATTGTGTATTTTACTTTTGTTTATTCTCTACTTTACTTGCTTTGGCAATGTTCACATATGTTTCTCATGCCAATAAAGTCCTTGAATTGAATTGAGATCAATCGCTCTCTACACAACTGTTGCTCTAATCGGAGACGCTGCTGCAGCCATATTGTGCAGACATTTTGTAAAAATAAAAATAAAAAATATATATTTTGAATGACTATATGCTAATGGACATTTAGCCTACTAAATATTTTTACAACTAACTTTGAGGCTTATTTTTAATCAATAGGCTAATAAATTGTAATGGTCTAATTTGTTAACCGTTTAATTAGTGGTTGTGTGACAGGTTAAAGGAAATACTCATAGCCTGTTATACATTAAAATGTATTACTAAGTTCATAGTATGTGAGGATCTTAAAACATCTAAGGTTAAAAAGATCATGCATTCAGTATTATTTGAAAGAGATTGATAACATTCATATAATTGTGTTAAAATCCATCAAGCGTACAAAGGGTACGAATTGTGAGAGGAATGTGTAAACGTTATGTTGATTACATTTATTTTGTCGTGGGTAAAAGTGTTAATCTGGGATCTACTAAATGCTCTTAATCTATGAGCCTGAGATGGATTGCTCTGGTCTCCACTCAAGTTCCCGGGGAAATCGCGATCTTTTCTCATTGCACTAAAGTTCTCATTGAGGAAACAACACCGTATCACTCTCGTGATCATTTCTCCCCTGTTTCAGTGGCGTAACATTTGTAGATTAGAAAATCGCTTTTTGATAGTTTAGAGATTGTGACAGTGGCAACACAGTTTTGAAGATGAAGGACCGATTGGAACAGTTGAAGGTGGTAAGCTTCGTCTTTTTATACACTTCAAATCAAATTTTATTTGTCACATACACATGGTTAGCAGATGTTAATGCGAGTGTAGCGAAATGCTTGTGCTTCTAGTTCTGACAATGCAGTAATAACCAACGAGTAATCTAACAATTCCACAACTACTACCTTATACACACAAGTGTAAAGGGATAAAGAATATGTACATAAAGATATATGAATAAGTGATGGTATAGAACGGCATAGGCAAGATGCAGTAGATGGTATCGAGTACAGTATATACATATGAGATGAGTAATGTAGGGTATGTAAACATAAAAGTGGCATAGTTTAAAGTGGCTAGTGATACATGTATTACATAAAGATGGCAAGATGCAGTAGATGATATATAATGTATATGTATATACTGTACTCTATTAAGTGGCATTGTTTAAAGTGGCTAGTGATACATTTTTGATCAATTCCCATCAATTTCCATTATTAAAGTGAGCTGGAGTTGAGTCAGTATGTTGGCAGCAGCCACTCAATGTTAGTGGTGGCTGTTTAACAGTCTGACGGCCTTGAGATAGAAGCTGTTTTTCAGTCTCTCGGTCCCTGCTTTGATGCACCTGTACTGACCTCGCCTTCTGGATGATAGCGGGTGATCAGGCAGTGGCTCGGGTGGTTGTTGTCCTTGATGATCTTTATGGCCTTCCTGTGACATCGGGTGGTGTAGGTGTCCTTGTTCATGTTTTCATGGCCTTGCTTGCTATTAGCTTAACATATAACTGTTGCTAATCATATAGAATTTTATAACAGTGATGGGGGACGTATCTTATTTACTCGTTTGTTTTTGTCGAGGTATCTGATTTACTCGTTTTTTTTGCGCACTAGATGCGGTTGGTTCTGGATGAGCGGTTTGACCACAATGTTCGATCAACTGTTTGATCCCATTTTCAGGCCTAGAAAAGCAGAAATAGCCTAGTTGAACATTGGGCTAATAAACATTAGAGCATGAAGTTATTCCAGTAATTAGGTAGGCCTAATTGGGGTGTGATGATATTTATGCTGTTTATTGGTGGTGCGTTACAAATGGAGGTGGGTGGGTAGAGAGAGGGGACCAGAAGGGTTGATTAAGGAAAGATGAAAGAATTGTTTTCTCCTAATTTCCTCCACCTCTTCCATGGTCTCAATGTTATTTATGTACTGTAGGCAATTCATTGCAGCTTGTGTGCATCGCAAGCTTTGTTCTGTCTGGTAAAAAAAATGATACAACTTTACAGTTGATTTGAAACACATTGTTTCACTGACATAAGAACTGCTAGAAAGCCTGTGAGTGTGATTATCTCACCACAAACGCACCACCACATCAACTCTGCTGGCTGTGTGTGTGTCAATAGAAAAGTGATGTGGCTGGGGACGATGTGGAGGTTCTAGTGGAGAACCAAGCCTTTATGGAGGACTTCTTCACCCAGGTATTTCTGACCATACTCCTGATGTGTGAGTGTTCACCATACTGTGTGTGTGTGCTTGTTTGTGTGCGTGCGTGCGTGTGTGTGTTCTGTACTTACCATTGTGTCATCATTGCCTGTCTCTGTCTCAGACTGAGGAGATTCGCAGCAGCATCGATAAGATAGATGAGAGTGTGGCGCAAGCAAAGAAGCTGTACTCTACCATCCTCTCCGCCCCTACATCAGAGCAGAGTAAACATCATCATTCAATCCTCCTCTCTCTCTCTCTGTGCCCCTCTCTCTCTTCACCTCTTTGTCATCTCACCCACTTTCATTCCTTTTCTTTCCATATTGTTCATCCTTTTTGGCTTGTTGATACTTCTATATTTAGCCATGGAGCATGTTTCTGATTGGCCAGTGAGGGGCCAAGCCTCGACACACCCTAAACTTGTTTATTCATCAAAACCCAGCCCTTTCGCGCCCATGGCAGCAACAGCGTCGATAATTATGATTGTGAAAATAGCTAAAATATTTCTTACACCGCCAGCGCTTAGATTGACCATTGTGTTAAGTTTGTTCTAATACAACCCATAACTTAGAACAGCGTGACTAAACTAAAGCCCATAGAGTAATAGTATTATATTTCCACACAACTGCTGTTTTGTTTTTTCATAACCTGTCAATCAACCAAATTCATTGGTAAACATCTCAAACCCTGCAAGATCATTGGCTCAGAGGGATAGACAGGCAGTGATGTGATGATTGATGTGATAAACAGTGTGTTGTGTTTCTTTAACAATTCTCCATGCATGATTCTCAAATGGCACTCTATTCCCTAGCTCTGGTCAAAAATAGCGCACTATAAAGGGAATAGGGTGCCATTTGGGACGCATTCCCCAGTGTTCTCCTGTGTAAACTGTGATTGGTTTTACAAAGTTCCCATGTTCTTTAAGTCAAACATCGCCACTGTGAATCTCTCTGAGTCACACACAAATAAAAAAACACACTCAACCCCCATTTCCTCTGTTACTTCTTTGAAGCTCTAAGAATAGAAACGGAGCGCCTTGAGGATTCGACAACTGAAGCGGTCTTAACAACTTATGGTGTAACTGTGAATATATACATGGAACTCAAGTCCTTCTGTTCACCCGGCCTAGAATATCTCACAATCTCACAATCAAATAAAACTAAAACTCTCGACCCTTGTTATACTACCTTCCAGAATGCATAAAGGCCCTCCCCCGCCCTCCATTCGGCAAATCGGACAACGATTCCATCTTGCTCCTCCCCTCCTATAGGCAGAAACTCAAACAGGATGCTCCCGTGGTGAGGACTATTCAACGCTGGTCTGACCAATCGGAATCACGCGGACTGGGATATGTTCAGAGTAGCTTTAGAAAATAATATCGGCACATATACCGATACGGTGAATGAGTTTATCAGGAAGTGCACAGGAGATGTTGTACCCACTCTGACTATTAAAACCTACCCCAACCAAAAACCGTGGATAGGTGGGAGCAGTCGCACAAAACTGAATGTGCAAACCACTGCATTTAACCAGGGCAAGAAGACTATGAATATGGATGAATACAACCAGTGTAGTTATTCCCTCAGCAAAGCTATCAAGCAGGCTAAACGTTGGTATAGGGACAAAGTTAAATCCCAGTTCAACAGCTGAGACGCGAGACGTATGTGCCAGGGTCTACAGACAATCACGGATTATAAAATTAAACCAGCCACATGTGTGTTTTTGTCTTGTCTAGGGTTTTTTGTTTATCTATGGGGATTTTGTATGTCTAGGTAATGTAGGTCTATGGTGGCCTGAATTGGTTCCCAATCAGAGGCAGCTGTTTATCGTTGTCTCTGATTGAATATCATATTTAGGTTGCCATTTTCCATTTAGGTTTTGTGGGTTATTGTCACGCCCTGACCTTAGAGATCTCTATTTTGGTTGGTCAGGGCGTGAGTTTGGGTGGGCATTCTATGTCTGGTGTTCTATGTTGTACTTGTTTTGTATTTCTATATGTTTGGCCTGGTATGGTTCCCAATCAGAGGCAGCTGTCTATTGTTGTCTCTGATTGAGAACTATACTTAGGTAGCCTGTTCCCACCTGTGTTTGTGGGTAGTTGTTTTGTGTGTCGTCACCTTACAGAACTGTTCGTTTGTTGTTTTTGTTCAGTGTTCAGTTGATTGATTAAAATATGAACACTTACCACGCTGCACCTTGGTCCTCTTCTCCTTCTCCTGACGATGTTCGTTACAGTTATTGTCTATGTGTAGTTGCATGTCAGCACTAGTTATTTATAGCTTCACATTCGTTTTGTTCTTTTGTTTAAGTGTTCTTCGTTATTAAAAGAATGTATTCAAATTATGCTGCGCCTTGGTCTCCTTGTTACGACGAACGTGACAACTGCAGACACAATACCACTACTATAACTTCAAAACCATACATACTTTAAAACAAGTTAGCAAGCCCTTCACATTCTCTTCAGGAAATATACTTTTCGGTGATCACTGTCAGCCGAAAGAGTTCATTTATTAGATAGAATTACAGCTAGCTATCAGTAGGTCTACATACAAACCAATTCTACATATTTTTGGTACCACAAAAATACTTTTAAAGATGCCCCATATTTATGTACCCAAATAATAGCCTAAAACTTTTGAATCATTACATCATCATTCAACTAAAATCAAACTTAATTCATACTGAACGCCGGAAGTTTACATACACTTAGGTTGGAGTCATTGTTTTTCAACCATTCCACAAATTTCTTGTTAACAAACTATAGTTTTGGCAAGTCGGTTAGGACATCTACTTTGTGCATGACACAAGTATATTTTCCAACAACTGTTAACAGACAGATTATTTCACTGTATCACAATTCCAGTGGGTCAGAGGTTTACATACTCTAAATTGACTATGCCTTTAAACAGCTTGGAAAATTCCAGAAAATGATGTCATGGCGTTAGAAGCTTCTGATAGGCTAATTAACATCATTTGAGTCAATTGGAGGTGTACCTGTGGATGTCTTTCAAGGCCTACCTTCAAACTCAGTGCCTCATTGCTTGACATCATGGGAAAATCAAAAGAAATCAGCCAAGATCTCAGAAAATAAATTGTAGACCTCTACAAGTCTGGTTCATCTTTGGGAGCAATTTCCAAAAGCCTGAAGGTACTACGTTCATCTGTACAAACAATAGTACGCAAGTAAAAACACCATGGGACCACGCAGCTGTCATACTGCTCAGGAAGGAGACATCTTGCTTCCGGACAGACTGAACACCTTCTTTGCTCACTTTGAGGATAATACAGTGCCACCGACGCCGATACAGCCTAATGGGGGGAGGTGAGGGCTCTGGGAGTGTGGTGCCAGGACAATAACCTCTCACTCAATGTCACCAAAACAAAGGAGATGATCGTGGAAACAGCAGAGGGAGCACCCCCCTATCCACATCGATGGGACCGCAGTGGAGAAGGTGGAAAGCTTCAAGTTCCTCAGCGTACACATCACTGACAAACTGAAATGGTCCACACACAGACAGTGTGGTGAAGAAGGTGCAACAGCGCCTCTAATACCACCATCACCTAATACCCTCACAAACTTTTAAAGATGCACAATTAAGAACATCCTGTCGGGCTGTATCACCGCCTGGTACGGCAACTGCACCACCCACAACCATAAAGCTCCCCAGAGGGTGGTGCAGTCTGCACAACGCATTACTGGGGGCAAACTTCCTGACCTTCTGGATACCTACAGCACCCGATGCCATAGGAAGGCCAAAAAGATCATCAAGAACATCAACCACCCGAGCCACTGCCTGTTCACCCCGCTATCATCCAGAAGGCGAGGTTAGTACAGGTACAACAGCTATCTCAAGGCCATCAGACTGCTAAATAGCCATCACTAGCACATCAGAGGCTGCTGCCTATAGACATAGATTAGGAATCACTGGCCACTTTAAGGAAATGAAACACTAGCCACTTTAATAATGTGATGTATCTTGCATTACTTATCTCATATGTAGAAACTGTACTCTATACTATTCTACTGTATTTTAGTCACTTTAATTGCGTGGAAATATTGCATCACCCATCTCATATGTATATACTGTATTCTATACTATGCCACTGTATCTTAGTCCAATGCTGCTCAGACATATATGTATATTCTTAATCCATTCCTTACTTAGATTTACGTGTATTTTGGGTATATGTTGGGAAACTGTTTTTTCAGCCTCTCTCCACTGAGTCTCAAAACACATTCAAATTGCTTTCCTAGTGCCAAGACAGTCATGTCAACCAAGCATCAGTAACTGAATAATATTGTCAATTACTCAAGTAGTTAACACTAATAGGACATGGTTGTCTGTCTGTAGTCACTGTTGGCAGGTATTGTTGTGACGCCACATCACACCAGCAGCACCCCTTGTGGCTTCTAACATTGATGATTGATGCTGTATTTTGAGCAGCACTGTAAAGGGAAAAGGGTGGGACACAAACACTGCCAATTGATGACCTGGGGCCTGTTGCACAAAAGTAGAATTAAGACATCCGGGATAAATGACTCAGCTGAGCTCAATGAAGCCAAAACATGTGCGTCCAGGCTTAATTGGTTGCACAAAGACCAAGCCAGGATGAGCAGACACGGATTCATTAAGCCAGGTGAAACCAATCCTGGATAGGTGCGCGCTCACGGCTCACTCAAATAGACCCCGCCACAGATCACAGATTAACTGATTTACCATGGCAACTAGAGCCGCGTACTTTTCCCCGTCGGAAGCACAAATCCTCATGGAGGCATACGAGGAGGTAAAAGATATAATTAAGAAGAAAGGCAACACCGCCACAGTGATAAAGCAAAGAGAAAAAGCGTGGCAAAGTATTGCAGACCGCCTGAATGCGTAAGTAGTGCACAATTACACACTCACCGCTCCGCTGAAACATCACAATTACAATTCAAATATTTAATTCACATCTCCAAAAATGCAGTTGTACTGTAATTATGAAACGGTTAAATTTTTAATTGAAATGCACTGCAGATATGAGTGAAATTGTGTAAAGTAACTCCATCACACTGTATAAAGCTATGATAAATTTTTTGATATTTTTACTGAAAACAAGACAAAAATACCAAGTAATTTTTTGCAGTGTGACTCCATTAAATGTGTGTGTGTGTGTGTGTGTGTGTGTAGATTAAACATGAACGGGCCAAAACGGACATGGCAGCAGGTCAAAATCAAATACAAGAACATTCTGCAGAATGGTATGGTCCCTGACTAATATTTAACAAAGCACAAGCATATATTGTACCCAGAAGGTGCCTGCTCACACATTGTCTGTACTGTTTTAGCAGTGAAAAAGAATACCCACAGACAAGGCACGGGTGGTGGGTCACCAAAGGCTGACCTTACCCCAGCAGAGGACATGGCCTTGGAGCTAAATAAAGGCAGGCCCGTCTTAGAGGGGATCCCTGGGGGGAAAGAGACGAGCATAGGTTCCTCCCAAGATGCCACCCGCTTCATTCAAGGTATGTCCTTCCATCTCTACATGGGATACAACCACATTCATATTGAATCAATTTGGACTGTCTGACTTTGGTTTACCTATTGCCTTGCAGTGTCTGGCAGCACTGTGTTCCTGTTAGAGCCACCAGCACAAGCACCAGACGATGCTGATCCAGTGAGTACTCCATCAAAGGCATACTGTAGGCCTGGCATGTCTTGTCTACTAGCTTCAATATGAATCCGATTAAATGTGATAGGGTGAAGGCCCCAGTGCAGCAGCAACAGCACATGATGGAGACGATGATGAGGAGGAGACCATCTCTCTGGATTCCAGAAGGCATGAGGTATCATGTTAAGACTGTGAAAGTACTATTTACTCTACAATGGTGAGGAGTCCTCATCAAAATCAAAAAATCTAATTTCTTTTACAGGACCCAGATGCTATACAGTGGGAAAACCAGCCTGGCAACATAGTGCGTATTAATAAAAGGACACCACATCCTGCCAAATTCCAGCTGCGCTAATTGTATTGTGTTCACAGAGCTCACAAGCTATCAGAAAGTTGTATGGCAACCACCTCCGGCGCCAAATAGAACTGGCAGACATAGACATTCAGTACAAGAAGAAAAAGATGGAAAATCTTGCACTGGAGTCCGAAATAAAAAAGAGGACAATTAGGAAACTGGACCTTGAAATAAAAAAACTTGAGAGGGAGGTGAGATATGCCTTCAATGTACACTGTATGCTAACTGTAACACAAATGTATTAATCATTATTTTTCTTTCCTCCCCCAGCTCCAAGAAGATGACACAGCTCAAAATAAAAATTAGGTATATTCTCGTAAAGTCAAGTGAGCCATGACATATGAGCTCTTATTGTGAGCACACAGGACGGTGGCATCTTTCTAAGGTTTTTTTTATTTTCCCAGCAATCAGTACAACCAAGTCATCGTTATAAGGCATCGCCCTCTTTTGCCCACCCCCCCAGCACCAGGTGTGGCCACTAGCCTATATGAAGGCCCAAAATTGTGTGTTCCTTTCTGCTCTGACAATGGCATGCCCATTCGTGCGAGATGTGGTGGATGAAGAAGCACTTGTGCTGAGGAGAGCCTTCAGGCGAGAAAGGGTCTTCAGGGACCGGTTGGACCCACTGGCCTTCCCTGATGACCATCTATATGAAAGATACAGGTTTTCTGCAGATGGCATCAGGTATCTATGCAGACTACTGGGTCCCAGGATTAAGCACCGCACTGCACGGAGCCATGCACTGAGTGTGGAGCAAATGGTTTGTGTGGCCTTGCGCTTTTTTGCTAGTGGAGCCTTCCTGTACTCAGTGGGGGATGCAGAACAGCTGAACAAGGCCACAATTTGCCGCACAATAAGGAGTGTGTGTCTGGCTATCAAAGCATTAGCAGATGTCTTCATCTCCTTCCCTGGCCACAGAAGACTCTGTGACATCAAAGAGGAGTTCTATAGGATTGCAGGTAAGAGGATCTACAAATTACAGGACAACTGTTAACACATAGTAGGATACTCATTACTTTGTGTGACAGGTTTCCCCAATGTCATTGGTGCAGTGGACTGCACACACATAAGGATAAAAGCCCCCTCAGGTGCCCATGAGGCCGATTTTGTGAATAGGAAATCCTTTCACAGCATTAATGTTCAGGTGAACATAACTTTTTGATATTGTCCATTGACGAACACTCTGCATTGCCAGTGATGTGCATTGATTGGTGTAATATTCCTCATCTTATGATTTCAGATGGTCTGCAATGCTGACTGTGTGATCAGCAATGTTGTGGCAAAATGGCCTGGCTCAGTCCATGACTCCAGAATCTTTCGGGCCTCTGAAATCTATCAGTGCCTATCACAAGGTAAGCCACACAACCCCTATTTATAACCATCATGGCTGTGTCAAGAATATCACTGTGTTTATGAGGTAGTAATGATGAGATTGTGTTGACAGGTGAATTCTCTGGTGTGTTGCTGGGAGACAGGGGGTATGGCTGCCAGCCTTTTCTCCTGACACCTTTCACAGACCCCCAGGAAGCACAGCAGGCCTACAACCATGCCCATGCCAGGACCAGGGCCAGAGTTGAAATGACCTTTGGCCTCCTGAAGGCACGCTTTCACTGCCTTCACAAATTAAGGGTCAGCCCTGTTAGGGCATGTGATATTACTGTGGCTTGTGCTGTCCTCCACAATGTGGCCTGCCTGAGGAAGGAGAGGGCCCCCAGAGTGCCACCAGCCATGGACTGGGACAATCCGGCAATCTTCCCTGATGACGACAGTGGTCGGCTGCTGAGGGACCAATATGTGTTGAATTATTTTAGTTAGTATGTGTGCTTTCAATTTTGGTTAAATATGTCCTGCGGTGGCAGAGGAATTTGGTTTTTTTTGGGTTCGTTTTTTGACGAATTTGGCCTCTTATGATGTTTGTGCGGTATACTGTGTGTAATACAAGGCTGCAGGGAGGCTACTGCATCCATTCATTTGTCTGTTCAGTTGATGTGTATGGATTTGTCCTGCATTTATTTTAGTGTGCAGACATGCAGGGTGTGTTATATACAGACCTTTGAATGTGTATGTATCATTTTGTATAATATGCTTGGATTCTGTGCTTTCCATCTTGTAGAGTCACTGTGACTTCAGTTTCGAAAGGAGCTGATGGTTTACCTGCTTTGTTTTGTCCTTATTCAATAAAGGAACATAATGTTACACATTGTGTTTTTATATTCATATGGAATGTGTATTTGTTTATATGACAGAGTACTAGGGCCACACTGAAGAAAAAGGATAAAGTCATAAATTTATGAGGCTGGTTCTTTCTGCAGAAAAGCTACATATTGTTTTTACAGTTTTGATACTTATGACAATGTGATACTTAATATTCTGGCACATCAGCATGTCTTTGTTTATGAAACCATACTGAAGTACAATTTCACGAAATGCCCCACATCTGTCATTTTAACAACTGTCCTCCTTTAAAACAACTGGTTACAATATTATGACTTGTGTTTTTTTCCCCTCTGTGGCCCTAATATTCTATCATTTTATATATAGCCTTATAGTCTATGGGAAACTGTAAATTATCTAATGATAGCAACATCATCTAAAAATCATTTTTTATCCAAAATCATTGAAATTAATGATCACAAACGTTTAAATAATAACAGTGGGTCTAGTTATATGTGATAACAATGTATAGTGAGCAGTGAAATAACTATTGGTTTCCATTTGTGGTGACTGCTGACTGACATTAGGGATGAGATTAAATAGATCCTGGAATTTAGCCTGGTCTGGAGCAGGCTAGCTCCACAGAATAAATCTCCATGGTAATTTATACCATAACATATCCTCCTGCCCCCTATCCATCTTTAGTGCAACCGGATTACGGATCAATTGAGCCAGGATCACCAAGATATCCTGGCTTAATCCCTTATCCTAGTTTTGTGCAACAGGCCCCTGTTCTTCTTCTCCTCTTGTTATTTCAGCGTGTAAACACCAACGCATAGAACAGACCGCTATGGCAGAACCAGATGTACAATTTAAGGTGAGTCTTTGACTGTGTCTTGTGTCACCCTACTCCATCTATAGTGCACTACTAGGGCGCATAGGACTCTGGTCAAAAGTAGTCCACTAGACCTAAATAGGTTGGTCTTCCGACTGGCGCAGCGGTCTAAGGCACTGCATCACAGTGCTAGAAGCGTCACTACATACCCGGGTTCAATCCCGGGCTGTATCAATACCGGCTGTGATCGGGATTGGCGCACAATTGGCCCAGTGTCGTCCGGGTCAGGGGAGAGTTTGGCTGGGGGGGGGGGGCTTTTACAAGTATGCCATTATTGTAAATAACAATTTGTTCTTAACTGACTTGCCTAGTTAAATGAAATAAAATGGAGGTGTCATTTAGAATTGTTCCTTCATCTAGCACTAACCAGTGGTACATTGGTGTTTAGTTGCTATTCCTTTTAACCAATGTGTTGTTTAATTACTGTCCGTGTTTCAGCTAGTGTTGTGTGGAGATTGAGGCACAGGAAAAAACACCTTCGTGAAGAAGCATTTAACAGGAGAGTTTGAGAAGAAATATGTTGGTGAGTTTCTTAGAATCCAGACAGTCCTCTCTCCCTCTTAGCTTTACATACCTCTTCTTTGCCGTCTTCTGCTTCTTCTCCTTCATAACCCCACCATACCTTCAATCAATAATCAGACTTAATTCTCTTCAGAGGGAAATTGAGTTTGCAGGCATGGGTAGCATGATGGAAAAATACACAATCCATACAAGAGTTGAAACCCTTCTACAACCCTGAACCATGGCTTACCTGCCCTTCGCTCCCCCTCCTCTTCCCCCTGTAGCGACTCTGGGAGTAGAGGTGCACCCCTTGGTCTTCCACACCACTCGAGGGACCATCAATTACAACGTCTGGGACACAGCCGGCCAGGAGAAGTTTGGGGGGCTCAGAGATGGCTACTATATACAGGGTACATCACATTTGTGTGGGTCACATGTCTGTTTTTTTTAGTACATACAGAGTAGGTCACATCCTGACCTCAGATCTCTACACAATCTTAACCTCTGGTGCAAAATGACTTGGATGGGTTTGGGCACCACACATTTATTGATTATCTGATACACTCAATCACTCTCCCTCTTCTACTTCTCTGTCCCCTACCTCTCTCCAGCCCAGTGTGCGATCATCATTTTCTATATCTTTCGTCACCTACTGGATGTACATTTTGTGGCCTAATATATTGGTACCCTTGCACTTTTCTTGAATAATTTATAATTCTGTCTAAAATAAGTTGAAAATGAAAATACATTTGTCTCCACACCTGGTTATTTCTTATTTCCACATTGCAGAATCATTTTGGGGGGAGGGAGGAATCTACAATTTGCAATGGCTGTTTTGCAAATTTTAGAAAATAAAAACAAATGGCATTGACAGAATTATTATCACCCATTACTAGTACTTGGTTGCACAGCCTTTGGTCAGCATAACTGCCAGCAAATGCTTCCTGTGGCCCTCAATGAGCTTGCTGTACCTTTCTACTTGCAATTTTGCTCACTCTTCAGCTGCAAACTGCTCCCAATTCTTCAATGTTTGATGGTTGCCTTTGACCAACTGCTGTTTTCAGATCTCGTCGTAAGTTTTCGATGGGACACAGATCTGGACTCATTGCTGGCCTCTCCAGTCCAGTGTTTCTTCCTGAACCAGTCCTGGGTGCTTTTTTATGTTCTTGGGTTGGTTGTCCTGCTGGATACCCACGACCTTTGACGGAGACCAGTTTTTGGACACCGGGTTGAACACTCCACTCCAAAACCCCTTGATAATCTGCTGATTTCATGATGCCTTGAACATGTTCAAGGCCCCCAGTACCAGAGGCTGCAAAGCAACCACACAACATTATTGAAACTCTCCCATGTTTGATTGTAGGGAGGAATGCTGTAGGAATGCTTCATTTGGTGATACATTACTGTAGATATTGTTTTTCAATGGGACAAGTAAAACAAATAACTGGAGTTTTTGTTTTTGAAAAGTGAAAGGGTGACAACTGTACCCTGGGATTGCACATACTGTCTAGACAAACCCAGATGGGTTGCAACTTGTTATGTGTAAGAGGTTGAGACAGCATAAAAGAGGAAAAACATCTGAGATTAGATGGAGATTAAGAGGTATGGTACAGTTGAAGTCGGAAGTTTACATTTACTTTAGACAATTACATTTCAACTCAGTTTTTTTACTAGGGTTTTTTTTTTACTAGGATTAAATATCAGGAATTTTGAAAATTAGATTTTCAAAATTCCTGATATTTAATCCTAGTAAAATATTCCCTGTTTTAGGTCAGATAGCACACATTCTTAAAATAAAGTTGTGATCCTGTCAGAATAATAGTAGAGAGAATGATTTACTTCAGCTTTCATTTCTTTCATCACATTTCCACTGGGTCAGAATTTTACATACTCTCAATTAGTATTTGGTAGCATTGCCTTTAAATTGTTTAACTTCTTATGGCTGGGTGGCAGTATTGAGTAGCTTGGATGAAAAAGTGCCCAGAGTAAACTGCCTGCTACTCAGGCTCAGAGGCTAAGATATGCATATTATTAGTAGGTTTGGATAGAAAACACCCTGAAGTTTCTAAAACTGTTTGAATGATGTCTGTGAGTATAACCAAACTCATATGTCAGGCAAAAACCTGAGAAAAAAAATCCAACCAGGAATTGGGAACTTTAAGGTTTGTAGTTTTTCAACTCTTTGCCTATCCAAGATACAGTAGAAATTTGGTCCGATTGCACTTCCTAAGGCTTCCACTAGATGTCAACAGTCTTTAGAACCTTGTTTCAGGCTTCTACTGTAAAGGAGGAGAGAATAAGAGCTGATTGAGTAAGAGGTCTGGTAGAGTGCCATGAGCTCATTCAGGCGCGCTCCCGTGAGAGGTAGCTGCGTTCCATTGCATTTCTGAAGACAAAGGAATTCTCCGGTTGAAACATTATTTAAGATTTATGTTAAAAACATCCTAAAGATTGATTCTATACATCATTTCTATATCGGACAATTTTTTTCTTGGGTCACTATATCTATTTTGCCAATTGGATTGATCCCCTCTACCACACGGAACCCCACTAATCTACCGACGGAAACGCACGAGGTGTCTAAAAATAGACCTCCATCCTATGCTATCTTGCTACCGATAGCCATCTACCCGGCCAGCTGTCTGGATCGCCGTGACCCCAACCAACCTCTACTCACTGGACCCTTATTGATCACTCGATTAAGCATGCCTCTCCTTAATGTAAATATGCCTTGCTCATTGCTGTTCTGGTTAGTGTTTATTGGCTTATTTCACTGTAGAGCCTCTAGCCCTGCTCACTATACCATATTCAACCTTTCAGTTCCACCACCCACATATGCGATGACATCACCTGGTTTCAATGATGTTTCTAGAGACAATATCTCTCTCATCATCACTCAATACCTAGGTTTACCTCCACTGTATTCACATCCTACCATACCTTTGTCTGTACATTATTCCTTGAAGCTATTTAATCGCCCCCAGAAACGTCCTTTTACTCTCTGTTCTAGACGTTCTAGACGACCAATTCTCATAGCTTTTAGCCGTACCCTTATCCTACTCCTCCTCTGTTCCTCTGGTGATGTAGAGGTGAATCCAGGCCCTGCAGTACCTAGCTCCACTCCTATTCCCCAGGCGCTCTCTTTTGATGACTTCTGTAACCGTAATAGCCTTGGTTTCATGCATGTTAACATTAGAAGCCTCCTCCCTAAGTTTGTTTTGTTCACTGCTTTAGCACACTCTGCCAACCCGGATGTTTTAGCCGTGTCTGAATCCTGGCTTAGGAAGACCACCAAAAATTCTGACATTTTCATCCCTAACTACAAGATTTTCAGACAAGATAGAAAGGCCAAAGGGGGCGGTGTTGCAATCTACTGCAAAGATTGCCTGCAGAGTTCTGTTTTACTATCCAGGTCTGTTCCCAAACAATTTGAACTTCTACTTTTAAAAATCCACCTCTCTAAAAACAAGTCTCTCACCGTTGCCGCCTGCTATAGACCACCCTCTGCCCCCAGCTGTGCTCTGGACACCATATGTGAACTGATTCCCCCCCATCTATCTTCAGAGCTCGTGCTGCTAGGCGACCTAAATTGGAACATGCTTAACACCCCAGCCATCCCACAATCTAAGCTTGATGCCCTCAATCTCACACAAATTATCAATGAATCTACCAGGTACCACCCCAATTCCATAAACACGGGTACCCTCATAGATATCATCCTAACCAACTTGCCCTCCAAATACACCTCTGCTGTTTTCAACCAAGATCTCAGCGATCACTGCCTCATTGCCTGCATCCGTAATGGGTCAGCGGTCAAACGACCTCCACGCATCACTGTCAAACGCTCCCTGAAACACTTCAGCGAGCAGGCCTTTCTAATCGACCTGGCCGAGGTATCCTGGAAGGATATTGATCTCATCCCGTCAGTAGAGGATGCCTGGATATTTTTTTTAAATGCCTTCCTCACCATCTTGAATAAGCATGCCCCATTCAAGAAATGTAGAACCAGGAACAGATATAGCCCTTGGTTCTCTCCTGACCTGACTGCCCTTAACCAACAGAAAAACACCCTATGGTGTTCTGCATTAGCATCGAACAGCCCCCGTGATATGCAACTTTTCAGGGAAGCTAGAAACCAATATACACAGGCAGTTAGAAAACCGAAGGCTAGCTTTTTCAAGCAGAAATTTGCTTCCTCCAACACAAATTCAAAAAAGTTCTGGGACACTGTAAAGTCCATGGAGAATAAGAACACCTCCTCCCAGCTTCCAACTGCACTGAAGATAGGAAACACTGTCACCACCGACAAATCCACTATAATTGAGAATTTCAATAAGCATTTTTCTACGGCTGGCCATGCTTTCCACCTGGCTACCCCTACCCCGGTCAACAGCACTGCCCTCCCCTCTGCTACTCGCCCAAGCCTTCCCCATTTCTCTTTCTCCCAAATACAGTCAGCTGATGTTCTGAAAGAGCTGCAAAATCTAGACCCTTACAAATCAGCCGGGCTAGATAATCTGGACCCTTTCTTTCTAAAACTATCTGCTGAAATTGTTGCCACCCCTATTACTAGCCTTTTCAACCTCTCTTTTGTGTCGTCTGAGATTCCCAAAGATTGGAAAGCAGCTGCGGTTATCCCCCTCTTGAAAGGGGGGGACACTCTTGACCCAAACAGCTACAGACCTATATCTATCCTACCCTGCCTTTCTAAGGTCTTCGAAAGCCAAGTCAAGAAACAGATTACCGACCATTTCGAATCCCACCATACCTTCTCCGCTATGCAATCTGGTTTCAGAGCTGGTCATGGGTGCACCTCAGCCACGCTCAAGGTCATAAACAATATCTTAACCGCCATCGATAGGAAACAATACTGTGCAGCCGTATTCATTGACCTGGCCAAGGCTTTTGACTCTGTCAATCACCACATCCTCATCGGCAGACTCGACAGCCTTGGTTTCTCTAATGATTGCCTCGCCTGGTTCACCAACTACTTCTCTGATCAAGTTCAGTGTGTCAAATCGGAGGGTCTGTTGTCCGGCCCTCTGGCAGTCTCTATGGGGGTGCCACAGGGTTCAATTCTTGGACCGACTCTCTTCTCTGTATACATCAATGATGTCGCTCTTGCTGCTGGTGATTCTCTGATCCATCTCTACGCAGACGACACTATTCTGTATACTTCTGGCCCTTCTTTTGACACTGTGCTAACAACCCTCCAGGCGAGCTTCAATGCCATACAACTCTCCTTCCGTGGCCTCCAATTGCTCTTAAATACAAGTAAAACTAAATGCATGCTCTTCAACCGATCGCTGCCTGCACCTGCCCGCCTGTCCAACATCACTACTCTGGACGGCTCTGACTTAGAATATGTGGACAACTACAAATACCTAGGTGTCTGGTTAGACTGTAAACTCTCCTTCCAGACTCACATCAAACATCTCCAATCCAAAGTTAAATCTAGAATTGGCTTCCTATTCTTCAACAAAGCATCCTTCACTCATGCTGCCAAACATACCCTTGTAAAACTGACCATCCTACCAATCCTCGACTTCGGTGATGTCATTTACAAAATAACCTCCAAAACCATACTCAATAAATTGGATGCAGTCTATCACAGTGCCATCCGTTTTGTCACCAAAGCCCCATACACTACCCACCACTGCGACCTGTACGCTCTCGTTGGCTGGCCCTCGCTTCATACTCATCGCCAAACCCACTGGCTCCAGGTCATCTACAAGACCCTGCTAGGTAAAGTCCTCCCTTATCTCAGCTCGCTGGGCACCATAGCAGCACCTACCTGTAGCACGCGCTCCAGCAGGTATATCTCTCTGGTCACCCCCAAAACCAATTCTTCCTTTGGCCGCCTCTCCTTCCAGTTCTCTGCTGCCAATGACTGGAACGAACTACAAAAATCTCTGAAACTGTAAACACTTATCTCCCTCACTAGCTTTAAGCACCAGCTGTCAGAGCAGCTCATAGATTACTGCACCTGTACATAGCCCATCTATAATTTAGCCCAAACAACTACCTCTTTACCTACTGTATTCATTTATTTATTTTGCTCCTTTGCACCCCATTATTTCTATCTCTACTTTGCACTTTCTTCCACTGCAAACCAACCATTCCAGTGTTTTTTTTTATTTTAAGTTTTTACTTGCTATATTGTATTAACTTTGCCACCATGGCCTTTTTTATATTTTTATTTATTTATATATATATTTTGTTTGCCTTTCACCTCCCTTACCTCACTTGCTCACATTGTATATAGACTTATTTTTCACTGTATGTTTGTTTTACTCCATGTGTAACCATGTGTTGTTGTATGTGTCGAACTGCTTTGCTTTATCTTGGCCAGGTCGCAATTGTAAATGAGAACGTGTTCTCAATTTGCCTACCTGGTTAAATAAAGGTGAAATAAAATAATTTTTTTTTACATGTATCTACGAACTGTAATGGAATTTTTTGACTTTTCGTCTGGCCTGCGCGTCGTGAATTTGGATTTGTGAACTGAAGGCGCGAACAAAAAGGAGGTATTTGGACATAAATTATGGACTTTATCGAACAAAGAGAAAGAGAGAGAGAGAACTGACCTCGGTCCTGGGGACATAGTGGAGGTGGCAGGTAGGCAGAGCAACTACAAATCCCAGAGTCCTCTAGGGACCACAGTGTTCTACACTATGACTGATAACATTGTTGAGGTACTATAGCAGGTAGGCAGATAAATCCCACCATCCTCTAGTCTTGGGGCCCAAGTGTTCTTTATATTAGAAGTCCTCCAATAATGGAAAGAAGAACAGCAACTCCAAAAAAACACCTATGATATTGAGGTACTATAGCAGGTAGGGGCGAACACTACAAATTCTGTAACTCCTGAAAGGTCCCTAGTGTTCTATACATCGTACCTGGGGAGTGGAGACACAGCGAAGGTGGCAGGTGTGTAGGGGGAAACAAACTACACATCCCATACCCATTTAGTAAATTCCATACCCAAAGTGTTCTATTACTGACCCAGTTGTTTAAATGTAAAAATAAAATGTTTAGTTACCCTTGACATTTTTTTATCTGTATTGGTTGGATCTTTGCCCCCTCGCATCATCATGGAAATCAAAGAAAGGTTTTATGGGAAATTCGTTTTTAACTTCTCTAGGATAGGGGGCAGCATTTTCACTTTTGGATAAATTGCGTGCCCAATTTCAACTTCCTTCTACTCATCCCCAGAATATTAGTAGATTTGGATAGAAAACTCTGAAGTTTCTAAAACTATTTGAATCATGCCTGTGAGTAACAGAACTTATGTTGCAGGCAAAACCCCGAAGACTTACCATTAAGATTTTTTTTTTTTAGGTCACTGTCTGTTCAATGATTTCATTGGGATATTAGATTTCGAATCAACCTGTTTGCAGTTCCTACCGCTTCCACTGGATGTCACCAGTCTTTGGAAATAGGTTGAGGTTATTCCTTTGTGCGATGAAGAAGTACGGCCATCTGGAATCAGTGTAACGTTATGTGTACTGTTTGAGAGTTGCGCAAGATTAGAAAAGTAGCGTTAGTTTGTTGTCCTCCTGTATTGAAAACAGATAGACCCGTCTTCAATTTGATCGATTCTTAACGTTTAAAAATACCTAAAGTTCTATTACAAAAGTAGTTTGAAATGTTTTGGCAAAGTTTAGAGGTAATTTTTGAGATTTTTTGTAGTGACGTTGCGCAAATTGGAAGCTGTTTTTTTTCTGGATCAAACGCGTCAAATAAATGGACAATTTGGATATATATGGACGGAATTAATCGAACAAAAGGACCATTTGTGATGTTTATGGGACATATTGGAGTGCCAACAAAAGAAACTCGTCAAAGGTAAGGCATGATTTATATTTTATTTCTGCGTTTTGTTGCGCCTGCAGGGTTGAAATATGCTACACTCTCTTTGTTTACTGTTGTGCTATCATCAGATAATAGCATCTTATGCTTTCGCCGAAAAGCCTTTTTGAAATCTGACATGTTGGCTGGATTCACAACGAGTGTAGCTTTATTTTGGTATCTTACATGTGTGATTTAATGAAAGTTTGATTTTATATAATTTTTTTGAATTTGGCGCTCTACATTTTCCCTGACTATTGGCCAAGTGGGACGCAAGCGTCCCGCCTATCCCAGAGTTTAATCAAGGTGCTGTCAGTTGATGTGATATTTGAAGAGGCCTACTAGCGATGCTAAAAAAAAAATCCAAATATTTTCTCAAAAATACTTTTTACAGATATTTGACTGAAAAGGCAGTTTGGGTGTCGGGTTCAAATTTCTGTGTGACTTTTAGCGACAACACAGCTCGAAAGGTTAAGACCGCTTCAGTTGTTGAACCCTCAAGGCGCTCCGTTTCTATTCTTAGAGCTTCAAAGAAGTAACAGAGGAAATGGGGGTTGAGTGTGTTTTTTAATTTGTCTGTGACTCAGAGAGATTCAGAGTGGCGATGTTTGGCTTAAAGAGCTTGGGAACTTTGTAAAACCAATCACAGTTTGCACAGCGGAACACTGGGGCATGCGTCCCAAATGGCACCCTATTCCCTTTATAGTGCGCTATTTTTGACCAGAGCTAGGGAATAGAGTGCCATTTGAGAATCATGCATGGAGAATTGTTAAAGAAACACAACACACTGTTTATCGCATCAATCATCACATCACTGCCTGTCTATCCCTCTGAGCCAATGATCTTGCAGGGTTTGAGATGTTTACCAATGAATTTGGTTGATTGACAGGTTATGAAAAAACAAAACAGCAGTTGTGTGGAAATATAATACTAATAATACTCTATGGGCTTTAGTTTAGTCACGCTGTTCTAAGTTATGGGTTGTATTAGAACAAACTTAACACAATGGTCAATCTAAGCGCTGGCAGTGTAAGAAATATTTTAGCTATTTTCACAATCAGAATTATCGACGCTGTTGCTGCCATGGGCGCGAAAGGGCTGGGTTTTGATGAATAAACAAGTTTAGGGTGTGTCGAGGCTTGGCCCCTCACTGGCCAATCAGAAACATGCTCCATGGCTAAATATAGAAGTATCAACAAGCCAAAAAGGATGAACAATATGGAAAGAAAAGGAATGAAAGTGGGTGAGATGACAAAGAGATGAAGAGAGAGAGGGGCACAGAGAGAGGGAGAGGAGGATTGAATGATGATGTTTACTCTGCTCTGATGTAGGGGCGGAGAGGATGGTAGAGTACAGCTTCTTTGCTTGCGCCACACTCTCATCTATCTTATCGATGCTGCTGCGAATCTCCTCAGTCTGAGAAAGAGACAGGCAATGATGACACAATGGTAAGTACAGAACACACACGCACGCACACAAACAAGCACACACACACAGTATGGTGAACACTCACACATCAGGAGTATGGTCAGAAATACCTGGGTGAAGAAGTCCTCCATAAAGGCTTGGTTCTCCACTAGAACCTCCACATCGTCCCCAGCCACATCACTTTTCTATTGACACACACACAGCCAGCAGAGTTGTTGTGGTGGTGCGTTTGTGGTGAGATAATCACACTCACAGGCTTTCTAGCAGTTCTAATGTCAGTGAAACAATGTGTTTCAAATCAACTGTAAAGTTGTATAATTTTTTTTACCAGACAGAACAAAGCTTGCGGTGCACACAAGCTGCAATGAATTGCCTACAGTACATAAATAACATTGAGACCTTGGAAGAGGTGGAGGAAATTAGGAGAAAACAATCCTTTCATCTTTCCTTAATCAACCCTTCTGGTCCCCTCTCTCTACCCACCCACCTCCATTTGTAACGCACCACCAATAAACAGCATAAATATCATCACACCCCAATTAGGCCTACCTAATTACTGGAATAACTTCATGCTCTAATGTTTATTAGCCCAATGTTCAACTAGGCTATTTCTGCTTTTCTAGGCCTGAAAATGGGATCAAACAGTTGATCGAACATTGTGGTCAAACCGCTCATCCAGAACCAACCGCATCTAGTGTGCAAAAAAACCGAGTAAATCAGATACCTCGACAAAAACAAACGAGTAAATCAGATACGTCCCCCATCCCTATTATAAAATTCTATATGATTAGCAAAGGTTATATGTTAAGCTAATAGCAAGCAAGGCCATGAAAACATGAACAAGGACACCTACACCACCCGATGTCACAGGAAGGCCATAAAGATCATCAAGGACAACAACCACCCGAGCCACTGCCTGATCACCCGCTATCATCCAGAAGGCGAGGTCAGTACAGGTGCATCAAAGCAGGAACCGAGAGACTGAAAAACAGCTTCTATCTCAAGGCCGTCAGACTGTTAAACAGCCACCACTAACATTGAGTGGCTGCTGCCAACATACTGACTCAACTCCAGCTCACTTTAATATTAGAAATGGATGGGAATTGATCAAAAATGTATCACTAGCCACTTTAAACAATGCCACTTAATAGAGTACAGTATATACATATACATTATATATCATCTACTGCATCTTGCCATCTTTATGTAATACATGTATCACTAGCCACTTTAAACTATGCCACTTTTATGTTTACATACCCTACATTACTCATCTCATATGTATATACTGTACTCGATACCATCTACTGCATCTTGCCTATGCCGTTCTGTACCATCACTTATTCATATATCTTTATGTACATATTCTTTATCCCTTTACACTTGTGTGTATAAGGTAGTAGTTGTGGAATTGTTAGATTACTCGTTGGTTATTACTGCATTGTCAGAACTAGAAGCACAAGCATTTCGCTACATTCGCATTAACATCTGCTAACCATGTGTATGTGACAAATAAAATTTGATTTGAAGTGTATAAAAAGACGAAGCTTACCACCTTCAACTGTTCCAATCGGTCCTTCATCTTCAAAACTGTGTTGCCACTGTCACAATCTCTAAACTATCAAAAAGCGATTTTCTAATCTACCAATGTTACGCCCCTGAAAAAAGGTGAGAAATGATCACGAGAGTGATACGGTGTTGTTTCCTCAATGAGAACTTTAGTGCCATCATTTTACAAAAGTAACACATTTTACAGAATAACAGATCTACAGGAAATAGATAGTTTTGTAGGGTACAAGGCTTATTCAAGTCACAACAGTATACACTGTAATTCACTGAAACAGGTACTAATTTCAATATAACTGTCAAGCACAAAGCTTTAACTCAGTAAACCATAACTCCATTTATCAACAGGCAATAAAGTGTTTGAAAAACCAATATACAAATAACGCCGCAAAATATCTTATTATCAATGCACATGTTCATTCACAATCGACATAAAATGGCAGCTACTCTCAGTACGAAGCTATTCTTCGCTGCAACCGAGCAGGGCTCATATTACTCTCTGCAAACTTAACTAACTTCCTCAAGATGTTATTAAGACACACCTTAAACACTCTTGACATGTTAGCGAGTTATGACATTTAAACTACTCTTTTTTTTATCATCAATAACGTACCTGAAAAAGGGGAGAAATGATCACGAGAGTGATACGGTGTTGTTTCCTCAATGAGAACTTTAGTGCAATGAGAAAAGATCGCGATTTCCCCGGGAACTTGAGTGGAGACCAGAGCAATCGATCTCAGGCTCATAGATTAAGAGCATTTAGTAGATCACAGATTAACACTTTTACCCACGACAAAATAAATGTAATCAACATAACGTTTACACATTCCTCTCACAATTCGTACCCTTTGTACGCTTGATGGATTTTAACACAATTATATGAATGTTATCAATCTCTATCAACTAATACTGAATGCATGATCTTTTTAACCTTAGATGTTTTAAGCTCCTCACATACTATGAACTTAGTAATACTTTTTAATGTATAACAGGCTATGAGTATTTCCTTTAACCTGTCACACAACCACTAATTAAACAAATTAGACCATTACAATTTATTAGCCTATTGATTAAAAATAAGCCTCAAAGTTAGTTGTAAAAATATTTAGTAGGCTAAATGTCCATTAGCATATAGTCATTAAAATATATGTTTTTATTTTTATTTTTACAAAATGTCTGCACAATATGGCTGCAGCAGCGTCTCCGATTTGAGCAACAGTTGTGTAGAGAGCGATTGATCTCAATTCAATTCAAGGACTTTATTGGCATGAGAAACATATGTTAACATTGCCAAAGCAAGTAAAGTAGAGAATAAACAAAAGTGAAATACACAATAGAAATTTACAGTAAACATTACACTCACAGAAGTTCCAAAAGAATAAAGACATTTCAAATGTCATATTATGTAAATATACAGTGTTGTAACTATGTGCAAATAGTGAAAGTACAATTGGGAAAATAAATAAACACATATGGGTTGAATTTACAATGGTGTTTGTTCTTCACTGGTTGCCCTTTTCCTGTGGCAATAGGTCACAGTCTTGCTGCTGTGATGGCACAGTGATATTTCACCCAAAATGGGGTTTGTTTTTGAATTCTTTGTGGATCTGTGTAATCTGAGGGAAATATGTGTCTCTAATATTGTCATACTGTACATTTGTCAGGAGGTTTTGTGGGCAGTGTTGCACCTAGCCTGTCTTCTCTTGAGAGCCAGGTCTGCCTATGGTGGCCCTTCTCAATAGCAAGGCATAGTCAAAACTTTCCTTAAGTTTAGGTCAGTCACAGTGGTCAGGTATCCTGCCACTGTGTACTCTCTGTTCAGGGCCAATTAGAATTCTAGTTTGCTCTGTTTTTTAAATAATTCTTTCCAATGTGTCAAGTAATGCTTTTTTGTTTTCTCATGATTTGGTTGGGTCTAATTGTGTTGCTGTCCTGGGGCTCTTTGGGGTCTGTTTGTGTTTGTGAACAGAGCCCCAGGACCAGCTTGCTTAGGGGACTCTTCTCCAGGTTCATCTCTCTGTGGGTGATGGGATTATTATGGAAGGTTTGGGAATTGCTTCCGTTTAGGTGGTTGTAGAATTTAACCCCTCTTTTCTGGATTTTGATAATTAGCGGGTATCGGCCTGATTCTGCTCTGCATGCATTATTTGGGGTTTTACGTTGTACACAGAAGATATTTTTGCAGAATTCTGCATGCAGTCTCTCAATTTGGTGTTTGTCCCATTTTGGGAATTCTTGGTTGGTGAGCGGACCACAGACCTCACAACCATAAAGGGAAATGGGTTCTATAACTGATTCAAGTATTTTTAGCCAGATCCTAATAGGTATGTCGAATTTGATGTTCCTTTTGATAGCATAGAAGGCCCTTCTTGCCTTGTCTCTCAGCTCGTTCACAGCTTTGTGGAAGTTACCTGTGGCGCTGATGTTTAGATCAATCTCTCTCTCTCTGATCAATACCATGCTTAAAAACACATGCAAAGTAAATATCATGCATGCTCTCTGTTTTGGGCACACTACTCAAACAGGGCACCGAATGTAAAGGTAGTAGGTTAAATTCTAAATCTGTCAAGTCAACCCAGTGGGCTATCCATCTATAAATAAGATGAGGCTGTATTGTTATGTATTGACTCCTTGTCCCCATCTGGTTCCTAAATAAGGCCAGGTCAACAAAAGAAAGTCATGCAATGATTACTGATTAATGAAGATATTTTTGTATTCCTTTTTTATTTGCTAGTCAAGCAATGCACAGTGTTTCATAGTACAAACAAGTGAAGCAGTATTTTATCAACACCATTCCCCGTGAAAATAGATTAGGTTACTGTGTTCCGACAATAGGCCTAGATAGAATTCTCAAATGCAATGTGTTTAGAGGTTTCTAATACAATCAGTTGTTTCATTCAATCTTACTTTGGGCGGACTGAAACTGACTGTGATGGTGAAAACTTTTAGCTGACAAAGGCTTAGTCTTTGAGCAGTGGGTTTTCTCTAACATTTTACAGGGTCCTGGTGTCGTGATGTCTGAGAAAGCTGTAATGCAAAGCGTATCTGACAGGTTGTATATACTGCTATACTGCTCATCTGTCATCTACTTTAAAGGATAAACCTCCCACTCCCTTTTTCCACCGTCCCCTCTTCTTCTTCTCCTCCTTTCGTTTCCTCTCTTTCACCAGGTATGAAGGCACACAGAAAGTAATTGGTTTGGCTGCACGGCTTATCATTCCAATCCCCTTTTCCTGAGATGCATAGAGATGGAGAGATAAAATGAAAAAAAGTTAGTTTTATCCATTATTAAATCCCTTTTAGAGAGTATTGAGCTACATAAGTAGCTAAGTAGCCTTGTCCAAGCCAGAACGGCATGAGCCTATCTACTGTTTCTGTACCATGAGGCTTTTGATGTATCATTTAATACAAGTACACCCCCTTGACACTAGTCTCTCACAGGGCCTTACCCTCAAAACTTCATTTTAATGCTGATTGCCAGGCAATGAGGACTCTGTCCCCTTTTTGGCATGACTCGATCTGGGATCGAACCCCCAACCATCCAAGCTCAGGACAGTCACTCTAACCACATGGCAACTGATCTATGTAACTTAAACCTATGATATTTGTCATACTTTAAATCTAAAACCTCCCACTCCCTTTTCCACAATAGTGGAATTCTGAATACATCAGCATACTGGATTTGGTGCAGCTGGTAGCTTAGCGGTTAAGAGTGTTGGTTCAAATCCCAGAGCTGACTGGGTGAGAAATCTGTCCATGTGCCCTTGATTAAGGCAATTAACCCTAAATGCTCTTGTAAGTCGCTCTGTCATGTCCCCTCTTTCCCTTGCCCCCTACTCCCGAGTGGCGCAGCGGTCTAAGGTACTGCATCTCAGTGCTAGAGGCGTCACTACAGGCACTGGTCCGATTCCAGGCTGTATCACAACCGGCTGTGTTTGGGAGTCCCATAGGTCGGCGAACAATTGGCCCAGCTTTGTCCGGGTTAGGGTTTGGTTGGGGTAGGCTGTCATTGTAAATAAGAATTTGTTCTTAACTGACTTGCCTAGTTAAATTTAAAAAATACTCCCTCTCTGCCTGCCTTCCCTCCCTCCCCATTATCCCTGCCTTCTCTTGCTTACCTTGCCAGTTCATTTCCATGCACTGTCCGTCACCGGATGGCTGCCTGGGGTTCTGAAGCCAGGAATAGTAGTTCATGGGGGACCCATCAGTCCAGAGGTAGCGGTGAGGCTATGAGCGAGAGAGCGACAGACAGACAGACAGACAGACAGACAGACAGACAGACAGACAGACAGACAGACAGACAGACAGACAGACAGACAGACAGACAGACAGACAGACAGACAGACAGACAGACAGACAGACAGACAGACAGACAGACAGACAGACAGACAGACAGACAGACAGACAGACAGACAGACAGACAGACAGACAGACAGACAGACAGACAGACAGACAGACAGACAGACAGACAGACAGACAGACAGACAGACAGACAGACAGACAGACAGACAGACAGACAGACAGACAGACAGACAGACAGACAGACAGACAGACAGACAGACAGACAGACAGACAGACAGACAGACAGACAGACAGACAGACAGACAGACAGACAGAGATTAAGCATAACGACAGAAGGAGTTGGTGGGCATGAACACTGTTGTCCACCTGGTTTTTATAATGATGATCAAGTTGAATGGTGAACACTATGGGGTGGTTTCCTGGATACCGATTAAGCCTAGTCCTGGACTAAAAAGCAGACTCACTAAAGAAACTCCATCAATAATCATTTTTAGTCCAGGTCAATCTGTGTCCGGGAAACTGCCCCTATTTAGTCTAAAACCGCCACCTGAAGAGGGTTGGATACTGTGAAACCGCCAAGCCAGATGCGAGGGGAATTTCTGCTGAACCTCTGAGCAAAAACATCCACGTTGTCGTTCTCCAGGGCAGAGTGGATTGATATCAGATGAGCTTTGCCCTTTTGAGAGTGGCAGAAATCCTGTGTGGGTGAGAATGAATGAATGAGAAAATGAAGGAGAGAGAGTTGTCATCATCAAAATACATTTAGAGTTAACGTTAGACACTAATGCACAACACTGATAACGTGTTAAGACAGTAGAGTGGATACCCTGAACTAGAGTACAGCATGCTACTTTGAGAGTTAGCTATGGTGGTAATTTTGCGTATCATGTAGAGATACAGAGGTTCACTACGGTATGTCTACCTTTAACGAAAAGAGACATTGGTCTCAATGGGACTCTCTTGCCTAAATAAAGGTTACTTCACTGAGAGAACATGGGTCTGTAGGCTAAAACCTTAGAGAAGTCTGAATTTACCTCAGCAGATTGAAAGTCCAATTCTTCCTTGAAGTGCTTGACACATTTGGACCCCAGTTTATACCAGGTAGAATGGCCAGGACATGGGAGAAAGTCCTTGACCTTCCCAGAGACCCGTTTAGGTTCTAAAAGAAAAAGGGGAGAACAAGGGAGAGATTAAAAGGACGGATGAGAGAGAAGCTCCGTCCATATACTCACAGGGCTGTTTTCCCAACCACATGAAAAAAAAACTACAGTTTACTATAGAATTCCATAGTAAACTGTAGAATACTGTGGAATACTATACTACACACTGTTGTATCCCTCGAGCATGTGTA
This sequence comes from Salvelinus alpinus, assembly GCF_045679555.1. Lineage (NCBI taxonomy): Eukaryota > Metazoa > Chordata > Actinopteri > Salmoniformes > Salmonidae > Salvelinus > Salvelinus alpinus. The sequence continues at coordinate 6,421,145 of NC_092124.1, read as the reverse complement.
GTACTTACTATAGAATGCTGTAGTATACTGTAGAATACTATAGTAAATACTATAGTATTATCCACACAAAAAAACACTGTTGTAAATAGTACAGTAATTTCTGCAAAAACACTACACTATTTTTAACTATAATAAATACTACACTATCTTATTTGCATATAACCTGCCGATTCCCCTCACCCATATTGCAATTTTTCCACCCATAAGTGAGAAACCTACATGCCAATTATATACCAAATATTGTGTTCCCTACAGGTTATAGAAAAGAGCAGAAGCGTTGGGGTCTGTCTTAGACCCCTATAGTATTCACGCTACAGTGAATACTAAAGTATTTACATGTATACTATAGCATATATCTTCTTATGTGGGCAGACAAATAACTTTACATGGCTATTCTAATTTGAGCATGCTTTTCAGTCCAGGATTAGGCTTATTCTGGGTCAGGGTAACCGGCCCTGAAAATACATATTCAATTGAGAGAATCTACATCAGTCACTGTGGTGTTGAGATGATGAGGGAAGGCTACTGTACCGGTGGAGTTTAGGGCGTTGAGCACCATGGCAGATGTCCCGAGTAGCATCATGGCCAGAATGGGTAGGACCTTCATCATGGGATCTTCACTTCTCTTCAGCTGTTGGGAAAAGAGCAAAGTTATTATATATATTTTATAAAGGAAACTGGGAGTTCCGATCTGTGGGGGCACCCAACCAGACTCCGGCACACTCAGAGACAAACGAGAAAGAGGTGCATTTTGTCATTAGAGAATCAAATATCCGGGTTTTACCTTGAGGTATGTAAATGTCAACGTCTTTTTCCTCTATTCTTGCTTCTCCTTGTTTCAGATGCTCTCTTTCACTCAGCTCTGCTTCCTTATATACCTATTCCATACCTCTTAATCTCCATCCTAATCTCAGATGTATTTCCTCTTTTCTGCTGTCTCAACCTCTTACACATAACAAGTTGCAACCCATCTGGGTTTGTCTAGACAGTATGTGCAATCCCTGGGTACAGTTGTCACCCTTTCACTTTTCAACATCAAAAAATCCAGTTATTTGTTTTACTTGTCCCATTGAAAAACAATATCTACAGTAATGTATCACCAAATGAAGCATTCCTACAGCATTCCTCCCTACAATCAAACATGGGAGACTTTCAATAATGTTGTGTGGTTGCTTTGCAGCCTCTGGTACTGGGGGCCTTGAACATGTGCAAGGCATCATGAAATCAGCAGATTATCAAGGCGTTTTGGAGTGGAGTGTTCAACCCGGTGTCCAGAAACGAGGTCTCCGTCAAAGGTCGTGGGAATCCAGCAGGACAACCAACCCAAGAACATAAAAACCACCCAGGACTGGTTCAGGAAGAAACATTGGACTGGAGTGGCCAGCAATGAGTCCAGATCTGTGTACCATCGAAAACCTACGGCGAGATCTGAAAACAGCAGTTGGTCAAAGGCCACCATCAAACATTGAAGAATTGGGAGCAGTTTACAGCTGAAGAGTGAGCAAAATTGGATCTGCAGAGAAGAATGGGAGAAACTCTCCAAATACAGGTACCCCAAGCTTGTTGCATCATACCCAAGAAGACTCTAGGCTGTATGTGCTGCCAAAGGTGCTTCAACAAAGTACTGAGTTAAAGGGTCTGAATACTTATGTAAATGTGATATTTCAGCTTTTTTTTGCAAACATTTCTAAAAACATGTTTTTGCTTTGTCATTATCGGGTATTCTGTGTAGATTAATGAGACAAAAAATATTTAGTCAATTTTAGAATAAGGCTGTAACGTAACAAAATGTGGAAAAAGTCAAGGGGTCTGAATACTTTGAGTGCACTGTATGTACAGTACCAGTCAAAAGTTTGGACACACCTACTTATTCAAGGGATTTTCTTTATTTGTACTATTTTCTACTGTAACGAACATCATCGGGAGAAGGAGAAGACCAAGGTGCCGCGTGGTAAGTATTCATAATACTTTTAATAAATACGAATACTTGAACAAAAAAACAACAATACAACAAACGAACAGTTCTGCAAGGTGCAATACACAAAACAGAAAACAACTACCCCCAAACACAGGTGGGAACAGGCTACCTAAGTATGGTTCTCAATCAGAGACAACGATTGACAGCTGCCTCTGATTGGGAACCATACCAGGCCAAACACATAGAAATACAACACACAGAACAAAACATAGAATGCCCACCCCAACTCACGCCCTGACCAACCAAAATAGAGACATAAAAAGGATCTCTAAGGTCAGGGCGTGACATCTACATTGTAGAATAATAGTGAAGACATCAAAACTATGAAATAACACATATGGAATCATGTAGGAACCCAAAATATATATTTTATAATTGGCATTCTTGGCATTCTCCCAACCAGCTTCATGAGGTAGTCACCTGGAATGCATTTCAATTAACAGGTGTGCCTTGTTAAAAGTTAATTTGTGGAATTTCTTTCCTTCGTAATGCGTTTGAGCCACAAGATAGGGTTGGTATACATAAGAATTTGCCAAGAGTTAGCCAAACACAAAATCTCAATTGAATCGATTTTATAATCAGGCTGTACCACAACATTTGGAAAAAGTCTAGGGGCGTGAATAATTTCTGCACTGCAGGAGGGAGGGCTTGCATGCTGTCGCCAATTTATTGATGCACAATTTGCCTAAATGGGTACGGGAAACACTTCAATCACTCATTATGTCCAGTTGTTTAAATCGAGACAAGACTGTTAAATGGAAACACATCGTAGCAGTAGCAATTTATTTCCTATGTAAATGTTCTAAATGTCAACAAAATCACTGGACAAGTTAATGGAAACATAGCTATTGTTACGATGAGGAGATACTTTCTTTAATGTACAATGTAAAGAGTTTGTTGTGAAATTAGCTTGTGAGAGAGCACCTGAATGAGACGCACGCTTTACCTTTGTTATTGTGCAGGTCATTTTGGAGGTTTGCACATTGCAGCCAGCGGGGTTGGCTGGACCACACTTTAGTTGGAGTTGCTCTAATATTTCAACATGTCTTATGTAAGAGCGCTGGTCTATGATGCATTTCTTAACAGGTCTAATGTTTACTTGTGGAGGCCGATAGTGTCAGTTTAGAAAACTATACTAAATAGTTTTACTATTCTAAATCCAGAGTAGCAACATCATGAGACTTCTGAGAATGCTTGTGAAACAGACGAAACAGACCAGGCCGGGGTTTGCGATTTGAGAAGCCAATGAGAGAAGTGAAAAAGGATTCCTTAGTTGTTAATTTTCTCAATCTAAAGGCACAACATAGATTGGAGCCAATGTCTTCAGTAGTTGAACATGTTATTACTCCAACCTTGTGAAAGTGACAAACTAACATGTTTCCCTTTGTCAAAAATACTTTATATCGAAAGAGTGCCTTTGATTTGACGGCCTGCACATGCACAGTTCGACACAAGACGACCATTAGACTCCATGACGTGTTTCTGCACATAAGCTTAGCTAACCAACGTCGCCATGACAGCTCCTACAAGCATTATCGGGCATTTTGATAGAAGAGTGAAAATGGGAATGTGATGAAAGAAATTAAAGCTGAAGTAAATCATTCTCTCTACTATTATTCTGACGTTTCACATTCTTAAAATAAAGTTGTGATCCTAACTGACCTAAGACAGGGAATTTTTACTAGGATTAAATATCAGGAATTGTGAAAAACTGAGTTGAAATGTAATTGGCTAAAGTGTATGTAAACTTCCGACTTCAACTGTACCTATTCCATACCTCTTAATCTCCATCCTAATCTCAGATGTATTTCCTCTTTTCTGCTGTCTTAATCTCTTACACATAAAAAGTTGCAACCCATCTGGGTTTGTCTAGACCAGGGGTGTCAAACTCATCTTGCCCTGGGGGCCGCATTCAGTCTTCAGTGAGGTCCGGAGGGCCGCATTGAAAATTTGTTGCATTTCCTCTACATCAAAATTGGAAACTGAATTGTTCTCTATCCATCGTTCTGGGAATTTTCTATGTCTAGCTTTCATTCTGGTGATTATTAGCGAGCTGGGCACAATCTACAAATTGTTTGTTTCAATTTGATTTGAGTCATTTTAAAGTATACTGAGTTCATTTTATTTTTTACTCAAACCACACGCGGGCCTGATTGGACACTCTCGTTTGCACAAGTTCAGCCGCCTTCATCATGCATCGTTTAACAAAGTCACCGTCGGAATACGGCTTCGATGCTAATGCTATTTCGCTAGCAATTAGGTAGCTGGCTTTTACCGCTGCTTCACTGACTTCTCGGCTCTGGATGAAAGTTGACTGCTGTTTCCTCAGACCCGCCAGCAATTCGTTAATCTTATCTCTTCTCAGTTGTCCTTGCAAGCCGTCATATTTTTCGCTGTGATGAGTCTCGTAGTGGCGTCGAATATTATATTCCTTCAATACCGAAACTTGTTGCAAACACACCAAGCACGAAGGTTTTCCGTGCATCTCTGTAAATAAATAGGACGTGGTCCATTTTTCTTTGAAAATTCTACACTCCTTATCTACTTTTCTCCGTTTGGATAACGACATTTTGGCTAATGAGGGTGTAGCGGAGAGGTAGAGACCAAGGTATTAACAACGTCGTAACAAGCAGCAGATGGCGCATTGATACCGTCTGCTGTTTTCAGTCTGTCTCAGTGATGCGGCTTGTCTTCTACTCTGATGGAAAGAGTGCGCCCCTTAGCGGATAATCCATGAATTGCAGCGAATTAAAAATATTAATTCCATGTCTTTTATGCATTTTTTCCACTTTCAAATTATCCTGCGGGCCTGATCGAACCTCCTTGGGGGCCGGTTCCGGCCCGCGGGCCGTATGTTTGACACCCCTGGTCTAGACAGTATGTGCAACCCCTGGGTACAGTGCAATCCCTGGGTACAGTCCCATTGAAAAACAATATCTACGGTAATGTATCACCAAATGAAGAATTCCTACAGCATTCCTCCCTACAATCAAACATGGGAGTTTTTTTTGCAACTGTATCAAAAATAAACAACAAAAATACGTTATTTACATACGTATGCAGACCCTTTGCTATGAGACTTGAAATTGAGCTCAGGTGTATCCTGTTTCCATTGATCATCCTTGAGATGTTTCTACAACTTGATTGAAGTCCACCTGTGGTAAATTCAAATAATCGGACACGAGGTGTGTGCCTATTTGTTAAGGCACACACCTGTCTATATAAGATCCCACAGTTGACAATGCAAGTCAGTGAAAAAACCAAGCCATGAGGGCTCCCGAGTGGCGCAGCGGTCTAAGACACTGCATCTCAGTGCTAGAGGTGTCACTACCGACCCTGGTTCGATCCTGGTCTGTATCACAACCGGCCATGTTTGGGAGTCCCATAAGGCAGCGCACGATTGGCCCAGTGTCGTCAGGTTTAGGGTTTGTCATTGTAAATAACAATTTGTTCTTAACTGTCTTGCCTAGTTAAGTAAAGGTTAAATAATACAAATAAGAAGGAATTTTGAGACAAAGGAATTGTATGTTGAGCTCTGAGACAGAATTGTGTCAAGGCACAGATCTGGGGAAGGGTACCAAATACATAGTAGGTCACTCCTAATAGATTTGCCAGATGATAAAATAATCAATACAGACAGGCAATTGTATACTACAATTCTGACAAGTTGAACATCCAGCTACTATCGCAAACAAGTTAAGAGTAAACTGAGAGATCATCTGTTAGTCTTCTTTACATCTCCACATCAAATTGAGGAATGTAAACACCTGCTCCTGTACCACCACTATCTGGGTCTTTATAGTCCCCCAAAAAGGTTCTACCAATGTAATTGTCAACAAGTTCCCCTATATCACTCACTTCTGAGCAATCTTTTCTTTACCAAGGTTAGATCAACAACAGGACCACAGAGGGGCTAAACCTCCAACTCCCTCAGACCACTCATCGGGAAGCTTTTCAACTGTCCATCCAAATCCACTGCCTTGTCTACTAGTATATTCCCAACAGCCATCTAGAACAGTAGCAGTGAGATGACCAACCTCACAGCTTTTCAGTGTAACCCACATGTGTTAAACTCATTCCACGGAGGACCGAGTGTCTGCAGGTTTATGCTCCTCTATTGTACTTGATTGATGAATTAAGGTCACTAATTAGTAAAAAACTCCCCTCACCTGGTTGTCTAGGTCTTAATTGAAAGGAAAAATGTTTAACCCGCAGACACTAGGCCCTCCATGGAATGAGTGACACCCCTGGTCTAACACAATAAGCTTAAAACTATGTTTTTACCGCATATCGCCAAAGGCATCGCTGCTGCCTCTACTAATAATGCACTTACAGGTGTTGATTTAAATGCACCAGTACATATCCTTAAAAACTTCTTGTCAATAGGGGGGCGCTGTTTTCACTTTGGAAAAAATCGTGCCCAAATTAAACTGCCTCGTACTCTATTCTAGATCATACAATATGCATATTATTATTACTATTGGATAGAAAACACTCTCAAGTTTCTAAAACTGTTTGAATTATATCTGTGAGTAAAACAGAACTCCTTTTGCAGCAAACTTCCATATAGGAAGTGAAAAATCTGAAAACGATGCTCTGTTCCAGGGCCTGCCTATTCAATTACCTTATATTTATCGATATGCATGCACTTCATACGCCTTCCACTAGATGTCAACAGGCGGTGGAAGGTGGAATGGGGTGTCTAGATTGATCTGAGGCCGAACAAGAGCTTTTGGAGTGACAGGTCTGGAAATTTCTTTGTGTTCTCTGGTGCGCGAAGTACGTCGACATTGTCTTCTGATAAGCGTTCGGTATACACGGCGGATATCTCCGGCACTGATTTTATTTGATACATGTGATAATAACATCATAAAGTAGGTTTTTTCAACCGAATTTTATCAGTTTATTCAACGTTTATTGGGACTTTTGGAATTTTCCGTTCTTTGCGTCAAGAGAAGATGGGCATGTTCGCGCCACATGGCTAGCTAAGGTTGCTAATTCGACAGAAGAAATGGACATTCTAAAACCAAACAACGATTTATTCTGGACCAAGGACTCCTTGTACAAGATTCTGATGGAGGCTCAGCAAAAGTAAGAACAATTTATGATGTTATTTCGTATTTCTGTGGAAAATGTTGATTCCTATTCTCTGCCGTTTTGGGAGCGCTGTCTCGCAATAACGCAAGCTGTTTGTTATGGTAAAGTTATTTTTAAAATCTAACACGGCGGTTGCATTAAGAACCAGTGTATCTTTCATTTGCCATACAACAAGTATTTTTATGTAAAGTTTATGATGAGTTCTTTGGTCAGATTAGGTGAGTGTCCAAAATAGCTCCGGACATTCTGGTGAATCGATGCTACATATTCACAATGTATAACCACGGTTTGCATCTCTAAATATGCACATTTTCGAACAAAACATAAGTGTATTGTATAACCTGATGTTATAAGACTGTCATCTGATGAAGTTGGTCAAGGTTAGTGATTAATTTTATATCTTTTGCTGGTTTTTGCGATAGCTACCTTTTGCGGTGAATAAATGCATTTGTGTGTTTGGCTATTGTGGTAAGCTAATATAATTCTATATTGTGTTTTCGCTGTAAAACACTTAAAAAATCGGAAATATTGTCTGGATTCACAAGATGTTTATCTTTCATTTGCTGTACACCATGTATTTTTCATAAATGTTTTATGATGAGTATTTATGTATTTCACATTGCTCTCTGTAATTATTCTGGCTGCTTCGGTGCTATTTGTGATGGTAGCTGCAATGTAAAACTATGATTTATACCTGAAATATGCACATTTTTCGAACAAAACATGAAAGTATTGTATAACATGTTATAAGACTGTCATCTGATGAAGTTGTTTCTTGGTTAGTGACTAATTATATCTCTATTTGGTCGGTTTTGTGATAGCTACCTATGCGGTAGAAACATGGTGAAAATATGCAGTTGAGTCTTTGGCTATTGTGGTTAGCTAATAGAAATACATATTGTGTTTTCGCTGTAAAACATTTTAAAAATCAGAAATGATGGCTGGATTCACAAGATGTTTATCTTTCATTTGCTGTATTGGACTTGTGATTTCATGAAAATTATACTATATGATATCCCTGTCCTGTTAGGCTAGGCTATGCTAGTCAGCTTTTTTGATGAGGAGGATCCCGGATCCGGGAGAGAGAAGTGGTAGAGGTTATTAAAGATCTATACTGGATTCTGTCCAGCCTCTGAAGCCAAGTCTTTGCCACTGTTCCATAAACTATGCACCAATAATCAATTGCTGTTCTGATCAAAGCTCTATAAGTGATTGTCTGTCAGCACCCCATTTATAACAGTTTCACCATGGTCGCCACCGGGTCTGCGTCGCATCAAACGGTGGGCGTCGCAGACACAGGGAATTCCAATTTACGGTCAGATGCCGAGCAGTTACCATACCAGGCGGTGATGCAACCGGTCAGGATGCTCTCGATGGTGCAGCTGTAGAACTTTTTGAGGATCTGGGGTCCCATGCCAAATCTTTTCAGTGTCCTGAGGGGTGTTGTGCCCTCTTCACGACTGTCTTGCTGTGTTTGGACCATGATAGTTCGTTGGTGATGTGGATACCAAGGAACTTGAAACTCTCGACCCGCTCCACTACAGCCCCGTCGATGTTAATGGGGGCCTGTTCAGCCCGCCTTTTCCTGTAGTCCACTATCAGCTCTTTTGTCTTGCTCACATTGAGGGAGAGGTTGTTGTCCTGGCACCACACTGCCAGGTCTCTGATCTCCCTGTAGGCGGTCTCATCGTTGTTGGTGATCAGGCCTAACACTGCTGTGTTGTCAGCAAATGTAATGATGGTGTTGGAGTCGTGTTTGGCCACGCAGTCATGGGAGAACAGGGAGTACAGGAGGGGACTAAGCACACACCCCTGAGAGGCCCCAGTGTTGAGGATCAGAGTAGCAGACGTGTTGTTGCCTACCCTTACCACCTGAGAGCGGCCCGTCAGGAAGTCCAGGATCCAGTTGCAGAGGGAGGTGTTTAGTCCCAGGGTCCTTAGCTTAGTAATGAGCTTTGTGGGCACTATGGTGTTGAACACTGAGCTGTAGTCAATGAACAGCAATCTCACATACTGTAGGTATTCCTTTTGTCCAGGTGGAAAAGGCCAGTGTGGAGTGCGATTGAGATTGCGTCATCTGTGGATCTGTTGAGGCGATATGCGAATTGGAGTGGGTCTAGGTTATCCGGAAGGATGCTGTTGATGTGAGCCATCAAAAGCACTTCATGGCTAACGACGTGAGTGGTACAGGGCGGTAATCATTTAGTCAGGTTACCTTTGCTTCCCTGGGCATAAGGACTATGGTGGTCTGTTTGAAACAAGAGAGAGGTTGAAAATGTCAGTGAAGACACTTGCCAGTTGGTCAAGGCATACTTTGAGTACACGTCCAGGTAATCCATCTGGCCCCGCTGCTTTGTGAATGTTGACCTGTTTAAAGGTCTCACATCGGCTACCGAGAGCATTACATTTACATTTAAGTCATTTAGCAGACGCTCTTATCCAGAGCGACTTACAAATTGGTGCATTCACCTTATGACATCCAGTGGAACAGCCACTTTACAATAGTGCATCTAAGCATTATCACACAGCCATCCTGATCAGCTGGTGCTTCAGTGTTGCTTGCCTGAAAGCGAGCATAAAAGGCAGGCTGCATATGGTGAGTTGTATGAGCTGAGCTGAGGTCTGGTAGGGCTGAGCTGGGGCCTGGGCTGGACCCTGGTGATGGTAACTGGCAGCCTGGAGAGTGTTGGAGTCCTGGGGGTAAGGTTGGCCACTCTTGTAGGGGCTGGTTTGACCAATTGGTTGGCCTAGGTTGGGGCCTGGATAGCCTGAGTGAAACCATCAATCAACCAAGTTTTGAGATGCAAGAGCAAGCTTCATGTATCTGTAACCTTATTTGGATTATAAGGCTAGAAAGTCATGTGTGACTTGAAGGTCCAATGCAGCCATTTTATCTCAGTATCAAATCGTTACTGGGTAACAGTTAACTACCTTACTGTGATTATTTTCTATTAAAATGATGAAAAATAAACATAAATAGCTTCTTAGCAAATAGCAATTTCTCAAGCAAGAATTTTGCTAGCACTGTCTGAGAGTGGTCTGAGTTGGGAGGGGAAAATGGAAAATGACCTGTTATTGGTGGAGAGCCTTGTAACTCTCTTTCTAATTGGTCTATTAACTGGTCCTGTATGGATCAGTTGGTAGAGCATGGTGCTCGCACGATCAGGGTCGTGGGTTCAATACATAAAATGTATGCACACATGACTGTAAGTTGCTTTGATAAAAGTGTCTGCTAACTGACGTATAAAATATAACTTTTTTCATACCTGGTGATGTCACCAGGCAGGCTGAAATTTCAGGAATTATTTTCTAACGGCTCTTACACTAAAAGGGCATTAGCCACAATTTACCAGTATTATTCCAACCTCATAGTGTGGAAATATATATAAAAAACTGTTTTTGACTGCACTGGGCCTTTAAAAGAAGATGCCGCAGGCCATTTGAAAATGCGTTCGGCAGTCGACATCACCGGCTTTCTAGCCATCGCCGCTCCATTTTTCATGTATCCATTTGTTTTGTCTTGTTCCCTGCACACCTGGTTTTCATTCCCCAGTCAATCTACATGTATTTTGTCCTCTGTTCCCCATCATGTCCTTGTGTAAGATTGTTTGTGTCACGTGTATTTTTGATATGTGGTGTTTTGTTACGCGCCAGACATTTGTCTATGTTCCGAGTTTTAGGCACGTTGTTGTGCTTTTGGTAATTTTACCGGAATAAAGTGTGCGCCTGTTCACTTCACTCTGCTCTCCTGCACCTGACTTCGCCACCAGTACACCTTTAAATGACAGAAAACATGATTTATTCTACATCATTTGAATGTAACCTTTGTACATTTCTCATGAAAAACAAAAACCCATTGAACTTTGTGTTTGCAGAAGGCTAATATATCTACTAGAGTTTGAGGATAATAATAATAATAATGATAATAATAATTATAATAGAGCAACACACACGTGCCTGAGTCTATCATGTGCTAACTGGTTGTGTAACGTTTTCTAACAAAATGATAACACTCCGCCCTTAAAACATAAAGAGTAGGACTGCGTTCCAAAAGCCTCCCTATTCCTTATATAGTGCACTACTTTTGACCAGAGTCTTATGGGCCCTGGTCAAAGGTAGTGCACTATATAGGAGGTAAGGTACCATTTGGAACACAGTGTATGTAGAAGAAGAAGAGTCAGCCAGCCTGTCTGTCTATCGATAGAGATAATCAGCTTGTATGTTGGCAAAGTTCTCGGCCTCCCACTTGTCAAGCAGTTCCCCTTTGTTGTGGGTTTCTGTAGAAAACAAAAAGATAGTCAAACACTGACACCAAACTTGGTTTTCTTTAGGCGTATTTAGTGAGGAAACTGACACTTTTTACTCTCTATTCTATAGGCATTTTGACTCTTCTATCAAAATGCCCGATAATGCTTGTAGGAGCTGTCATGGCGACGTTGGTTAGCTAAGCTTATGTGCAGAAACACGTCATGGAGTCTAATGGTCGTCTTGTGCCGAACTGTGCATGTGCAGGCCGTCAAATCAAAGGCACTCTTTCGATATAAAGTATTTTTGACAAAGGGAAACATGTTAGTTTGTCACTTTCACAAGGTTGGAGTAATAACATGTTCAACTACTGAAGACATTGGCTCCAATCTAAGTTGTGCCTTTAGATTGAGAAAATTAACAACTAAGGAATCCTTTTTCACTTCTCTCATTGGCTTCTCAAATCGCAAACCCCGGCCTGGTCTGTTTCGTCTGTTTCACAAGCATTCTCAGAAGTCTCATGATGTTGCTACTCTGGATTTAGAATAGTAAAACTATTTAGTATAGTTTTCTAAACTGACACTATCGGCCTCCACAAGTAAACATTAGACCTGTTAAGAAATGCATCATAGACCAGCGCTCTTACATAAGACATGTTGAAATATTAGAGCAACTCCAACTAAAGTGTGGTCCAGCCAACCCCGCTGGCTGCAATGTGCAAACCTCCAAAATGACCTGCACAATAACAAAGGTAAAGCGTGCGTCTCATTCAGGTGCTCTCTCACAAGCTAATTTCACAACAAACTCGTTACATTGTACATTAAAGAAAGTATCTCCTCATCGTAACAATAGCTATGTTTCCATTAACTTGTCCAGAGATTTTGTTGACATTTAGAACGTTTACATAGGAAATAAATTGGACAATTGCCTGCTACGATGTGTTTCCATTTAACAGTCTTGTCTCGATTTAGACAACTGGACATAATGAGTGATTGAAGTGTTTCCCGTACCCATTTAGGCAAATTGTGCATCAATAAATTGCCGACAGCCTGCAAGCCCTCCCTCCTGCAGTGCAGAAATTATTCACGCCCCTAGACTTTTTCCAAATGTTGTGGTACAGCCTGATTTTGTGTTTGGCTAACTCTTGGCAAATTCTTATGTATACCAACCCTATCTTGTCACAGCTCAACTGATTGGCTCAAACGCATTACGAAGGAAAGAAATTCCACAAATTAACGTTTAACAAGGCACACCTGTTAATTGAAATGCATTCCAGGTGACTACCTCATGAAGCTGGTTGGGAGAATGCCAAGAATGCCAATTATAAAATATATATTTTGAGTTCCTACATGATTCCATATGTGTTATTTCATAGTTTTGATGTCTTCACTATTATTCTACAATGTAGATGTCACGCCCTGACCTTAGAGATCCTTTTTATGTCTCTATTTTGGTTGGTCAGGGCGTGAGTTGGGGTGGGCATTCTATGTTTTGTTCTGTGTGTTGTATTTCTATGTGTTTGGCCTGGTATGGTTCCCAATCAGAGGCAGCTGTCAATCGTTGTCTCTGATTGAGAACCATACTTAGGTAGCCTGTTCCCACCTGTGTTTGTGGGTAGTTGTTTTCTGTTTTGTGTATTGCACCTTGCAGAACTGTTCGTTTGTTGTTTTTTTGTTCAAGTATTCGTATTTATTAAAAGTATTATGAATACTTACCACGCGGCACCTTGGTCTTCTCCTTCTCCCGATGATGTTCGTTACAGTAGAAAATAGTACAAATAAAGAAAATCCCTTGAATAAGTAGGTGTGTCCAAACTTTTGACTGGTACTGTACATACAGTGCACTCAAAGTATTCAGACCCCTTGACTTTTCCCACATTTTGTTACGTTACAGCCTTATTCTAAAATTGATTAAATATTTTTTTTCTCATTATTCTACACACAATACCCGATAACGACAAAGCAAAAACATGTTTTTAGAAATGTTTGCAAAACAATACTGAAATATATATATATTTACATAAGTATTCAGACCCTTTAACTCAGTACTTTGTTGAAGCACCTTTGGCAGCAAATACAGCCTAGAGTCTTCTTGGGTATGATGCAACAAGCTTGGGGTAACTATATTTGGAGAGTTTCTCCCATTCTTCTCTGCAGATCCAATTTTGCTCACTCTTCAGCTGTAAACTGCTCCCAATTCTTCAATGTTTGATGGTTGCCCTTGACCAACTGCTGTTTTCAGATCTCGCCGTAGGTTTTCGATGGTACACAGATCTGGACTCATTGCTGGCCACTCCAGTCCAGTGTTTCTTCCTGAACCAGTCCTGGGTGGTTTTTATGTTCTTGGGTTGGTTGTCCTGCTGGATTCCCACGACCTTTGACGGAGACCTCATTTCTGGACACCGGGTTGAACACTAAACTCCAAAACGCCTTGATAATCTGCTGATTTCATGATGCCTTGCACATGTTCAAGGCCCCCAGTACCAGAGGCTGCAAAGCAACCACACAACATTATTGAAAGTCTCCCATGTTTGATTGTAGGGAGGAATGCTGTAGGAATGCTTCATTTGGTGATACATTACTGTAGATATTGTTTTTCAATGGGACAAGTAAAACAAATAACTGGATTTTTTGATGTTGAAAAGTGAAAGGGTGACAACTGTACCCAGGGATTGCACATACTGTCTAGACAAACTCAGATGGGTTGCAACTTGTTATGTGTAAGAGGTTGAGACAGCATAAAAGAGGAAATACATCTGAGATTAGGATGGAGATTAAGAGGTATGGAATAGGTATATAAGGAAGCAGAGCTGAGTGAAAGAGAGCATCTGAGGCAAGGAGAAGCAAGAATAGAGGAAAAAGACGTTGACATTTACATACCTCAAGGTAAAACCCGAATATTTGATTCTCTAATGAGAAAATGCACCTCTTTCTCGTTTGTCTCTGAGTGTGCCGGAGTCTGGTTGGGTGCCCCCACAGATCGGAACTCCCAGTTTCCTTTATAAAATATATAGAATAACTTTGCTCTTTTCCCAACAGCTGAAGAGAAGTGAAGATCCCATGATGAAGGTCCTACCCATTCTGGCCATGATGCTACTCGGGACGTCTGCCATGGTGCTCAATAGTCTAAACTCCACTGGTACAGTAGCCTTCCCTCATCATCTCAACACCACAGTGACTGATGTAGATTCTCTCAATAGAAGATGTATTTTCAGGGCCGGTTACCCTGACCCAGAATAAGCCTAATCCTGGACTGAAAAGCATGCTCAAATTAGAATAGCCATGTAAAGTTCTGTGTCTGCCCACATAAGAAAATATATGCTATAGTATACATGTAAATACTTTAGTATTCACTGTAGCGTGAATACTATAGGGGTCTAAGACAGACCCCAACGCTTCTGCTCTTTTCTATAACCTGTAGGGAACACAATATTTGGTATATAATTAGCATGTAGGTTTCACACTTATGGGTGGAAAAATTGCAATATGGGTGAGGGGAATGGGCAGGTTATATGCAAATAAGATAGTATTTACTATAGTTTTAAAAAAGTGTTGTGTTTTGTGGAATATACTGTACTATTTACAACAGTGTTTTTTTGTGTGGATAATACTGTAGTATTTACTATAGTATTCTACAGTATACTACAGTATTCTATAGTAAGTATTACACATGCTCGAGGGATACAACAGTGTGAAGTGTAGTGTTCCACAGTTCACTACAGTTTACTATGGAATTCTATAGTAAGTATTACACATGCTCGAGGGATACAACAGTGTGTAGTATAGTATTCCACAGTATTCTACAGTTTACTATGGAATTCTATAGTAAGTGCTGTAATATTCTATAGTAAACTGTAGTTTTTTTTCATGTGGTTGGGAAACCAGCCCTGTGAGTATATGGACGGAGCTTCTCTCTCATATCCGTCCTTTTAATCTCTCCCTTGTTCTCCCCTTGTTCTTTTAGAACCTAAGCGGGTCTCTGGGAAGGTCAAGGACTTTCTTCATTGTCCTGGCCATTCTACCTGGTATAAACTGGGGTCCAAATGTGTTAAGCACTTCAAGGAAGAATTGGACTTTCAATCTGCTGAGGTAAATTCAGACTTCTCTAAGGTTTTAGCCTACAGACCCATGTTCTCTCAGTGAATTAACCTTTATTTAGGCAAGAGAGTCCCATTGAGACCAATGTCTCTTTTTGTTAAAGGTAGACATACCGTAGTGTACCTCTGTATCTCTACATGATACGCAAAATGACCACCATAACTAACTCTCAAAGCAGCATGCTGTACTCTAGTTCAGGGTATCCACTCTACTGTCTTAACATGTTATCAGTGTTGTGCATTAGTGTCTAACGCTAACTCTAAATGTATTTTGATGATGACAACTCTCTCTCCTTCATTTTCTCATTCATTCATTCTCACCCACACAGGATTTCTGCCACTCTCAAAAGGGCAAAGCTCATCTGATATCAATCCACTCTGCCCTGGAGAACGAAAACGTGGATGTTTTTGCTCAGAGGTTCAGCAGAAATTCCCCTCGCATCTGGCTTGGCGGTTTTACAGTATCCAACCCTCTTCAGGTGGCGGTTTTAGACTAAATAGGGGCAGTTTCCCGGACACAGATTGACCTGGACTAAAAATGATTATTGATGGAGTTTCTTTATTGAGTCTGCTTTTTAGTCCAGGACTAGGCTTAATCGGTATCCAGGAAACCACCCCATAGTGTTCACCATTCAACTTGATCATCATTATAAAAACCAGGTGGACAACAGTGTTCATGCCCACCAACTAAGTCAGTCAGTCAGTCAGTCAGTCAGTCAGTCAGTCAGTCAGTCAGTCAGTCAGTCAGTCAGTCAGTCAGTCAGTCAGTCAGTCAGTCAGTCAGTCAGTCAGTCAGTCAGTCAGTCAGTCAGTCAGTCAGTCAGTCAGTCAGTCAGTCTGTCTGTCTGTCTGTCTGTCTGTCTGTCTGTCTGTCTGTCTGTCTGTCTGTCTGTCTGTCTGTCTGTCTGTCTGTCTGTCTGTCTGTCTGTCTGTCTGTCTGTCTGTCTGTCTGTCTGTCTGTCGCTCTCTCTCTCTCTCTCATAGCCTCACCGCTACCTCTGGACTGATGGGTCCCCCATGAACTACTATTCCTGGCTTCAAAACCCCAGGCAGCCATCCGGTGACGGACAGTGCATGGAAATGAACTGGCAAGGTAAGCAAGAGAAGGCAGGGATAATGGGAGGGGAGGGAGGGAAGGCAGGCAGAGAGGGAGTATTTTTTAAATTTAACTAGGCAAGTCAGTTAAGAACAAATTCTTATTTACAATGACAGCCTACCCCAACCAAACCCTAACCCGGACAAAGCTGGGCCAATTGTTCGCCGACCTATGGGACTCCCAATCACAGCCGGTTGTGATACAGCCTGGAATCGGACCAGTGCCTGTAGTGACGCCTCTAGCACTGAGATGCAGTACCTTAGACCGCTGCGCCACTCGGGAGTAGGGGGCAAGGGAAAGAGGGGACATGACAGAGCGACTTACAAGAGCATTTAGGGTTAATTGCCTTAATCAAGGGCACATGGACAGATTTCTCACCCAGTCAGCTCTGGGATTTGAACCAACGCTCTTAACCGCTAAGCTACCAGCTGCACCAAATCCAGTATGCTGATGTATTCAGAATTCCACTATTGTGGAAAAGGGAGTGGGAGGTTTTAGATTTGAAGTATGACAAATCTCATAGTTTTAAGTTATATAGATCAGTTGCCATGTGGTTAGAGTGACTGTCCTGAGCTTGGATGGTTGGGGGTTCGATCCCAGATCGAGTCATGCCAAAAAGGGGACAGAGTCCTCATTGCCTGGCACTCAGCATTAAAATTAAGTTTTGAGGGTAAGGCCCTGTGAGAGACTAGTGTCAAGGGGGTGTACTTGTATTAAATGATACATCAAAAGCCTCATGGTACAGAAACAGTAGATAGGCTCATGCCGTTCTGGCTTGGACAAGGCTACTTATGTAGCTCAATACTCTCTAAAAGGGATTTAATAATGGATAAAACTAACTTTTTTCATTTTATCTCTCCATCTCTATGCATCTCAGGAAAAGGGGAATGGAATGATAAGCCGTGCAGCCAAACCAATTACTTTCTGTGTGCCTTCATACCTGGTGAAAGAGAGGAAACGAAAGGAGGAGAAGAAGAAGAGGGGATGGTGGAAAAAGGGAGTGGGAGGTTTATCCTTTAAAGTAGATGACAGATGAGCAGTATAGCAGTATATACAACCTGTCAGATACGCTTTGCATTACAGCTTTCTCAGACATCATGACACCAGGACCCTGTAAAATGTTAGAGAAAACCCACTGCTCAAAGACTAAGCCTTTGTCAGCTAAAAGTTTTCACCATCACAGTCAGTTTCAGTCCGCCCAAAGTAAGATTTAATTAAACAACTGATTGTATTAGAAACCTCTAAACACATTGCATTTGAGAATTCTGTCTAGGCCTATTGTCAGAACACAGTAACCTAATCTATTTTCAGGGGGAATGGTGTTGATAAAATACTGCTTCACTTGTTTGTACTATGAAACACTGTGCATTGCTTGACTAGCAAATAAAAAAGGAATACAAAAATATCTTCATTAATCAGTAATCATTGCATGACTTTCTTTTGTTGACCTGGCCTTATTTAGCAACCAGATGGGGACAAGGAGTCAATACATAACAGTACAGCCTCATCTTATTTATAGATGGATAGCCCACTGGGTTGACTTGACAGATTTAGAATTTAACCTACTATTTTTCCATTCGGTGCCCTGTTTGAGTAGTGTGCCCAAAACAGAGAGCATGCATGATATTTACTTTGCATGTGTTTTTACGCATGCTATTGATCAGAGAGAGAGAGATTGATCTAAACATCAGCGCCACAGGTAACTTCCACAAAGCTGTGAACGAGCTGAGAGACAAGGCAAGAAGGACCTTCTATGTTATCAAAAGGAACATCAAATTTGACATACCTATTAGGATCTGGCTAAAAATACTTGAATCAGTTATAGAACCCATTTCCCTTTATGGTTGTGAGGTCTGTGGTCCGCTCACCAACCAAGAATTCACAAAATGAGACAAACACCAAATTGAGACTCTGCATGCAGAATTCTGCAAAAATATCTTCTGTGTACAACGTAAAACACCAAATAATGCATGCAGAGCCGATACCCGCTAATTATCAAAATCCAGAAAAGAGGGGTTAAATTCTACAACCACCTAAACGGAAGCAATTCCCAAACCTTCCATAACAATCCCATCACCCACAGAGAGATGAACCTGGAGAAGAGTCCCCTAAGCAAGCTGGTCATGGGGCTCTGTTCACAAACAGACCCCAAAGAGCCCCAGGACAGCAACACAATTAGACCCAACCAAATCATGAGAAAACAAAAAAGCATTACTTGACACATTGGAAAGAATTATTTAAAAAAACAGAGCAAACTAGAATGCAAATTGACCCTGAACAGAGAGTACACAGTGGCAGGATACCTGACCACTGTGACTGACCTAAACTTAAGGAAAGTTTTGACTATGCCTTGCTATTGAGAAGGGCCACCATAGGCAGACCTGGCTCTCAAGAGAAGACAGGCTAGGTGCAACACTGCCCACAAAACCTCCTGACAAATGTACAGTATGACAATATTAGAGACACATATTTCCCTCAGATTACACAGATCCACAAAGAACTCAAAAACAAACCCCATTTTGGGTGAAATATCACTGTGCCATCACAGCAGCAAGACTGTGACCTATTGCCACAGGAAAAGGGCAACCAGTGAAGAACAAACACCATTGTAAATTCAACCCATATTTGTGTTTATTTATTTTCCCAATTGTACTTTCACTATTTGCACAAAGTTACAACACTGTATATTTACATAATATGACATTTGAAATGTCTTTATTCTTTTGGAACTTCTGTGAGTGTAATGTTTACTGTAAATTTCTATTGTGTATTTCACTTTTGTTTATTCTCTACTTTACTTGCTTTGACAATGTTAACATATGTTTCTCATGCCAATAAAGTCCTTGAATTGAGATCATTCGCTCTCTACACAACTGTTGCTCTAATCGGAGACGCTGCTGCAGCCATATTGTGCAGACATTTTGTAAAAATAAAAATAAAAAGATATATTTTGAATGACTATATGCTAATGGCCATTTAGCCTACTAAATATTTTTACAACTAACTTTGAGGCTTATTTTTAATCAATAGTTTAATAAATTTTAATGGTCTAATTTGTTAACCGTTTAATTAGTGGTTGTGTGACAAGTTAAAGGAAATACTCATAGCCTGTTATACATTAAAAAGTATTACTAAGTTCATAGTATGTGAGGATCTTAAAACATCTAAGGTTAAAAAGCAAACAGCGGGAGGCAGGGCTTTCTCCTATAGATCTCCATTTTTATGGAACAGTCTGCCTACCCATGTGAGAGACGCAGACTCGGTCTCAACCTTTAAGTCTTTACTGAAGACTTATCTCTTCAGTAGGTCATATGATTGAGTGTAGTCTGACCCAGGAGTGTGAAGGTGAACGGAAAGACTCTGGAGCAACGAACCGCCCTTGCTGTCTCTGCCAGGCCGGTTCCCCTCTCTCCACTGGGATTCTCTGCCTCTAACCCTGTTACAGGAGCTGAGTCACTGGCTTGCTGGTGCTCTTTCATGCCGTCCCTAGGAGGGGTGCGTCACTTGAGTGGGTTGAGTTACTGACGTGATCTTCCTGTCTGGTTTGGCGCCCCCCCTTGGTTTGTGCTGTGGTGGAGACCTTTGTGGGCTATACTCGGCCTTGTCTCAGGATTGTAAGTTGGTGGTTGAGGATTTCCCTCTAGTGGTGCGGGGGCTGTGCTTTGGTAAAGTGGGTGGGGTTATATCCTTCCTGTTTGGCCCTGTCCGGGGGTTTCTTCGGATGGGGCCACAGTGTCTCCTGACCGCTCCTGTCTCAGCCTCCAGTATTTATGCTGCAGTAGTTTATGTGTCGGGGGGCTAGGGTCAGTTGGTTACCTGGAGTACTTCTCCTGTCTTATCCAGTGTCCTGTGTGAATTTAAGTATGCTCTCTCTAATTCTCTCGTTCTCTCTTTCTCTCTGAGAACCTGAGCCCTAGGACCATACGTCAGGACTACCGGGCATGATGACACCTTGCTGTCCCCAGTCCGCCTGGCCTTGCTGCTATTCCAGTTTCAACTGTTCTGCCTGCGGTTACGGAACCCCTACCTGTCCCAGACCTGCTGTTTTCAACTCTTAATGATCGGCTATGAAAAGCCAACTGAGATTTATTCCTGATTATTATTTGACCATGCTTGTCATTTATGAACATTTTGAAAATCTTGGCTCTCTCTAATTTTCTCCTTCTCTCTTTCTTTCTCTCGGAGGACCTGGGCCCTAGGACCATGCGTCGGGACTGCCGCCCGTGGTGACTCCTTGCTGTCCCCAGTCCGCCTGGCCTTGCTGCTATTCCAGTTTCAGCTGTTCTGCCTGCGGTTATGGAACCGCCACCTGTCCCAGACCTGTTGTTTTTCAACTCTTGATGATCGGCTATGAAAAGCCAACTGAAAATTATTCATGATTATTATTTGACCATGCTTGTCACTTATGAACATTTTTGAACATCTTGGCATAGTTCTGTTATAATCTCCACCCGGCACAGCCAGAAGAGGACTGGCCACCCCTCATAGCCTGGTTCCTCTCTAGGTTTCTTCCTAGGTTTTGGCCTTTCTAGGGAGTTTTTCCTAGCCACCGTGCTTCTACACCTGCATTACTAGCTGTTTGGGGTTTTAGGCTGGGTGTCTGTACAGCACTTCGAGATATTAGCTGATGTACGAAGGGCTATATAAAATAAAATTGATTGATTGATTGATTGAAAAAGATCATGCATTCAGTATTAGTTGATAGAGATTGATAACATTCATATAATTGTGTTAAAATCCGTCAAGCGTACAAAGGGTACGAATTGTGAGAGGAATGTGTAAACGTTATGTTGATTACATTTATTTTGTCGTGGGTAAAAGTGTTAATCTGTGATCTACTAAATGCTCTTAATCTATGAGCCTGAGATCGATTGCTCTGGTCTTCACTCAAGTTCCCGGGGAAATAGCGGTCTTTTCTCATTGCACTAAAGTTCTCATTGAGGAAACAAAACCGTATCACTCTCGTGATCATTTCTCCCCTTTTTCAGGTATGTTATTGATGATAAAAAAAGAGTAATTTAAATGTAATAACTCGCTAACATGTCAAGAGTGTTTAAGGTGTGTCTTAATAACATCTTGAGGAAGTTAGTTAAGTTAGCAGAGAGTAATATGAAGAATAGCTTCGTACTGAGAGTAGCTGCCATTTTATGTCGATTGTGAATGAACATGTGCGTTGATAATAAGATATTTTGCGGTGTTATTTGTATAATGGTTTTTCAAACACTTTATTGCCTGTTGATAAATGGAGTTATGGTTTACTGAGTTAAAGCTTTGTGCTTGACAGTTATATTGAAATTAGTATCTGTTTCAGTGAATTACAGTGTATACTGTTGTGACTTGAATAAGCCTTGTACCCTACAAAACTATCTATTTCCTGTAAATCTGTTATTCTGTAAAATGTGTTACTTTTGTAAAATGATGGGACTAAAGTTCTCATTGAGGAAACAACACCGTATCACTCTCGTGATCATTTCTCACCTTTTTCAGGGGCGTAACATTTTTGGAGGCTCCGCTGAGATTGCTGCTCAGATGTCCAGTTTCCACATCCTGGTCGCTGAATTCCGAGCCAGCTAAATCCCCACATAACAACTCAGGCAGGCTGCAGTGAGGAAAGCGTTGCTGTTCGAGGGGAGCTGGAAGTTGGTGGTTAAGTACGTGTCAACTGAGGCCATTGATCGACCATCAGAGACAGTAAGGACCGTCTAATTCAGAGTGAACTCCTGCACAGTAAAAGTTCCTCCTGTTCTGTCAACATGACAACCGCCTTGGAAGAACTACAGGAAGAGGTAGTAGGAGAATTGTACACCCTGACTAAAGACAAGTTTCTAGAGATATGTGATTTCCTTGACATATCAGGCGAACAGAGAAGAGATGTTCAAGACAAATTCCGCATATCATTGATGACTCACATTATGATGTTCCTTGAAAGAGAGGAAGTTGCAGAGTTAGAAGATGGCGGCATGTCGGAATTGTTGCTACTTAAAGACACAATGACAGAGATGATAAGTGGCATAGATAACAAAACAGGGCAAACTGACCATGATATTGAAACAGCCGGAACACATCACAGAATATAGGAACTGAGAACTGTAATTCTCTGCGTCAGCCCCAACCCCATGCCAATCTTCAGGGGAGCGTGCCGCTCTCACCCAATGCACAGCCCAGCTCATACTGGCGCAAAGAGTTTAAAATTTCTGGTCAGATAGGTGAACCGGGCCAGAAAGATAAACAGATTTTTTCCAGCCTTACCCATCAGATCGAGAATGGATCTACGCAGTAGTCAGGGCGATTTCTCCAGGCTCACAGCTACGCAGCTACTTGGAAGGTAAACCCCAGCTAACTCTTCCCACACTTAGATGTATCCTGCGTTCCCACTTCCAAGAGAAGAGTGCAACAGAGCTTTACAAACAGCTAGCTTCAGAAGCACAGCATAGCAAGGAGACCCCTCAAAGCTTCCTGATGCGCGTCTTAGATTGAGGCAAAAAGTAGTTTGCATCCCAGGAGTCAGAATCAGGGCTTAAGTATGACCCTGCTCTAGTCCAGCGCATGCGTTTACACACAGTCCTTACAGGTCTCCAGAGTGACAGTATCAGGATAGACATGCAGCCTCTCCTGCTAGATAGCGAAACATCAGATGAGGTTTTGCTAGAGAAGCTTAACATTGCTTGTGCTAATGAGATAGAAAGACGAAACAAAAAGCGGTTTAATGCCCCACGGCCTGCTACAACTGTAAGTGTAGTCCAGTTAGAAGATACGCCATCCACAAAGTGTCCTGTGAAGGAAGCCAAAGCTAAGATACCTGCAGAACTGTTAACAGAGTTAGCTGAACTTAAGACAGGTGTAGCTTCTCTAAAAGGTCTCAGTGCAGAGATTGCTCAGATTAAGGAGACATTACAGCAGCCTATGTTTCAGTCACCGCCTTGTGCCTATGCCCCACCTCCAGTTAGGAGGCCAGATTGGGACCCCCAGCCACCTGTTTCCCAGCAGCAGTATTACAGCAACTACAGTCAGTCCCAAGCACCTGACCCTGCGCAGCATCAATATGCACCTAACCGGTATGCCAACCGCTCTGCTCAAGCTCCAAGGAGGTGTTTTGTCTGCCAGCAGGCCAGAACAGATGCACACTGCACACACTGCTTCCGATGTGGGAGTGGATGTAAAATCCGGGGAGTCAGACCATCAAGGGAGGCCCCTTTAAACGGGAAAGGGTTACCGCTGAGGGACGAGTGTTAACCGTAGCTACCAACAAGTCCCAGAAATGTGCAAATTGTGCCAGAGAAGATTCATTTGAGAACCTGAAACAATGTTCATCATGTAAAGAGACACTGTACTGTTCCAAAGTATGTCAAAACCAACATTGGATTAAACATAAGGAAAAATGCACTCACCTGAAAATTGACTCTAGCAGTGAAAGGTTTTCATGCACAGAGGAAAATGCCCACTCCTTACCATCCCTAGCTCAAGGTTGCCACCCCCGTAAGGTCACCTCGCTAGTCGGCAGACAGTGCCTTATTGAGTGTCACCTGAATCGCCACCACCTCCAAGCTCTATGGGACACAGGCTCTCAGGTATCGGTCATTGATGAACGATGGAACGAGGAATCTCTCCCAAACGCAAGGCTGAGAGATGTTTCAGAAATCCTGGACTCACCTCCTGATCTAAGGTTGACTGCAGCAAATGGGACTGAAATGCCGTACCTGGGATGGATTGAAACAACTTTTTGGCTAGCCTCTGAAACTGACGAAACAAAGGAACTGATCATCCCAGTGCTGGTAATGAAAGGCTGTCACCTATCTCATCCCATCATAGGTTTCAATGTTATCGAGCACATCCTGACAATGACCGAAAAGACTAAACGATACAGTACAGTAAAAACAGCTTTCCCAAGCCTCAAAAGAAACAAGGTGAGAGCTTTTATACAGGCTGTTAGCGCAGAACAGACAGATGAATACGCAGTGAAAACCAAGAAAGAGAAGGTTGCTGTACCAAAACACAGTAGCATTCAGATTGAGTGCCGTGTAGCTTCCCAGCCTTTCAAAGAGGACATGACAATGCTTTTCCAGCCAGACCTGAACCCGCAGTGGCCAGACGACCTTGAGTTCTTTGACACACTAGTCAGAGTCAGGAAAGGTGTTTTTCCAGTTATCATGCTTGATGTCTCTAACCCCACTGACCACGACATTGCCCTGCTAGGACGCACAATAATCGGTACAGTACAAACCATTATGACTGTGTTACCTGCCCAAGTCTTTGAAAAAACTGTCACCCCAGCCACAGTGAATCACACCAGCGTTCGAACCCCATGTACTGCTACTGAACAGTGGGATCCACCAGTAGGTTTAACTCACCTAACCGAAGAGCAGAGAGAGGTTGTTAGGCAAATGCTTAGAGAAGAGTGTCACTCCTTCTCCAGATCAGACAATGACATTGGCTGCATTGTACGATTGAAAATGATTTCTCTAAAGGACTCTGAACCAGTCAAGCGCACATACATGTCAGTGCCCAGGCCACTGTATCAGGAGATGAAGGGTTACCTTTATGACCTCATAGCCCAGGGCTGGGTTAGGAAGTCAAACTCTTCATATTCTTCACCTGTCGTGTGCGTTCGTAAGAAGGACGGGACCCTCCGGTTGTGTATAGATTACAGAGACCTGAACAGAAAGACACATCCCGACCGCCAGCCCATCCCTCGGGTCCAAGACATCATGGACAGTTTAGGTGGTAATTCCTGGCTCTCCCTCTTAGATCAGGGAAAAGCGTATCACCAGGGGTTCATCTCTGAAGAAATCAGACCACTGACAGCATCTGTGACCCCGTGGGGACTCTATGAGTGGATACGTATGCCATTCGGGCTCATGAACGCTCCTGCAGCTTTTCAGCGGTGTATGGAGGAGTGTTTGGAAGGGCTCCGGGATAACATCTGCATTCCTTATCTGGACGACACGCTAGTTTTCAGTAAAACTTTCGACAGCCATGTGAATGATGTGCGAAAAGTTTTGCAGCGTCTCAGAGAGTATGGCATTAAACTCAAACCAAGTAAGTGTGATCTCTTTAAACCCCAGGTCCGTTATTTGGGCAGAATAGTGTCTGCAGAGGGCAGCCGAGTTGACCCAGCCGATTTTGAAGCAGTAAGAGCATTGAAAGAAATCAGAACAGAGACTGTGGGCCAGCTCAGACAAATGCTTGGTTTACTCACTTATTACAGACAGTACATCAAAGACTTTGCTAGGAGGGCCAGCTGCCTGTATGACCTCCTGAAAGCAGATTCAGAGAAATTACCTGACCACCCACAGAAAACAAAAACAAAGATCCCGGATCCCGTGTGGCTCAGTTGGTAGAGCATGGCGCTTGCAACGCCAGGGTTGTGGGTTCATTCCCCACGGGGGGGACCAGGATGAATATGTATGAACTTTCCAATTTGTAAGTCGCTCTGGATAAGAGCGTCTGCTAAATGACTTAAATGTAAATGTAAAGAAAGTAAGTCATGTGGTGCCCTCAAACAAGCCAATCCTGTGGACTGACCAGCATCAACAGGCACTTGAACAGCTGATTGAGTGTTTGCTTCACCCACCAGTCTTAGGTTTCCTTGATTTCACTCAGCCATTTGTTGTACACACTGATGCGTCACACCAAGGCTTGGGAGCAGTTCTTTATCAAAAGCAAGATGGGAAGCTTAGGGTCATTGCTTATGGCTCTCGAACCTTAACAGCAGCTGAGAAGAACTATCACTACCACTCGGGCAAGCTAGAATTTCTAGCTCTAAAATGGGCAATCACTGATAAGTTCCATGATGATTTGTACTATGCTCCGACCTTCACTGTATACAGCGATAACAACCCGCTCAGCTACATTCTGTCTACTGCAAAACTGAATGCAACCACTTCCAGGTGGGTTTCAGAATTGGCTGATTTCCACTTTACAATAAAGTACAGGCCAGGCAGAGAGAACGGTGATGCAGATGCTTTGTCAAGGATGCCACTGGATGTAGAGTCACTGATGAGAGAATGTTCTGAGGAGCTTCCACCAGACACCATTGCCGCCACGATACAAGCAGTTGAGGTACAGAAAGAGGCTGTTGTACCTTGGTCACTGTCAGCTGCATCTATGTCAGTATCAGCTGAAGGTGAGACAACCACTGCAACAACCAGCTCGATCCCAAAAGATGGGATAAGAGAAGCACAAGAATCTGATCCGGTCATCCGTCCTGTTCTCAATTTCAAACTGTCGGGTTTCAAACAGCCAGTTAAAGAGCAAAAGGAATCCAGTCCAAAGACAAAATGCCTATTCAGAGAATGGGACAAATTGACAATAGACAGTGATGGCATTCTGTACAGAATCACTACAGCCCGCAAGCAGTTAGTTCTACCAGAGCAGTACAAAGGTAAAGTGATGGAAGAGTTGCACAATAACATGGGACACCAAGGTACTGACTGCACTGTATCACTAGTACTAGTGCGTGACCGCTTCTTCTGGCCATATATGCAATCTGACATCGAGCACTATGTGACTAAAACTTGTAGCTGTGTCAAGCAGAAAAAGCCAGCCCATGAAACAAGAGCTCCTCTGACAAACATTGTGACAACACAGCCATTTGAACTGGTATGTATAGACTTCCTTCATCTCGACAGATGCAAAGGGGGATATGAGTACATCCTCGTGATTGTTGATCATTTTACACGTTTCACTCAAGCCTACGCCACCACATCAAAGTCAGGTAAAACTGCTGCAAATCTCATCTTCAATGACTTTGCCCTGAAGTTTGGGTTCCCGTCCCGCATCCACCATAACCAAGGGGGAGAATTTGAAAATCAGTTGTTCCATCAGTTAAAGAAACTCAGTGGCATGGCGGGGTCCAGAACAACACCCTACCACCCGATGAGGAACGGTCAAGTGGAACGCATGAACAGAACATTGTTGCAAATGTTAAAGACACTAACTGAGACACAAAAGTCAAATTGGAAGGAGTCTCTGAACAAACTGGTTTATGCCTATAACTGCACCCGTTGCGAAGTGACTGGCTATCCACCATTTTATCTTCTGTTTGGGAGATCACCCAGGCTTCCAGTTGATATGCTCTTTGGATTGTGCACAGAGGCAGGTTCCAGTAACCATCGAGACTACGTGGAGAACTGGAAACGAGGGATGGAAGAAGCATACGCCATTGCAAATGAAAATGCTCAGAAAGCCGCTGAAAGAAGTAAGAAGTACTATGACACTAAAGTTAGGAGTTCAGTGCTACAGCCTGGCGAGCGAGTTCTGATTAAAAACCTGACACCAAGAGGAGGACCAGGCAAACTCCGTAGCTATTGGGAAGATACAATTCACACAGTAGTGAGACAAATGGGTTCAGACCTGCCGATTTATGAATTGAGACCAGAAAAGGGTAGGGGACGCTCCAGGGTCCTGCACAGAAACCTGCTCATGTCCTGTGACCACTTACCTTTTGAGACACAACCAGAAATGACCAAAGATGACAAAAGTCAGAAAAAAAGGAGACATCAGCCTGCATCACAGCCTCTAGATTCTGATGAAGACAGCGGGGATGAATATGACCTTCATCATGAGCCGCTACAGGTTCCCACATCTCCTACAGTACCTGAGGAGAGGAATGCTGAACCAGCGAGAGAGTGGGAACACAGGCCCCCACCAGTGAAACAGACAGTTGCGGTGCCAGTCCCTGATACGCTACCAGCACAGCCTCTTAGTGAAAAGCGGCTGGAGGAGACAACAACAGTTAAAGACCTGCCTGCTGAGGAGATGAACTTGCCTGCTGAAAATTTGCCTGATGATCGTCCACCAAGTGCCTTTCCTTCATTAACTGATGCTGCTGAACCTGAGGAACCAGCCTACCAGCTGCCACAAAGAGAGAGACACCCTCCAAGACGTATCACCTATGATCAGCTTGGTGTCCCTTCCTACTACAGTATCCAGCCACAGCCACAGTTGTTCCCTGTCTACTCTGCACCAGGACTGGTTCCATGGCTGCCATCACTAGAGCAATGTTACTTTCAGCCACCTTACATGTATGGGCTTCAGCAAACATGAGGCTACAGAGTTGACATGTTTGACCATGGACTACTGACTGATTTCACAGACTGTCACAAGAGACAATTTGCAGACTATGCATATAGATCATTAAAATTGATGGACTGTTGATCAATAGTATGAGAAAAGACTGCTTATGTTATACAGCTGGTCAACAGATATGGACTGTGAATATAACTTGTTAGTTATATTTGAACTGTGACCCTTGACCTCTGCTCAAGTACTTCCTTACAGAAGAGGATTTTCTAGGTGCATACAGACTGTTGAAGAAGACAATGTTGGTAATGTTGGGACAACATTTAGTTTGTCAGGGAGAGTGTGACAGGTTAAAGGAAATACTCATAGCCTGTTATACATTAAAAAGTATTACTAAGTTTATAGTATGTGAGGATCTTAAAACATCTAAGGTTAAACAGATCATGCATTCAGTATTAGTTGACAGAGATTGATAACATTCATATAATTGTGTTAAAATCCGTCAAGCGTACAAAGGGTACGAATTGTAAGAGGAATGTGTAAACGTTATGTTGAGTACATTTATTTTGTCGTGGGTAAAAGTGTTAATCTGTGATCTACTAAATGCTCTTAACCTTTTATGGCTGCAGGCCGGTGTCGGGCTCAATATGACAACAGCCCGTCCAAGTGCAGGGCGCGAAATTCAAAATATATTTTTTAGAAATATTTAACTTTCACACATTAACAAGTCCAATACAGCAAATGAAAGATACACATCTTGTGAATCCAGCCAACATGTCCGATTTTTAAAATGTTTTACAGTGAAAACACCACGTATATTTATGTTAGCTCACCACCAAATACAAAAAAGCACAGACATTTTTCACAGCACAGGTAGCTTGCACAAAACCAACCTAACTAACCAAGAACCATCCAAACTAACCAAGAAACAACTTCATCAGATGACAGTTTTATAACAAGTTATACAATAAATCTATGTTTTGTTCGAAAAATGTGCATATTTGAGGTATAAATCATAGTTTTACATTGCAGCTACAATCGGAAATAGTACCGAAGCAGCTAGAACAATTAGAGACCAAATTGAAATACCTAAATACTCATCATAAAACATTTATGAAAAATACATGGTGTACAGCAAATTAAAGACAAACATCTTGTGAATCCAGCCAATATTTCCGATTCTTTAAGTGTTTTACAGCGAAAACACAATATAGCATTATATTAGCTTACTACAATAGCCAACCACACAACAGCATTGATTCGTTAGGCACGTTAGCGATATCGAATAAACCATCAAAAGATATTAACTTTTTCACTAACCTCAAACTTCATCAGATGACAGTCCTATAACATCATATTACACAATACATATATGGTTTGTTCGAAAATGTGCATGTTTAGAGCTGAAATCCGTGGTTATACATTGGGAAAACTTAGCATCTTTTCCCAGAATGTCCGGATATATTTCTGACACTCACCTATTCTGACCAAATAACGATTCATAACCTTTACTAAAAAATACATGTTGTATAGGAAATGATAGATACACTAGTTCTTAATGCAATCGCCGTGTTAGAATTCTAAAAATAACTTCAGTACGACATGCAGCTTACGTTATGGCGAGAGAGCGCCCAAAATCTGGGCGCAAACTATTAGTACACATGTTCGACAGATATATGAAATAACATCATAAATGGGTCCTACTTTTGATGATCTTCCATCAGAATGTTGTACAAGGGGTCCTTCGTCCAGAACAATCGTTGTTTGGTTTTAGAACGGCCTTTTTCCCTCTCGATTTAGCAAGCAAAACTTGCCAAGTGGCGCGAAGCTCTCCATCGTCAACAAACTCAGAGAACGGAACACGCCAAAACTCCCGAAAAAAAAATCGATAATCTGATTAAACTATATTGAAAAAACATACTTTACGATGATATTGTCACATTTATCAAATAAAATCAAAGCCGGAGCTATTAGCCGTCTATAACAGCTTTTCAGAAGCCAATCCGTAAGACCTTTCCGCGTCTTCCTGAACAAAGGAAATTGGGGTCCTGTCATTCCAAGCGCTCTCTTTTGACCATAGAAAGAGCTAGAGACCCCATTTCACCTCTCACAGCCTATTGACATCTAGTGGAAGGCGTATGAAGTGCATGTATACTAATAGATTTCAAGCAAAAGATTAGGTAGGCCCTGGAACAGAGCCTCGATTTGAGATTTTTCACTTTCTGACAGGAGTTCTGACAGGAGTTCTGTTTTACTCACAGACATAATTCAAACGGTTTTAGAAACTTGAGTGTTTTCTATCCAATAGTAATAATAATATGCATATTGTACGAGCAAGAATTGAGTACGAGGCCGTTTGAAATGGGCACCTTTCATCCAAGTTACTCAATACTGCCCCTGCAGCCATAAGAAGTTAATCTATGAGCCTGAGATCGATTGCTCTGGTCTCCACTCAAGTTCCCGGGGAAATCGCGATCTTTTCTCATTGCACTAAAGTTCTCATTGAGGAAACAAAACCGTATCACTCTCGTGATCATTTCTCCCCTTGTTCAGGTACGTTATTGATGATAAAAAAAGAGTAATTTAAATGTAATAACTCGCTAACATGTCAAGAGTGTTTAAGGTGTGTCTTAATAACATCTTGAGGAAGTTAGTTAAGTTTGCAGAGAGTAATATGAAGAATAGCTTCGTACTGAGAGTAGCTGCCATTTTATGTCGATTGTGAATGAACATGTGCGTTGATAATAAGATATTTTGATAGTTTAGAGATTGTGACAGTGGCAACACAGTTTTGAAGATGGAGGACCGATTGGAACAGTTGAAGGTGGTAAGCTTCGTCTTTTTATACACTTCAAATCAAATTTTATTTGTCACATACACATGGTTAGCAGATGTTAATGCGAGTGTAGCGAAATGCTTGTGCTTCTAGTTCTGACAATGCAGTAATAGCCAACGAGTAATCTAACAATTCCACAACTACTACCTTATACACACAAGTGTAAAGGGATAAAGAATATGTACATAAAGATATATGAATAAGTGATGGTACAGAACGGCATAGGCAAGATGCAGTAGATGGTATCGAGTACAGTATATACATATGAGATGAGTAATGTAGGGTATGTAAACATAAAAGTGGCATAGTTTAAAGTGGCTAGTGATACATGTATTACATAAAGATGGCAAGATGCAGTAGATTATATAGAGTACAGTATATACATTATATTAAGTGGCATTGTTTAAAGTGGCTAGTGATACATTTTTGATCAATTCCCATCAATTTCCATTATTAAAGCGAGCTGGAGTTGAGTCAGTATGTTGGCAGCAGCCACTCAATGTTAGTGGTGGCTGTTTAACAGTCTGACGGCCTTGAGATAGAAGCTGTTTTTCAGTCTCTCGGTCCCTGCTTTGATGCACCTGTACTGACCTCGCCTTCTGGATGATAGCGGGTGATCAGGCAGTGGCTCGGGTGGTTGTTGTCCTTGATGATCTTTATGGCCTTCCTGTGACATCGGGTGGTGTAGGTGTCCTTGTTCATGTTTTCATGGCCTTGCTTGCTATTAGCTTAACATATAACCGTTGCTAATCATATAGAATTTTATAGTGATGGGGGACGTATCTGTAACGGGCTTCCTCCTCCTCTTCATACGAAGAGGAGGAGTAGTGATTCGACCAAACTGCAGCGGGTTGTGAATACATAATGATTTAATAAACACAACTGAAGAACACGACGAACACTGGAATAATTACAAAACAAATAAACGAATGTAGACAGACCTGGACCCGAACTTACATACAACGTGAAGAACGCATGAACCAGGAAACAGACTACATAAAACGAACAAACAAAAACCGGAACAGTCCCGTGTGGCGTAACATACAGACACTGACACAGGAGACAATCACCCACAAACAAACAGTGAGAACAACCTACCTTAATATGACTCTCAATCAGAGGAAACGTCAAACACCTGCCTCTAATTGAGAGCCATACCAGGCAACCCAAAACCAACATAGAAACAGAAAACATAGACTGCCCACCCAAAACTCACGCCCTGACCATCAAACACATACAAAACAACAGAAAACAGGTCAGGAATGTGACAGTATCTGATTTACTCGTTTGTTTTTGTCGAGGTATCTGATTTACTCGTTTTTTTTGCGCACTAGATGCGGTTGGTTCTGGATGAGCGGTTTGACCACAATGTTCGATCAACTGTTTGATCCCATTTTCAGGCCTAGAAAAGCAGAAATAGCCTAGTTGAACATTGGGCTAATAAACATTAGAGCATGAAGTTATTCCAGGAATTAGGTAGGCCTAATTGGGGTGTGATGATATTTATGCTGTTTATTGGTGGTGCGTTACAAATGGAGGTAGGTGGGTAGAGAGAGGGGACCAGAAGGGTTGATTAAGGAAAGATGAAAGGATTGTTTTCTCCTAATTTCCTCCACCTCTTCCAAGGTCTCAATGTTATTTATGTACTGTAGGCAATTCATTGCAGCTTGTGTGCACCTCAAGCTTGTAAAATTATACAACTTTACAGTTGATTTGAAACACATTGTTTCACTGACATAAGAACTGCTAGAAAGCCTGTGAGTGTGATTATCTCACCACAAACGCACCACCACAACAACTCTGCTGGCTGTGTGTGTGTCAATAGAAAAGTGATGTGGCTGGGGACGATGTGGAGGTTCTAGTGGAGAACCAAGCCTTTATGGATGACTTCTTCGCCCAGGTATTTCTGTCCGTACTCCTGATGTGTGAGTGTTCACCATACTGTGTGTGTGTGCTTGTTTGTGTGCTTGCGTGCGTGTGTTCTGTACTTACCATTGTGTCATCATTGCCTGTCTCTGTCTCAGACTGAGGAGATTCGCAGCAGCATCGATAAGATAGATGAGAGTGTGGCGCAAGCAAAGAAGCTGTACTCTACCATCCTCTCCGCCCCTACATCAGAGCAGAGTAAACATCATCATTCAATCCTCCTCTGCCTCTCTCTGTGCCCCTCTCTCTCTTCATCTCTTTGTCATCTCACCCACTTTCATTCCTTTTCTTTCCATATTGTTCATCCTTTTTGGCTTGTTGATACTTCTATATTTAGCCATGGAGCATGTTTCTGATTGGCCAGTGAGGGGCCAAGCCTCGACACACCCTAAACTTGTTTATTCATCAAAACCCAGCCCTTTCGCGCCCATGGCAGCAACAGCGTCGATAATTCTGATTGTGAAAATAGCTAAAATATTTCTTACACCGCCAGCGCTTAGATTGACCATTGTGTTAAGTTTGT
Organism: Salvelinus alpinus; assembly: GCF_045679555.1. Classification (NCBI taxonomy): domain Eukaryota; kingdom Metazoa; phylum Chordata; class Actinopteri; order Salmoniformes; family Salmonidae; genus Salvelinus; species Salvelinus alpinus. The sequence continues at coordinate 6,387,327 of NC_092124.1, read as the reverse complement.
TCTAATACAACCCATAACTTAGAACAGCGTGACTAAACTAAAGCCCATAGAGTATTATTAGTATTATATATTTCCACACAACTGCTGTTTTGTTTTTTCATAACCTGTCAATCAACCAAATTCATTGGTAAACATCTCAAACCCTGCAAGATCATTGGCTCAGAGGGATAGACAGGCAGTGATGTGATGATTGATGCGATAAACAGTGTGTTGTGTTTCTTTAACAATTCTCCATGCATGATTCTCAAATGGCACTCTATTCCCTAGCTCTGGTCAAAAATAGCGCACTATAAAGGGAATAGGGTGCCATTTGGGACGCATTCCCCAGTGTTCTGCTGTGTAAACTGTGATTGGTTTTACAAAGTTCCCATGTTCTTTAAGTCAAACATCGCCACTGTGAATCTCTCTGAGTCACACACAAATAAAAAAACACACTCAACCCCCATTTCCTCTGTTACTTCTTTGAAGCTCTAAGAATAGAAACGGAGCGCCTTGAGGATTCGACAACTGAAGCGGTCTTAACAACTTATGGTGTAACTGTGAATATATACATGGAACTCAAGTCCTTCTGTTCACCCGGCCTAGAATATCTCACAATCTCACAATCAAATAAAACTAAAACTCTCGACCCTTGTTATACTACCTTCCAGAATGCATAAAGGCCCTCCCCCGCCCTCCATTCGGCAAATCGGACAACGATTCCATCTTGCTCCTCCCCTCCTATAGGCAGAAACTCAAACAGGATGCTCCCGTGGTGAGGACTATTCAACGCTGGTCTGACCAATCGGAATCACGCGGACTGGGATATGTTCAGAGTAGCTTTAGAAAATAATATCGGCACATATACCGATACGGTGAATGAGTTTATCAGGAAGTGCACAGGAGATGTTGTACCCACTGTGACTATTAAAACCTACCCCAACCAAAAACCGTGGATAGGTGGGAGCATTCGCACAAAACTGAATGTGCAAACCACTGCATTTAACCAGGGCAAGAAGACTATGAATATGGATGAATACAAACAGTGTAGTTATTCCCTCAGCAAAGCTATCAAGCAGGCTAAACGTTGGTATAGGGACAAAGTTAAATCCCAGTTCAACAGCTGAGACGCGAGACGTATGTGCCAGGGTCTACAGACAATCACGGATTATAAAATTAAACCAGCCACGTGTGTTTTCGTCTTGTCTAGGGTTTTTTGTTTATCTATGGGGATTTTGTATGTCTAGGTAATGTAGGTCTATGGTGGCCTGAATTGTTCCCAATCAGAGGCAGCTGTTTATCGTTGTCTCTGATTGAAGATCCTATTTAGGTTGCCATTTTCCATTTAGGTTTTGTGGGTTATTGTCACGCCCTGACCTTAGAGATCTCTATTTTGGTTGGTCAGGGCGTGAGTTTGGGTGGGCATTCTATGTCTGGTGTTCTATGTTGTACTTGTTTTGTATTTCTATGTGTTTGGCCTGGTATGGTTCCCAATCAGAGGCAGCTGTCTATCGTTCTCTCTGATTGAGAACTATACTTAGGTAGCCTGTTCCCACCTGTGTTTGTGGGTAGTTGTTTTGTGTGTCGTCACCTTACAGAACTGTTCGTTTGTTGTTTTTGTTCAGTGTTCAGTTGATTGATTAAAATATGAACACTTACCACGCTGCACCTTGGTCCTCTTCTCCTTCTCCCGACGATGTTCGTTACAGTTATTGTCTATGTGTAGTTGCATGTCAGCACTAGTTGTTTATAGCTTCACATTCGTTTTGTTCTTTTGTTAGTTTGTTTAACCTGTTATGGCTGAAGGGGCAGTAGTGAGTAACCTGGAAAGAGGTGTCCATTTCAAACGGCCTCGTACTCAATTCTTGCTCGTACAATATGCATATTATTATTACTATTGGATAGAAAACACTCTCTAGTTTCTAAAACCGTTTGAATTATTTCTCTAAGTGAAACAGAACTCTTTCTACAGCCCATTTCCTATCCGGAAGTGAGATTTCCAAAAGCGAGGTCCTTGTTCAAGACCTTGTCTATAAAAGGGCATGTCACTTAGGACTATAGATACACGTCATACACCTTCCCCTGGGTGTCAAGCGGAAGTGAGAGCAGAAATGAGTTGATTATCTTGTTCAGAGATTGAATACACCCTCTTGGAATGAGAGGTCCGCCATTATTTATTTTTCGAGAGCGCGAAGTAGGACCTGGAATCACCTTCTGGAAACACGTCGTTAATGGCGAATACAACCTCCGCCTTAGATTTTATTTGATACATGTCACAATATCATCCTAAAGTATGTTTTTTCAATATAGTTTTATTATATTATTGAAATTTATTCGGGAGTTTTAGCGTGATGCGTTGTACGACTTTGCTCAGGAAGGAGAGGTTAGCGTCGAATGGCCAGTGTGCTTGCTAATTCAAGAGGGAAAGAGTTCGTTCTGAATCCAAACAAAGACGGTTCTGAACAAAGGACCCATTGTACAACATTCTGATGGAAGCTCAACAAAGGTAAGGACCCAATTTGGGATGCTATTTCATATATCTGTCGAACTGTGCTATCGCTACCGTTTGCCTTGAATCAATGCTGTTGTGTGTTAGCTATTGTAGTAAGCTAATATAACGATATATTGTGTTTTCGCTGTAAAACACTTAAAAAATCGGAAATATTGGCTGTATTCACAAGATCTTTGTCTTTCATTTGCTATCCACCATATATTTTTCTGAAATGTTTTATGATGAGTAATTAGGTAGTTGACGTTGGTGTCTGTATTTACTCTGGCTACTCCCGTGCTATTTCTGACTGTAGCTATGATGGTAGCTATGATGGTAGCAGTAATGTAAAACTGATTTATAGCTCAAATATGCACATTTTTCGAACAAAACATAGATTTATTGTGTAACATGTTATAGGACTGTCATCTGAGGGAGTTGTTTCTAGGTTAGTTAGGTTGGTTCTAGGTTAGTTAGGTTGGCTTTGTGCATGCTACCTGCATGCTACCTGTGCTGTGAAAAATGTCTGTCCTCTTTTGTATTTGGTGGTGAGCTAACATAAATATACAGTGGGGAGAACAAGTATTTGATACACTGACAATTTTGCAGGTTTTCCTACTTACAAAGCATGTAGAGGTCTGTAATTTTTATCATAGGTACACTTCAACTGTGAGAGAAGGAATCTAAAACAAAAATCCAGAAAATCACATTGTATGATTTTTAAGTAATTAATTTGCATTTTATTGCATGACATAAGTATTTGATACATCAGAAAAGCAGAACTGAATATTTGGTACAGAAACCTTAGTTTGCAATTACAGAGATCATACGTTTCCTGTAGTTCTTGACCAGGTTTGCACACACTGCAGCAGGGATTTTGGCCCACTCCTCCATACAGACCATCTCCAGATCCTTCAGGTTTCGGGGCTGTCGCTGGGCAATACGGACTTTCGGCTCCCTCCAAAGATTTTCTATTGGGTTCAGGTCTGGAGACTGGCTAGGCCACTCCAGGACCTTGAGATGCTTCTTACGGAGCCACTCCTTAGTTGCCCTGGCTGTGTGTTTCGGGTCGTTGTCATGCTGGAAGACCCAGCCACGACCCATCTTCAATGCTCTTACTGAGGGAAGGAGGTTGTTGGTCAAGATCTCGCGATACATGGCCCCATCCATCCTCCCGTCAATACGGTGCAGTCGTCCTGTCCCCTTTGCAGAAAAGCATCCCCAAAGAATGATGTTTCCACCTCCATGCTTCACGGTTGGGATGGTGTTCTTGGGGTTGTACTCATCCTTCTATTCCTCCAAACACGGCGAGTGGAGTTTAGAGCAAAAAGCTCTATTTTTGTCTCATCAGACCACATGACCTTCTCCCATTCCTCCTCTGGATCATCCAGATGGTCATTGGCAAACTTCAGACGGGCCTGGACATGCGCTGGCTTGAGCAGGGGGACCTTGCGTGCGCTGCAGGATTTTAATCCATGACTGCGTAGTGTGTTACTAATGGTTTTCTTTGAGACTGTGGTCCCAGCTCTCTTCAGGTCATTGACCAGGTCCTGCCGTGTAGTTCTGGGCTGATCCCTCACATTCCTCATGATCATTGATGCCCCACGAGGTGAGATCTTGCATGGAGCCCCAGACCGAGGGTGATTGACCGTCATCTTGAACTTCTTCCATTTTCTAATAATTGCGCCAACAGTTGTTTCCTTCTCACCAAGCTGCTTGCCTATTGTCCTGTAGCCCATCCCAGCCTTGTGCAGGTCTACAATTTTATCCCTGATGTCCTTACACAGCTCTCTGGTCTTGGCCATTGTGGAGAGGTTGGAATCTGTTTGATTGTGTGTGGACAGGTGTCTTTTATACAGGTAACGAGTTCAAACAGGTGCAGTTAATACAGGTAATGAGTGGAGAACAGGAGGGCTTCTTAAAGAAAAACTAACAGGTCTGTGAGAGCCGGAATTCTTACTGGTTGGTAGGTGATCAAATACTTATGTCATGCAATAAAATGCAAATTAATTATTTAAAAATCATACAATGTGATTTTCTGGATTTTTGTTTTAGATTCCGTCTCTCACAGTTGAAGTGTACCTATGATAAAAATTACAGACCTCTACATGCTTTGTAAGTAGGAAAACCTGCAAAATCGGCAGTGTATCAAATACTTGTTCTCCCCACTGTACGTGGTGTTTTCGCTGTAAAACATTTTAAAATCGGACATGTTGGCTGGATTCACAAGATGTTTATCTTTCAAATGCTGTATTGGACTTGTTAATGTGTGAAAGTTAAATATTTAAAAAAAATAGATTTTGAATTTCGCGCCCTGCACTTGAGCTGGATGTTGTCATAAGTGTACCGGTGTCGGGCTTGCAGCCCTAACAGGTTTTAAGTGTTCTTCGTTATTAAAAGAATGTATTCAAATTATGCTGCGCCTTGGTCTCCTTGTTACGACGAACGTGACAACTGCAGACACAATACCACTACTATAACTGATTTCAAAACCATACATACTTTAAAACAAGTTAGCAAGCCCTTCACATTCTCTTCAGGAAATGTACTTTTCGGTGATCACTGTCAGCCGAAAGAGTTTATTTATTAGATAGAATTACAGCTAGCTATCAGTAGGTCTACATACAAACAAATTCTACATATTTTTGGTACCACAAAAATACTTTTAAAGATGCCCCATATTTATGTACCCAAATAATAGCCTAAAACTTTTGAATCATTACATCATCATTCAACTAAAATCAAACTTAATTCATACTGAACGCCGGAAGTTTACATACACTTAGGTTGGAGTCATTGTTTTTCAACCATTCCACAAATTTCTTGTTAACAAACTATAGTTTTGACAAGTCGGTTAGGACATCTACTTTGTGCATGACACAAGTATATTTTCCAACAATTGTTAACAGACAGATTATTTCACTGTATCACAATTCCAGTGGGTCAGAAGTTTACATACTCTAAATTGACTGTACCTTTAAACAGCTTGGAAAATTCCAGAAAATGATGTCATGGCGTTAGAAGCTTCTGATAGGCTAATTAACATCATTTGAGTCAATTGGAGGTGTACCTGTGGATGTCTTTCAAGGCCTACCTTCAAACTCAGTGCCTCATTGCTTGACATCATGGGAAAATCAAAAGAAATCAGCCAAGATCTCAGATTTTTTTTTTGTTGATCTCTACAAGTCTGGTTCATCTTTGGGAGCAATTTCCAAAAGCCTGAAGGTACTACGTTCATCTGTACAAATAATAGTACGCAAGTAAAAACACCATGGGACCACGCAGCTGTCATACTGCTCAGGAAGGAGACATCTTGCTTCCGGACAGACTGAACACCTTCTTTGCTCACTTTGAGGATAATACAGTGCCACCGACGCTGATACAGCCTAATGGGGGGAGGTGAGGGCTCTGGGAGTGTGGTGCCAGGACAATAACCTCTCACTCAATGTCACCAAAACAAAGGAGATGATCGTGGAAACGGCAGAGGGAGCACCCCCCTACCCACATCGATGGGACCGCAGTGGAGAAGGTGAAAAGCTTCAAGTTCCTCAGCGTACACATCACTGACAAACTGAAATGGTCCACACACAGACAGTGTGGTGAAGAAGGTGCAACAGCGCCTCTAATACCACCATCACCTAATACCCTCACAAACTTTTAAAGATGCACAATTGAGAACATCCTGTCGGGCTGTATCACCGCCTGGTACGGCAACTGCACCACCCACAACCATAAAGCTCCCCAGAGGGTGGTGCAGTCTGCACAACGCATTACTGGGGGCAAACTTCCTGACCTTCTGGATACCTACAGCACCCGATGCCATAGGAAGGCCAAAAAGATCATCAAGAACATCAACCACCCGAGCCACTGCCTGTTCACCCCGCTATCATCCAGAAGGCGAGGTTAGTACAGGTACAACAGCTATCTCAAGGCCATCAGACTGCTAAATAGCCATCACTAGTACATCAGAGGTGGCTGCCTATAGACATAGATTAGGAATCACTGGCCACTGTAAGGAAATGAAACACTAGCCACTTTAATAATGTGATGTATCTTGCATTACTTATCTCATATGTAGAAACTGTACTCTATACTATTCTACTGTATTTTAGTCACTTTATTTGCGTGGAAATATTGCATCACCCATCTCATATGTATATACTGTATTCTATACTATGCCACTGTATCTTAGTCCAATGCCGCTCAGACATATATGTATATTCTTAATCCATTCCTTACTTAGATTTACGTGTATTTTGGGTATATGTTGTGAAACTGTTTTTTCAGCTTCTCTCCACTGAGTCTCAAATCACATTCAAATTGCTTTCCTAGTGCCAAGACAGTCATGTCAACCAAGCATCAGTAACTGAATAATATGTCAATTACTCAAGTAGTTAACACTAATAGGACATGGTTGTCTGTCTGTAGTCACTTTTGGCAGGTATTGTTGTGACGCCACATCACACCAGCAGCACCCTTTGTGGCTTCTAACATTGATGATTGATGCTGTCTTTTGAGCAGCACTGTAAAGGGAAAGGGTGGGACACAAACCCTGCCAATTGAAGACCTGTTCTTCTTCTCCTCTTGTTATTTCAGCGTGTAAACACCAACACATAGAACAGACCGCTATGGCAGAACCGGATGTACAATTTAAGGTGAGTCTTTGACTGTCTCTTGTGTCACCCTACTCCATCTATAGTGCACTACTAGGGCGCATAGGACTCTGGTCAAAAGTAGTCCACTAGACCTAAATAGGTTGGTCTTCCGACTGGCGCAGCGGTCTAAGGCACTGCATCACAGTGTATCAATACCGGGAAGTTGGGGGGAAATGAACTATATTCTGGTAATCCGACCAACTGAACATATGCGGTGGTACTTAAGGTATATTATGTCAGTTCGGTTGCCCTCTGACACATTCTCATCAATGATAGAATGACAAACTCTGCTGTAGAAAGTCTAAACATCAGAGGTATCGGATTCACATGGAATTGTTGTTTAATTCAAATGCTTGAATATGAAATTATTTGTGAAGAGATGAAATGTAATTCTAGCTTCCAAATGAGAGATTTGGGTTTTCATAAGTTTGGGCCTCTGCTCAACCAGTGGCCCGCCCCTGTGAAGAGACATGGGTAATAAACTTTTCAGACACACCCCTCTCCCTCCACTATATAAAGCCATTGACAAAAATATAACTTTCTGTTCCGGGTACATTAGGATGACGATCCCATGTCAGAATGGTTCAGATAATAACTACAGAACTAAGCCAACATCAGCATGAACTTTGGTTGTGAATGGTATGAACTTTGAACTCGTATTCACTACAGAAGTGATACCTCCTAGCCGTTGAGTTAGCAACAGCTGCTACAAACGCAGGTTAGGAAGGACAGCCAGAGTATCCCGTCTACTACACAACGACGTTACTACACGTATCCAGTGACCACCAGAGACATTCTTCAAAGGACAGAGGACTCGGTTTGATAACACGGTCTTCCATCTACCACCAACCTACTGAAGCGCAGCTCAGAGTAAATATTTATTGCATTTTCCTTTTCCAAATGGGCGGTAATTTAGAATGCACAAGATACTGTATTTACGATAGCACAGCTTCGCCTCTGTTCCAGTCTCCCGCTCTTTCACTAAAACCCCGCCCCTTTCCTTTGTGTAACAAGCTGTCATATCTATTCCACCCGCTAGGGACGTTTTCCTTCATGACGGCAATTTGTAATCAAGTTATGATTTATTTGTTTATGTGTGATTCTGTGTGATTAGTTAGGTATTTAGTAAATAAATCATTAAACCCAATTTTGTATTGCTGACTCAACTTGTTAGCCAGGATTCTTGCAGATAACCAAGAATTTACAACTTTCAGAATATGAGACTGAATAAGATGACGATTAATGTTGACTGCTATTGACGTAAAATATTACTAAATCTTTAAGAGTTTATTCGGAAGATAACAGCTCTATAAATATTATTTCGTGGTGTCCCCCTCTAGTTAATTACATTTACATGATTAGTTCAATCAGGTAATATTAATTACGGAGAAATTGTTTTATAGAATAGTATGTCATAGCAATTAATCTGGCATAGCCAAAGACACGACACTTGTTATGTGTAAGAGGTTGAGACAGCAGAAAAGAGGAAATACATCTGCGATTAGATGGAGATTAAGAGGTATGGTACAGTTGAAGTCGGAAGTTTACATTTACTTTAGACAATTACATTTCAACTCAGTTTTTTACTAGGGATTTTTTAAATAAATTCCTGATATTTAATCCTAGTAAAATATTCCCTGTCTTAGGTCAGACAGGATCACAGCTTTATTTTAAGAATGTGTGCTGTCAGAATAATAGTAGAGAGAATGATTTACTTCAGCTTTAATTTCTTTCATCACATTTCCACTGGGTCAGAATTTTACATACTCTCAATTAGTATTTGGTAGCATTGCCTTTAAATTGTTTAATTTCTTATGGCTGGGTGGCAGTATTGAGTAGCTTGGATGAAAAAGTGCCCAGAGTAAACTGCCTGCTACTCAGGCTCAGAGGCTAAGATATGCATATTATTAGTAGGTTTGGATAGAAAACACTCTGAAGTTTCTAAAACTGTTTGAATGATGTCTGTGAGTATATAACCAAACTCATATGGCAGGCAAAAACTTGAGAAAAAAATCCAACCAGGAAGTGGGAAATCTAAGGATGGTAGTTTTTCAACTCTTTGCCTATCCAAGATACAGTAGAAATTTGGTCCGATTGCACTTCCTAAGGCTTCCACTAGATGTCAACAACAGTCTTTAGAACCTTGTTTCAGGCTTCTACTGTAAAGGAGGAGAGAATAAGAGCTGATTGAGTAAGAGGTCTGGTAGTGCCATGAGCTCATTCAGGCGCGCTCCCGTGAGAGGTAGCTGCGTTCCATTGCATTTCTGAAGACATCCTAAAGATTTATTCTATACATCATTTGACATGTTTCTACAAACTGTAATGGAATTTTTTGACTTTTCGTCTGACCTGCGTGTCGTGAATTTGGATTTGTGAACTGAAGGCGCGAACAAAAAGGAGGTATTTGGACATAAATTATGGACTTTATCAAACAAAGAGAGAGAGAGAGAACTGACCTCGTTCCTGGGGACATAGTGGAGGTGGCAGGTAGGCAGAGCAACTACAAATCCCCGAGTCCTCTAGGGACCACAGTGTTCTACACTATGACTGATAACATTGTTGAGGTACTATAGCAGGTAGGCAGATAAATCCCACCATCCTCTAGTCTTGGGGCCCAAGTGTTCTTTATATTAGAAGTCCTCCAATAATGGGAAGAAGAACAGCAACTCCAAAAAAACACCTATGATATTGAGGTACTATAGCAGGTAGGGGAAACAAATTCTGTAACTCCTGAAAGGTCCCTAGTGTTCTATACATCGTACCTGGGGAGTGGAGACACAGCGAAGGTGGCAGGTGTGTAGGGGGAAACAAACTACACATCCCATACCCATTTAGTAAATTCCATACCCAAAGTGTTCTATTACTGACCCAGTTGTTTAAATGTAAAAATAAAATGTTTAGTTACCCTTGACATTTTTTTATCTGTATTGGTTGGATCTTTGCCCCCTCGCATCATCATGGAAATCAAAGAAAGGTTTTATGGGAAATTCGTTTTTAACTTCTCTAGGATAGGGGGCAGCATTTTCTCTTTTGGATAAATTGCATGCCCAATTTCAACTTCCTTCTACTCATCCCCAGAATATAAGATATGCATATTATTAGTAGATTTGGATAGAAAACACTGAAGTTTCTAAAACTATTTGAATCATGCCTGTGAGTAACAGAACTTATGTTGCAGGCAAAACCCCGAAGACTAACCATTAAGATTTATTTTTTTTAAGGTCACTGTCTGTTCAATGATTTCATTGGGATACTAGAATTCTAATCAACCTGTTTGCAGTTCCTACCGCTTCCACTGGATGTCACCAGTCTTTGGAAATAGGTTGAGGTTATTCCTTTGTGCGATGAAGAAGTACGGCCATCTGGAATCAGTGTAACGTTATGTGTACTGTTTGAGAGTTGCGCAAGATTAGAAAAGTAGCGTTAGTTTGTTGTCCTCCTGTATTGAAAACAGATAGACCCGTCTTCAATTTGATCGATTCTTAACGTTTAAAAATACCTAAAGTTCTATTACAAAAGTAGTTTGAAATGTTTTGGCAAAGTTTAGAGGTAATTTGAGATATTTTGTAGTGACGTTGCGCAAATTGGAAGCTGTTTTTTTCTGGATCAAATGCGCCAAATAAATGGACAATTTGGATATTTATGGACGGAATTAATCGAACAAAAGGACCATTTGTGATGTTTATGGGACATATTGGAGTGGCAACAAAAGAAACTCATCAAAGGTAAGGCATGATTTATATTTTATTTCTGCGTTTTGTGTTGCGCCTGCAGGGTTGAAATATGCTACACTCTCTTTGTTTACTGTTGTGGTATCATCAGGTAATAGCATCTTATGCTTTCGCCGAAAAGCCTTTTTGAAATCTGACATGTTGGCTGGATTCACAACGAGTGTAGCTTTATTTTGGTATCTTACATGTTTGATTTTATATAATTTGTTTGAATTTGGCGCTCTACATTTTCCCTGACTATTGGCCAAGTGGCACGCAAGCGTCCCGCCTATCCCAGAGTTTAATCAAGGTGCTGTCAGTTGATGTGATATTTGAAGAGGCCTACTAGCAATGCTAACATTTTTTTCCAAATATTTTCTCAAAAATACTTTTTACAGATATTTGACTGAAAAGGCAGTTTGGGTGTCGGGTTCAAATTTCTGTGTGACTTTTAGCGACAACACAGCTCGAAGGGCTAAGACCGCTTCAGTTGTCGAATCCTCAAGGCGCTCCGTTTCTATTCTTAGAGCTTCAGAGAAGTAACAGAGGAAATGGGGGTTGAGTGTGTTTTTTTAATTTGTGTGTGACTCAGAGAGATTCAGAGTGGCGATGTTTGACTTAAAGAGCTTGGGAACTTTGTAAAACCAATCACAGTTTGCACAGCGGAACACTGGGGCATGCGTCCCAAATGGCACCCTATTCCCTTTATAGTGCGCTATTTTTGACCAGAGCTAGGGAATAGAGTGCCATTTGAGAATCATGCATGGAGAATTGTTAAAGAAACACAACACACTGTTTATCGCATCAATCATCACATCACTGCCTGTCTATCCCTCTGAGCCAATGATCTTGCAGGGTTTGAGATGTTTACCAATGAATTTGGTTGATTGACAGGTTATGAAAAAACAAAACAGCAGTTGTGTGGAAATATAATACTAATAATACTCTATGGGCTTTAGTTTAGTCACGCTGTTCTAAGTTATGGGTTGTATTAGAACAAACTTAACACAATGGTCAATCTAAGCGCTGGCGGTGTAAGAAATATTTTAGCTATTTTCACAATCATAATTATCGACGCTGTTGCTGCCATGGGCGCGAAAGGGCTGGGTTTTGATGAATAAACAAGTTTAGGGTGTGTCGAGGCTTGGCCCCTCACTGGCCAATCAGAAACATTCTCCATGGCTAAATATAGAAGTATCAACAAGCCAAAAAGGATGAACAATATGGAAAGAAAAGGAATGAAAGTGGGTGAGATGACAAAGAGATGAAGAGAGAGAGGGGCACAGAGAGAGAGAGAGGGGGGGATTGAATGATGGTGATTACTCTGCTCTGATGTAGGGGCGGAGAGGATGGTAGAGTACAGCTTCTTTGCTTGCGCCACACTCTCATCTATCTTATCGATGAGGAGATTCGCAGCAGCAATCTGAGACAGAGACAGGCAATGATGACACACTGGTAAGTACAGAACACACGCACGCACACAAACAAGCACACACACACAGTATGGTGAACACTCACACATCAGGAGTACGGTCAGAAATACCTGGGCGAAGAAGTCATCCATAAAGGCTTGGTTCTCCACTAGAACCTCCACATCGTCCCCAGCCACATCACTTTTCTATTGACACACACACAGCCAGCAGAGTTGTTGTGGTGGTGCGTTTGTGGTGAGATAAACACACTCCCAGGCTTTCTAGCAGTTCTTATGTCAGTGAAACAATGTGTTTCAAATCAACTGTAAAGTTGTATAATTCTTTTTACCAGACAGAACAAAGCTTGCGGTGCACACAAGCTGCAATGAATTGCCTACAGTACATAAATAACACTGAGACCTTGGAAGAGGTGGAGGAAATTAGGAGAAAACAATCCTTTCATCTTTCCTTAATCAACCCTTCTGGTCCCCTCTCTCTACCCACCTACCTCCATTTGTAACGCACCACCAATAAACAGCATAAATATCATCACACCCCAATAAATATCATCACACCCCAATTAGGCCTACCTAATTCCTGGAATAACTTCATGCTCTAGTGTTTATTAGCCCAATGTTCAACTAGGCTATTTCTGCTTTTCTAGGCCTGAAAATGGGATCAAACAGTTTGGTCAAACCGCTCATCCAGAACCAACCGCATCTAGTGCGCAAAAACAAACGAGTAAATCAGATACCTCGACAAAAACAAACGAGTAAATCAGATACGTCCCCCATCACTATTATAAAATTCTATATGATTAGCAACGGTTATATGTTAAGCTAATAGCAAGCAAGGCCATGAAAACATGAACAAGGACACCTACACCACCCGATGTCACAGGAAGGCCATAAAGATCATCAAGGACAACAACCACCCGAGCCACTGCCTGATCACCCGCTATCATCCAGAAGGCGAGGTCAGTACAGGTGCATCAAAGCAGGGACCGAGAGACTGAAAAACAGCTTCTATCTCAAGGCCGTCAGACTGTTAAACAGCCACCACTAACATTGAGTGGCTGCTGCCAACATACTGACTCAACTCCAGCTCACTTTAATAATGGAAATTGATGGGAATTGATCAAAAATGTATCACTAGCCACTTTAAACAATGCCACTTAATAGAGTACAGTATATACATATACATTATATCATCTACATGTAATGCATGTATCACTAGCCACTTTAAACTATGCCACTTTTATGTTTACATACCCTACATTACTCATCTCATATGTATATACTGTACTCGATACCATCTACTGCATCTTGCCTATGCCGTTCTGTACCATCACTTATTCATATATCTTTATGTACATATTCTTTATCCCTTTACACTTGTGTGTATAAGGTAGTAGTTGTGGAATTGTTAGATTACTCGTTGGTTATTACTGCATTGTCAGAACTAGAAGCACAAGCATTTCGCTACACTCGCATTAACATCTGCTAATGTTACACCCCTGAACAAGGGGGGAAAGAATCACGAGAGTGATAGGTTAATGTTTACTCATTGAGAACTTTTAGTGCAATCATTTTACATAAGTAACACATTTTACAGAATAACAGATCTACAGGAAATAGATAGTTTTGTAGGGTACAAGGCTTATTCAAGTCACAACAGTATACACTGTACATCACTGAAACAAATACTATTTTCAATATAACTGTCAAGCAAAGCTTTAACTCAGTAAACCATAACTCAATTTATCAACAGGCAATAAAGTGTTTGAAAAACCATTACACAAATAACACCGCAAAATATCTTAACAACGCACATGTTCATTCACAATCGACATAAAATGGCAGCTACGTAGCAGTACCTAGCAGTACGAAGCTAGCTGCAACCGAGCACGGCTCATGTTTCTCTCTGCAAACTTAACTAACTTCCTCAAGATGTTATTAAGACACACCTTAAACACTCTTGACATATTAGCAAGTTATTACATTTAAATTACTCTTTTTAATCATCAATAACGTACCTGAACAAGGGGGGAAAGAATCACGAGAGTGATAGGTTCATGTTTACTCATTGAGAACCTTTAGTGCAATGAGAAAAAGACCGCGAATTCTCCGTGAACTTGAGTGGAGACCAGAGCAATCAATCTCAGGCTCATAGATTAAGAGCATTTAGTAGATCACAGATTAACACTTTTACCCACGACAACATAAAGTAATCAACATAACGTTTACACATTCCTCTCACAATTCGTACCCTTTTGTATGCTTGACAGATTTTAACACAATTATATAAATGTTATCAATCTCTATCAACTAATACTGAATGCGTGATCTTCTTAACCTTAGATGTTTTAAGATCCTCACATACTATGAATTTACGAATACTTTTTAATGTATAACAGGCTATTAGTATTTCCTTTAACCTGTCACACTAACCATGTGTATGTGACAAATAAAATTTGATTTGAAGTGTATAAAAAGACGAAGCTTACCACCTTCAACTGTTCCAATCAGTCCTTCATCTTCAAAACTGTGTTGCCACTGTCACAATCTCTAAACTATCAAAAAGCGATTTTCTAATCTACAAATGTTACACCCCTGAAAAGGGGGAGAAATGATCACGAGAGTGATACGGTGTTGTTTCCTCAATGAGAACTTTAGTGCCATCAGTTTACAAAAGTAACACATTTTACAGAATAACAGATCTACAGGAAATAGATAGTTTTGTAGGGTACAAGGCTTATTCAAGTCACAACAGTATACACTGTAATTCACTGAAACAGATACATTTACATTTTACATTTAAGTCATTTAGCAGACGCTCTTATCCAGAGCGACTTACAAATTGGTGCATTCACCTTATGATATCCAGTGGAACAACCACTTTACAATAGTGCATCTAACTCTTTTAAGGGGGAGGGGGGGGGGGTTAGGAGGATTACTTTATCCTATCCTAGGTATTCCTTAAAGAGGTGGGGTTTCAGGTGTCTCCGGAAGGTGGTGATTGACTCCGCTGACCTGGCGTCGTGAGGGAGTTTGTTCCACCATTGGGGTGCCAGAGCAGCGAACAGTTTTGACTGGGCTGAGCAGGAACTGTACTTCCTCAGAGGTAGGGAGGCGAGCAGGCCAGAGGTGGATGAACGCAGTGCCCTTGTTTGGGTGTAGGGCCTGATCAGAGCCTGAAGGTACGGAGGTGCCGTTCCCCTCACAGCTCCGTAGGCAAGCACCATGGTCTTGTAGCGGATGCGAGCTTCAACTGGAAGCCAGTGGAGAGAGCGGAGGAGCGGGGTGACGTGAGAGAACTTGGGAAGGTTGAACACCAGACGGGCTGCGGCGTTCTGGATGAGTTGTAGGGGTTTAATGGCACAGGCAGGGAGCCCAGCCAACAGCGAGTTGCAGTAATCCAGACGGGAGATGACAAGTGCCTGGATTAGGACCTGCGCCGCTTCCTGTGTGAGGCAGGGTCGTACTCTGCGAATGTTGTAGAGCATGAACCTACAGGAACGGGTCACCGCCTTGATGTGAGTTGAGAACGACAGGGTGTTGTCCAGGATCACGCCAAGGTTCTTAGCGCTCTGGGAGGAGGACACAATGGAGTTGTCAACCGTGATGGCGAGATCATGGAACGGGCAGTCCTTCCCCGGGAGGAAGAGCAGCTCCGTCTTGCCGAGGTTCAGCTTGAGGTGGTGATCCGTCATCCACACTGATATGTCTGCCAGACATGCAGAGATGCGATTCGCCACCTGGTTATCAGAGGGGGGAAAGGAGAAGATTAATTGTGTGTCGTCTGCATAGCAATGATAGGAGAAGCCATGTGAGGATATGACAGAGCCAAGTGACTTGGTGTATAGCGAGAATAGGAGAGGGCCTAGAACAGAGCCCTGGGGGACACCAGTGGTGAGAGCACGTGGTGCGGAGACAGATTCTCGCCACGCCACCTGGTAGGAGCGACCTGTCAGGTAGGACGCAATCCAAGCGTGGGCCGCGCTTGGATACTAATTTCAATATAACTGTCAAGCACAAAGCTTTAACTCAGTAAACCATAACTCCATTTATCAACAGGCAATAAAGTGTTTGAAAAACCATTATACAAATAACACCGCAAAATATCTTATTATCAACGCACATGTTCATTCACAATCGACATAAAATGGCAGCTACTCTCAGTACGAAGCTATTCTTAGCTGCAACCGAGCAGGGCTCATATTACTCTCTGCAAACTTAACTAACTTCCTCAAGTTGTTATTAAAACACACCTTAAACACTCTTGACATGTCAGTGAGTTATTACATTTAAATTACTCTTTTTTTATCATCAATAACGTACCTGAAAAAGGGGAGAAATGATCACGAGAGTGATACGAGAGTGATTTAAGTATCACGAGAGTGATTTAAGTATGCTCTCTCTAATTCTCTCGTTCTCTCTTTCTTTCTCTCTCTCGGAGAACCTGAGCCCTAGGACCATACGTCACGGCAAACCGGGCATGATGACTCCTTGCTGTCCCCAGTCCACCTGGCCTTGCTGCTGTTCCAGTTTCAACTGTTCTGCCTGCTGTTATGGAACCCCTACCTGTTCAACTCTTAATGATCGGCTATGAAAAGCCAACTGACTTTTATTCCTGATTATTATTTGACCATGCCTGTCATTTATGAACATTTTGAAAATCTTGGCTCTCTCTAATTCTCTCCTTCTCTCTTTCTTTCTCTCTCTCGGAGGACCGGAGCCCTAGGTCCATACGTCAGGACTACCGGGCATGATGACTCCTTGCTGTCCCCAGTCCACCTGGCCTTGCTGCTATTCCAGTTTCAACTGTTCTGCCTGCGGTTATGGAACCGCCACCTGTCCCAGACCTGCTATTTTCAACTCTTAATGATCGGCTATGAAAAGCCAACTGAAAATTATTCATGATTATTATTTGACCATGCTTGTCACTTATGAACATTTTGAACATCTTGGCATAGTTCTGTTATAATCTCCACCCAGCACAGCCAGAAGAGGACTGGCCACCCCTCATAGCCTGGTTCCTCTCTAGGTTTCTTCCTAGGTTTTGGCCTTTCTAGGGAGTTTTTCCCAGCCACCGTGCTTCTACACCTGCATTGCTTGCTGTTTGGGGTTTTAGGCTGGGTGTCTGTACAGCACTTCGAGATATTAGCTGATGTACGAAGGGCTATATAAAATAAATCTGATTTGATTTGATACAGTTTTGTTTCCTCAATGAGAACTTTAGTGCAATGAGAAAAGACCGCGATTTCCCGGGAACTTGAGTGGAGACCAGAGCAATCGATCTCAGGCTCATAGATTAAGAGCATTTAGTAGATCACAGATTAACACTTTTACCCACGACAAAATAAATGTAATCAACATAACGTTTACACTCTCACAATTCGTACCCTTTGTACGCTTGACGGATTTTAACACAATTATATGAATGTTATCAATCTCTATCAACTAATACTGAATGCATGATCTTTTTAACATTAGATGTTTTAAGATCCTCACATACTATGAACTTAGTAATACTTTTTAATGTATAACAGGCTATGAGTATTTCCTTTAACTTGTCACACAACCACTAATTAAACGGTTAACAAATTAGACCATTACAATTTATTAGCCTATTGATTAAAAATAAGCCTCAAAGTTAGTTGTAAAAATATTTAGTAGGCTAAATGGCCATTAGCATATAGTCATTAAAAATATATATTTTTATTTTTACAAAATGTCTGCACAATATGGCTGCAGCAGCGTCTCCGATTAGAGCAACAGTTGTGTAGAGAGCGATTGATCTCAATTCAATTCAAGGACTTTATTGGCATGAGAAACATATGTTAACATTGCCAAAGCAAGTAAAGTAGAGAATAAACAAAAGTGAAATACACAATAGAAATTTACAGTAAACATTACACTCACAGAAGTTCCAAAAGAATAAAGACATTTCAAATGTCATATTATGTAAATATACAGTGTTGTAACTATGTGCAAATAGTGAAAGTACAATTGGGAAAATAAATAAACACAAATATGGGTTGAATTTACAATGGTGTTTGTTCTTCACTGGTTGCCCTTTTCCTGTGGCAATAGGTCGCAGTCTTGCTGCTGTGATGGCACAGTGATATTTCACCCAAAATGGGGTTTGTTTTTGAATTCTTTGTGGATCTGTGTAATCTGAGGGAAATATGTGTCTCTAATATTGTCATACTGTACATTTGTCAGGAGGTTTTGTGGGCAGTGTTGCACCTAGCCTGTCTTCTCTTGAGAGCCAGGTCTGCCTATGGTGGCCCTTCTCAATAGCAAGGCATAGTCAAAACTTTCCTTAAGTTTAGGTCAGTCACAGTGGTCAGGTATCCTGCCACTGTGTACTCTCTGTTCAGGGCCAATTTGCATTCTAGTTTGCTCTGTTTTTTAAATAATTATTTCCAATGTGTCAAGTAATGCTTTTTTGTTTTCTCATGATTTGGTTGGGTCTAATTGTGTTGCTGTCCTGGGGCTCTGTGGGGTCTGTTTGTGTTTGTGAACAGAGCCCCAGGACCAGGTTGCTTAGGGGACTCTTCTCCAGGTTCATCTCTCTGTGGGTGATGGGATTATTATGGAAGGTTTGGGAATTGCTTCCGTTTAGGTGGTTGTAGAATTTAACCCCTCTTTTCTGGATTTTGATAATTAGCGGGTATCGGCCTGATTCTGCTCTGCATGCATTATTTGGGGTTTTACGTTGTACACAGAAGATATTTTTGCAGAATTCTGCATGCAGAGTCTCAATTTGGTGTTTCTCATTTTGTGAATTCTTGGTTGGTGAGCGGACAACAGACCTCACAACCATAAAGGGAAATGGGTTCTATAACTGATTCAAGTATTTTTTGCCAGATCCTAATAGGTATGTCGAATTTGATGTTCCTTTTGATAGCATAGAAGGCCCTTCTTGCCTTGTCTCTCAGCTCGTTCACAGCTTTGTGGAAGTTACCTGTGGCGCTGATGTTTAGATCAATCTCTCTCTCTGATCAATAGCATGTGTAAAAACACATGCAAAGTAAATATCATGCATGCTCTCTGTTTTGGGCACACTACTCAAACAGGGTACCGAATGGAAAAGGTAGTAGGTTAAATTCTAAATCTGTCAAGTCAACCCAGTGGGCTATCCATCTATAAATAAGATGAGGCTGTATTGTTATGTATTGACTCCTTGTCCCCATCTGGTTGCTAAATAAGGCCAGGTCAACAAAAGAAAGTCATGCAATGATTACTGATTAATGAAGATATTTTTGTATTCCTTTTTTATTTGCTAGTCAAGCAATGCACAGTGTTTCATAGTACAAACAAGTGAAGCAGTATTTTATCAACACCATTCCCCCTGAAAATAGATTACGTTACTGTGTTCTGACAATAGGCCTAGATAGAATTCTCAAATGCAATGTGTTTAGAGGTTTCTAATACAATCAGTTGTTTAATTAAATCTTACTTTGGGCGGACTGAAACTGACTGTGATGGTGAAAACTTTTAGCTGACAAAGGCTTAGTCTTTGAGCAGTGGGTTTTCTCTAACATTTTACAGGGTCCTGGTGTCGTGATGTCTGAGAAAGCTGTAATGCAAAGCGTATCTGACAGGTTGTATATACTGCTATACTGCTCATCTGTCATCTACTTTAAATGATAAACCTCCCACTCCCTTTTTCCACAGTCCCCTCTTCTTCTTCTCCTCCTTTCGTTTCCTCTCTTTCACCAGGTATGAAGGCACACAGAAAGTAATTGGTTTGGCTGCACGGCTTATCATTCCAATCCCCTTTTCCTGAGATGCATAGAGATGGAGAGATAAAATGAAAAAAGTTACTTTTATCCATTATTAAATCCCTTTTAGAGAGTATTGAGCTACATAAGTAGCTAAGTAGCCTTGTCCAAGCCAGAACGGCATGAGCCTATCTACTGTTTCTGTACCATGAGGCTTTTGATGTATCATTTAATACAAGTACACCCCCTTGACACTAGTCTCTCACAGGGCCTTACCCTCAAAACTTCATTTTAATGCTGAGTGCCAAGCAATGAGGACTCTGTCCCCTTTTTGGCATGACTCGACCTGGGATCGAACCCCCAACCATCCAAGCTCAGGACAGTCACTCTAACCACATGGCAACTGATCTATATAACTTATACCTATGATATTTGTCATACTTCAAATCTCAAACCTCCCACTCCCTTTTCCACAATAGTGGAATTCTGAATACATCAGCATACTGGATTTGGTGCAGCTGGTAGCTTAGCGGTTACGAGCGTTGGTTCAAATCCCAGAGCTGACTGGGTGAGAAATTTGTCCATGTGCCCTTGATTAAGGCAATTAACCCTAAATGCTCTTGTAAGTCGCTCTGTCATGTCCCCTCTTTCCCTTGCCCCCTACTCCCGAGTGGCGCAGCGGTCTAAGGTACTGCATCTCAGTGCTAGAGGCGTCACTACAGGCACTGGTCCGATTCCAGGCTGTATCACAACCGGCTGTGATTGGGAGTCCCATAGGTCGGCGAACAATTGGCCCAGCTTTGTCCAGGTTAGGGTTTGGTTGGGGTAGGCTGTCATTGTAAATAAGAATTTGTTCTTAACTGACTTGCCTAGTTAAATTTAAAAAATACTCCCTCCTCTCCGCCTGCCTTCCCTCCCTCCCCTCCCATTATCCCTGCCTTCTCTTGCTTACCTTGCCAGTTCATTTCCATGCACTGTCCGTCACCAGATGGCTGCCTGGGGTTTTGAAGCCAGGAATAGTAGTTCATGGGGGACCCATCAGTCCAGAGGTAGCGGTGAGGCTATGAGAGAGAGCGACCGACCGACCGACCGACCGACCGACCGACCGACCGACCGACCGACCGACCGACCGACCGACCGACCGACCGACCGACCGACCGACCGACCGACAGACAGACAGACAGACAGACAGACAGACAGACAGACAGACAGACAGACAGACAGACAGACAGACAGAGATTAAGCATAACGACAGAAGGAGTTGGTGGGCATGAACACTGTTGTCCACCTGGTTTTTATAATGATGATCAAGTTGAATGGTGAACACTATGGGGTGGTTTCCTGGATACCGATTAAGCCTAGTCCTGGACTAAAAAGAAGACTCAATAAAGAAACTCCATCAATAATCATTTTAGTCCAGGTCAATCTGTGTCCGGGAAACTGCCCCTATTTAGTCTAAAACCGCCACCTGAAGAGGGTTGGATACTGTGAAACCGCCAAGCCAGATGCGAGGGGAATTTCTGCTGAACCTCTGAGCAAAAACATCCACGTTGTCGTTCTCCAGGGCAGAGTGGATTGATATCAGATGAGCTTTGTCCTTTTGAGAGTGGCAGAAATCCTGTGTGGGTGAGAATGAATGAATGAGAAAATGAAGGAGAGAGAGTTGTCATCATCAAAATACATTTAGAGTTAGCGTTAGACACTAATGCACAACACTGAAAACGGGTAAAGACAGTAGTGTGGATACCCTGAACTAGAGTACAGCATGCTGCTTTGAGAGTTAGCTATGGTGGTAATTTTGCGTATCATGTAGAGATACAGAGGTTCACTACGGTATGTCTACCTTTAACGAAAAGAGACATTGGTCTCAATGGGACTCTCTTGCCTAAATAAAGGTTAATTCACTGAGAGAACATGTGTCTGTAGGCTAAAACCTTAGAGAAGTCTGAATTTACCTCAGCAGATTGAAAGTCCAATTTTTGCTTGAAGTGCTTAACACATTTGGACCCCAGTTTATACCAGGTAGAATGGCCAGGACAATGAAGAAAGTCCTTGACCTTCCCAGAGACCCGCTTAGGTTCTAAAAGAACAAGGGGAGAACAAGGGAGAGATTAAAAGGACGGATATGAGAGAGAAGCTCCGTCCATATACTCACAGGGCTGGTTTCCCAACCACATGAAAGAAAACTACAGTTTAATATAGAATATTACAGCACTTACTATAGAATTCCATAGTAAACTGTAGAATACTGTGGAATACTATACTACACACTGTTGTATCCCTCGAGCATGTGTAATACTTACTATAGAATTCCATAGTAAACTGTAGTGAACTGTGGAACACTACACTTCACACTGTTGTGTCCCTCGAGCATGTGTAATACTTACTATAGAATACTGTAGTATATTGTAGAATACTATAGTAAATACTACAGTATTATCCACACAAAAAAACACTATTGTAAATAGTACAGTATATTCCGCAAAACACTACACTTTTTTTTAACGATAGTAAATACTATCTTATTTGCATATAACCTGCCCATTCCCCTCACCCATCATGCAATTTTTCCACCCATAAGTGAGAAACCTACATGCCAAATATACCAAATATTGTGTTCCCTACAGGTTATAGAAAAGAGCAGAAGCGTTGGGGTAGATAATACACGCTACAGTGAATACTAAAGTATTTACATGTATACTATAGCATATATTTTCTTATGTGGGCAGACACAGAACTTTACATGGCTATTCTAATTTGAGCATGCTTTTCAGTCCAGGATTAGGCTTATTCTGGGTCAGGGTAACCGGCCCTGAAAATACATCTTCTATTGAGAGAATCTACATCAGTCACTGTGGTGTTGAGATGATGAGGGAAGGCTACTGTACCTGTGGAGTTTAGACTATTGAGCACCATGGCAGACGTCCCGAGTAGCATCATGGCCAGAATGGGTAGGACCTTCATCATGGGATCTTCACTTCTCTTCAGCTGTTGGGAAAAGAGCAAAGTTATTATATATATTTTATAAAGGAAACTGGGAGTTCCGATCTGTGGGGGCACCCAACCAGACTCCGGCACACTCAGAGACAAATGAGAAAGAGGTGCATTTTGTCATTAGAGAATCAAATATTCGGGTTTTACCTTGAGGTATGTAAATGTCTTTTTCCTCTATTCTTGCTTCTCCTTGCCTCAGATGCTCTCTTTCACTCAGCTCTGCTTCCTTATATACCTATTCCATACCTCTTAATCTCCATCCTAATCTCAGATATATTTCCTCTTTTTTGCTCTCAACCTCTTACACATAACAAGTTGCAACCCATCTGGGTTTGTCTAGACAGTATGTGCAATCCCTGTGTACAGTTGTCACCCTTTCACTTTTCAACATCAAAAAATCCAGTTATTTGTTTTACTTGTCCCATTGAAAAACAATATCTACAGTAATGTATCACCAAATGAAGCATTCCTACAGCATTCCTCCCTACAATCAAACATGGGAGACTTTCAATAATGTTGTGTGGTTGCTTTGCAGCCTCTGGTACTGGGGGCCTTGAACATGTGCAAGGCATCATGAAATCAGCAGATTATCAAGGCTTTTTGGAGTGGAGTGTTCAACCCGGTGTCCAGAAACGAGGTCTCCGTCAAAGGTCGTGGGAATCCAGCAGGACAACCAACCCAAGAACATAAAAACCACCCAGGACTGGTTCAGGAAGAAACACTGGACTGGAGTGGCCAGCAATGAGTCCAGATCTGTGTACCATCGAAAACCTACGGCGAGATCTGAAAACAGCAGTTGGTCAAAGGCCACCATCAAACATTGAAGAATTGGGAGCAGTTTACAGCTGAAGAGTGAGCAAAATTGGATCTGCAGAGAAGAATGGGAGAAACTCTCCAAATACAGGTACCCCAAGCTTGTTGCATCATACCCAAGAAGACTCTAGGCTGTATGTGCTGCCAAAGGTGCTTCAACAAAGTACTGAGTTAAAGGGTCTGAATACTTATGTAAATGTGATATTTCAGCTTTTTTTTGCAAACATTTCTAAAAACATGTTTTTGCTTTGTCATTATCGGGAATTCTGTGTAGATTAATGAGACAAAAAATATTTAATCAATTTTAGAATAAGGCTGTAACGTAACAAAATGTGGAAAAAGTCAAGGGGTCTGAATACTTTGAGTGCACTGTATGTACAGTACCAGTCAAAAGTTTGGACACACCTACTTATTCAAGGGTTTTTCTTTATTTGTACTATTTTCTACTGTAACGAACATCATCGGGAGAAGGAGAAGACCAAGGTGCCGCGTGGTAAGTATTCATAATACTTTTAATAAATACGAATACTTGAACAAAAAAACAACAATACAACAAACGAACAGTTCTGCAAGGTGCAATACACAAAACAGAAAACAACTACCCACAAACACAGGTGGGAACAGGCTACCTAAGTATGGTTCTCAATCAGAGACAACGATTGACAGCTGCCTCTGATTGGGAACCATACCAGGCCAAACACATAGAAATACAACACACAGAACAAAACATAGAATGCCCACCCCAACTCACGCCCTGACCAACCAAAATAGAGACATAAAAAGGATCTCTAAGGTCAGGGCGTGACATCTACATTGTAGAATAATAGTGAAGACATCAAAACTATGAAATAACACATATGGAATCATGTAGGAACCCAAAATATATATTTCATAATTGGCATTCTTGGCATTCTCCCAACCAGCTTCATGAGGTAGTCACCTGGAATGCATTTCAATTAACAGGTGTGCCTTGTTAAAAGTTAATTTGTGGAATTTCTTTCCTTCGTAATGCGTTTGAGCCAATCAGTTGAGCTGTGACAAGATAGGGTTGGTATACATAAGAATTTGCCAAGAGTTAGCCAAACACAAAATCTCAATTGAATCGATTTTATAATCAGGCTGTACCACAACATTTGGAAAAAGTCTAGGGGCGTGAATAATTTCTGCACTGCAGGAGGGAGGGCTTGCATGCTGTCGCCAATTTATTGATGCACAATTTGCCTAAATGGGTACGGGAAACACTTCAATCACTCATTATGTCCAGTTGTTTAAATCGAGACAAGACTGTTAAATGGAAACACATCGTAGCAGTAGCAATTTATTTCCTATGTAAATGTTCTAAATGTCAACAAAATCACTGGACAAGTTAATGGAAACATAGCTATTGTTACGATGAGGAGATACTTTCTTTAATGTACAATGTAAAGAGTTTGTTGTGAAATTAGCTTGTGAGAGAGCACCTGAATGAGACGCACGCTTTACCTTTGTTATTGTGCAGGTCATTTTGGAGGTTTGCACATTGCAGCCAGCGGGGTTGGCTGGACCACACTTTAGTTGGAGTTGCTCTAATATTTCAACATGTCTTATGTAAGAGCGCTGGTCTATGATGCATTTCTTAACAGGTCTAATGTTTACTTGTGGAGGCCGATAGTGTCAGTTTAGAAAACTATACTAAATAGTTTTACTATTCTAAATCCAGAGTAGCAACATCATGAGACTTCTGAGAATGCTTGTGAAACAGACGAAACAGACCAGGCCGGGGTTTGCGATTTGAGAAGCCAATGAGAGAAGTGAAAAAGGATTCCTTAGTTGTTAATTTTCTCAATCTAAAGGCACAACTTAGATTGGAGCCAATGTCTTCAGTAGTTGAACATGTTATTACTCCAACCTTGTGAAAGTGACAAACTAACATGTTTCCCTTTGTCAAAAATACTTTATATCGAAAGAGTGCCTTTGATTTGACGGCCTGCACATGCACAGTTCGACACAAGACGACCATTAGACTCCATGACGTGTTTCTGCACATAAGCTTAGCTAACCAACGTCGCCATGACAGCTCCTACAAGCATTATTGGGCATTTTGATAGAAGAGTCAAAATGCCTATAGAATAGAGAGTAAAAAGTGTCAGTTTCCTCACTAAATACGCCTAAAGAAAACCAAGTTTGGTGTCAGTGCTTGACTATCTTTTTGTTTTCTACAGAAACCCACAACAAAGGGGAACTGCTTGACAAGTGGGAGGCCGAGATCTTTGCCAACATACAAGCTGATTATCTCTATCGATAGACAGACAGGCTGGCTGACTCTTCTTCTTCTACATACACTGTGTTCCAAATGGTACCTTACCTCCTATATAGTGCACTACCTTTTGACCAGGGCCCATACGACTCTGGTCAAAAGTAATGCACTATATAAGGAATAGGGAGGCTTTTGGGACGCAGTCCTACTCTTTATGTTTTAAGGGTGGAGTGTTATCATTTTGTTAGAGAACGTTACACAACCAGTTAGCACATGATAGACTCAGGCACGTGTGTGTTGCTCTATTATAATTATTATCATTATTATTATTATTATCCTCAAACTCTAGTAGATATATTAGCCTTCTGCAAACACAAAGTTCAATGGTTTTTTTTCATGAGAAATGTACAAAGGTTACATACTTGTGGACTTCAAATTATGTAGAATAAATCATGTTTTCAAATGGCCTGCGGCATCTTCTTTTAACCTGTCTAGCCCCCCGTTCCGCTAGCGGAACTCCTCCCACATTCCACTGAAAAGGCAGAGCGCGAAATTCAAAAAATATTTTTTTATTTAACTTTCACACATTAACAAGTCCAATACAGCTAATGAAAGATACACATCTTGTTAATCCAGCCAACATGTCCGATTTTTTAAATGTTTTACAGGGAAAACACAATATATATTTATGTTAGCTCACCAACAAATAGAAAAAAAGCACAGACATTTTTCACAGCACAGGAGGCATGCACAAAATCAACCAAACTAACCTAGAACAAACCAAAGAAACCAAGAAACAACTTAATCAGATGACAGTCTTATAACATGTTATACAATAAATCTATGTTTTGTTCGAAAAATGTGCATATTTCAGGTATAAATCATAGTTTACATTGCGGCTACAATCAGAAATTGCACCGAAAGCAGCCAGAATAATTACAGACACCAACGTGACATACCGAAATACATAAATGCATAAAATGCTAAAATGCATATTTTAGCTATAAATCAGTTTTACATTACTGCTACCAACATAGCCACCATCATAGCTACAGTCAGAAATCGCACGGGAGTAGCCAGAGAAAATACAGACACCAACGTCAACTACCTAATTACTCATCATAAAACATTTCAGACAAATATATGGTGGATAGCTAATGAAAGACAAATATCTTGTGAATATAGCCAATATTTCCGATTTTTGAAGTGTTTTACAGCGAAAACACAATATATCGTTATATTAGCTTACTACAATAGCTAGCACACAGCAGCATTGATTCTAGTCAAACGGTAGCGATAGCACAGTTCGACAGATATATGAAAAAGCATCCCAAATTGGGTCCTTATCTTTGTTGATCTTCCATCAGAATGTTCTCCAAGGGGTCCTTTGTTCAGAACCGACTTTATTTGGATCCAGAACGAACGATTTCCCTCTTGAATTAGCAAGCACACTGGCAGTGCGGTGCTAACCTCTCATTCTTGAACCAATTCTTGCGACGCATCACCTCTAAAGTCCAGAATAAATTTCAATAATATAATTAAACTATATTGAAAAAACATACTTTAGGATGATATTGTGACATGTATCAAATAAAATCGAAGCCGGAGATCATATTCACCTTTAACGAGCGTTTTCCAGGAGCCGAGTCAAGGTCCAACTTCGCGCCCAGGAAAAAAAATAAAGTGCGCACTTCTCACTCCAAGAGGTTGTGTTCAATCCCAGGACGAGATAATCAAGTCATTTCTGCTCTCACTTCCGCATGACACCCAGGGGAAGGCGTATGACGTGTTTCTACAGTCATAAGTGACATGCCCTTTTATAGACAAGGTCTTGAAGAGAGACTTCGCTTTTGGAAATCTCACTTCCGGATAGGAAATGGTCTGTAAAAAGAGTTCTGTTTCACTTAGAGAAATAATTCAAACGGTTTTAGAAACTAGAGACTGTTTTCTATCCAATAGTAATAATAATATGCATATTGTACGAGCAAGAATTGAGTACGAGGCCGTTTAAATATCATACGATTTTCTCCAAAAGTGAAAACAGCACCCCCTGTCCTCAACAAGGCCCAGTGCAGTCAAAAACATTTTTTTATATATATTTCCACACTATGAGGTTGGAAAAATACTGTTAAACTGTGGCTAATGCTCTTTTAGTGTACGAGCTGTTAGAAAAGATTGGCTGAAATTTCAGCTTGTTTTGGTGGGAAGGAGTTTTGGTCTGCCTGGTGACATCATCAGGTATTAAATATGTTATATATTTAATACGTCAGTTAGCAGACGGTTTTATCAAAGCAACTTGCATACATACATTTTATGTATGGAAGACTCCAGGAATTGAACCCACTACCCTGATAGCGCAAGTACCATGCTTTACCAAGTCAGCCATACAGGACCAGTTAACAGACCAATTAGAAAGAGAGTTACAAGGCTCTCCACCAATAACAGGTCATTTTCCATTTTCCCCTCCTCAATCACACCACTCTCAGACAGTGCTAGCAAAATTCTTGCTTGAGAAATTGCTATTGGCTAAGAATCTATTTTTGTTTCTTTTTCATCATTTTAATAGAAAATAATCACAGTAAGGTTGTTAACTGTTACCCAGATTTGATATTGAGATAAAATGGCTGCATTGGACCTTCAAGTTGATTTCTAGCTTTATGCTCCAAATAAGGTTACAGATACACGAAGCTTGCTCTTGCATCTCAAAACTTGGTTGATTGATGGTTTCACTCAGGTTATCCAGGCTCCAACCTGGGCCAACCAGTTGGTCAACCCAGCCCCTACAACATTTACATTTACATTTAAGTCATTTAGCAGACGCTCTTATCCAGAGCGACTTACAAATTGGTGCATTCACCTTATGATATCCAGTGGAACAACCACTTTACAATAGTGCATCTAACTCTTTTAAGGGGGAGGGGGGGGTTAGAAGGATTACTTTATCCTATCCTAGGTATTCCTTAAAGAGGTGGGGTTTCAGGTGTCTCCGGAAGGTGGTGATTGACTCCGCTGACCTGGCGTCGTGAGGGAGTTTGTTCCACCATTGGGGTGCCAGAGCAGCGAACAGTTTTGACTGGGCTGAGCGGGAACTGTACTTCCTCAGAGGTAGGGAGGCGAGCAGGCCAGAGGTGGATGAACGCAGTGCCCTTGTTTGGGTGTAGGGCCTGATCAGAGCCTGAAGGTACGGAGGTGCCGTTCCCCTCACAGCTCCGTAGGCAAGCACCATGGTCTTGTAGCGGATGCGAGCTTCAACTGGAAGCTAGTGGAGAGAGCGGAGGAGCGGGGTGACGTGAGAGAACTTGGGAAGGTTGAACACCAGACGGGCTGCGGCATTCTGGATGAGTTGTAGGGGTTTAATGGCACAGGCAGGGAGCCCAGCCAACAGCGAGTTGCAGTAATCCAGACGGGAGATGACCTGCGCCGCTTCCTGTGTGAGGCAGGGTCGTACTCTGCGAATGTTGTAGAGCATGAACCTACAGGAACGGGTCACCGCCTTGATGTTAGTTGAGAACGACAGGGTGTTGTCCAGGATCACGCCAAGGTTCTTAGCACTCTGGGAGGAAGACACAATGGAGTTGTCAACCGTGATGGCGAGATCATGGAACGGGCAGTCCTTCCCCGGGAGGAAGAGCAGCTCCGTCTTGCCGAGGTTCAGCTTGAGGTGGTGATCCGTCATCCACACTGATATGTCTGCCAGACATGCAGAGATGCGATTCACCACCTGGTTATCAGAGGGGGGAAAGGAGAAGATTAATTGTGTGTCGTCTGCATAGCAATGATAGGAGAGACCATGTGAGGATATGACAGAGCCAAGTGACTTGGTGTATAGCGAGAATAGGAGAGGGCCTAGAACAGAGCCCTGGGGGACACCAGTGGTGAGAGCACGTGGTGCGGAGACAGATTCTCGCCACGCCACCTGGTAGGAGCGACCTGTCAGGTAGGACGCAATCCAAGCGTGGGCCGCGCCGGAGATGCCCAGCTTCGAGAGGGTGGAGAGGAGGATCTGATGGTTCACAGTATCAAAGGCAGCCAAAGGTCTAGAAGGATGAGAGCAGAGGAGAGAGAGTTAGCTTTAGCAGTGCGGAGCGCCTCCGTGACACAGAGAAGAGCAGTCTCAGTTGAATGACTAGTCTTGAAACCTGACTGATTTGGATCAAGAAGGTCATTCTGAGAGAGATAGCAGGAGAGCTGGCCAAGGACGGCACGTTCAAGAGTTTTGGAGAGAAAAGAAAGAAGGGATACTGGTCTGTAGTTGTTGACATCGGAGGGATCGAGTGTAGGTTTTTTCAGAAGGGGTGCAACTCTCGCTCTCTTGAAGACGGAAGGGACGTAGCCAGCGGTCAAGGATGAGTTAATGAGCGAGGTGAGGTAAGGGAGAAGGTCTCCGGAAATGGTCTGGAGAAGAGAGGAGGGGATAGGGTCAAGCGGGCAGGTTGTTGGGCGGCCGGCCGTCACAAGACGCGAGATTTCATCTGGAGAGAGAGGGGAGAAAGAGGTCAAAGCACAGGGTAGGGCAGTGTGAGCAGAACCAGCGGTGTCGTTTGACTTAGCAAACGAGGATCGGATGTCGTCGACCTTCTTTTCAAAATGGTTGACGAAGTCATCCGCAGAGAGGGAGGAGGGGGGAGGAGGGGGAGGAGGATTCAGGAGGGAGGAGAAGGTGGCAAAGAGCTTCCTAGGGTTAGAGGCAGATGCTTGGAATTTAGAGTGGTAGAAAGTGGCTTTAGCAGCAGAGACAGAAGAGGAGAATGTAGAGAGGAGGGAGTGAAAGGATGCCAGGTCCGCAGGGAGGCGAGTTTTCCTCCATTTCCGCTCGGCTGCCCGGAGCCCTGTTCTGTGAGCTCGCAGTGAGTCGTCGAGCCACGGAGCAGGAGGGGAGGACCGAGCTGGCCTGGAGGATAGGGGACATAGAGAGTCAAAGGATGCAGAAAGGGAGGAGAGGAGGGTTGAGGAGGCAGAATCAGGAGATAGGTTGGAGAAGGTTTGAGCAGAGGGAAGAGATAATAGGATGGAAGAGGAGAGAGTAGCCGGGGAGAGAGAGCGAAGGTTGGGACGGCGCGATACCATCCGAGTAGGGGCAGTGTGGGAAGTGTTGGATGAGAGCGAGAGGGAAAAGGATACAAGGTAGTGGTCGGAGACTTGGAGGGGAGTTGCAATGAGATTAGTGGAAGAACAGCATCTAGTAAAGATGAGGTCAAGCGTATTGCCTGCCTTGTGAGTAGGGGGGAAGGTGAGAGGGTGAGGTCAAAAGAGGAGAGGAGTGGAAAGAAGGAGGCAGAGAGGAATGAGTCAAAAGTAGACGTGGGGAGGTTAAAGTCACCCAGAACTGTGAGAGGTGAGCCATCCTCAGGAAAGGAACTTATCAGGGCGTCAAGCTCATTGATGAACTCTCCAAGGGAACCTGGAGGGCGATAAATGATAAGGATGTTAAGCTTGAAAGGGCTGGTAACTGTGACAGCATGGAATTCAAAGGAGGCGATAGACAGATGGGTCAGGGGAGAAAGAGAGAATGTCCACTTGGGAGAGATGAGGATCCCAGTGCCACCACCCCGCTGACCAGAAGCGGGGTGGTGGCCAACCCCACCCCCAGGACTCCTACACTCTCCAGGCGGCCAGTTACCATCACCAGGCTCCAGCCCAGGCCCCAGCTCAGCCCTACCAGCCCCTATCCCAGCCATACCAGGCCCCAGCTCAGCCCTACCAGCCTCCCGCCCAGCCATACCAGGCCCCAGCTCAGCAACCAGCTCAACTCCATTAGCCTCCGGCCCATCCATACCAGGCTCAAGCCCAGGCCCCAGCTCTACCCGTATCTGGCCCAGCACTACCTGACCGCAGCTCAGCCCTACCAGGCCCCAGCTAAGCTTCCAGTCTTACCAGGCCGCAACTCAGCTTCTACAGCTGCCTTTTATGCTCGCTTCGAGGCAAGCAACACATAAGCACCAGCTGATCTGGACAACTGTGTGAAAATGCTCTCGGTAGCCGACGTGAGCAAGACCTTTAAACAGGTCAACATTCACAAAGCAGCGGGGCCAGATGGATTACCAGGGCGTGTACTCCAAGCATGCCCGGACCAACTGGCAATGTCTTCGCTGACATTTTCAACCTCTTCCTTGTTTCAAGCAGACCACCATAGTCCTTGTGCCCAAGGAAGCGAAGGTAACCTGCCTAAATGATTACCGCCCCGTAGCACTCACGTATTTAGCCATGACGTGCTTTTGATGGCTCACAACAGCATCCTTCCGGATAACCTAGACCCACTCCAATTCGCATACCGCCCCAACAGATCCACAGATGACGCAATCTCAATTGCACTCCACACTGGCCTTTCCCACCTGAACTAAAGGAACACCGATGGGAGAATGCTGTTCATTGACTACAAGCTCAGCGTTCAACACCATAGTGCCCACAAAGCTCATCACTAAGCTAAGGACCCTGGGACTAAACACCTCCCTCTGCAACTGGATCCTGGACTTCCTGACGGGCCGCCCCCAGGTGGTGAGGGTAGGTAACATCACATCTGCCACACGGATCCTCAACACTTGGTTCTCTCAGGGGTGTGTGCTTAGACCCCCTCCTGCACTCCCTGTTCACCCATGACTGCGTGGCCAAACGCGACTCCAACACCATCATTATGTTTGCTGATGACACAACAGTGGTAGGCCTGATCACAGACAACGATGAGACAACCTATAGGGAGGAGGTCAGAGACCTGGCAGTGTGGTGCCAGGAGAACAACCTCTCCCTCAATGTGAGCAAGACAAAGGAGCTGATAGTGGACTACAGGAAAAGGTGGGCCAAACAGGCCCCCGTTTACATCGACGGGTCGAGAGTTTCAAGTTTCTTGGTGTCCACATCACCAATGAACTATCATGGTCCAAACACACCAAGACAGACGTGAAGAGGGCACAACAACATATTTTCCCCCTCAGGAGACTGAAAAGATTTGTCATGGGTCCCCAGATCAGCCCCAAAAAAGTTCTACAGCTGCACCATCGAGAGCATCCTGACCAGTTGCATCACTGCCTGGTATGGTAACTGCTCGGCATCTGACCGTAAGGCGCTACAGAGGGTAGTGCATACGGCCCAGTACATCACTGGGACCAAGATTCCTGCCATCCAGGACCTATATATTAGGTGGTGTCAGAGGAAAGCCCAAGGAATTGTCAAAGACTCCAGTCACCCAAGTCATAGACTGTTTTCTTTGCTACCGCATGGCAAGCGGTACCGGAGCGCCAATTCTTCTAAGACCAAAAGGCTCCTTAACAGCTATTATCCCCAAGCCATCGGACTAACTGAACAATTAATCAAATGGCCACCGGATTATTTACATTGATACCCCCCGATTTGTTTTTTACACCGCTGCTACTTTTTATCTATGCATAGTCACTTCACCCCTACCTTCATGTACAAATTACCTCGTCTAACCTGTACCCCCGCACGTTGACTCGGTACCGGTACCCCCTGTATATAGCCTCGTTATTGTTATTTTATTTTGTAACTTTTTAATAATTTTTTACTTTAGTTTATTTGGTAAATATTTTTTTACTCTTTCTTGAACTGCACTGTTGGTTAAGGGCTTGTAAGTAAGCATTTCATCGGAAGGTCTACACATTGTGTATTCGCTCGAATGTGACAAATAAAGTTTGATTTGATTTCCAGTCCAGCCTTACCAGGCCCCAGGTCAGCTTTCAGTCCAGCCGTACCAGGTCCCAGTTTAGCTTCCAGTCCTGGCATACCAGGCCCCATTTCAACTTCCAATCCAGCCTTACCAGGCCCCGGCTCAGATACCATCCAAACCTTACTTAGCCACAAGCCCAATGGCTCCAGCTCAACAACCAGCTCAGCCTTACTAGGCTCCCTATGCTTTTCCTGAGCAGCCAGCCAGCTACCCCCTTCCCCTTCAGTGGTCATTGTGCCACGACCCCAGAGCACTACCTCTCCAATGGCCAGTCCGCCCCAACCCCAGGGCGTCATCCTTTCAGTGGTCAGTGTACCACACCAACAGAGAGTTACCTCTCCAGTGGTCAGTGGACCACAACCCCAGAGTGCTCCCCCTACAAGTGTGTCATGCCCCCCCGAATCCAGATGTCTGTCCCGGCCCCGCAGAGTCCAGCAGCTGCCCTGGCCCACCAGCCAAGACCCCAGTGCCCCCACCCAGAGCCACCCCCTGTGGTGTTCCATGGGGTGGCCAAATCAAGCCACGCCACCAACTATACCCCCTTATGGGGCGGCCATTGGCTCCTATACCCGCAGAGGAACACCACCATATGCAGCCCACCTTCATCACAGGATATTCAAATGTGCATTCAAATATGCATGCACATTTGAGGGGTGGCTGTACAATACTCCTCCCACTCCCACCTGGAGGGGAGCCCTTTCCTCATTGGTCGCCACACACCTCCATCAAAGCTTGTTAAGAACAATCATGTCCACCTGAAAGAGGCCGGGCTACCCCTTTAAATGCCCCACATGCAGTCAAGTTCTGAAGTGAGTGACCTTTCTTTTGGAGGAAGTCAAAGAAAGGTCAATTTTTTCTTGGGGAAGCACAGAGAGGCCAGAGATTGCCAGACTTGTAAATTGGGCTAAGGAACAGAAGTTGGGTTTTGGAGAAACGCCATCGGTGCATGCTCTCCAAGCAATGCAGCGGATGAAGGCGCTGCAAGAGCGTGGTAAACAAATAGACGTGGTTATGGACAGTGAGGAAGCCGTTTGGCTGATCCATAAGTTGGGTACTGTTAAATTGATATAGGTATTTCATAGTGGACTTGTGGTGATTTTCTGCATTTCTTCCGTCCAGAGGGAGAAGATCTGTGACTTGCTTTGCTCTCCGGAGCAGGGCGCCTTTGAAAGGAGTCATTACTGGGGCAGCGTTGAGGTGGAGTAAGTGAAATTGGAAATTCCCTGTGTCTGTGACTAAATGGGGTGCTGAAAGACAATCTCTTATAGAGCTTTGATCAGAACGGCAATTGATTATTGGTGCATACAGTGGCTTGCGAAAGTATTCACCTACGTTGGCATTTTTCCTATTTTGTTGCCTTACAATCTGGAATTAAAATGGATTTGGATCATTTGATCATTTGATTTACGCAACATGCCTACCACTTTGAAGATGCAAAATATTTTTTCTTGTGAAACAAACAATAAATAAGACAAAAAAACAGAAACCTTGAGCATGCATAACTATTCACCTCCCAAAGTCAATACTTTGTAGAGCCACCTGTTGCAACAATTACAGCTATAAGCTTGGCACATCTAGCCACTGGGATTTTTTGCCAGTGGCTAGATGTGTATTTAGCGCCATCCATCATTCCTTCAATTCTGACCAGTTTCCCAGTCCCTGCCGATGAAAAACATCCCCACAGAGTGATGCTGCCACCACCATGCTTCACTGTGGGGATGGTACTCTCGGGGTGAGGAGAGGTGTTGGGTTTGCGCCAGACATAGCGTTTTCCTTGATGGCCAAAAAGCTACAATTTAGTCTCATCTGACCAGAGTGTCTTGTGGTGGCTAATTTCTGTATTACCAAATGAAGAGGAACCAACTTCACACACCAGTCAGAGTTATACTTAAACTACATTTTTAATAATAAGAGCTTTGCAATAGCACTTACTTTCAATGATGCGCCATTTCTAATGAACCATTGAAAGTGACAACACAAAAGTACAAAGATATTTTATAGCCAAGTTACACCCCTCTCAACCTACATGACGAACAACAGATACATAGAATGGTCACACGGTTAAGATTTGTATGAAAGATATCTATAATACATAGCAGACAGTTACTGCTGTGTCAACAGTTTTCATTGTATAGACCAGTGTCTGGCCCTCCTACTCTAAACTGGAACCATCTCTCCCTGGTACGGTATAGAACAGAACCATTAGCTCATGTTCTCTGGAATGTTCTTTAGGCTTTGTTACCCAAAGACATCGTAAATCTCCTCTGTCAGTGCTATCCCATAGAGGCCCATCCTCAGTGGAACACACACACACAATAGTTAACAGAACACTCTATTCTGTCGAATAAAACAACCATTATAATACAATACAAGCATTATAACATAATCTTGCAATTTCCACGACAATCTTCTTCCATATGTTTGGGGAGACTCCCACATGCCTTTTGGAAAATACCAAATGTGTTTGCTTATTTTTCCTTTAAGCAATGGCTTTTTTCTGGCCACTCTTCAGTAAAGCCCAGCTCTGTGGAGTGTACGGCTTAAAGAGTTCCTATGGACAGATACTCCAATCTTCGCTGTGGAGCTTTGCAACTCCATCAGGGTTATCTTTGGTCTCTTTGTTGCCTCTCTGATTAATGCCCTCCTGGCCTGGTCTGTGAGTTTTGGTGGGCGAACCTCTCTTGGCAGGTTTGTTGTGGTGACATATTCTTTCCATTTTTTAATCATGGATTTAACGGTGCTCCGTGGGATGTTTAAAGTTTCAGATATGTTTTTATAATCCAACCCTGATCTGTACTTCGCCACAATTTTGTCCCTGACCTGTTTGGAGAGCTCCTTGGTCTTCATGGTGCCGCTTGCTTGGTGGTGCTCCTTGCTCAGTGGTGTTGCAGACTCTGGGGCCTTTCAGAACAGGTGTATATATACTGAGATAATGTGACAGATCATGTGGCACTTAGATTGCACACAGGTGGACTTTATTAACTAATTTTGTTACTTCTGAAGGTAATTGGTTGCACCAGATTTTATTTAGGGGCTTTATAGCAAAAGGGGTGAATACACATGCAGGCACCACTTTTCCATTTTTTTATTTGTATTTCTTTAATATAATAAAATTTTTAAATTTCTCTTCCCCAATTTGGACTATTTTGTGTATGTCCATTACAGGAAATCCAAATTAAAATCTATTTAAATGACAGGTTGTAATGCAACAAAATAGGAAAAACGCCAAGGGGGATGAATACTTTTGCAAGATACTGTAGTTAATGGAACAGCGGGGAATACTTGGCTTCAGAGGCTGAACAGAATCCAGTATAGATCTTTAAGGATATGTACTGGTGCATTTAAATCAACACCTGTAAGTTCATTAGTAGTAGAGGCAGCAGCAGTTAGCTTATTGTGTTAGACCAGGGGTGTCACTCATTCCATGGAGGGCCTAGTGTTGGCGGGTTAAACATTTTTCCTTTCAATTAAGACCTAGACAACCAGGTGAGGGGAGTTTTTTACTAATTAGTGACCTTAATTCATCAATCAAGTACAATAGAGGAGCAGAAACCTGCAGACACTCGGTCCTCCGTGGAATGAGTTTTACACATGTGGGTTACACTGAAAAGCTCACTGCTACTGTTCTAGATGGCTGTTGGGAATATACTAGTAGACAAGGCAGTGGATTTGGATGGACAGTTGAAAAGCTTCCTGATGAGTGGTCTGAGGGAGTTGGAGGTTTAGCCCCTCTGTGGTCCTGTTGATCTAACCTTGGTAAAGAAAAGATTGGTCAGAAGTGAGTGATATAGGGGAACTTGTTGACAATTACATTGGTAGAATTTTTTTTGAGACTATAAAGACCCAGATAGTGGTGGTACAGGAGCAGGTGTTTACATTCCTCAATTTGATGTGGAGATGTAAAGAAGACTAACAGATGATCTCTCAGTATACTCTTAACGTGTTTGCGATAGTAGCTGGATGTTCAACTTGTCAGAATTGTAGTATACAATTGCCTGTCTGTATTGATTATTTTATCATCTGGCAAATCTAATAGGAGTGACCTACTATTGGAGGTATTAATGTAGTATGAGAATCGAGAGACAGGGTGTAGTAGTGCAATTCTGCTGGGTCCCAGCCCATTCGGGAGTGAACATGAATTAAATGGTAGACCAGGTAGCCAAAAAGGCTTTAAAACGAGATATAATTGATATTCGTGCTCATTGTGTAGAGGTGAGGCCAAATGTAAGAATACAGCCATTATGATAGATGTGTGGCAGAAGAGGTGGGACGCATTTATATTCCCTCCAGAAAAAGGTTGTTGGACCGAGAGTCAAGGATCAGATTAGGAAGGAAGAGGTGGTGTTTGCGCGATTGCATCTAGAACATTGTACATTGAACTTGTCATATTTGGTTGGCAAACATGTGAATAGTTTGTGTTCAGAGTGTATGGTCAATGAAACAGTGAAGCGTGCGTTTATGTATTGTTGGAAATACCACTATGTGGAAGAAAGATGTATAGAGTTATTGAGGGTGGATGGGATGGGGGAGGTTTAGGTAGAAGTTAGTAGGGCTCTTTTTTATGTTCTTAGTAGTACGGGATTAGATAGGAGGGTTTAGTTTCTCTTAATGTTTGGTTCTTTATTCATTTCATCTGTAAACTGTGATTGACTACACACTCCAGTACAGTAGGCAGCGGCATGCAACTATTGACGTTTGTTTGCGGACCGCAGTAATATTATGGAAGAAGATTAGCCCTCTTACAATGAAAACAAAATTTAACAGCAGAGATGCTTGACCGAGTATCGTATGAATGTGGTGTGGCGGGAAAAGCAGTTATCCCTTTAAAGTGCATTCAGAAAGTATTCAGACCACTTGACCTTTTCCACTTTGTTACGTTACAGCCTTATTCTAAACTGGATTAAATAGTTTTTTTCCTCATCAATCTACACACAATTCCTCATAATGACAAAGCAAAAACAGGTTTAGAAATTGCTAAAATATCTCAATTACATGTGTAAGTATTCAGACCCTTTACTTAGTACTTTGTTGAAGCCCCTTTAGCAGCGATTACAGCGTCGAGTCTTATTGGGTATGACGCCACAAGCTTGGCACAACTGTTTTTGGGAGTTTCATCCCATTCTTCTCTGCAGATCCTCTCAAGCTCTGTCAGGTTGGATGGGGAGCATCGCTGTACAGCTATTTTCAGGTCTCTCCAGAGATGTTAGATTGGGTTCAAGTCTGGGCTCTGGCTGGGCCACTCAAGGACATTCAGAGACTTGTCCCAAAACACCATTCCTGCTTTGTCTTGGCTGTGTGCTTAGGGTAGTTGTCCTGTTGGAAGGTGAACCTTCACCCCAGTCTGAGGTCCTGAGCAGGTTTTCATCAAAGATCTCTCTGTACTTTGCTCCGTTCATATTTTCCTTGATCCTGACTAGTCT
Organism: Salvelinus alpinus; assembly: GCF_045679555.1. Taxonomy (NCBI): domain Eukaryota; kingdom Metazoa; phylum Chordata; class Actinopteri; order Salmoniformes; family Salmonidae; genus Salvelinus; species Salvelinus alpinus. The sequence goes on along the minus strand of NC_092124.1, from coordinate 6,348,210 downwards.
CCCAGTCCCTGCCGCTGAAAAACATCCCCACAGCATGATGCTGTCACCCCCATGCTTCACTGTAGAGATGGTGCCAGGTTTCCTCCAGACATGACACTTGGCATTCAGACCAGAGTTAAATCTTGGTTTCATCAGAACAGAGAAAATCTTGTTTCTCGTGGTCTGAGAGTCCTTTAGGTACCTTTTTGGCAAACTCCAAGTGGGCTGTCATGCCTTTTACTGAGGAGTGGCTTCCGTCTGGCCACTTCACCATAAAGGCCTGATTGGTGGAGTGCTGCAGAGATATGTGTCCGTCCTTCCCCAGATCTGTGCCTCGACACAATTCTGTCTCAGAGCTCAACAGACAATTCCTTTGACTCAAAATTCCTTCTTATTTTATTTGTATTATTTAACCTTTACTTAACTAGGCAAGACAGTTAAGAACAAAGTCTTATTTACAATGACAAACCCTAAACCTGACGACACTGTGCGCCAATCGTCAATCGTGCGCTGCCTTATGGGACTCCCAAACATGGCCGGTTGTGATACAGACCAGGATCGAACCAGGGTCGGTAGTGACACCTCCAGCACTGAGATGCAGTGCCTTAGACCACTGCGCTACTCGGGAGCCCTCATGGCTTGGTTTTTTCACTGACTTGCATTGTCAACTGTGGGATCTTATATAGACACGTGTGTGCCTTAACAAATCGTGTCCAATTATTTGAAATCACCACATACCACATTTACCATCTCAAGGATGATCAATGGAAACAGGATACACCTGAGCTCAATTTCAAGTCTTTCGAGTCTCATAGCAAAGGGTCTGCATACCTATGTAAATAAGGTATTTTTGTTGTTTATTTTTGATACAGTTGCAAAAAAAACTCCCATGTTTGATTGTAGGGAGGAATGCTGTAGGAATGCTTCATTTGGTGATACATTACTGTTGATAGTTTTTCAATGGGACTGTACCCAGGGATTGCACTGTACCCAGGGGTTGCACATACTGTCTAGACAAACCCAGATGGGTTGCAACTTTTTATGTGTAAGAGGTTGAGACAGCAGAAAAGAGGAAATACATCTGAGATTAGGATGGAGATTAAGAGGTATGGAATAGGTACAGTTGAAGTCGGAAGTTTACATACACTTTAGCCAATTACATTTCAACTCAGTTTTTCACAATTCCTGATATTTAATCCTAGTAAAAATTCCCTGTCTTAGGTCAGTTAGGATCACAACTTTATTTTAAGAATGTGAAACGTCAGAATAATAGTAGAGAGAATGATTTACTTCAGCTTTAATTTCTTTCATCACATTCCCAGTGGGTCAGAAGTTTACATACTCTCAATTGGCATTTGGTAGCATTGCCTTTAAATTGTTTAACTTGGGTCAAACGTTTCGGGTAGCCTTCCACAAGCTTCCCACAATAGGTTGGGTGAATTGTGGCCCATTCCTCCTGACAGACCTGGTGTCACTGAGTCAGGTTTGTAGGCCTCCTTTCTCACACACGCTTTTTCAGTTCTGCCCATATTATTCTATAGGATTGAGGTCAGGGCTTTGACCCATTTGCGACCAAGCTTTAACTTCCTGACTGATGTCTTGAGATGTTGCTTCAATATATCCACATATTTTTTGTTCCTCATGATGTCATCTATTTTGTGAAGTGCACCATTCCCTCCTGCAGCAAAGCACCCCCACAACATGATGCTGCCACCCCCGTGCTTCACGGTTGGGATGGTGTTCTTCGGCTTGCAAGCCTCCCCCTTTTTCCTCCAAACATAACAATGGTCATTATGGCCAAACAGTTCTATTTTTGTTTCATCAGACCAGAGGACATTTCTCAAAAAGTATTATATTTTTCTCCATGTACAGTTGCAAACCGTAGTCTGGCTTTTTTATGGTGGTTTTGGAGCAGTGGCTTCTTCCTTGCTGAGCGGCTTTCAGGTTATGTCGATATAGGACTCGTTTAACTGTGGATGCAGATACTTTTTTACCTGTTTCCTCCAGCATCTTCACAAGGTCCTTTGCTGTTGTTCTGGGATTGATTTGCAATTTTCGCACCAAAGTACATTCATCTTTAGGAGACGGAACGCTTCTCCTTCCTGAGCGGTATGGCGGCTGCGTGGTCCAATGGTGTTTATAATTGCATACTATTGTTTGTACAGACGAACGTGGTACCTTCAGGCTTTTGGAAATTGCTCCCAAAAATGAACCAGACTTGTGGTCTACAATTTGTTTTCTGAAGTCTTGGCTGATTTCTTTTCATTTTCCCATGATGTCAAGCAATGAGGCACTGAGTTTGAAGGTAGGCCTTGAAATACATCCACAGGTACACCTCCAATTGACTCAAATTATGTCAATTAGCCTATCAGAAGCTTCTAAAGGCATGACGTAATTTTCTGGAATTTTACAAGCTGTTTAAAGGCACAGTCAACTTAGTGTATGTACACTTCTGACCCACTGGAATTGTGATACAGTGAAATAATCTGTCTGTAAACAATTGTTGGAAAAATTACTTGTGTCATGCACAAAGTAGATGTCCTAACCGACTTGCCAAAACTAGTTTGTTAACAAGAAATTTGTGGAATGGTTGAAAAACAAGTTTTAATGACTCCAACCTAAGTGTATGTAAACTTCCGACGTTCAGTATGAATTAAGTTTGATTTTAGTTGAATGATGTAATGATTCAAAAGTTTTAGGCTATTATTTGGGTACATAAATATGGGGCATCTTTAAAAGTATTTTTGTGGTACCAAAAATGTAGAATTGGTTTGTATGTAGACCTACTGATAGCTAGCTGTAATTCTATCTAATAAATAAACTCTTTCGGCTGACAGTGATCACCGAAAAGTACATTTCCTGAAGAGAATGTGAAGGGCTTGCTAACTTGTTTTAAAGTATGTATGGTTTTGAAATCAGTTATAGTAGTGGTATTGTGTCTGCAGTAGTAAAGGTTGTAAAATAGCTTAAAGTGTGGGTAAGATGGGTTGGCGGTAACGCAACGGATATGTCTGCAAGAACACAAGGAGAGGGTAGCCTTATGACCTTTTTTATTGAAACAGGTTTGTTGGTCTTTTGTAGGCTTCAAATGATAAGAAATGTCACAGCTGAAAAATATGGTTTGTCTAGGAACAAACAGAGGAAACAATCACTTAACATCAAGGTATAACGGTTAAATAGCACTATTAAAATCAGGAAGTAACTATAAAACAAGCATTCGGGAAAGTATTCAAACCCCTTCCCTTTTCCACATTTTGATACGTTACAGCCTTATTCTGAAATGGATTTAAGAATTTTTCTCTCATCAATCTACACACAATACCCCCATAATGACAAAGCAAAACAGATTTTTTTGCAACTGTATCAAAAATAAACAACAGAAATACCTTATTTACATAAGTATGCAGACCCTTTGCTATAAGACTCGAAATTGAGCTCAGGTGCATCCTGTTTCCATTAATCATCCTTGAGATGTTTCTACAAATTAATTGGAGTCCACCTGTGGTAAATTCAAATAATTGGACACGATTTGGAAAAGCACACACCTGTCGATTTAAGATCCCACAGTTGACAGTGCAAGGCAGTGAATAAACCAAGCCATCAGTGCTCCCGAGTGGCGCAGCAGTCTAAGGCACTGCATCTCAGTGCTAGAGGTGTCACTACCGACCCTTGTTCGATCCTGGTCTGTATCACAACTGGCCGTGTTTGGGAGTCCCATAGGGCGGCACACTATTGGCCCAGCGTCGTCAGTTTTAGGGTTTGGCCGGTGTAGGACGTCATTGTAAATAAGAATTTGTTCTTAACTGACTTGCCTAGTTAAGTACAAGTTAAATAATACCAAAAAAAAGAGGTTGACGGAATTGTCTGTTGAGCTCTGAGACAGGATTGTGTCGAGGCACAGAGCTGGTGAAGGGTACCAAAACATTTCTGCAGCATTGAAGGTCCCCAATAACACAGTGGCCTCCATCAGTCTTGAATGGAAGAAGTTTGGAACCACCAAGACTCTTCATAGAGCTGGCCGCCTGGCCAAACTGAGCAATCGGGGGAGAAGGGCCTTGGTCAGGGAGGTGACCAAGAACCCGATGGTCACCCTGACAGAGCTCCAGAGTTCCTCTGTGGAGATGGGAGAACCTTCCAGAAGGACACATATCTCTGCAGCACTCCACCAATCAGGCCTTTATGGTGAAGTGGCCAGACGGAAGCCACTCCTCAGTAAAAGGCATGACAGCCCACTTGGAGTTTGCCAAAAAGGTACCTAAAGGACTCTCAGACCACGAGAAACAAGATTTTCTCTGTTCTGATGAAACCAAGATTTAACTCTGGTCTGAATGCCAAGTGTCATGTCTGGAGGAAACCTGGCACCATCTCTACAGTGAAGCATGGGGGTGACAGCATCATGCTGTGGGGATGTTTTTCAGCGGCAGGGACTGGGAGACTAGTCAGGATCAAGGAAAATATGAACGGAGCAAAGTACAGAGAGATCTTTGATGAAAACCTGCTCAGGACCTCAGACTGGGGTGAAGGTTCACCTTCCAACAGGACAACTACCCTAAGCACACAGCCAAGACAAAGCAGGAATGGTGTTTTGGGACAAGTCTCTGAATGTCCTTGAGTGGCCCAGCCAGAGCCCAGACTTGAACCCAATCTAACATCTCTGGAGAGACCTGAAAATAGCTGTACAGCGATGCTCCCCATCCAACCTGACAGAGCTTGAGAGGATCTGCAGAGAAGAATGGGATGAAACTCCCAAAAACAGTTGTGCCAAGCTTGTGGCGTCATACCCAATAAGACTCGACGCTGTAATCGCTGCTAAAGGGGCTTCAACAAAGTACTAAGTAAAGGGTCTGAATACTTACACATGTAATTGAGATATTTTAGCAATTTCTAAACCTGTTTTTGCTTTGTCATTATGAGGAATTGTGTGTAGATTGATGAGGAAAAAAACTATTTAATCCAGTTTAGAATAAGGCTGTAACGTAACAAAGTGGAAAAGGTCAAGTGGTCTGAATACTTTCTGAATGCACTTTAAAGGGATAACTGCTTTTCCCGCCACACCACATTCATACGATACTCGGTCAAGCATCTCTGCTGTTAAATTTTGTTTTCATTGTAAGAGGGCTAATCTTCTTCCATAATATTACTGCGGTCCGCAAACAAACGTCAATAGTTGCATGCCGCTGCCTACTGTACTGGAGTGTGTAGTCAATCACAGTTTACAGATGAAATGAATAAAGAACCAAACATTAAGAGAAACTAAACCCTCCTATCTAATCCCGTACTACTAAGAACATAAAAAAGAGCCCTACTAACTTCTACCTAAACCTCCCCCATCCCATCCACCCTCAATAACTCTATACATCAATCTTCCCCTTTCTTCCACATACCGCTATTTCCAACAATACATAAACGCACGCTTCACTGTTTCATTGACCATACGCTCTGAACACAAACTATTCACATGTTTGCCAACCAAATATGACAAGTTCAATGTACAATGTTCTAGATGCAATCGCGCAAACACCACCTCTTCCTTCCTAATCTGATCCTTGACTCTCGGTCCAACAACCTTTTTTTGGAGGGAATATAAATGCCGGCTCTTGGGTTCTGTGTCCCACCTCTTCTGCCACACATCTATCATAATGGATGTAATCTTACATTTGGCCTCACCTCTACATAATGGAGCACGAATATAAATTATATCTTGTTTTAAAGCCTTTTCGGCTACCTGGTCTACCATTTCATTCACATTCACTCCCAAATGGAATGGGACCCAGCAGAATTGCACTACTACACCCTGTCTCTCGATTCTCATGATACATTAATACCTCCAATAGTAGGTCACTCCTATTAGATTTGCCAGATGATAAAATAATCAATACAGACAGGCAATTGTATACTACAATTCTGACAAGTTGAACATCCAGCTACTATCGCAAACAAGTTAAGAGTATACTGAGAGATCATCTGTTAGTCTTCTATACAAAAAAGTTTCTACCAATGCAATTGTCAACAAGTTCCCCTATATCACTCACTTCTGACCAACAACAGGACCACAGAAGGGCTAAACCTCCAATTCCCTCAGACCACTCATCGGGAAGCTTTTCAACTGTCCATCCAAATCCACTGCCTTGTCTACTAGTATATTCCCAACAGCCATCTAGAACAGTAGCAGTGAGATGACCGACCTCACAGCTTTTCAGTGTAACCCACATGTGTTAAACTCATTTCACGGAGGACCGAGTGTCTGCAGGTTTCTGCTCCTCCCTTGTACTTGACTGATGAATTACGGTCACTAATTAGTAAAAAACTCCCCTCACCTGGTTGTCTAGGTCTTAATTGAAAGGAAAAATGTTTAACCTGCTGACACTAGGCCCTCCATGGAATGAGTGACACCCCTGGTCTAACACAATAAGCTAACTGCTGCTGCCTCTACTAATAATGAACTTACAGGTGTTGATTTAAATGCACCAGTACATATCCTTAAAGATCTATACTGGATTCTGTCCAGCCTCTGAAGCCAAGTATTCCCCGCTGTTCCATTAACTACAGTATCTTGCAAAAGTATTCATCCCCCTTGGCGTTTTTCCTATTTTGTTGCATTACAACCTGTCATTTAAATAGATTTTAATTTGGATTTCATGTAATGGACATACACAAAATAGTCCAAATTGGTGAAGTGAAATGAAAAAAATTACTTATAAAAAATAAATTAAAAAAAACGGAAAAGTGCTGCGTGCATATGTATTCACCCCCTTTGCTATGAAGCCCCTAAATAAGATCTGGTGCAACCAATTACCTTCAGGAGTAAGATAATTCGTTTCAAAAAAGTCTACCTGTGTGCAATTTAAGTGCCACATGATCTGTCACATGATCTCAGTATATGTACACCTGTTCTGAAAGAACCCAGAGTCTGCAACACCACTAAGCAAGGGGCACCATGAAGGCCAAGGAGCTCTCCAAACAGGTCAGGGACAAAGTTGTGGCGAAGTACAGATCAAGGTTGGGTTATAAAAAAATATCTGAAACTTTGAACATCCCACGAAGCACCGTTAAATCCATTATAAAAAAATGGAAAGAATATGGCACCACAACAAACCTGCCAAGAGAGGGCCGCCCACCAAAACTCACAGACCAGGCAAGGAGGGCATTAATCAGAGAGGCAACAAAGAGACCAAAGATAACCCTGATGGAGCTGCAAAGCTCCACAGCGGAGATTGGAGTATCTGTCCATAGGACCACTTTAAGCCGTACACTCCACAGAGCTAGGCTTTACTGAAGAGTGGCCAGAAAAAAGCCATTGCTTAAAGAAAGAAATAAGCAAACACATTTGGTGTTTTCCAAAATGCATATGGGAGTCTCCCCAAACATATGGAAGAAGATACTATGGTCAGATGAGACTATTGTAGCTTATTTGGACATGGGGGGATTTTTCATCGGCAGGGACTGGGAAACTGGTCAGAATTGAAGGTATGGTGGATGGCACTAAATACAGGAAATTCTTGAGGGAAACCTGTTTCAGCCTTCCAGAGATTTGAGACTGGGATGGAGGTTCACCTTCCAGCAAGACAATGACCCTAAGCATACTGCTAAATCAACACTCGAGTGGTTTAAGGGGAAACATTTAAATGTCTTGGAATGGCTTAGTCAAAGCCCAGACCTCAATCCAATTGAGAATCTGTGGTCTGACTTAAAGATTGCTGTACACCAGCGGAACCCATCCAACTTGAAGAAGCTGGAGCAGTTTTGCCTTGAAGAATGGGCAAAAATCCCAGTGGCTATATGTGCCAAGCTTATAGAGACATACCTCAAGAGACTTGCAGCTGTAATTGTTGCAAAAGGTGGCTCTACAAAGTATTATCTTTGGGGGGGTGAATAGTTATGCATGCTCAAGTTTTCCGTTTTCTTTTTGGGGGGGGGGGATATATAGTTATGCACGTTTTCAGTTTGTCATATTTATTGTTTGTTGTGCAGTTGTTGTTACCATCCTGTACCTGTCCTGCCGGTGTGATGTTCGGATGTACCGATCCTGTGCAGGTGTTGTTACACGTGGTCTGCTACTGTGCGGACGATCAGCTGTCTTAGGCATCTCGCAGTACGGACATTGCAATTTATTTCCCTGGCAACATGTGCAGTCCTCACGCCTCCTTGCAGCATGCCTAAGGCACATTCACACAGATGAGCAGGGACCCTGGACATCTTTCTTTTGGTGTTTTTCAGAGTCAGTAGAAAGGCCTCTTTAATGTCCTAAGTTTTCATAACTGTGACCTTAATTGCCTAAGCTGTTAGTGTCTTAACGACCGTTCCACAGGTGCATGTTCATTGTTTATGGTTCATTGAACAAGCATGGGAAACAGGGTTTAAACCCTTTACAATGAAGATGTGTGAAGTTTTTTTACGTATTATCTTTGAAAGACGGGGTCCTGAAAAAGGGACGTTTCTTTCTTTGCTGAGTTTATTTATCTCGATAAGCCACTTAATTATTATTACCTCATATCAGTCTCATTCTGAATGTCGCACAATTCTTTGATATCTGTAAGAACCCTAACCTAATTGATGAATCAGCAATACACAAATTGGCTTAATTATTTATTTACTAACTAAATAATCACACAAATACATAAACACGGTATAGGTTATTGATTACTAATATAATGCAATGAAAGCAGGTCCCTAGTGGACTAACAAAAGCATGACCGTTTGGTTACACAATGGAAAGGGAGGGGTAGGTAAGGAGAGGGGGAGACAAAGAGAGTCAACTTATCGTACATACATTTGGGAGCTACGGTCACGGGAATATGAATACTTAGCAACCGCTCATTCGGATTATAAATGCAATATATATTTACGCGTAGATGTCTTTCTCTGTCGTCTCTGTTGAAACCACTCGATCCGTCCATGGGGAGTGGTTCGATGTAAGTCTCTGGTTGTCCACCAGAGGTCACAATGTCCTCCTTAGTTGTAGGTTTCTTTGATCTTGGAGTGTTCGTTAGAATAGACACTTCAGACGAACCTACAGTGGTCAGAGGAATCGGTCTTCCCCCTCGTACTGAGAGTTAAATGTCCTAGAACCACTTTCACATGCACAGGTGCAGACTGTGAATGTTCTGGTCTAGTCTTTACCTTCTTCACTCGTGTTGAGGGTTTCAGAACTTCTAACCATTTCGTAATGTGTAGCCACCGCTCCACGCTATCTGGTCTTGTAGTTAACCATTCGTGACGCCCGGTTTATACCGTCCATCTGCTTGGTCTCTAATTGATTATTCATGGTTCAGCTCTCGACCACTTTACACGCCAGCAGCAAACTGGCATATTTTGGTCTGGTTCACAAAGTTTCTAACCATTTCAACGAGTGAACCGCAGCTTCACGTTCTCTGGTCTGTATGTTCATTCTTAGCGAGTCCTTTTAAGCACTCTGGCCTTGGAGGGCATTCAGTCATGTTGAAACGAACTCTGAGCTCACTTGGGAGTGGCTACTGACTGGGCAATAGTTTGCATGAAAAATGATTATCATTTAGAAGGCTAAAATCACATTGCTATCTTCACAAAAGTATTCTCATATTTAATCATATAATTTCTACAACATTTAGATACAAACCTTATACCTAGGACACGTACACTTCCAGAGTTACCGTTACCTTGATATGACATCACAAAATAATATACCATGCGAGAGGTTTATTCTTTAAGTCCCCACTGACCATTTCCCACATTCTTTATGTTAGAAAAATTGTTCCAAAGTTCTTCTTTGGCCGTTAGACTTTTTAGACGGGCCACGCTGTAACAAAGGGATTTCTTTCCCAATACTGCAGGCCAGAAAGAGAAAGTTCTCTAAATTTACGACCGGTTGTTAAGTCATAAAACCATCCCAACTCCCCCTCTCCTCTCCAACTCCCCCTCTCCTCTGTCACCTTTTATCCTCACCAAGGAGTCATGACAACAGTCAACTGTGGGACCTTACATAGACAAGTGTGCGCCTTTCCAAATCATGTCCAATCAATTGAATTTACCACAGGTGGACTCCAATCAAGTTATAGAAACATGTTAACGATGATCAATGGAAACAGGATGCACCTGAGCTCAATTTCAAGTATCATAGCAAAGGGTCTGAATACTTATGTAAATAAGTTACTTGTGAAAACATAAATGTGAAAACATTTCTAAAAACCTGTTTTCGCTTTGTCATTGAGAAAAAAAATATTTGATCAATTTTAGATTAAGGCTGTAACGTAACAAAATCTGGAAAAAGTCAAAGGGAATGAATACTTCCCAAATATAACTAATTTACCACCTGAAACATGCAGTCTTTTCAAACAGCTCTTACACTAAAAGGGTATAATCAATTCCACAGTACTCTTCTAACCTCAATGTGAAAATATAAAAACACAGGAAAAATCACACCTTTGACTTCAATGGGACTTTAAAAGACAACGCTGCAGGCCATTTTAAAACTTAGTACAGAACAATATTTATTCTTCATAATTTAAAGTCCACAAGTATCTTTGTACAATTCTCATGACAACAAACCCCCATGTAACTTTGTGTTTGCAGCAGGCTAATATATCTACTAGTTTGAGGATAATAATAATTATAATAGAGCCTGAGTATCATGTGCCAACTGGTTGTGCATTACTCTCCGACAAAATGATAACACTCCGCCCTTAAAACAGAGTAAGACTGCATCCCAAAAGCCACCCTATTCCTTATATAGTGCATTACTTTTGACCAAAGTCTTATGGGCCCTGGTCAAAGGTAGTGCACTATATAGGAGGTAAGGTACCATTTGGGACACAGAGTAGGTAGTTGTCCCTAATCACTAACACATGGTCAGATTTTTTTCCCTTGTCCAAGTTAATTTGATCTGATCCTAGATCTGTGGTTTGGGGCAATATCTTACCTCGAATCAGATACAGTACTGTTGAGCATAGACATCAGGGGTGCGTTCAGCAGGGCACAGCGTTGTGGAACGTTCAGACATATGGTATGTAGAACAAACATGCCTCTCTGACAAGTAGAATAAAGAATCATGTCAACTCTATTGATGTAATTTCTTTATGAAAATTTCCACAACGTATCCCTATTGAATGTGCCCCAGGATAGGCATCTGTGAGATGGCTGCCGGTACAGGAGACCGACGGTGCATCTCTCTGTGGGTGAGCTGAGCTTATTTTGACAGTGGTCCACACAGACCTGGTTCTGGAGAGCTGTGGCTTCCTGATTTTTATTTTGTCCCAATCATCCAAGTCACATTCAATATCTATGCAGTATAGATATATGCAATATAGATAAACGGTGCTGTCTGGATCTCTGGAAACAGGTCTGGGTGTGAACACTGATCTGGATCAACTGTACAGTATGGATGGACGTGTGTCTGTGTCAAAGAGGCTGACGGATATCTATACAATGTGTGTGCCAGTTTGTCATACCGCATCTGTGTGTGTTTCATGGTTATCAACAGAGCACGGTCGGTCGGTCTGTCGGTGTGTGTGCGCGCGTCAGCCAGCCTGTCTGTCTATCGATAGAGGTAATCAGCTTGTATGTTGGCAGCGATCTCGGCCTCCCACTTGTCTCCGTTGTTGAGCAGTTTCTCTTTGTTGTAGAGCAGCTCCTCATGGGTCTCTGTGGAAAACTCAAAGTTGGGGCCCTGAGGGAGAGAAAGGTGAAAGAGAGAGGGGGGGGGGGGGAGGGAATGAGAGGGGAGACACCAAACCAAATAGTTTTACAGGTCCTTCACGCCAACCTCAGTCACAGGAATCTGAACATCCAAACATCTAGAGGAAGCTATGAGAAGGGTTTGTGCCAAAAGGCACTCTTTAACCTACATACTGCCTTTGGTGAAATGTAGTGCACTCAGTAGGGAATAGGGTGCCATTTGGGACACCGACCACAGTAGAGGTGTAGAAGGTCCTGCTCACCTCCACGATGGCATCAACAGGACAGGCCTCCTGGCAGAAGCCACAGTAAATACATTTTGTCATGTCGATGTCGTAGCGCGTTGTCCTCCTGCTGCCGTCCGAACGGGGCTCTGCCTCAATGGTGATGGCCTATGCATTGGGGGGGGGGGGGGGGGGGGTAAATCATGTTTAGAGCAGTGAGCCTTAAGGTGTTGTGGTAGAGCAGACATAGGATTGGTCCCAAATGGCACCATATTCTGTAAATGGTGCACTTCTTTTGACCAGGGCCTATAGGGTGTACTATGTAGGGATCTGCGCAGCCATGAAGGTATTTCCGTTGCAAAGTGCAGGTGTTTTAGTGCCCTGGGAGTGGTAGGGATATGCAGATGTGAATAGTACAGGAGTGTAAACATTACAGGGGCCGGTTGCACCAGTTGGTCGTAACTCTACGTCAGACGAAAAATGCGCTTAACGCCGGACAAAACAAATCATACCCGTTGCACCACCTGGGCGTACGCCGTCTATGAGCTGTCTAGTAGGGAGCAGGAGTATGGTGTTAAATTGAGACGATCTTCATCACGATACCGATTAGAAATGAATAGTCCTCCATTTTCAAAAGCATGTGAATCTCGCGTTAGTATTTCACAACCTCCACTGGCTTTTGGAGTTGCCTACGCCCGAGTCATGAGCTAAATAACACTCTAGATTTGGGCAACATTATAGCATGCTAAATGTTTCTGACCAGTGATAGATGAGCAAACGAATAAATGTGCTGCCAACACTTATTTGCCCAGCCCGAGACATTTACATTACATTTAAGTCATTTAGCAGTCGCTCTTATCCAGAGCGACTTACAAATTGGAAAGTTCATACATATTCATCCTGGTCCCCCCGTGGGGAATGAACCCACAACCCTGGCGTTGCAAGCGCCATGCTCTACCAACTGAGCCACACGGGACCTAATAATAATGTCAGAGACAGACAAGTCACAGGCTTTGGGTCGGGAGTAAGCTACTATGAGAGTAAATAGAAAAATCATCAACTTGTTATAGGCTACATAACATGTTGTCAAAATGGTCTGAGTGCTAAATAATAGATGAGTCATCTAGACTAAATATCTTGGCATTTACATGTAATATGCATGACTGCATCCTGTATCAAAAGGTTGGCTGGTCCTCATTAAAGTACCGTAGATCCCTTCACTATTCCTTTTTTGTTCACAAAGCTTCTGATTACACAAGCTTCTGATTTATCTAGCTTCGTTGTTAAAGTATCAAAACATGAGATACCAAACCAGTTCACTCAAGGTTCCTCTGGTCTCTCCACCGAATTAGGTTTTAATGCCCCCAATTTTTTAAATAACCTGCAGAACTGCATTTTGATTCCCTGGTGTCGCTAGGGCAGTTTAGGAGTCTAATGTTGAATTTGTTAAATGAGAATTGCATTTGTTTTGATTGAAAGCAACAAAAAAAGAAAAATGATGGTGTTGAATTTTTATTGTAACCAGTGTTAGAGACGATTTAAACATATTTGTATAAAATACAGAATATACAGAGCTCCATGTACGTCTGTGTAAATATGAAATATGAATGTATATGATGAAATATTAGGTACGTACCTTTATGATTTATATTTACCTGATTTGAGATATATTCCATTGTTATTAGTGTAAGAGTGTTTTTGGCTCCCCCTCTTGCCCATTCATTGTACTGTAGAAAGTGTGTTAGTGATAGGATAAAGGCAGGAAGTATTTATGTTATTTGTATTTTTTTTTAACCTTTATTTAACTAGTTGGGCCTTTGGGGGGAGGGGAGTTCTTGTTAGACACGGAAGCAGTATAGCCTTGACTATACATACATGCGTACAAATAGGCCATATTTTGTATTTTTCATGTCAAGTAATCTATGCTTTAAGTTGATTGGAGAATCTTATTTTTTTATATAAGAAGAATAAACCTTTGTTGCATCATATCCCTGGATCTCATTGAATTTGGGAACTTGTGGACTGTATGTGGACTGTATGCGTCCGAAAAACCCCTGCTTCAGGCTTGGGCTATGGTCAATTGGTAAGGAAGCACACACACACACTACCGGTCAAAAGTTTTAGAACACCTACTCATTCAAGGGTTTTTCTTTATTTTAACTTTTTTCTACATTGTAGAATAATAGCGAAGACATCAAAACTATGAATTAACACATATGGAATCATGTAGTAGCCAAAAAAGTGTTAAACAAATCAAAAATATATTTTATATTTGAGATTCTTAAAATAGCCACCCTTTGCCTTGATGACAGCTTTGGACACTCTTGGCATTTGCTCAACCAGCTTCATGAGGTAGTCATCTGGAATGCATTTCAATGAAGAGGTGTGCCTTCTTAAAAGTTACTTTGTGGAATTTTTTTCCTTCTTAATGCGTTTGCGCCAATCAGTTGTGTTGTGACAAGGTAGGGGGGGTTTACAGAAGATAGCCCTATTTGGTAAAAGTCCATATTATGGCCAGACTAGCTCATATACGCAAAGAGAAATGACAGTCCATCATTACTTTAAGACATGAAGGTCGGTCAATATGGAAAATGTCAAGAACTTTGAAAGTTTCTTTAAGGGCAGTCGCAAAAACCATCAAGTGCTATGATGAAACTGGCTCTCACGAGGACCGCCACAGGAATGGAAGACCGAGTTACCTCTGCTGCAGAGGATAAGTTCATTAGTTACCAGCCTCAGAAATTGCAGCCCAAATAAATGCTTCACAGAGTTCAAGTAACAGACACATCTCAACATCAACTGTTCCTTATGATTAACGAGACGTGGTGTGATCATAACAACATACAGGAACTCAAGTCTTTCTGTTCACCTGATTTAGAATTCCTCACAATCAAATGTCGACCGCATTATCTACCGAGAGAATTCTCTTAGATTATAATCACAGCCGCATATATTCCCCCCCAAGCAGACACATCGATGGCCCTGAACTGACTTTATTTGACTATGTAAACTGGAAACCACATATCCTGAGGCTGCATTCATTGTAGCTGGGGATTTTAACAAGGCTAATCTGAAAACAAGACTCCCTAAATTCTATCAGCATATCGATTGTGCTACCAGGGCTGGAAAAACACTAGACCATTGTTATACTAATTTCCGCGACGCTTATAAGGCCCTCCCCCGCCCCCCTTTCGGAAAAGCTGACCACGACTCCATTTTGTTGATTCCAGCCTACAAACAGAAACTCAAACAACAAGCTCCCGCGCTCAGGTCTGTTCAACGCTGGTCCGACCAATCTGAATCCACGCTTCAAGACTGCTTCGATCACGCGGATTGGAATATGTTCCGCATCGCGTCCAACAACAATATTGACGAATATGCTGATTCGGTGAGCGAGTTCATTAGGAAGTGCATTGACGATGTCGTACCCACAGCAACGATAAAAACATTCCCAAACCAGAAACCGTGGATTGACGGCAGCATTCGCGTGAAACTGAAAGCGCGAACCACTGCTTTTAACCAGGGCAAGGTGACCGGAAGCATGACCGAATACAAACAGTGTAGCTATTCCCTCCGCAAGGCAATCAAACAAGCTAAGCGTCAGTATAGAGACAAAGTAGTCGCAATTCAACGGCTCAGACACGAGAGGTATGTGGCAGGGTCTACAGTCAATCACGGATTACAAAAAGAAAACCAGCCCCGTCATGGACCAGGATGTCTTGCTCCCAGACAGACTAAACAACTTCTTTGCACGCTTTGAGGACAATACAGTGCCACTGACACGGCCCACTACCAAAACCTGCGGACTCTCCTTCACTGCAGCCGACGTGAGTAAAACATTTAAACATGTTAACCCTTGCAAGGCTGCAGGCCCAGACGGCATCCCCAGCCGCGTCCTCAGAGCATGCGCAGACCAGCTGGCTGGTGTGTTTACGGACATATTCAATCAATCCTTATCCCAGTCTGCTGTTCCCACATGCTTCAAGAGGGCCACCATTGTTCCTGTTCCCAAGAAGGCTAACTGAGCTAAACGACCACCGCCCCGTAGCACTCACTTCTGTCATCATGAAGTGCTTTGAGAGACTAGTCAAGGACCATATCACCTCCACCCTACCTGTTACCCTAGACCCACTCCAATTTGCTTACCGCCCCAATAGGTCCACAGACGATGCAATCACAACCACACTGCACACTGCCCTAACCCATCTGGACAAGAGGAATACCTGTGAGAATGCTGTTCATCGACTACAGCTCAGCATTTAACATCATAGTACCCTCCAAACTCGTCATCAAGCTCGAGACCCTGGGTCTCGACCCCACCCTGTGCAACTGGGTACTGGACTTCCTGATGGACCGCCCCCAGGTGGTGAGGGTAGGTAACAACATCTCCACCCCGCTAATCTTCAACACTGGGGCCCCACAAGGGTGCGTTCTGAGCCCTCTCCTGTACTCCCTGTTCACCCACGACTGCGTGGCCATGCACGCCTCCAACTCAATCATCAAGTTTGCAGACGACACTACAGTGGTAGGCTTGATTACCAACAATGACGAGACGGCCTACTGGGAGGAGGTGAGGGCCCTCGGAGTGTGGTGTCAGGAAAATAACCTCACACTCAATGTCAACAAAACAAAGGAGATGATCGTGGACTTCAGGAAACAGCAGAGGGAGCACCCCCCTATCCACATCGACGGGACAGTAGTGGAGAGGGTAGTAAGTTAAGTTCCTCAGCGTACACATCACGGACAAACTGAGTCGGTCCACCCACACAAACAGCGTAGTGAAGAAGGCACAGCAGCGCCTCTTCAACCTCAGGAGGCTGAAGAAATTCAGCTTGTCACCAAAAGCCTCAAACTTTTACAGATGCACAATCGAGAGCATCCTGTCGGGCTGTATCACCGCCTGGTACGGCAACTGCTCCACCCACAACCGTAAGGCTCTCCAGAGGGAAGTGAGGTCTGCACAAGGCATCACCGGGGGCAAACTACCTGCCCTCCAGGACACCTACACCACCCCATGTCACAGGAAGGCCACAAAGATCATCAAAGACAACAAACACCCGAGCCACTGCCTGTTCACCCCGCTATCATCCAGAAGGCGAGGTCAGTACAGGTGCATCAAAGCAGTGACCGAGAGACTGAAAAACAGCTTCTATCTCAAGGCCATCAGACTGTTAAACAGCCATCACTAACATTGAGTGGCTGCTGCCAACATACTGACTCAACTCCAGCCACTTTAATAATGGAAAAATTGATGTAAAAAATGTATCACTAGCCACTTTAAACTATGCCACTTTATGTTTACATACCCTACATTACTCATCTCATATGTATATACTGTACTCGATACCATCTACTGCATCTTGCCTATGCCGTTCTGTACCATCACTCATTCATATATCTTTATGTACATATTCTTTATCCCTTTACACTTGTGTGTATAAGGTAGTTGTTGTGAAATTGTTAGGTTAGACTACTCGTTGGTCATTACTGCATTGTCGGAACTAGAAGCACAAGCATTTCGCTACACTCGCATTAACATCTGCTAACCATTTGTATGTGACAAATAAAATTCGATTTGTTCAGAGGAGACTGTGTGAATCAGGCCTTCATGGTCAAATTGTTGTAAAGAAACCACTACTAAAGGACACCAATAAGAAGAAGAGACTTGCTTGGGCCAAGAAACACGAGCAATGGACATTAAACCTTTGGAAATCTGTCCTTTGGTCTGGAGTCCAAATTGGAGATTTTTGGTTCCAACCGCCTTGTCTTTCTGAGACGCGGTGTGGCTGAACGGATGATCTCTGCATTTTGTATTTCCCACCATAATGCATGGAGGAGGAGGTTTTATGGTGTGGGGGTGCTTTGCTGGTGACACCGTCTTCTAAATAAATCACATTCAAGGCACACTTAACCAGCAAGGCTACCACAGCATTCTGCAGCGATACGCCATCCCATCTGGTTTGGGCTTAGTGGGATTAGCATTTGTTTTTCAACAGGACAATGACCCAACGCACCTCCAGACTGTGTAAGGGCCATTTTACCAAGGACAGTGATGGGAGTGCTGCATCAGATGACCTGGCCTCCAACAATATAAATATATATACATACTTTTTTAGGGAATGTTAGTGTTGAATTTGTTGACCTCATGGCACTATTGAAAATGAGACCCTCGTCTCAATGGGTTCCTGATTAGATACAAGTAAAAAATTATATATAATATTAATTCCCACAGTAATTCCTTATGGATGCATCCAGTTGTGGATGAGAAAATGTTAATGCATAGTGGTGGGTTATGCAAAAGGATGGACTGTTCTAGCTCTATGGAAGTGACATGGCTCGCAAAGTTTAGAACTGCCACGAGGACGGTAACAGCCTAGTAACAGGCACTGCCTCGAACCATCATGCAGGGATGCAAAAAAATCCCTGCTAGGGGGAAATGCAGGTTTTAACTAATTAAACAACAAAGAATATGATCTACATGATCAGTCTCTGTGTGTAAAATAAAGTGGTTCATGTGAACCTAACTCACAGCTAGCATTTTTTAAAGAAAGCAATCCAATGTTATTTGTTGCCTAGACTTTACTGTAAATTACACTCAAGTCAAGAGAAAAAACAACACACTAATACTGCAGTTTGCCATGACAGCCTTTATAATAGAATGCTTGTGACCACACACATCTAAATATTGCACTTGGGGGAAAAAAACATCTTAAAGTAGAAATAGAATGAAACAAACAGGCATTCTATTTTTGCTCTATTATAGTGGTCACTATAGTAGACATTGATCAAGTGCACACGTGGCTACATGTGTGCAAATAACATTCACTGAGTAAAAAATGTAATAATCCCCCCTCACTCGCAAGTGCTACTGTCAAGTTCAACACAATAAAAGCAATATATTTGGCTCCACTGCATAATATTACATTGTACACTTTCTGCCTGTGGACATCTGTTCTACAATGTGCCAGCAGAGCATGATACCCTTTGTTGGCATAATTGATCTCTTTCAGGCCGAGAGTACACCTGACATACCCCTTTTTAGCCACTGTATTGAAAAAGTGAGAAAGAGGGAAAGTGTTTGGTGTTCCTTCACCTCTATAGTGGCATCCAGCTTAAGCCAGGCCCATCTCCAGCTACACTTGATCCCTGAATCCACTTGTTTAACAAGCAATGCCTCATTTTCACCTAATTCTCTCATTCTGAAAATGAACTACAAACTGTAGAGGGAAAGCATTAGTTCACAGATAGTAGTTAGCTAGTTAACATTTCACGCAGATTGCCAGGGTCCAGTAAGCAACTAAAGCGTTATAACAGCAAGGAGTCGTATACCAGTTAATACTATAGCGAATTGGTTAGGTTACTAATGTTAGTAACGTTAGCCAGCTAACGTTAGCTGTCTGACTTAATTAGCAAGCTAATTTTCACACCATAAACTCAATTATTTGATCAGATAAGTTGGCAAATGTTGCTCAACATGTCTCTGGCTAGCTAACGAAGAATTTGACCCAGCTAGCAAGATACTTAACAATCCACACCTTCTCCCTCACCTCAAACTTTCCAAATGCCAGTTGTTTTTCGGTTACAGATCATGAAGTAACTTACACGTCATCACCTTCTCTCCCCTGTCTCCGTGGTAAGGCTTCTCACCTAACGTTACCTCTTCGTTATCGTTCAGGGGACGCGCTGCTGTAACTGGCAAGCTGCCTTTCCACTCTCTGCTCTTTCCAGAGCGCGCACTGACGCTGTAACTAACAAGTAGGTTGTCTCTTCTCTCTTCAGTCACGTGCTGCGCTGCATTCTGTTATGTGAACGATTGGCTGATCCTTGGATACAGACAGTATTGCTCCAAACGCGCATCACTCGTTCGCTTACAGCCTGTAGTGATCCAAAGTCTCTGATCTTAAATCTCATGAACGTACATTGCTTACACGGGACTTAGCTACGAGGAGTCTTATTTTAGGTTGGTGCAACAGGTGTAAATTCTGATCACAAAGTCTGATGTAGCTATGCCTGACCTAGCATTTAAGACCACGCTTTTACGCCCACAACAAGTGTGTTTCTATGTACCTGGGCGGGGCAGATGGCTTCACACAGCTTGCAGGCGATGCAGCGTTCCTCTCCAGAGGGGTACCTGCGCAGGGCATGCTCACCGCGGAAACGGGGAGACAGGGGCCCCTTCTCAAACGGGTAGTTTATGGTGGCCGGCTCTCTGAACAGGTAGCTCATGGTCATGCCCAATCCTGGCGGAGCAGGAAGTGATGTTATACACTGCACCGGCTGCATCCAAAATGGCACCGTACAAGTACAGAGTTCAGGTAAAGAATATTTTGTCAGTATGTAGCCTTTATCACAGTCATTCCAAGGCTGGTCCCTGATCTTTTGGTGCCCTCTTGTCAACTCCTATGAAAGTTGTCATAGGAGTTTGCAAAAGACCAACAAAAACATCTGGGACCAGGTTATTCAGTGGCTGTGTCTGAAATGACACCCTATGGGCCCTGGTCAAAAGTAGTGGAATATAGAGGGAATACAGCACCATTTCAGACATGGGGGTTGGTGTCACGAAGAGTCAGGAGTGAAACTGACCTCTGAAGAGCTCCGTCCACAGCAGAGTCTGAGCGGCTCGGTCTGTTATGGACTTCATGTCTGTGGGCAGATCCTGAGCATTCACATACTCTACAGAGAGAGGGACAGAAGGGAGGGAGAAAGAGAGGAGCATAGAGAGAAAAAGACAGTGAGATGAATGTTGAGTGCATGTCTGAACATTCATACTAATCAAAGGCAAACAAAGTGCAGCTGTGTGGGGATCACCGTGGTCAGGTGTATATGAGAGACACTGGGTGTGCTCGTTTTGAATTTCCTGGTGCCCCGGATGGGTGGGGGATGTCCCTTGAGGACTAATGGAATGTGCAAATGCCGCCCACCCGGGGCACCCAGTGATGCAAAACTAACGTGCCTTGAGAGCCGGGGGAAAGAGGCAGTACTTACTGAATCCCTCTCTCTGGGCCGACAGACTGATTGGACGCACAAGATTGTGTCCAGCCGCAATGGTGCCTGTGAAAAAAAATAAAGGAGTTAAATTATGACATAAGGCAGAGGATGGAATGGTGCTACCAGGGAAATGTTTTCACCACAAGAGGTCAACAATTAGCAAGTAGACTTCAATGACATCTAACAAATAATAGCATTGACTCATCTTACATTTTCACATTTAGCAGACACTCTTATCCAGAGCGACTTACAATCAGTATCTTCATAGATAGTTGAGATGTGTTTTGGGTATCTGTAACCACTGTTACCCCAAATAACTGAGTAGAGCCTACATTTCCTCTTGAACTGTTGATGACCAATGTGTCTTTTCTATCAATAAAGCAGTGCACCACATCATCAATATCCATCCATCCCTCCCTCCCTCCCTCCTCAGTTGAGGTCTTACCTGGCCGGGACACAGAATATAGTACACGCAACGCTGCAGACATGCCTGGAACATGCCAACACCACAGGAAGAAAGGGGTAGAGAAGGAAACAGAAACATGTTATTATTAACCATGTGACTCGGAACAGGTGCAATACAGGGTATGTGCACATACATTTACATTTAAGTCATTTAGCAGACGCTCTTATCCAGAGCGACTTACAAATTGGATATAAACTGGCCAATATTTTTTTAAGGGTTACTGATCTATTAAACCGACAATGTGAAATATATTGCCAGATAATACATTGCACTCATTCAAAAAACCGGTATTGGTCTTACTTTGTTTGTCATGACATAATGTAAAGATGTGCCTTGTCAAGAAATAGGTAGATAGATAACTAAGTTCCATAGCTAAGAGGTTCAATAGTGTGCTTGTTAAGAAAATCGTTAATGTGTGATGATCATTATGACCCTTATGTCAGCGCTCTGAGCTGGTCCTTGTGATGACAAGATGCGATGCGAGAGAACCTACTACACTGCTGAATATCTGTTGACAACATAGGTTAGTTAGTACGTTATCTCGCCAGTTGAGGACATAACGTTAAGTGTTCTAGCAAGACAACTGTTTTCCCCGAAAACAAAAGGTCTACCCAGGTGACCCTGGCCCCGTTCAACGCTATTTTCACTGCGTGACATTATATATTGTAGCAAAATGTATTACTCACAAAAAGCTAAATACCAAAACGCTTTACACTATGACAAATGCCTGTTAGATAGGTATTAGCGAGCCGGCTAGCAACCGGTTAGCCATACCATCCTCAAGGACTTTTCCAATGACTGACGTTATGTCGCTTAGCTGTAAAAACAGCGGTCATACAAGCACCAAAAAGCAGTAGAAATATCAAAGATATTATGTGTTGTAAAATATCTTCAAAACCATTGCAAATAATGATGTAGTTGATAAAATAACTTGAAACTCACTGACCTGTCGCTATTTGGCCTTCTAAACCAGAACAGCGGACGATTTGGGAAGTGCAATCTGCGTGGGCAGGAAGTGAAATAACGTTATGACAGATATCTCGCGTTGGACGTCAAAAAGCCGCCATGTTTGATGTGGCGAAGGTGGTAAATTCAAAAGTTTGAGAATATGATTTTCTATCCTAAAATACAGTGCTACGTGAAATTATTAAATGTATCGTTGTTGTTTTGAATTGATTGTGCCTCATTCAGTATTTAGTAGTGATATTTTACAGACACACACACAATGCTTGATACGGGATTTGCTAGCAAATGAAGCAGGATAGTTTTAATTGGAGATTGTGTTTTTGATGACGTCGCTTTGTGTAATCTTCACTCTCCCATAACTCCCTCTATCTCCTCATGGTTGTGGACTCTAACCTTCCGTCTTAAAAGTAAGTACGCTTCATCTTTAGCCCAGTTAGCCAATCTAAATTAGAGGTTTTGCACAGAATTATAATTATTTGACCAACAATGGGGGCCCAAGGAAAAAGTGGGCTGGTGTTGGGCTCTCAAGGAAAAAAATAGGCCGGTCTGTTAGAAATGTTCAGGCCTAATTTGGTCTGGTCTGTCCCTGCCTCTTAACTCTCTCTAACTCTCAGGTACGACCCTGCAGAGATGCTGTGTGCAGTGTTCTGGGAGAGCAGTTACTCTGACATACTGGTCTCCATCCTTTGTGCTTTCTCCATCTGCATCTCCCTCCCCTTCCTCATCTGCTCTCTCTTCACTGCTGCTGGCTGTGGGAGGAACTGCGACAGGTATGCGTTGTGATTTGGGTGCATCGTAATAGTTTGAAATGGTCTCCTCCCCCTCGTCTCGTTTACATCATCTGTATTTGTACGATGCAATGACACCATTCTTGCGTTACCAAAGTATCTTATTCAAGCTGGAAATGGAGGTTCCATTCACATATAGTCCAAAATTACAGATCAGTGAAGATGATGGAAAGGTGATGAAGAGAGAAGCCAACCTCACATAGAATGAGAGGCACCCAGATTAGTACCTCCCTCAGTAACAGCTCTCTCTTTCCCTCTCTCCTTCATAGTGACCCAGATGACTTTTCCTGTCACTCCTCTGATGGTTGCCTTCTACCTGCTCTGCTACACTCCCTTCAGTGTGTCTGAGGTGGCACACACACTCTCTCCCCTGAAGCCAATGGTTATTTTTGACCCCTCTCACCACAGCTGATTCTCCTGGGTAGACTGGACCTATCCCCTGCACCTGATTGGCTGAGAACCCTGTCGTCGGTGATGTCCTACCTAGACTGCGGGTTGAACTCCAGCTACTGTGCCAATCAGGACTTCCGGGAGGCGGGACTTGCTCTGTTCTGGACCAGTAGGAAGTTGTTATTCTCTGAGCCTGTGCTGACAAGCATGACGAAGTTGGAATTGTAAAGATTGACAACAAAATAAATTATGTAAAGTTGGTGGCTAAAAGATTTCTCATAAAACAGTTTTAATTCCTCCAATTTGAGATATTATGACAATGATTGTTTTTACATATTTACACATTTGTTGGAAATACATGTTGCACTGATGTGGATATTGCGTATGAGATTAGATGTTAACGAACGAGACATCATGCATTGGTTAAAATTACAAAGAAAAACACATATCTTCATTGATCTTAATTCTTGCTGACTATTCCCCTTGCATTTGATCAAACCAGCCTACCTGTACCTACATTTTTTTCAAATCTCAATTAGGTGTGATTGGCCTACTATCTAGAATATAACTTCAGTGAATTAAGTAATTTTTGTAATTTGTCCTTGAAGTGGGCTAAGTTTCTCCTACACAATTTCTGCTCCCTTAAGTCCACGAAGACAATTGAATGAATTACATTTACATTTACATTTAAGTCATTTAGTTGACGCTCTTATCCAGAGCGACTTACAAATTGTAAAGTTCATACATATTCATCCTGGTCCCCCCGTGGGGAATGAACCCACAACCCTGGCGTTGCAAGCGCCATGCTCTACCAACTGAGCCACACGGGACCACGTGTGGCTCAGTTAACATACATTAGTTGCAGCCAGACTCAGACCTACTGCCCCATGATCTTGATTGCCACTGATGGATAGACCTATTCAGTCCGTTTTGGTGCTATGCTTGTGAAGCGCGTGAGAAAGCAGAAACTGTAGTGGAACTGCAGAACGTCACACACTTTGGACCAGAAGTGTCCAGTGAGATGTTGGAACGGTCGGTACCGGCCAGGGTGTGATCCAACAGTTTCAGCAACACGAAACCACTGCAGGACAGTACCGCAAAACCCAGGTATCGCCGGGAGTGGTAGTCTCCATGGTTACGGTTTACCCCTACACATTTGCTGACCGCGAAGGCCACATGACACCCGAGGGCCACCTCAAACCCGTGGTCGTGCACCAGCGAAAGGCCATAGCTGAGAAAGGAGCATAATATATTCAATCGAATTGGTGCAATAACCGTTTCAAAAAATAATGGAAAATGAAATGTTTTGACAGCAAGTTGCGATTCAAACTTTTTCTGTTGTTTTTCCGGGGTTGGAATCACATGATGGCGCCAATGATTAATACACTAGATGACTGATGGGACACTGTTTTGAAGACTCGTGCCTCCATCCTAGCACTCCCCCACCTGTTTAAAACAATATAAAAGGAAGTTTTGATATGCATTTATTAATGTCTACATTTGTTTTTGCCAAGTTTATTCTATTACAGACACCTCAATGTATACTTGTATATATTTTAATCTAAACAAAAGTAAAACATTTT
Source organism: Salvelinus alpinus (assembly GCF_045679555.1). NCBI lineage: Eukaryota > Metazoa > Chordata > Actinopteri > Salmoniformes > Salmonidae > Salvelinus > Salvelinus alpinus. The sequence continues at coordinate 6,323,177 of NC_092124.1, read as the reverse complement.
ACTTAAAATATTATTTTTGTTGTTGATTGAATTAGCTATTTACTGTACATATAGGTAGGGGTAAAGTGACTCGGCAACAGGATATATAATAGACAGTAGCAGCAACATATGTGGTGAGTGTGAAAGTGTGTGTGCGTCTCTGCATGTACAGTTGAAGTTGGAAGTTGACGTACACCTTAGCCAAATACAATTTATCTCAGTTTTTCACAACTCCTGACATTTAATCCAAGTAAAAATTCCCAATCTTAGGTCAGTTAGGATCACCACTTTATTTTAAGAATGTGAAATGTCAAAATAATAGTAGCTCAAATTATTTATTTCAGCTTTTATTTCTTTCATCACATTCCCAGTGGGTCAGAAGTTTACATACACTCAATTAGTATTTGGTAGCATTGCCTTTAAATTGTTTAACTTGGGTCAAACGTTTCGGGTAGCTTTCCACAATAAGTTGGGTGAATTTTGGCCCATTCCTCCTGACAGAGCTGGTGTAACTGAGTCAGGTGTGTATGCCTACTTGCTCGCACATGCTTTTTCAGTTCTGCCCACACAATTTCTATAGGATTGAGGTCAGGGCTTTGTGATGGCCACTCCAATATCTTGACTTTGTTGTCCTTAAGCCATTTTGCCACAACTTTGGAAGTATGCTTGGGGTCATTGTCCATTTGGAAAACCCATTTGCAACCAAGCTTTAACTTCCTGACTGATGTCTTGAGATGTTGCTTCAATAAATCCACATAATTTTCCATTTTCATGATGCCATCTATTTGTGAAATGCACCAGTCCCTCATGCAGCAAAGCACCCCCACAACATGATGCTGCCATCCCGTGCTTCACGGTTGGGATGGTGTTCTTCGGCTTGCAAGCCTCCCCCTTTTCCTCCAAACATAACAATGGTCATTATGGCCAAACAGTTCTATTTTTGGACATTTCTCCAAAGAGTACGATCTTTGCCCCCATGTGCAGTTGCAAACCGTAGTCTGGCTTTTTTATGGCGGTTTAGGATAAGTGGCTTCTTCCTTGCTGAGCGGCCTTTCAAGTTATGTTGATATAGGACTCGTTTTACTGTGGATACAGATACTTTTGTACCTGTTTCCTCCAGCATCTTCGCAAGGTCCTTTGCTGTTGTTCTGGGATTGATTTGCACTTTTCGCACCAAAGTACGTGCACCTCTAGGAGGCAGAACGCGTCTCCTTCCTGAGCGGTATGACGGCTGCGTGGTCCCATGGTGTTTATACTTGCGTTCTATTGTTTGTACAGATGAACGTGGTACCTTCAGGCATTTGGAGATTGCTCCCAAGGAAGAACCAGACTTGTGGAGGTCTACAAAAACAAATTCTGAGGTCTTCCCATGATGTCAAGCAAAGAGGCACTGAGTTTGAAGGTAGGCCTTGAAATACATCCACAGGTACACCTCCAATTGACTCAAATTATGTAAATGATGTCAATTAGCCTATCAGAAGCTTCTAAAGGCATGACATAATTTTCTGGAATTTTCCAAGCTGTTTAAAGGCACAGTCAACTTAGTGTTTGTAAACTTCTGACTTACTGGAATTGTGAATTATAAGTGAAATAATCTGTCTGTAAACAATTGTTGGAACAATTACTATTGTCATGCACAAAGTAGGTGTCCTAACAGACTTGCCAAAACTATAGTTTGTTAACAAGAAATTTGTGGAGTGGTTGAAAAACTAGTTTTAATGACTCCAACCTAAGTGTATGTAAACTTCCGACTTCAACTGTAATTGTTCCTTTTGTCCAGGTGGGAAAGGGCAGTGTGGAGTTCAATAGAGATTGCTTCATCTGAGGATCTGTTGGGGCGATATGTGAATTGGTGTGTCCAGGGTGTTTGGGATGATGGTGTTGATGTGAGCCATGACCAGCCTTTCAAAGCATTTCATGGCTACAGATGTGAGTGCCACGGGAAGCACAGAATCGTCTAGAATGTCATTGTATGCTGTAGCGTTAAGATTTCCCTTCACTGGAACTAAGGGGCCTAGCCTGAACCATGAAAAACAGCCCCAGACCATTATTCCTCCTCCACCAAACTTTACAGTTGGCACTATGTATTGGGGCAGGTAGCATTCCCCCTTGTGTCCGCCAAACCCAGATTCGTCTGTCAGACTGCCAAATGGTAAAGCATGATTCATCACTCCAGAGAAGGCGTTTCCACTGCGCCATAATCCAATGGAGTTGAGCTTTACACCACTCCAGCTGACGCTTGGCATTGCGCATGGTGATCTTAGGCTTGTGTGCGGCTCCTTGGCCGTGGAAACCCATTTCATGAAGCTCCCGACGAACAGTTCTTGTGCTGACATTGCTTCCAGAGACAGTTTGGAACTCAGTAGTGAGTGTTGCAACCGAGGACAGACAATTTTTATGAGCTTCAGTACTCTCCGTTCCCGTTCTGTGAGCTTGTGTGGCTTACCACTTAGCAGCTGAGCCGTTGTTGCTCCTAGACATTTCTACTTCACAATAATAGCACTTACGGTTGACCGGGGCAGCTCTAGCAAAGCAGAAATTTTATGAACTGACTTATTGGAAAGTTAACATCCTACAATGGTGCCAATTTGAAATTCACAGAGCTCTTCAGTAAGGCCATTCTACTGCAAATGTTTGTCTGGAGATTGCATGGCTGTCTGCTCGATTTTATACACTGGTCAGCAACGGGTGTGGCTAAAATAACCAAATGCACTAATTTGAAGGGGTTTCCACATAGTTTTGTGCATATATAGTATACTATTGGACAATGATGCAGCAGAAGAGAGTGAGTTGGATCACTTCAGACCCATATCTAAGGACATCCATGACTCTGTTGAATTATGCAAGTCCCCCATAAGGAACAAATCAAAGGACCTTCTTGACTTCTCCTGTGTTGAGGTGAGTCACACTGCAGGATTGTGGGTATTGTAGTCATTTTTAAAGTGCTGTTGTAGGCCTGTGTGTATCGAAACACTCACTGCAAATCTCTTTCTCTCTCTCTGTCTCTCTGTCATTTGGAGTTCTGGACAGTTCTTCTCAGAAACATTGGATTCATCTGAACAAAAAGAGAAAGCACAGACTTCCGGGGCTAAAGAAGACAAGTCAGATTGAATGGCTGGAAAACGGGATGAATAAATCAGTGAAAATAAAGGGTAGAAAAGAGTTGGACAAAAGCTGAGACCCTGAAATATAAAACAATTCTGCTCTTCTCTCTTTCTTTCCGGAAACAGAGACCTTCAGGGTAAGATGCACTGCAATCAAAGCCCCTGAAATCAAATTCCTCAAACCATTTCCTCTTCCCACCATCTCCCCCACGTAACTCCCTTCTTCCTCCTCCTCATCTCCTGCCTCCTCCCTATCTTTCTCCTCTTCCTGCTTCTCCCACCTATGTCTTTTCGTCCTCTGTTTTCTACAACATTCCATCATCCGCTGAAGAACAAGACCCTGTGACATCACCGACACAGGACAACCTCTCTGATAAGTTCAGAGTTCATTTGACCCCGTAACCATTGGCAACATTTTCAAACACTGTACATTAACATGATGTTTCTCTGAAGTGTCTGAAATGGCACCCTACTCCCTAATGCACTATAGGAATAGAATATAATTTCAGACATAGCTTATTACTGAATGTACACTGAACAAATATATATATATCATGAGCTGAAATAAAAGATCACAGAAACTTTCCATTCACACAAACCGGCCTCACAACAAACTGGCATCACATCCACACACTGGAGAAGTGTGCTCTTCAGGGATGAGTCCCGGTTTCAACTGTACCGGGCAGATGGCAGGCAGCATGTATGGCGCCGAGTGGGCGAACAGTTTGCTGATGTCAATGTTGTGAACAGAGTTCCCCATGGTGGTGGTAGGGTTATGGTAGGGGCAAGCATAAGCTGCAAACACAATTGCATTTTATCGATGGCAATTTGAATGCACAGAGATACATTGACAAGATCCTGAGGCCCATTGTTGTGCCATTCATCAGCTGCCATCACCTCATGTTTCAGCATGATAATGCACAGCCCTAGTCGCAAGGATCTGTACACAATTCCTGGAAGCTGAAAATGTCCCAGTTCTTCCTTTGCTTTATACTCACCAGACATGTCACCCATTGAGCATGTTTGGGATGCTCTGAATCGACGTGTACGACAGTGTGTTCCAAATGTAATGCAGATGTAAGACGGTTACGGTATCTGTAAGGGTGAGAAGCACAGGAGGTGAGATTACATTTTATATTAAAGATAATGGAGTATCAAGACAAAAAAGGAGAAGAGAGGATGATTATCTTTAATATGTCATTGTGAAAATTGTATTTTTTATTTTGTAATGACAGTCATAGAATAGACTTTATTCTCAGTCAATTTATCCTGGTGAAACCGTGTAGTTATTCCATCATCGTCCCCTAGGTGGCGCTGCTGTCCCAGTGAATCTCCAGGAGGAGACTGCAGGGTGTGACAGGCCCAGAGCCTGTGACCTGAATACATTTGACGACTGTTACAGGCTGGGCACCTACTGAATCAAATACTAAAAGGCTCCTCTCAACTTCACTACCAATTCGGTGCTTTATGAGAAAAAAACATACTATTTCACTTAATTTTAACATTCTGTTATAAGGAGCACATGTTCAATTTAATAAAAAAAGCATGTTTTTCCCATCTCAAGAGGTTAATAAAAAAATGACTGTAAGTGCCAAATGAAGTAACAGGGTTGACGATTTCATAAATCCTCTTGTAACATAGGGAATGGAGGCTTGTTGAATGCAAGAGGAAGGGCAATTGAATGCAAGCGCCACAAAAAAAAGGAAATGATTAAAACATTTCTAGCCTGTCTGTCTTTGGGGTTGACGTGTTATGCTTGACCCACTCAGTTTTCCACCAGGAAACGACCAAAAGAAAGAGTAGAACCTGCTCCACAGCCTGGATTTGAACCAGGGTCTCTTGCACATTTTTTATATTTAACTAGGCAAGTCAGTTAAGAATAAACTGTTATTTACAATGACTGCCTACCACAGATGACACTGGGCCAATTGTTCACCGCCCTATGGGACTCCCAATCCCAGCCAGATGTGACACAGCCTGGATTTGAACCAGGGCCTCTTGCACTGAGATGCAGTGCCTTAGACTGCTGCGCCACTACGGAGGCCACATTGATGGTGAAAACCTGGAGACATTTTGGTGTTAAGTGGGTTAAAATCTTCCTGGAATGGCAAAGAGGGACATGTCAAAATTCTGAATTTGGGCAGTTATGTCTTTATTCATATTAAAAATCAGATTTTTTTTATTCTCCATGTGGTCTATATTAAAGGTTAAAATTCAATATGGGTGCACAATTTCTACTTAACATATCAAAGGAATGCAAAAGGCACTAACATTCTATGAGAGGACAATGGGATTATAGTACAGTAGATAAGCTCCCAAAAAATACCATATTGTTTGATTTAGTATAGAAGCGTGGAAATTGGCACACTTGTATAATTTTTCACTCTGAACAAAACCTGATATAGGTCCATTTCAGCACCCCCTATAGGTCAATGGTGAAAAAGCACTCAACTGTATTGACATTTTGGGTCATGGCTTCCCCTGTGTTGCCTGAAATACCTTCAAATATTTGTATTTTATAACCTTTATGATCGCAACAATGATGAAAAACAGAAACCGCAGAAAACTCTGTAAAACTTTTATATTTTTACATTCAATGTGGTGTATTAAATCCAAAGTTAACTTTTACACAAAATTTTACACTAATGTATCCATCTCATCATTAAATGACAATTTACATGACGTTTTTGTTATCTATTCATCATGATGCATTACACCTCATGGCACAACAAGCTGCTTAATACTGATATACAAATATACTTAATTTTTTCAAACATGCATTCCAGATGAAATCCTGCGATGGGTCATGTCCGGCTGCCCAACTACCTACCCGCTCGACCCCATCTCCTCCCTTCCCCAGACCATCTCTGGAGACCTTCTTCCATTCCTCAATTCTCTCATCATCTAATCCCTGACCACTGACTTTAAGATAGCCAGAGTCGCTCCCCTCCTCAAGAAACCAACACTCGACCCCTCTGACATCAAACTATAGACTGGTATCCCTTCTTTCTTTTCTTTCCAAAACACTTGAGCGTGCTGTCTATGACCAACTCTCTCATCATCTCTCTCAGAATGATTTTCTTGACCCTAACCAGTCAGGCTTCAAGATGGGTCACTCACCCGAGATCATTCTCCTCTGCGTCATGGAGGCTCTCCACACTGCCAAAGCTGACTATCTCTCCTTTGTTCTCATCCTCCTAGATCTATCTGCTGCCTTTGACATCGTGAACCATCGGACCCTCCTCTCCCGCTCTCACTACTGGTGTCCCCCAGGGCTCGGTTATAGCCCCTCTTCTCTCTATACACCAAGTCACTTGGCTCCGTCATATCCTCACATGGTCTCTCCTATCATTGCTATGTTGACGACAGTCAGTTACTTTTCTCTTTACCCCCTACTGACACCCAGGTGCTGACACTCACCTCTGGGTGCCTGGCAGACATCTCAACTTGGATGTCGGCCCACCACCTCAAGCTCAACCTCGACAAGACTGAGTTGCTCTTCCTCCCAGGGAAGGCCTGCCCGCTCCAAGACCTCTCCATCATGGTGGACAACTCCACTGTGTCCTCCTCCCAGAGTGCAAAGAACCCTGGCGTGACCCTGGACAACACCCGGTCGTTCTCTGCAAACAAAGCAGGTTCATGCTCTACAACATTTATAGAGTACGACCTTATCTCACACAGAGGATATGTCTGGATTAGGACCTGCCCCGCTTCCTGTCAACTACTGAAACCTGCTGTTGGCTGGGCTCCCCACTTATGCTATTAAATTCCTGCAACTGATGCAGAACACAGCAGCCTGATTGGTGTTCAACCATTGCAAGTTCTCCCATGTCGCCCCGCTCCTCCGCACACTCCACTGGCTTCCAGTCGAAGCTCGCATCCACTACAAGACCGTGGTACTTGCCTACAGAGCAGCAAGGGGAACTGTCCCTCCCTACCTCCATGCTATGCTCAAACCCTACACCCCAACCCGAGTTCTGACACCTTTGGTCTCCTGACCCTCCCACCTCTACGGGAGGTCAGCTCCCACTCAAAGCTCTTGTCTTTCCTGGCACCCCAATTGTGGAACAAGCTTGCTCCTGCTCATCTTCCGAAAACGTCTGAGACCCTACCTCTTCAAAGACTATCTTAAATAATCCCACAGTACCACCCACCCCACCCCTTGCCTTTTATCGAATTGACACTCGCACTTTTTTCCCTACTAGCACTACTAGCACTATTCCTACTAACTACTTTCTTTAGGAAAATGTACTTACTATGACTGAGATAATGCGGTTGTCCCACCTAGCTATCTTAAGATAAATATACTGACTGTAAGCTGCTCTGGATAAGTGTCCGCTAAATGACTAAAATGTAAATGTTATTCAACATTGTGTAAAATAATCATAAAGTAAAACATTTTTGAATTACCCACAGTCCTCGAAAAATGGAGCCACTTGGCAAGTGGTTGCAAGAACTTAAATTATGTTTAGAGAAATATGATTTCCATTGAGTAAGTTAAACCACTACATTTTGTCTTTCTTTGGTTATCTTCATAAAGATATTACAGTTTGAGCAACATATTAAATAAGATTTATTCTGAAAAGTTGTGGTAAATGTAATTAACAAATCACTGAAACTACTTGCCTTCATTTTGATTAAGTATATGTTTATTACCTTTTTTTGTCAATTTCAATTAACCCCAGAAATGTTTTTTTTACACTGGCGAATAACAGTAACAGTTTTGTTCTTTGTCCTAGACGTGGGCTAAGACTATAAATCAGCATTAGTGGGAAATCAGGTGTGGTGGGACATTTGTGATTGAGGGTACTGTACTATGATAATGTACACTGAAATTACTTTGTAGTGTGTACAGAATATTCAAATAAATGGTAAGTGTGTGCAATGGTGCAATAGTCAACCCAGGGTTCAGCTGTTGGAACAGTATTGTGGCTTGAGGGTAGAGGCTGGCTTTGAGACAAGTGGTCAGAAACTTGATGTTGACCCTCACTGCAGCAGATCCCTCTCTCCTGTGCGCCACCACCTCCTGCCTTCACAATCGGAGGCCCCTTTCAGATAACTGGTGACCTGAATCTGGACCCTCATCCGTGGCAAGGTAGCATCTGCCACACTTGTGAAGGATGGTTTTGTTCTCTTTTTAACAAAAATATATGCCTTATAGAAATAGGACATGTTAATCACAAAACATAGCGTGACTGCAGAAAAGCTGTTAATCTAGGGTGTCGACTGTGCAAACCAGAAGGTTGAGACAAGATGGAAAAATGCTGAATAACAAGAAAACAGGAACTGAGGAATGTGTAGAAACCGACAACTTAGCTCAATTTTCACAAACACCATTCCGGACATCTGAATCCTGAGTGCTGTGAGGCTGGGACCAGCCTGGGCACCACCAATAGGCTAGCAAGTTTAAACCACGCTAAGCCTCTACTGTGACAGGCCAACTCTAAAGTTGGAACTACCTCTGTCACAGTATAAAAGAAGATGTCTGTACTATTTCAGTCAGTTCTCTGCTTTACCCTGCGTGGTGATACAGTGAATCCGTATATACGAAAATTGCATTTACCATTTATCACTTGTGTTAAATAAATATAATTAAAGTATATTCGGTGACTCTGAATCACATTTTATCCTGATACCAGATTCGATTGACGCAACCCTTTACATGGTGACCACGACGTGATCTAGTAGAAGGACTACGCTGGAAACTGTCCGGCCGATTGGGCATTGCTGTTGTCGGACGGGTGTTTTTCACAAATAAGACCGGTCAACAAAAAAAAGGGTAAGCAGACACCTATTGTGAATAACTAAAGATCTGCACATTGGCAATATCCACATTTATTTTGTGAGATACCTGTTTGATGTAAGTAACCAAATTATATTAGTTTATATTGGTAAAAAATCATAAGGAATACATAGTGGTGAATGCAATTTTGACTGGCCAGGTATTCTATGATATAACGAACAAATGTGATGTACTGGGTGAGATGCCAAGCGTGTATGAATAAGGGTGAGATGACCAATAGGCTATATGTCCAAAAGTATGACTGAGGGTGGGGATTAATACAACAGTGAATGAAGTTAAGGTGAGATGCCGAGTTTGTATGGTGTAAGTTGAAGCTTACTGGTGTGAATGAAGATTTAGAGATGCTCAAATCGTATGAATGAAGTACACTTGATATTTCAGTAGGAGCTGGTATCAGTTTGAATGAGGTCAGGGACCTTCAGATGAGAAGTCTACGTTGTATTAACTGAAACTGCCAAGTGACTGCAGTACATTAGATATTTCAGTTGGAGCTGGTATCGGTGAGAATGATTTTTAAAGGTCGTGGACCGACGGATGAGATGTCCGTAACAGAGTTATATCGTTGAATATTGAGGAGGTTTGCATGAAATACGAGAAAAGTGATACAGTAAAGTACGTTAAGATTGGCCCTGAATTTATACACTCCCTATGATGTGCGACTGGGATTAATACACAGTTGAAAGAATTTTTTATATTAGGGATCTGCTTTCCATTTAGTAATAAGTACTATAGCTGAGGATTTTTTAATTAAAGAGAGTAACAGTGTGAATGTATATCCCTATGTAAACACATATCCTGATTTGAACTGTACTAATCTGTTAGAACATTTGATAGAATTACTAAACCTGTATATTTAACCACAACGTTGAATTTAACATTGGGTATTGTGGGAAATGGACTTTCTAACTTGATTGATGAGTATTGAGTAAGGTCCATAATAAAAACGGGGAACGCGATACAATTTGAACATTTCCCACCGGGTGTGGCCGTTATTTCCCTATTCTCCCGTGTCCAATTGAATAATTACTGTTTCAGAGATAAGTATATTAATAAAAATAATAGAAAAATTAGTTGAGCCCAATTTTAAGCCTTAAAAATATATTCCTATTTAAACATACTCCAGGAGATAAATAAAAACCCTACCATGGAGCACCAAAATGTTGAAAAAGTGTTGAAGACATTGAAATCCACCTTAGAAATAAATGGCGGTAAAGAGGGAAAGGAATGGAAGAAAAGAGGTGAATAACTATACAGAGAATGGATAGAGGACGGCAGCATTGCCGCGCCCACTGGTCTCCTAGTCGACGGGGAGCCCGGTAGAATACTGGAGACTGAAACGTAAAACATATAAATCGAGTTCCGAGTAGAAACAAGAAGGAGAGATACGGTTAGTTAGTGTTTGTTTAGGATATAAACTGAACATTTTAATAGCTTGTTTAGGTTAAATTGAAAGACAAATCCATTCGAAATAATAGCGCATTTCGATGTGATACGTTGTGTTGCCTAAATGATCTGCTGGAATAATGTATAGAGACTGGAGTCATATTTAAATGATAATAATTAAGTAATACTGAGTTTAAGGTAATTTAATACAACAAGGCGGTGAAATTAATATTATAGTGTATTATATTTTCTTAGATGAATACGGTGAGAAAATTAGTTAGGATACGTAAAAAAAAAGGGTAGACTCATGTTAAGTATTTAGAACATATTTTAAACCAACAGGGCAGGAAAAAGATGAAGGTAGAAAAATAGTGATTTTATAAGCGTTAAATTTAATTATGAAAATACATTTGATTCCTACAGACGAAGAACCATATACAGTATGTGACAATTTTTCCATTTTAAGATAATCAGTTATTTTTATATTATTAATTGTGTGTACCACATTAGGTGTTTTATGGTTGACAAATAAGTCACCATACCCATATCTTCCAACAACAATTGATATTTTTGTTATTTCAAAAAATACTTTTTTTATTGTCATTTTAATTTTTAGAATGTGGAAGAACAGTATATATCCAGTGATGATTTCAGTTTGTGGAAGAACAGTATATGTGACATTTTGCATGACTCTTGTAAGATGTCCTTTTTTAACACCTGATATGATGTTTTAAGTACTTTTAAGTACAGATGCCCTTCGTGTAAATAACTTAACTGCAATATGTAGTTAATTCATTTGTATGGAGGTTCATTTAAAGGGGGTCTATCAACTTCAGCACTGATGACTTTTCTTAAGTTGAGTCATGAAATCTTAGTCTCATTTAAAATGAAGCCCTCAATGTGAACATACCATAGAATAACTACACAAATAGAATACAATTAAATTAATTCAATCAAAACAAGCACAACTTGTACATATCAAATATCAGTGGTGGGCCGTCAGGGCCAGCAAGGCCTTCTCTGCTGGCCTAAACATCATCAGAATATAATTTTTTTTTAAATATATTTTCCCACAAATATGTATTAAATTATTCCCCAGAGTAAGAGTTACACTCTTCATTTCATAGCTTTCCTCTTGGTTGCACTGCTTCCAGCCCCAGGTTGAGATTTGGAGGGCTGGTCTTTATGTTAGATCTTTTATCCAATCATATTCAGCCATCATGTGTTGCCAGGGGTCTAAAATCTGCCCTCAGGCCTTCAGAATCAACAGTGCGGGCGCTTGTAGCTTATAGTGAATGGAAATGAAAATTTAGTGTCAACCAATCAGCTTTAGAGTTGGCTATTGTACGCCTGCTGGCTGGCTCCAGTGTTACACAGGAGCCAGCTAGCAGGCGTAGTGCGTGCACGTCTTTTGATTGGATTACCAATATTGAGAGGCAGGTCCTATGGGCAGGTCTATGCAGATCTAGGAAACTGAATTTGATAAACGAATTAATTCGCGTACTACTAAGCTGTTTTTTCAACCCACAATGGCGGAAGGAGGAGAAGATATCGATTTGGTCGAGGATATAATTATAACGCCATTCTCAAGATGAACTTTTCAACGTTACAAAGCCTGTCACAGGCGGGAAAGGGGTTCCAACTACGAGCGCTATCAATGGCTCACAGGCTCCGAGAAGCACTGCAAACTGTACTGCTGGGAATGCCTATTATTTGCAAGTGATCGATTTGGTGTTTGGAGCCACACTGGCTTTGCAAACTTGAGTTGTCTAACCAAGGCAGCAACGAGACACCAAAGTACGGCTGGGCACTTACAAGCAATGGTGCTTTTGAAAACTTTTGGGGACACCGGAGTGAATCTACAGCTCAACGAACAAGCGCGCAGGGCAACGGAGCTGCACAATGAAAAGGTGAAGGGAAATATTGAAAAGACTCATTGATTGTGTCATGTTTTTGGGTAAACACTGTTTACCCAAAAATGTCAATTTGTCAATTTCAAGGTGACGCAACGCCTGGTTAAACTGCGTTTCTGTCTAAATGTATAGTGTCTAGAGCCATGGCATCATAATGATGGTAATAAGAGGTGGATTAATTCAGGTGGGACTGTGTAGTACCTCACTGAATATTACAATATTACAAAATGTTCAGAAAACCATTCACTTTGCGTTTAACACTATGATCAGCAATTAAGTTTTGAATTGCATTAAACCCATGCTAAAGGCAAGAAATGTCCTTCTGTATTGAGGTGACAGCAGTAAATAAGTATTAACTGCTTAGAGTTAATGCTAAATGTGGTGACAGAGAGACGTACTGTATATTGTAATGAATAAAAAAAGGGAATCAAGATCAAATGAATACTCACATACTGTATGTGATGACTTGTTTTTAATTAATTCAGATTAATTCAAATGATCACACACAAAACAATTCAACAGAACACATTGTACATAACATTTTCTACACTGGGAACAACATCTTAAAATTAAAATTAATTCAATATATTGTGCTGGTTCAAATCCTACACAAATTGATTCACATAGAAAACACCTACTTGTAACGGTCTTCATCTTCCTCCTCGGACGAGGAGGAGCATGGATTGAACCAAAATGCAGCGTTGTAGTTCGACATATTATTTATTTACAACAAACAGACAAAGACGAAAAACTCTTGAATAAAATACAAAACAACAAACGAAGTAGACAGACCTGGACTACGAACTTACATGTAACGAAGAACGAACAAGTACTGACTACAAACAAACGATACAGTCCCGTATGGTGCAACAAACACAGACACAGGAAACAACCACCCACAACCAACAATGTGAAACCACCTACCTTAATATGGCTCTCAATCAGAGGAAATGAAAACCACCTGCCTCTAATTGAGAACCATATCAGGTCACCCATTAACCAACATAGAAACACATAACATAGACTACCCACCCAAACTCACGCCCTGACCGTCAAACACATACAAAATAACAGAAAACCGGTCAGGAACGTGACACTACTATACATTTAATTTCCTACAATAGGGGTGACATGTCTTCTGAAATGTATTCAGATTCAACATACTATACAGGTTCAGGGGATCATAAACTCAGAAAAAACAGTTAATTATGTAACTTGGTTTAACAACAAATTATTCACTCTGCAGTGATTTATAAAAAGAGCGTGCAGCAGCTGGCAAGTAGTTGAGCATGGTCATCAGATCTTGGTACTTCTTTTTTTTGATGGGCAGAGGACTCTCATATGCTCTAGGGTAGTGGCTTGCAAAATAGGGAGGTTGAGGTGTTGCTCCTTGTTTTGGGTTGGAGATCAGCCACGATTTCCATCCCTCAAATAAACTGTGGCTCTGTATGGCGAACAGATTCCAAGGATCAACTGAAATTAGAACAGAAACATTTTAAGTTCCTGACATCAATAAACAACGTTCATAGTCAAGCATTAGGATATTTTATTGTTAGAACAACATGTTGCATGTTGATGGGATGTTAGTAAACTATTCTCTGTGCAATACCTGTGTCTTTTAACCACCTCACTGAGGTGATCTGTAGTCCAGCTGGTCGCTTGAGGACAGAATGTGGGAGGTGCCTGAAGTCTTCACATTGCATCCTCATCACCTTGAATGGTTTTGCTGGTTGTGCTTCAAGTATCATCTTTGAAACATCATCAGGTGTGTGAAGGACTGACACCTTGCGCCTCTTCTCGATGGTGGCAAAAGATCGATCACGAGGAAGAAAAGAATGACCAGAGACCATGAACGTCTGCTCAACTTGGGTAAAGTAACCCATAGAGACGAGCATCGACATCAGATTGAGCATCCGCCAGTTGTTATTCTGCCCACAGCATCTATCACTGAAGATGATCAACTTGCGCACCTCTGGTTTGGTGAGTGGCGTGAATTTTGTCTTCACCCACTTCAATATGCAGCTTGCCACCTCAATGGACCCTCGGTGTGCAATCCCCTCATGCCAAACACACATGTAGGCAGGATCTTCTTTTCCAAGTTCCTGGATGCAAAGGTTAAAATTTGACAGCTGCCGCTGGTAGTAGACATTGGAGTGGGTCAGATTAGGGGTGTACATCACCCCTGTAGATCCACAGAAATGACATGGCAGTCAGCATTGGCTTTAGCCCACTCAGTGTCACTTTGAAGCTGTGTGTAGGCCTTTTCGGCTTTTCGATGGTGCAACTCCCTTTCAACTGCAATCTTCCTCTTCTCCTCTTCAGATGTTGCTGCTGACATCTTAGTGAAGAATGCGTCACATTTGCCACAGGTGTCACTCCTTGGTTGGCCGAAATTGAGACTCTGCTGTTTGAAAATGCTGTGGTATTCTTCTCTTCATATTTTCACTTGCCTGAAGACGGCTGTTGGTTAGCTGGAACACAGACATGAAAGTGACCTTGCACACATTCAATCTCTGGCCTGCTTGCTGTACATGGTATTTGAAGGTTTGTTTCCGTCGTTTGTTCTCCTTTGTATCCTCAGGTTAACGTCTCCGTTTCACCTCATGCTGCAATAAAAATTGACAATGATAAATTCAGAATTGAATATACTGTAGCACATTCAGGGTATTGCTTGATCAGGACCTCCATCTTTCACACACTCCCAACCTATACACAGAATGAGTTTGTATTGCACCATTGTGTAACACTGCACTTTTAGAATTAATTAATGTACGTATCATTACTGTCAAAGTTAAACTATGCAAGTGTTCAATATAGCTATTATAATAATAGGCGTTTTGTCTTCTTTCTAACCTGTTCTAAGCCGGAGAGAATCAACGCTTGTTGTTTCTCGTATGGGACAGTGTAGAAACTGTTGAACAGATGCAGCTTGCGCTCATCAGTCAACTTTCCACAATCCTTTCTGCACGTCGTGGAACACGCTCTTCCCTGCAGGATACAGTGTAACGTTACCTATAACTAGCTAGCTACTGTAGCCATGTCGAATCATCCGGTGAATGGAGAAAAAGTAGCTAGCTATGTTTCTTCTATAATCTAGCAATAACATTTGTAACGATAATGTATAAGTCAGTAGCCAACGAACTTTAGCTAATATGTTTTCTCTATAGTTACAAATTAGACAACCCAGAACATACATGTTAGCTACTGTACTCTATAGCTAGCTTGATTGTTTGATTTACGGTTCTTCCACATACCTCTTTTGGACAGCTTTTCACAGTTTTTTCTTGACCCTTACGATTTTGTATAGGGTTTTCCCACATCCCGTAAGATCTTCCTTTGCCTGTCTTTCCATTCTTTTAGTTTTGTTTTACGTTTCTTTCTCACATTTCGGCGATTTTCATCAGCAACAGAAAAGTTGTGCGCTTGTCCGTCCATTCTGCGTGGGGCACATAAACGGTTATTTTAAATTTAAAATTATTGTTAATTAGCGCGTGGAAAGCTTGTGAAACCAGTTCACTATAGAAAAAGGGTGTCCAATAATGATTTTATGTATACCTCTTTTTTTCTTTTTGTCACATATATGGTTCTTCGTCTGTAGGATTCATTTGTTGCAGTTCTTAGGGATGGTAATTACTGTAGATAATGGATCCCATACTATGCAACATATATTAAATTATTGATGAGACTGATGTGAGATTAACCAAGGTTATTGTTAGATAAAATACAGTGGACTCCCGAAGGAGCGATTTCATTAGTACAGAAAACATATGCTATGTTTAGCAGTATTTCGGCTTTATCAATTAATGTGGAGATTTGTATTTAAGTAGTAGAAAGATGACAAGGTTATATGACATCTGTGGTGATTCAGGATTATTGATAGGGTCGAGATAGGTTAAATAAGGTTATGTAAGGACTTTAGAAATTGCCACCATAGACATGTTTTTTAATTCCATGAGTTCAGATAAAGCCAAACAGTGAGACACTTAGTTAATGTTTGGAAACAACACATAGTTGTTACTGACTGATATGAGACCAAGCTACAGACAGATAGGGGAAAGGGCAGACAGAGGGGCCCTCCCCGCACTGCTGAGACCTTGAAGGTTTGAGAGCAGAGAGGAGAAAGTTTAGAAGGGGAGCCATGTATCAAAAGGGGAATGAAAGCCTAGTTGGTTTCTGGAAATAAGGTGTTAACCACGGAAGCATTGCCAGAAATTATTCGGCACAACAGGCCGAAAAAGTAGCATTGACTAGGGCCTGTGAAATAAAAAAGGGGACCATACAAAGCAGCACAAATAACTCTTAAAGAAGATAAGACACTTGACAGAGAATTGTTAGATTTGCGCCAGTATTGATACAAGGGCGGAGCTATGTATCAAAAGGGGGATGGAATAAGGCACTTTGTGGTGTGGCCTATTAGTTAATAATAAAAAAACATAAAACATGTATATACACTGCTCAAAAAAATAAAGGGAACACTTAAACAACACAATGTAACTCCAAGTCAATCACACTTCTGTGAAATCAAACTGTCCACTTAGGAAGCAACACTGATTGACAATAAATTTCACATGCTGTTGTGCAAATGGAATAGACAACAGGTGGAAATTATAGGCAATTAGCAAGACACCCCCAATAAAGGAGTGGTTCTGCAGGTGGTGACCACAGACCACTTCTCAGTTCCTATGCTTCCTGGCTGATGTTTTGGTCACTTTTGAATGCTGGCGGTGCTTTCACTCTAGTGGTAGCATGAGACAGAGTCTACAACCCACACAAGTGGCTCAGGTAGTGCAGCTCATCCAGGATGGCACATCAATGCGAGCTGTGGCAAGAAGGTTTGCTGTGTCTGTCAACGTAGTGTCCAGAGCATGGAGGCGCTACCAGGAGACAGGCCAGTACATCAGGAGACGTGGAGGAGGCCGTAGGAGGGCAACAACCCAGCAGCAGGACCGCTACCTCCGCCTTTGTGCAAGGAGGAGCACTGCCAGAGCCCTGCAAAATGACCTCCAGCAGGCCACAAATGTGCATGTGTCTGCTCAAACGGTCAGAACCAGACTCCATGAGGGTGGTATGAGGCCCCGACGTCCACAGGTGGGGGTTGTGCTTACAGCCCAACACCGTGCAGGACGTTTGGCATTTGCCAGAGAACACCAAGATTGGCAAATTCGCCACTGGCGCCCTGTGCTCTTCACAGATGAAAGCAGGTTCACACTGAGCACATGAGCACATGTGACAGACGTGACAGAGTCTGGAGACGCCGTGGAGAACGTTCTGCTGCCTGCAACATCCTCCAGCATGACCGGTTTGGCGGTGGGTCAGTCATGGTGTGGGGTGGCATTTCTCTGGGGGGCCGCACAGCCCTCCATGTGCTCGCCAGAGGTAGCCTGACTGCCATTAGGTACCGAGATGAGATCCTCAGACCCCTTGTGAGACCATATGCTGGTGCGGTTGGCCCTGTGTTCCTCCTAATGCAAGACAATGCTAGACCTCATGTGGCTGGAGTGTGTCAGCAGTTCCTGCAAGAGGAAGGCATTGATGCTATGGACTGGCCCGCCCGTTCCCCAGACCTGAATCCAATTGAGCACATCTGGGACATCATGTCTCGCTCCATCCACCAACGCCACGTTGCACCACAGACTGTCCAGGAGTTGGCGGATGCTTTAGTCCAGGTCTGGGAGGAGATCCCTCAGGAGACCATCCGCCACCTCATCAGGAGCATGCCCAGGCGTTGTAGCGAGGTCATACAGGCACGTGGAGGCCACACACACTACTGAGCCTCATTTTGACTTGTTTTAAGGACAATACATCAAAGTTAGATCAGCCTGTAGTGTGGTTTTCCACTTTAATTTTGAGTGTGACTCCAAATCCAGACCTCCATGGGTTGATAAATTTGATTTCCATTGATCATTTTTGTGTGATTTTGTTGTCAGCACATTCAACTATGTAAAGAAAAAAGTATTTAATAAGAATATTTCATTCATTCAGATCTAGGATGTGTTATTTTAGTGTTCCCTTTATTTTTTTGAGCAGTGTATATATATATATATATATATATATATATATATATATATATATATATATATATATATATATATATATATAGCGTTCCCAACTTACTTGGCGGACACGAGTATGGTAACTGAAATATTAGGTCAAGATATTATCCCTAGAGTTGGTTTACTAGGATAATAATGGAGGACATTCTAGCTAATCAGATAGAACAAATATAATGACAGAGTTAAGGACCTGAACAAGTAGGCAAAGAAGAAGATATAATCAGATAGAATAAATGAGAAATTGTTTGTTAACCAAACCTGTATGTCCAAGATTTTATGCACTAAGGGTGAATTACAAGAGAAGGTGATTCATGCAATCCAGTCCATGAGGAGAATAGGTGGAATGCAGCCCCGTTGGGAGGGGCCATACCAAGTATTCCTGGTGACAGCCTTTGCGGTGAGAATAGCTGAAAGAGCTACCTGGGGGCATATCACCATATCACCATATCACCATCCCCGCTGTGAGCGTTCATAGAAGTGGAAGTATGGTCTGGCCTCTGACTGCTGATATGTTCTCTGGGAGAGGGTGGGGCTTTACAGGAGTACTGGTTGTTCTGAGCTGTCTGATTGTGGGAGCCATATTCCTGATACACCATGGGCCCCCCGAGAAGGCTAAAGAGGGTAACCTGACCCATAGTTTAGACAATGAAGATTTTATATTAACCAAGCATGAAGGATCACTTAATCTGGATAAGCAGGGAAGAAATTGAGATATTTGTGGAACCAGGAGAATTGAGCCAAAATGTTTGGTTTTAACACCTGTGTATAGGAGGGTGCCAGTGTATCTGTGTAATGGGGGAGGGTGCCCGTATTGGGATTACATGATAACCAACACTGGAGTAGGTTATCCATACAGTGTAGGGGATACTTCAAAAGTAGATAGAATGTCTATCTTATGGGGTGGGTCTGGGAATACGCAAGAACCATGTAAAGGTGACGAAATCCTACTAACCATCAAGTCTATTAAGCTCTCCGATGCAGGTACCTATACCCTGGGATTGGAAAGAAACGGGGCGGATACGATGGGAATGTTCACCATAACCGTGCTGCCAAAACCACCACCAGCTCCCACTGGACAGGGACAGTCGAACTACTCCACCACTCCAGGTCCAACTCTAAATTTACATTTAAGTCATTTAGCAGACGCTCTTATCCAGAGCGACTTACAAATTGGTGCATTCACCTTATGATATCCAGTGGAACAACCACTTTACAATAGTGCATCTAACTCTTTTAAGGGGGGGGGGGGGGGTTAGAAGGATTACTTTATCCTATCCTAGGTATTCCTTAAAGAGGTGGGGTTTCAGGTGTCTCCGGAAGGTGGTGATTGACTCCGCTGACCTGGCGTCGTGAGGGAGTTTGTTCCACCATTTGGGTGCCAGAGCAGCGAACAGTTTTGACTGGGCTGAGCGGGAACTGTACTTCCTCAGAGGTAGGGAGGCGAGCAGGCCAGAGGTGGATGAACGCAGTGCCCTTGTTTGGGTGTAGGGCCTGATCAGAGCCTGAAGGTACGGAGGTGCCGTTCCCCTCACAGCTCCGTAGGCAAGCACCATGGTCTTGTAGCGGATGCGAGCTTCAACTGGAAGCCAGTGGAGAGAGCGGAGGAGCGGGGTGACGTGAGAGAACTTGGGAAGGTTGAACACCAGACGGGCTGCGGCGTTCTGGATGAGTTGTAGGGGTTTAATGGCACAGGCAGGGAGCACAGCGAACAGCGAGTTGCTGTAATCCAGACGGGAGATGACAAGTGCCTGGATTAGGACCTGCGCCGCTTCCTGTGTGAGGCAGGGTCGTACTCTGCGAATGTTGTAGAGCATGAACCTACAGGAACGGGTCATCGCCTTGATGTTAGTTGAGAACGACAGGGTGTTGTCCAGGATCACGCCAAGGTTCTTAGCACTCTGGGAGGAGGACACAATGGAGTTGTCAACCGTGATGGCGAGATCATGGAACGGGCAGTCCTTCCCCGGGAGGAAGAGCAGCTCCGTCTTGCCGAGGTTCAGCTTGAGGTGGTGATCCGTCATCCACACTGATATGTCTGCCAGACATGCAGAGATGCGATTCGCCACCTGGTTATCAGAGGGGGGAAAGGAGAAGATTAATTGTGTGTCGTCTGCATAGCAATGATAGGAGAGACCATGTGAGGATATGACAGAGCCAAGTGACTTGGTGTATAGCGAGAATAGGAGAGGGCCTAGAACAGAGCCCTGGGGGACACCAGTGGTGAGAACACGTGGTGCGGAGACAGATTCTCGCCACGCCACCTGGTAGGAGCGACCTGTCAGGTAGGACGCAATCCAAGCGTGGGCCGCGCCGGAGATGCCCAACTCGGAGAGGGTGGAGAGGAGGATCTGATGGTTCACAGTATCAAAGGCAGCCGATAGGTCTAGAAGGATGAGAGCAGAGGAGAGAGAGTTAGCTTTAGCAGTGCGGAGCGCCTCCGTGACACAGAGAAGAGCAGTCTCAGTTGAATGACTAGTCTTGAAACCTGACTGATTTGGATCAAGAAGGTCATTCTGAGAGAGATAGCAGGAGAGTTCAAGAGTTTTGGAGAGAAAAGAAAGAAGGGATACTGGTCTGTAGTTGTTGACATCGGAGGGATCGAGTGTAGGTTTTTTCAGAAGGGGTGCAACTCTCGCTCTCTTGAAGACAGAAGGGACGTAGCCAGCGGTCAAGGATGAGTTGATGAGCGAGGTGAGGTAAGGGAGAAGGTCTCCGGAAATGGTCTGGAGAAGAGAGGAGGGGATAGGGTCAAGCGGGCAGGTTGTTGGGCGGCCGGCCGTCACAAGACGCAAGATTTCATCTGGAGAGAGAGGGGAGAAAGAGGTCAAAGCACAGGGTAGGGCAGTGTGAGCAGAACCAGCGGTGTCGTTTGACTTAGCAAACGAGGATCGGATGTCGTCGACCTTCTTTTCAAAATGGTTGACGAAGTCATCCGCAGAGAGGGAGGAGGGGGAGGAGGATTCAGGAGGGAGGAGAAGGTGGCAAAGAGCTTCCTAGGGTTAGAGGCAGATGCTTGGAATTTAGAGTGGTAGAAAGTGGCTTTAGCAGCAGAGACAGAAGAGGAGAATGTAGAGAGGAGGGAGTGAAAGGATGCCAGGTCCGCAGTGAGGCGAGTTTTCCTCCATTTCCGCTCGGCTGCCCGGAGCCCTGTTCTGTGAGCTCGCAATGAGTCGTCGAGCCACGGAGCAGGAGGGGAGGACCGAGCCGGCCTGGAGGATAGGGGACATAGAGAGTCAAAGGATGCAGAAAGGGAGGAGAGGAGGGTTGAGGAGGCAGAATCAGGAGATAGGTTGGAGAAGGTTTGAGCAGAGGGAAGAGATGATAGGATGGAAGAGGAGAGAGTAGCGGGGGAGAGAGAGCGAAGGTTGGGACGGCGCGATACCATCCGAGTAGGGGCAGTGTGGGAAGTGTTGGATGAGAGCGAGAGGGAAAAGGATACAAGGTAGTGGTCGGAGACTTGGAGGGGAGTTGCAATGAGATTAGTGAAAGAACAGCATCTAGTAAAGATGAGGTCAAGCGTATTGCCTGCCTTGTGAGTAGGGGGGGAAGGTGAGAGGGTGAGGTCAAAAGAGGAGAGGAGTGGAAAGAAGGAGGCAGAGAGGAATGAGTCAAAGGTGTCAGGTTTTGGCCAAGACTGTTCGGGTTTTGGTCACTAGATGTCCCCATTGCACCTTTTGTACCTTTTGTTTTTTTGCTCTAATTATTGTTTGCACCTGTAGGTCATTCCCTTGTTAGTATTTAAACTCTGTGTGTTCCTTTGTTCCTTGCTCAGTGTTTGTAAGTTAGAACCCAGCCCCAGCCCAAGCCTTGTTTTATTCAGAGATTTTTCTTGTTGGATTTTCCAGAGGTTCTCTGGTTTAATTATTGTGTATTATTTGAGTAGTCTTTTGAGGTTTGTTTTTCCCTGCTGTTTTTTACCACTTTGTGAAGTTTCTTTTGTATTTTGGAGGATTTCCATTTTGTGCCTTTTGGCTTTATTTTTGGACATTGTGGATTTAGTTTCTTTGCCTGAAGATTTTGTTCTTTATTAAACCACTATCGCTAGTACTGCTGTGTCTGCCTCATCTTCTGGGTTCTGACGATTATTAGTGACTGTTTCTCGCACCGGGTCCTGACAGAAACACTGAGCCATTATAATGTACCCAGAGGCAGCCAGTACCCAGGATCTTTTTTCCATGCTGTCCCACCACGAGGGGACTGTCCAACGCCACGAAGCTGCTCTGGTTCAGCAAGAGGCCTTAATGGCTAGACATTCTCAACTTCTGTCAGAGATGCTGACTTCCATAAAGCAGATTTCGGATCGACTTTCCCCGGCAACCGCTTCTGCTCCAGTTCATCAGATTCAAGTGCCCCTGGCAGTTAACCCCCTGGCTGAACCTCGTCTACCGCCTCCCCAACGGTTCTCAGGGGATCCGAGTGTTTGTAAGGGGTTTTTCACCCAATGTTCTCTCTCCTTTGAGCTGCAACCATCGTCGTTTCCCACCGACCGGTCCAAGATAGCATATATCATCACCCTGCTGTCGGGAAAAGCCCTAGCCTGGGCTACTGCTGTGTGGGATGCCCAAAGTCCCTGCTGTGCCAGCTACTCTACCTTTGCTGAAGAATTCAAGCGAGTGTTTCAAGGTCCTACCAACGGCCCTGACTCAGCCAAACAGCTCCTGACTCTCCGCCAAGGTCGGCGCAGCGTGACGGACTATGCCATCCAGTTCCGCACTGTGGCAGCAGCAAGTGGCTGGAACGACGAGGCGCTCACAGTGTGTTTTTTGAAGGGTCTTTCTGACACCATCCAAGATGAACTGGCCACTCGGGAACCACCGGACAACCTCGAGTCCCTTATCAAGTTGGCTTCACGCATAGACCAGCGTCTGAGAGAGAGAGAACTCAACCGTAGACCGCTCACCCTAGCTCCTATCGGTTCCAGCTCCGAGTCTCCACCTTTATCCTCGCTGGCTCCACCAGAACCCATGCAGGTTGGACGCATCTCCCAGGCTGAGAGAGACCGCCGGATGAGGGAGCGATGCTGTCTATATTGCGGCAAACCGGGCCATTTCCGCTCCACGTGTCCCGGGCTCCAGGGAAACGCACTCTCCCGTGCAGGCCTGGGAGGACTGTAACGGGAAACATAACCTCCTCCCATCCATCCAACTCCCACCTGCTCATTCCAGTTACCCTTTCCTGGGACGACCACGAGTTTTCTCTTCAAGCCTTGGTAGACTCTGGAGCCGCAGGTAACTTCATGGATGGGGTCTGGGCGAAAGAGAATGGCGTTCCTTCTGAACCTCTGAGTGACCCCATAAGGGTTACTACGTTGGATAGAAGCCCTTTGGGATCTGGACTTGTTACTCGTGCCACTACCCCCTTGCGACTTTCAGTTTCCCAACACCAGGAAGTGATGAACTTTCATCTGATCTCCTGTTCCGAGTTCCCTCTCGTCCTTGGTTATCCCTGGCTTCACAGCCATAACCCTCACATCGACTGGTCTGTGGGCACTATCAAGCAGTGGGGTCCTACGTGCCAAGCAACTTGTATCTTCCCGAGTTCCCCGAGTTCCCCTTCCGAGTCTCTAGAATCCATCGACCTGTCCCGAGTTCCCGAGTGTTACCATGACCTCAAACTGGTATTTAGCAAACAGAGGGCCACCAAACTACCACCCCATAGACCTTACGATTGCACCATCGACCTGTTTCCGGGGACCTGCCCTCCCAGGGGTCGGATCTTTTCCCTTTCTCCTCCCGAACGAGCTGCTATGGATACCTACATCAAGGACGCTCTGGCAGCAGGCCTCATGCGTCCATCTACCTCGCCGGCGGGAGCAGGGTTTTTCTTTGTGGCCAAGAAAGACGGTGGATTACGACCTTGCATCGACTACCGGGGACTCAATGCCATAACCGTCCGTAACCGGTACCCGCTACCCCTTATGGCCACAGCCTTTGAGCTGCTCCAGGAAGCAATTGTCTTCACTAAGCTTGACCTGCGGAACGCATACCATCTTGTGCGGATCAAACCCGGGGACGAGTGGAAGACCGCTTTCAACACGCCTACTGGTCACTACGAATACTCGGTGATGCCCTTCGGCCTGACCAACGCTCCGGCTGTGTTCCAAGCGCTCATAAACGATGTGCTTAGGGATATGCTTAACATCTTCGTGTTTGTTTACTTGGATGACATCCTCATCTTTTCGAGCTCCCTTCAAGAACACACTAAGCATGTCAGACAAGTGCTCAAACGCCTCCTAGACAGCCATTTGTACGTTAAGCCGGAAAAGTGTGAATTCCATTCCTCTCGAGTACAATTCCTGGGATTTATAGTGGAACCCGGTCGAGTCCAGATGGACCCCAAGAAGGTAGGGGCGGTAGCGGATTGGCCCACCCCCAAGTCCGTTAAGGAAGTTCAGCGTTTCCTGGGCTTCACCAACTTTTACCGCAAGTTCATCAAGAACTTCAGCTTGGTGGCAGCCCCTCTCTCAGCTGTAACCAAGGGTGGCAACACAAGGTTTCTGTGGGGAAGAGAAGCTGAGACGGCCTTCCAAGGACTCAAGCAGCGCATCCTCTCTGCTCCCATCCTGACACTACCAACGGCGGATGAACCTTTTGTGGTGGAGGTAGACGCATCAGAGGTTGGGGTTGGCGCTGTCCTGTCTCAGAGGGGTGAAGACAAGAAGCTTCATCCTTGCGCCTTCTTCTCTCACAGGCTTACCCCGGCCGAGAGGAATTACGATGTGGGGGATCGTGAACTCCTAGCGGTTAAGATGGCATTGAAGGAATGGAGACACTGGCTCGAGGGGGCTTCTCAACCGTTTCAAGTGCTTACGGACCACAAAAATCTGGAGTATATCCAGCAGGCGAAGCGGTTGAACTCCAGACAAGCTCGATGGTCTCTTTTCTTCAGCCGATTTCAGTTTATCCTCACCTATAGACCCGGGTCGAAGAATCTCAAACCGGACGCCTTGTCACGAATCTACTCTCCTGCCATTCGAGAAGATACTGACATGACTGTCCTTCCGGCCGCTAAGATCGTGGCTCCGATCTCGTGGCAAGTGGAGGACACCGTGAAACAAGCTCAAGCCATCGAACCGGGCCCTGGAGGAGGTCCTGCTAATCGGTTGTTTGTTCCCAAGGCAGCAAGGTCCCAAGTCCTTCTGTGGGGGCACTCCTCTCGCCTCACCTGTCACCCGGGCGTAGGTCGCACCTTGGAGTTCATCCAGCGTAAGTTCTGGTGGCCCACCATAAAGGAAGACGTTGCCACTTTCGTCAAGGCCTGTTCCGTGTGCTGCCAGGGCAAATCTTCTCACCTCCGCCCTCAAGGACTCCTTCACCCTCTATCTATTCCCCACCGACCCTGGTCCCATATCTCGTTGGACTTTATTACTGGCCTTCCTCCGTCCCATGGTAATACTACGATCCTAGTCATCATCGACAGGTTTTCTAAGGCGGCCAGGTTTGTTCCCTTGACCAAATTACCTTCTGCCAAGGAAACAGCTGAGTTGGTGATTAACCATGTGTTCCGAGTCTTTGGGATTCCGCAAGATATGGTTTCCGACAGAGGTCCCCAGTTCGCTTCAAGGTTTTGGAAGGCCTTCTGCCAACTCATAGGGGCCACAGCCAGTTTATCTTCAGGGTACCATCCGGAGTCCAATGGCCAAACTGAGAGGATGAATCAGGAGCTGGAAACCACCCTCAGATGCATGGTTTCCAACAACCCGTCCACATGGTCATCCTTCATTGTTTGGGCTGAGTACGCGCACAACACCTTGTGCTCCTCTTCCACTGGTATATCCCCGCATGAGTGTCAGTTTGGCTATGCGCCTCTATTGTTCCCGGACCAGGAGGCAGAAGTCAGAGTGCCTTCAGCCTCGAGGTTCATCAGACGCTGTCGGCTTACGTGGAAGAAGGCACGTCTTAATCTTCTGCGTTCCTCTCAGCAGTACCAACAACAAGCCAACAGACATCGCCGTCCAGGTCCTACCCTGTACCCCGGCCAGAGAGTATGGCTCTCAACTAAGAATTTACCACTACGGGTGGAGTCTCGCAAGCTGTCCCAGAGGTTCATCGGTCCCTTTAAGATTGCCAGGAGAGTCAATCCCGTTACTTTTCGCCTGCACTTACCCAGATCCCTTAAGATCAATCCAACATTTCACATTTCTTTATTAAAACCTGTTGTTTTTTCTCCCCTTATCCCGGCAGGCAGACCTCCCCCTCCGCCCCGTGTCATCGGTGGCCAGTCGGCTTATACCGTCCACCGGATACTGGATTCCCGCCGGGTGCAGCGGTCCTGGCAGTATCTGGTGGACTGGGAAGGCTACGGTCCCGAGGAGCGCTCCTGGGTTCCTGCCAAGGACATACTGGACCCTGACCTCATTCGTCAGTTCAGGATCCTCCACCCTGAGAAGGCTGGTAGGAACGTCAGGAGCCGTTCCTAGGAGGGGGATTCTGTCAGGTTTTGGCCAAGACTGTTCGGGTTTTGGTCACTAGATGTCCCCATTGCACCTTTTGTACCTTTTGTTTTTCTTGCTCTAATTATTGTTTGCACCTGTAGGTCATTCCCTTGTTAGTATTTAAACTCTGTGTGTTCCTTTGTTCCTTGCTCAGTGTTTGTAAGTTAGCACCCAGCCCCAGCCCAAGCCTTGTTTTATTCAGAGATTTCTCTTGTTGGATTTTCCAGAGGTTCTCTGGTTTAATTCTTGTGTATTATTTGAGTAGTCTTTTGAGGTTTGTTTTTCCCTGCTGTTTTTTACCACTTTGTGAAGTTTCTTTTGTATTTTGGAGGATTTCCATTTTGTGCCTTTTGGCTTTATTTTTGGACATTGTGGATTTAGTTTCTTTGCCTGAAGATTTTGTTCTTTATTAAACCACTATCGCTAGTACTGCTGTGTCTGCCTCATCTTCTGGGTTCTGACGATTATTAGTGACTGTTTCTCGCACCGGGTCCTGACAAAAGGTAGACGTG
This sequence comes from Salvelinus alpinus, assembly GCF_045679555.1. NCBI lineage: Eukaryota > Metazoa > Chordata > Actinopteri > Salmoniformes > Salmonidae > Salvelinus > Salvelinus alpinus. Next base: position 6,295,996 of record NC_092124.1, on the reverse strand, counting down.
GGGAGGTTAAAGTCACCCAGAACTGTGAGAGGTGAGCCATCCTCAGGAAAGGAACTTATCAGGGCGTCAAGCTCATAAGGATGTTAAGCTTGAAAGGGCTGGTAACTGTGACAGCATGGAATTCAAAGTAGGCGATAGACAGATGGGTCAGGGGAGAAAGAGAGAATGTCCACTTGGGAGAGATGAGGATCCCAGTGCCACCACCCCGCTGACCAGAAGCTCTCGGGGTGTGCGAGAACACGTGGGCAGACGAGGAGAGAGCAGTAGGAGTAGCAGTGTTATCAGTGGTAATCCATGTTTCCGTCAGTGCCAAGAAGTCGAGGGACTGGAGGGAAGCATAGGCTGAGATGAACTCTGCCTTGTTGGCCGCAGATCGGCAGTTCCAGAGGCTGCCGGAGACCTGGAACTCCACGTGGGTCGTGCGCGCTGGGACCACCAGGTTAGAGTAGCAGCGGCCACGCGGTGTGAAGCGTTTGTATGGTCTGTGCAGAGAGGAGAGAAGAGGGATAGACAGACACATAGTTGACAGGCTACAGAAGAGGCTATGCTAATGCAAAGGAGATTGGAATGACAAGTGGACTACACGTCTCGAATGTTCAGAAAGTTAAGCTTACGTTGCAAAAAATCTTATTGACTAAAATGATATAGTACTGCTGGCTGGTGAAGTAGGCTAGCTAGCAGTGGCTGCGTTGTTGACTTTGTTTGAAAGTGTAGCTGGCTAGTTAACTTCTAACTGGCTAGGTAACCTCGACAATTACTCTAAACTACACAATTATCTTGGATACAAAGACAGCAAAGACAACTATGTAGCTAGCTAACACTACGCTAATCAAGTCGTTCCATTGTAATGTAATAGTTTCTACAGTGCTGCTATTCGGTAGAAGTTGGCTAGCTAGCAGTGTTGACTAGGTAGGAGAAAGGCAGCGCGGCGGACGAAAATAGCTGGCTAGCTAACCGATAAGTACTCTAAACTACACAATTATCTTAGATACAAAGACAGCAAAGACAACTATGTAGCTAGCTAACACTACACTAATCAAGTCGTTCCGTTGTTCCGTTGTAATGTAATAGTTTCTACAGTGCTGCTATTCGGTGGTTAGCTGGCTAGCTGGCTAGCTAGCAGTGTTGACTACGTTACGTTACGTTAGAAGGACGAAAATAGCTGGCTAGCGAACCTCGATAATTACTCTAAACTACACAATTATCTTTGATACAAAGACGGCTATGTAGCTAGCTAAGATCAAACAAATCAAACCGTTGTACTGTAATGAAATGAAATGAAATGAAATGTAATACTACCTGTGGAGCGAAGCGGAATGCGACTACTCGCTCCAACCCGGAAGTGTGTAAATGCCTCATGAGCTTGGTTTAACGGTCATCATACCCCATCAGAACCCAATATATAAGCTTGTTCTACTCCAATGTCTGTAAACAATATAAGTGTGAACAAACATACATGCCTCGAAACATGGTTAAAACAATAATGTTTGATATGGTCAGTTCTTGCATCCAAAGCTCTGTCTATGAATTTGAGAGAGGTTACATTTCTCCAGGTCCACTGCATATTACCCCTTTAAATCAAAACACCAGCTAAATCCACCAACTAAAATATTGAACCCGGTGCAGGTAATAAATGTTAAGGATATCGCAGACAGTGACCAATTAGGCACTGAAACTGATTATGAGGGGAGGGAAAATATGTGGTTAGCCTACATGAGGTATACAGCTAAAACACTCAACAGAAAAGACTGTGTTATCTGTGGGCATGCTAGACCTGTTCTGGCAACACACCCTTTTGCTCTAGGCAGCAGGGAAGGTTGGATGTGCATATTGGAAAGATTTTATCATGCCAACCCAAACTCTACCCTGTGTAAAGCTCTGAGCCTTATCTTCCCAGAGGTTCCTCCCCAAAAGGCCCCATGGGGTGTCAGGGCATATGGAGGGAATTACAGCTGTATCACTGGTACAGGTAGGGGGATGGACTATGGTCAATTGCCCGAGGTGGATTGTATCAGTACAGTCATCATTAATGCTACCTGGCCAGTAGATGGGCTGAACCAAACGAGAGGTGTTGCTGACGTATGGTGGATATGTGGCCCCAACAGGCGGTTGACACCTATTCTTAAAGGTGAATGGCAAGGTACATGTGCCCTGGCTAGTCTTGTAATACCATTAACCATTATTGAATTTACAGCTAACCAACTCCTGGGATCTGCTCATGACACAGATGCTCGTGACCAACCCAGTAGGAGACAGAAACGTGATGCTCCTTGGTCCGAGGGGACAGATAACATCCACACCAACCTGTTGGGGGTCCCAATAGGGGTCCCTCACGAATTCCAGGCACTAAACCGGAATGATGGCCTGTGGTACTTATTGCCCATTATTGGCCCAGCCATTGTTGATGTTAAACAAACTGCCTGGATCAATTATATCTATTACAATCAGCAACATGTTGTTAATTACACCCACACTGCCCTCACAGGTATGGCTGAACAATTGGAGGCTACCTCTAGAACTGCCAGGCAGAATAGGCTAGCTTTGGACATTCTCCTTGCAAGTCAGGGAGGGGTCTGTAAAATGTTCGGGGAACAATGCTGTACTTTCATCCCTAATAACACCAGCCCTGATGGAAGCATTTCAAAGGCTCTAAGTGGTTTAGACAAACTATCTGTGGAAATGAAGGGCTTGGCTGGAGTGGAGGAGGTGGGACTGTTCTCCTGGCTGGGTGGCTGGTTCGGTAAGTACACTGCATTGATGGTTACTGGATTTCTGACCCTCATTGTTGTATTCCTTATGTTGATGTGATGTGCCGCTTGCATCATACCTTGTTTGAAGAAATCTGTTACAGATGTGGCGCAGGCTTCAGGTATGATGCCATTGCTTGAGACTCCGGAAGGAGACGCTGACACTGAGTCTAACTTCCGGAGAAAAATGGGGCTGAAGATGATCCTTGGTTCGCTGTGGGTGAGGTTGTGGAATGAAAAAGTTGATAATCAGTAGCTTAATGTAACTAACATACATGTAAAAACTTGTCCTCCCTTATGTGAAGGTTTCAATTTCCTGGGTGGCAAGGAGCCCACCTGGTACAAGATAGGTGTAGCAGGGAGGACCAGATGGTTTTAATGTTTTCTACAAATATACCCTGTGTGTTTTCTAATATCAATAATGTTGTTTTTGGTGAGTGAAAAAAAGGGGGAATCATAAAAATACCAATAAACTAGAGCTGTGTTCTGAATGGACTTTAAGGGTTTAAAGTTCCCGGGTTTAACTACAACCTGGTATGTGTGTCTCGATCATTGAACGTGATGGTATCTTTTTCTTAGTATTTACACACGCAAGGGGTGTAAAAAGGGGGATTGTGAAGGATGGTTTTGTTCTCTTTTTAACAAAAATATATGCCTTATAGAAATAGGACATGTCTATTAAGCTCTCCGATGCAGGTACCTATACCCTGGGATTGGAAAGAAACGGGGCGGATACGATGGGAATGTTCACCATAACCGTGCTGCCAAAACCACCACCAGCTTAGTCAAAACATAGCGTGACAGCAGAAAAGCTGTTGTTAATCTAGGGTGTCGACTGTGCAAACCAGAAGGTTGAGACAAGATGGAAAAATGCTGAATAACAAGAAAACAGGAACTGAGGAATGTGTAGAAACCGACAACTCAGCTCAATCTTCACAAACACCATTCTGGACATCTGAATTCTGAGTGCTGTGAGGCTGGGACCAGCCTGGGCACCACCGATAGGCTAGCAAGTTTAAACCACGCTAAGCCTCTACTGTGACAGGCCAACTCTAAAGTTGGAACTACCTCTGTCACAGTATAAAAGAAGATGTCTGTACTATTTCAGTCAGTTCTCTGCTTTACCCTGCGTGGTGATACAGTGAACCCGTATATACGAAAATTGCATTTACCATTTATCACTTGTGTTAAATAAATATAATTAAAGTATATTCGGTGACTCAATCACATTTTATCTTGATACCAGATTCGATTGACGCAACCCTTTACACTGTCGACTTTAGGTCCTTGGCATTACAGTCAGAAACCTAAGCTACAAAATGCAAGAGAAGTATTAGAAATGACTTACTATGTTAACATATTTCCCTCCCCCACCTCCTATATTTTTTATATATACATTTATTGTGACAGTCTATAAAAACAGTTATGTTCTTACCGTCATGTCTGCGGCCCAAACTTGGCACTGTTGGCCTGTAGTGTCTCTCTCCTGGCCCTGATTGAAACAATAACGCCACATTGAAATGAATACCCTAATTGAATGAAACCAGAGTAGCAACATGAATAAAGGGGCTTTTTTCTCCTCTGAATGTGCATATAACGTTAGTCAATGTTGTTAGCTAGCTAGCTAACTAACATTAACAAACCATCTAAAGTTAGCAAGATGGCTAGCTACATAACTCGGCTAGCAAGGGCACAAATCAGATAGCAAACTAGCCATCTTAACAGCATTTACCCCATAATTTAGCTAGCTAGCAACTGCCAAGTTCATGTTTCTAGCTAGCTAAGTAGCTAACATTAGCAAGCCATCTAACATTAGCAAGCTAGCCAAGTAACGTTAACTAGCTAGGCTAGCTATCTATCTTGCATTATTGTCGTTTTTTATGTTAATGCTTTACACAAGTAAAACTACACACAAATGAAGGAAAGCCGTAAAGTTCCTTACTTGGGCAAAAAAACTCCAATCTGGTGCATGAACAGATGAGAACATTTTTTGTTGTTGAACATTTCAAATTAAGTCTATTGTCTCCAACGAACAATCCACCTTCTCCATGCATGATTCAAAATCCAGGCTAGCGAATTGGTGATCCATCTATCTACAGTCCCTTCAGAAAGTATTCACACCTCTTGACTTTTTCCACATTTTGTTGTGTTACAGCCTCCCTTTGAGCATGGTGAAGGTTTTCATTACACTTTGGATGGTGTGTCAATACACACAGTCACTACAAAGATACAGGCGTCCTTCCTAACTCAGGACTGGGGAAGGTGGAAAGCTCCTTGGCGTACACATCACTGACAAACTGAAATGGTCCACTCACACAGAGTGTGGTGAAGAAGGTGCAACGGCGCCTCTTCAACCTCAGGAGGCTGAAGAAATTTGGCTTGGCTCCTAAAACCCTCACAAACTTTTACAGATGCACAATTGAGAGCATCCTGTCGGGCTGTATCACCACCTGGTATGGCAACTGCACCTCCCGCAACCGCAGGGCTTTCCAGAGGGTGGTGCGGTCTGCCCAACGCATCACCGGGGGCAAACTACCTGCCCTCCATGACACCTACAGCACCCAATATCACAGGAAGGCCAAAAAGATCATCAAGGACAACAACCTGCCTGTTCACACCGCAATCATCCAGAAGGTGAGGTCAGTACAGCTGCATCAAAGCTGGGACCGAGAGACTGAAAAACAGCTTCTATCTCAAGGCCATCAGTTAAACAGCCATCACTAACACATTAAGCACATTGGAGGCTGCTGTCTATATTACATAGACTTGAAATCACTGGCCACTTTAATAAATGGAACACTAGTCACTTTAATAATGTTTACATATTTTTGCAGTACTCATCTCATATGTATATACTGTATTCTATTCTATTCTACTGTATCTTGGTCTATGTTGCGCTGACATTGCTCATCCATATATGTATATATTCTTAATTCCATTCCTTACTTAGATTTGTGTGTATTGGGTATCTGTTGTGAAATTGTTAGATATTACTTGTTAGATATTACTGCACTGTCGGAGCTAGAAAAACAAGCATTGCACTATACCCACAATAACATCTGCTAAACATGTGTATGTGACCAATAAAATGTGATTTGATTTGAGTTGCTGGAGAGGAAGTAAACTTCTCAAGGATTTCACCATGAGGCCAATGGTGACTTTAAAACAGTTACAGAGTTTAATGGCTATGACAGGAGAAAACGGATCAACAACGTTGTAGTTACTCCACAACATTAACCTAATTGACAGAGTGAAAAGAAGGAGGCCTGTACAGAATACAAATATTCCAAAACATGCATCCTGTTTGCACAGCCTGGTCTCACAGACTAGACGTAACGCAGTAAAGGTAAATCCGGGACACTCAAATTAGTATGATATGTTACGTTTGGTATGGTTACATAGGACAGATGGCTACTTAAGGCAAAAACTAAAGTAGGGTGGTTGGTCTGGGTGGGTGTATAATGCGAACGTTAAGGACTGGGGAGTTTTTCAGGTTAAAAAAGAAACGGAGTGGAGCAAAATCCTAGAGGAAAACCCGCTTGTCTGCTTTCCACCAGACACTGGGGTATGAAATCACCTTTCAGCAGGACGGACACTAACTTAAAACACAAGGCCAAATCTACACAGAGTTGCTTACCAAGAAGACAGTGAATGTTCCTGAGTGGCTGAATTTTGAAAATAATAATGGGAAAATATTGCACAATCCAGGTGTGGAAATCCCTTAGAGACTTACCCAGAAAGACTCCAAAAGACTCCAGAAGCCAAAAGTGCTTCTACAAAGTATTGACTCAGGGGTGTGAATACTTATGTAAATGAGATACTTCTGTATTTTATTTTCAACACATTTGCAAACATTTCTGAAAACATGTTTTCAGATTGTCAATATGGGCTATTGTGTGTAGATGGGTGACAAAAAACATATATTTCCACATTTTGAATTCAGGTTCTAACACAACAAAATGTGGAAAAAGTCAAGGGGTATGAATACTTTCTGAAGGCACTGTATATCGAATGTGTGCAGCTAGTGTATTATTGTTCAGTATTTCAAAATGTTGGGTGGTGATAAATACAGACAATTAAACTGTTCTTTACCTCCAAAAGCCTGTGGCGTTTTCTTTCTAAAAGCTACTGGCTTCTTCTTCGTGTGGCATATTGCTGTTTTTCACAGTTCAGAAAGTGCATTGCACATTTTGATCGCAATAACGGGAAAATGGAAATGGGGAAAATATAAATTGCATCAACATCCAACCCTAGATCTATACCTCTATCCCCAACAAACCCACAACCCCATCCCACTACTTTGGCCCTGACAGATCCTACACTAGGCCATCAGCCTGGGAGGCTGGAACCCCTTTTCTCATCCCCCCTGTAGTTCTGCACTAAAATCTCTTGACACCCAAAAACGTCTCTGCTGCTACTACCAATTCAATCTTCTGGGATTTCCTTTCCGACTGTGCAGTACAATTAATGACCATCGTAATCAATGCCAAGAAGCCAGCCTTACTAAAGGACAAACTGTTTGGGTAACTCTGTACTGTCCTACTTACTCACAGGGATCCTCTCAGGCTCCCTCACCCTTAGCCCACCATCCTCTACTTTCCTCACAGCCTCAGATCTACTGGCTACTACCAAGTATCAGAGACAGTTTTGAAAACTCGATGGAGGATGGCAAAAAAAAAACTTCCTGTTGAAGGCTTTTCAGCTTCTTCTGTGGGGTTTACACGGTGCCGCCACCTACTGTACATAGTGATCTACACTTTTATTCCAGTGGGTGAGGCGGTTTAGCGACTGGCATTTATTGATAGAATGGAACCGTTCGGATTGCCACAAAAATATTGTATATTAAATCAATGGCAAACATGTAGGCTATTTTGGGGTATATCCTGAGTAGAGAGGACAGCTATAATCACATCTTGAACGGCAAACTCCACTCACTTGCTGGCTGTAGGAATGTATAAGCTAAAGCCGGCCCTGGTTGGTCTACTTTGTTGAAGGAGTAGGCAAGTAGTCAAAGTGTGTGTGTGTGTGTGTGTGTGTGTGTGTGTGTGTGTGTGTGTGTGTGTGTGTGTGTGTGTGTGTGTGTGTGTGTGTGTGTGTGTGTGTGTGTGTGTGTGTGTGTGTGTGTGTGTGTGTGTGTGTGTGTGTGTGTGTGTGTGCATGCGTGCACTCCTGTGCACAACATCTGATGCCAAATCTACCTTACACAGTTTAGTCACAAAAGCCAATGGAAACTGGCATCTCAAAATGTTAAAAGAAAAAGGTGTATCATTCAGTGTTTGGAAACTGTGTTTAATATAGCATGGCATGCAATTTTAAACTTTGAGTCACTGACAATGTGCACGGAATGGGAGCGAACTGGTTTTTGCAGTTTCGATTAAGGAATTATTACACACACCTGCAAGAGCACACAGAGCCAGAGGGAAACGTCATGAGAGAAGAGTGAGGCCGGACCTGTTAGACTTGTGTTTGTTAGGAACGTACGTGGGAAAAAGAGAGAGGGACTGAAGGAAAGCCGTTTAAAGGAAAGCTTTTAATGAAAAGAGGACTGGAGGAGAAGAGGATGCAGGGAAGAAAACACAGAGGAAGAGAACAGAACAGCGGTAAGAGAAATATACAGACAGGTTTTTCCCGAAATCCTGGTTGGAGGTCTCTGGATTCCCTTCTGATTCCGGGAATATTCTAACTGGAATTTCTAGAGAACCTGGGAATTTGGGGAAATGTACCGACATTTTGCAACCTTAAGTCTAATACATGGATCTCTAAAGAACTGTGAAGAAGCAGTGATTGAAATGCATGAATATTACACTGAGAGAGAGGATGTAGTAATATCAACAGGTTGTTGTACAGCTTCTGTAGGGGCATATAGGACGTCATGAGTGAATCCAAGCTGTGAATAGCAGTTGACAAAACTAAGTCAAGATTTCTGTACAATTATGCCATCAATGACCTGTGCTGAATTTGACACACACTGGTCACAGACAGGCAGACAGACAGGTCGAGAGACAGACACTGCGTGTATTATTACTGTAGAAATGTGGTTATGAAACAACACTCTGTATGCCTCCAAAATGACACCGTATTCCTTATGTAGTGCACTACTTTTGACCAGAGCCCTATGGGCACTATATCTGGAATGGGCGCTGGTCAATAGTAGTGCACAATAAAGGGTGCCATTTGGGACAGATGATAAAAAATCTCTCTGTAATCCTCTCTCTCTAGATGTCTGAGGCGGACAGTCACTCTGGAAGTATATCTCTGATCCAGTCCATGCTGCGCAGACTGAGCACTGCAGAAGACACGGATCAACCTCCTAACACACACCCTAACGCGCACCGTAACACACACCAACACCCCAGAACCTCAGTGGAAACAGACAGAGGGTTCTATGTGACCCCTCAGGACCACAATAATGCAGAGCTCATATTCAAAGGAAAGCTTGTTGCAGTGATTGAGGATGATGATGGTGGTGATTGTGTCGATGATGATAATGATCCACAATTGGAAGTTCTGACTGAAAGGGACAACGACCTGGAATCATCAGACAGGGATTCAGAAAGAGAAGAGGGGAATTCCGGTATTCCATTTTTGGATGCAGGATTGGAAAAACTGGGCAACGAAGAGGAAACCAGCGAAACCTCCGCTGTGATTCCCAGATGGGAGGGAAGGCAGTTGCTGCCCTGTCCCCCTGGCCTGGACGCCAGACCCCCGCTTCCCCCCGTTCCCCCCAAGAGGAGGGCTAAACCACCGCTACACCCTACAGGGCCACCGCCCCCTCCACCTGCCCTCGACCCTAGCCAGAGTGCTCCTGTGTGGGGGAGAGTGGTAGGCGAGGGCCCAGGCTGTAAGCTGAGGCCTACAGGGCATGGGACAGGGCCTGGAGGCCAGGAGAAAGATATGCTATTGTCCTCAGGGGATAGGCTGTCAATATACTCAGCTGTCATCCTCAAGTCAGAACGTCGATTCTCACAGCCCATTCAGGATTTTACTCTGGGCTCGACAGCACAGAGGGGTGGGGGGGTGCAGCAGTTGGAGACGACTGTGTCCATTGCAACACAGGACCCTTCCAAGCTGCGGGAGAAGGATATAGGGCACCCCCCTAAATCCTCTGAGCCGATGGGGGTAATGGGGATACCCAAACCGTTTGAATTGACCGCACCCAAGCCACTTATGTCAAAACCTCCATGCAGAAACAGATCTCTGCCAAAGGGACCTGACGGGAGAGCCCAGGACAGCCCAGATGGAAGTGCCTCTTCTGGGTCTGAAACGAGAGACATCCCCCCTGGCCTCCAGTCTATACCTCCAGAGACAGAGGGAGTCAGAGAACCACCAGAGTCTAGCAAACACATCGCAGATGGGAGCGAGAGCTCCAGGACCCCTGCAGAGATTCGGTGTAACACAGAGGAGGGAGGTTTGTTAGAAGGGGGGAGGAATTTAGAAGGCACACAGGAAGTTGTGGTTCAGGACACTGTGACATGGGGTGGTGGGGGTGGGCTTCGGTCGAAACACCCGAATATGAAGAAATTTACCAAGAAGATGATGAGCAGATGGAAGGAGAGTCAAGAGGAGAAGAGAGCAAATGGAGAGATTCAGGAGGACGACGGAGAAAAAGAGGTGGAGAGCGAAATGCCATTAGTGAGTCTTTCTTGCTCATTAATGCGACGAAATTACATTCGTATTCTTTGTTTTACTCCAATGAACTATCTAACATTAAATAATGAGGCAATTATTGCATCATTTCCCTCTAACAGGTGAACCTCAATCAAGATCGACATCCAGTCGAACTATCTAACATTGATTAAGAATGAAGTCACCCTCTTCTTGTAGGGTGATCATGGTGTGATTTCTTTTTGACAGGTGCACCTCCATCAAGATCGACATTCAGTCAGGTTGCATGCTAAAATGTCCGTCATAGAGGAAGAGGAGGGGAAAGAGGAGGAGGAGGAGAAGAGGTGTGGTGAGGCTACACAGGAGTCGCCAACGATGGAGCAGCCCAGCCAAGCTGAGACGGAGAGGACGCCTGTGGGACACCATGCACGTTTTCAGAGGTGAGAGACAGAATGAGAGGGAACAAAATGAGGAGAGAGAAGGAGACGTTTTCAGATGTGAGAGACAGAATGAGAGGGAGCAAGATGAGGAGAGAGAGAGACATGTTTTCAGAGGTGAGAGACAGAATGAGAGAGAGCAAGATGAGGAGAGAGAGAGGGAGAGAGACGTTTTCAGATGTGAGAGACAGAATGAGAGGGAGCAAGATGAGGAGAGAGAGAGAGACGTTTTCAGATGTGAGAGACAGAATGAGAGGGAGCAAGATGAGGAGAGAGAGAGACACGTTTTTAGAGGTGAGAGACAGAATGAGAGAGAGCAAGATGAGGAGAGAGAGAGAGACGTTTTCAGATGTGAGAGACAGAATGAGAGGGAGCAAGATGAGGAGAGAGAGCGGGAGAGAGACGTTTTCAGATGTGAGAGACAGAATGAGAGAGAGCAAGATGAGGAGAGAGAGAGGGAGAGAGACATTTTCAGATGTGAGAGACAGAATGAGAGAGAGCAAGATGAGGAGAGAGAGAGAGACGTTTTCAGATGTGAGAGACAGAATGAGAGGGAGCAAGATGAGGAGAGAGAGAGAGACGTTTTCAGATGTGAGAGACAGAATGAGAGGGAGCAAGATGAGGAGAGAGAGAGAGACGTTTTCAGATGTGAGAGACAGAATGAGACGTTTTCAGATGTGAGAGACAGAATGAGAGGGAGCAAGATGAGGAGAGAGAGAGACACGTTTTTAGAGGTGAGAGACAGAATGAGAGAGAGCAAGATGAGGAGAGAGAGAGAGAGAGACACTTTCAGAGGTGAGAGACAGAATGAGAGGGAGCAAGATGAGGAGAGAGAGAGACAAGTTTTTAGAGGTGAGAGACAGAATGAGAGAGAGCAAGATGAGGAGAGAGAGAGATAGATGTTTTCAGAGGTGAGAGACAGAATGAGAGGGAGCAAGATGAGGAGAGAGAGAGAGAGAGAGACGTTTTCAGATGTGAGAGACAGAATGAGAGGGAGCAAGATGAGGAGAGAGAGAGACACGTTTTTAGATGTGAGAGACAGAATGAGAGAGAGCAAGATGAGGAGAGAGAGAGAGACATTTTCAGATGTGAGAGACAGAATGAGAGGGAGCAAGATGAGGAGAGAGAGAGACACATTTTTAGAGGTGAGAGACAGAATGAGAGAGAGCAAGATGAGGAGAGAGAGAGACACGTTTTCAGATGTGAGAGACAGAATGAGAGAGAGCAAGATGAGGAGAGAGACACGTTTTTAGAGGTGAGAGACAGAATGAGAGAGAGAGCAAGATGAGGAGAGAGAGAGAGACATTTTCAGATGTGAGAGAGATTGAGAGAGATAGAGAGAGACATTTTTAGAGGTGAGAGACAGAATGAGAGAGAGCAAGATGAGGAGAGAGACAAGTTTTCAGATGTGAGAGACAGAATGAGAGAGAGCAAGATGAGGAGAGAGAGAGAGACACTTTTTCAGATGTGAGAGACAGAATGAGAGAGTGCAAGATGAGGAGAGAGAGAGAGAGAGAGACACGTTTTCAGTGGTGATGGAAAGTGAGTCTTGAGGAGTTTCCATCCACCACACCCTATCTTTTTCCTTCACTCTACTTAAGATGCACTAGATACTGTGCTTGTCATAGCAGAGCACACACATTCCTTGGACTCTGTGTGTGTGTGTGTAATGTTGATGAAATTACAGTAACTCAGACACTACTTCCCCATAGCTGTCATGACTTCCTAAGTGCCCTTGAAGTCATCACACACGCACACATTCTGTGCTCCGAGCCGTTAGTCCAGTTATGTGGCATTTTTGCAATATCGTTATTTCCCCCCCCCAATCGCTTTGATGCTATTTTCACAAGTATGTGGTGAATTTCCCCACACAACAACATAGGTGACCCATTCACCTTGACAGGAGTAACTCAATGAGATGTGCAGCATTGTAGGACCAGTGTGAACCCCCCCCCCCCCTGCAAAAAGAACAACAAAAAAACATTATTTTGGATCCATTCTTACTGTGTGGGTGATGCATTTGTTGCCTACAGTACATCTCTGTTCTTGTCAATATCAGACTTGTTTTTAAACTTACCGTAGAGTCAAATCACAATAGCCATCATCATAATTGTACATTACAGTATACATCCCTTTCCATGACATGCGACTGAGCGGGTGAAAGCTATGATCCCCTTATTGATGGCACTTGTTCAACCCATTTCAATCAGTGTAGATGAAGGAGAGACAGGTTAAGAAGGATTTTCATGAGACATGGATTGTGTGTGTGCCATTCAGAGGGTGAATGGGCAAGACAAAAGATTTAAGTGCCCTTGAACGGGTTATGGTAGTAGGTGCCGGGCGGAGCGGTTTGAGTGTGTCAAGAACTGCAACGCTGCTGGGTTTTTCACGCTCAACAGTTTTCTGTGTGTATCAAGAATGGTCCACCACCCAAAGGACATCCAGCCAACTTGACACAACTGTGGGAAGCGTTGGAGTCAACATCCCTGTGGAACACTTTCGACACCTTGTAGAGTCCATGACCAGACGAATTGAGGCTGTTCTGAGGGCAAAAGGGGGTACAAATCAATATTAGGAAGGTGTTCCTAATGTTTGTGTGATTTTGTGTGACTGTGTGATTTTGTGTGTTGTACTTTGTCAATTGAAAATGTTAAAGTTTTGAAACAACTGCCTTTTAGATGATATGTTTTGAGTTTTGTACTAACTAGAGTTGTGAAAATGTACCACATACTTGTGAAAATTATTATTATATATATTTGTTTAAAGAAATGTAACCACTGGTTTCATCAACCCATGACAGAATATATATTTTGTTTCCCAAATGGCACCCTATTCCCTATACAGTGCACTAATTGGTTAAATGTAGTGGTCAAATGATATGCACTTTTTAGGGAATATGGTGTATAGTTTTATCAGAGCCCTGTTCAAATGTAGTGCACTATATAGGGAATAGGGTGCCATTTGGTGACAAAACCATTAACTTCAATGTTTTTTCCCCTCTATTTTACAGCTCCTTCAGCTCTTTCAAGTTCAACTTCAGTCCCATCAGCTTGGTGGACATGATTCTAACAGGAGAGGAGTGGTCACCATTCCTGTCCATCAAGGACAGTCCCGCCCCCTCACCGTCCGTTTACCAAGGTTATGATGAAGGCGACCAATTAAAGACTGGACCAGAGTCGCGCCTTCCCAACGACGTTCAACATAACCACGAGGACATAGGCCTTTCTTTATACGAGGTTGTTAGCTTCAGCCAATCAAGTCCGAATGAGATTGTGGACAACCAATCGGTCAACAGACAACAGGAAGTAGACAACAACAATGACACAGGAGCTGATGCCATTGCTGTCATCAAACCGAAGATACTATTGGACAATGATGCAGCGGAGGAGAGTGAGTTGGACCACTCCAGACCCATATCTAAGGACATCCATGACTCTGTTGAATTATGCAAGTCCCCCATAAGGACCCAATCAAAGGACCTTCTTGACTTCCTCTGTGTTGAGGTGAGCCACACTGCGGGATTGTGGGTATTGTAGTCATTTAAAGTGCTGTTGTAGGCCTATGTCTATAGAACAGGGCTCTCCAACCCCAGTTGTTACTAACCTGATTCATCTTATCAGCCAACTAATTATTAAAATCAGGTGCTCTAGATTAGGGTTGAACACCTACGGGACAGTAGCTCTGCAGGAACAGGGTTGGAGAGCCCTGGTATATAAACACTCACTGCAAAATCTCGTTCTCTTGTTCTTATTCTCACTGTCTCTCTCTCTCACACACCCTCTCTTTCTCAGTCACTTGGAGTTCTGGACAGTTCTGCTCAGAAACATAAAATTCGTCTGAGCAAAAAGAGAAAGCACAGACTTCCGAGGCTAAAGAAGACAAGTAAGAGTGAATGGCTGGAACACTAGATTAAATAATCAGTAACAAATAGACGGGTAGAAAGGAGTTGGACAAAAGCTGAGACACTGAAATATTCATTTTTTTCTGCTGTTCTCTCTCTTTTCAGAAACAGAGACCTTCAATATAAGATGCACTGCAATCAAAGCCCCCGAAATCAAATTCCTCAAACCCTCTCCTCCTTCCACACTCTCCCCCACATCACTCCCTCCCTCCTCTTCCTGCTCCTCTCCCTCCTATGTCTTCCCGTCCTCTGTTTTCTACAACATCCCTCCGTCCGCTGAAGAACAAGACCCTGTGACCTCACCGACACAGGACAACCTCTCTGATAAGGTCAGAGTTCATTTGACCCCGTAAACCCTTGGCAACATTTTCAAACACTGCATATTAACACGATGTGTGTCTGAAATGGCACCCTACTCCCTAGTGCACTATAGGAATAGGATGTCATTTCAGACAGACTGTAGCTTATTACTGAATGTAATAATGCATATTAGCATCACTAACCTGGTTTCCATCCAACCTTGTTATGTGAGTAAAGTACATGTCGGATAAAACATGTCAGGACAGGCCTGATGGAAACACATTTGGCTGTAAACTTTTGTCACGATCGTGTGGAGAGACGGACCAAGGCGCAGCGGGATATGAATACATCTTCTTTTATTAGAACAACGAAGATAAACACGAAACACTTATACAAAACAACCGTGAAGCTACAAACGAAAGTGCACACACAAGGTACTTACGTTCAACATAGACAATTACCCACAAACACCTAAAGCCTATGGCTACCTTAAATATGGCTCCCAATCAGAGACAACAATAACCAGCTGTCTCTGATTGAGAACCAAATCAGGCAACCATAGACTTTCCTAAACACCTACACTCAACCATAGACTTTTCTAAACACCTACACTGAACACTAAACCATCTACTCTACTTAACCCCCTAAACCATACAACACCCTAGACAATACAAAAACACATACTACACCATGTCACACCCTGACCTAACTAAAATAATAATGAAAACAAAGATAACTAAGGCCAGGGTGTGACAACTTTCCAAATGTCGACAAAACAAAATACGCCAGGCAAGGTGGGATCTTTGTGCCGGTCAAATTAATTATGCCAGAAATGGCAGTGGAAACACCTTTATGCGCAGATATTGATATAATAACCATCATATCGAAGTCAACTTGGATTCAGGTGATATGTCGTGTGGTCCTCCCACTATGACTCGGGAAACCATACAGTTTATTAGGCTACAGATGAAATAAGTTGTGATGAACTTTACAGGGTGGTGAAAGTGCACGGTGATGAGCTTGATCCTGGTTTGACAAATAAAAAATAATCGCGCTCTTTTTTCCTCCATAACATGTCATCACGCACAGCTTCTTATCACAAATAGTTTTCAATGCCGATTTTAGAATATTCACATGAAAATCTGTCGCCAATTGGATGGAAACCTAGATATTGGCCGGGACCACTTCAGTACTCCAAATATTTCAAAATGGTTCTCTCTCTCTCTCTTTCTCTCTCTCTCAGACCACTGAAAGCAGCAGAAAGCCAGGATCAAGTCCCAAGCCGCCTCTGTCCAAATTCATGACAGTCCTGAGAGACAAAACCAAGTGGAAGCTTAAACAGTGAAGAAAACTAGGTCTTGGTGATCCAATAGTAACCCATAGCTCTTTCTCATAGCCCCTGCCTCTAAACCCTAGCCACTACCTCTTTAGTGTTTACAGTTTTAGGTGTGTACGCGATAACACCGCAGCTGCACACAGTAATGAAATATATATGCCTATCTTTGATCAAATGATTATCTTGCTATATTGAGTGTGTTACCAACACTTTTAGTCACTAATACATTTTCTCTAACATCAGTGTTATGAGATTCTGTAAGATCTGAATAAATGTTGTTGTTTTTTTGTATTTTTCTTTGGTATTTTTCTTTTACCCCTTTTTCTCCCCAATTTCGTGGTATCCAATTGGTAGTTACAGTCTTGTCTCATCGCAGCAACTCGCGTATGACTCGGGAGAGGCGAAGGTCAAGAGCCGTGCGTCCTCCGAAACACAACCCAACCCAATCAAGCCGCACTGCTTCTTGACACAATGCCCACTTAACCCGGTGTGTTTCCTCTGCGCCAATGTATCGGAGGAAACACCGTACACAGTCTGCGTCCCAAATGGCACCGTAGTCCCTATATAGAGCTCTACTTTGGACCAGAACCCACAAGAATAGGGTGCCATTTGGGACACAGAAGGAGAGGGGTGGGGAGGGTATTTTAAGGACACAAAAAATCTGCCACCCCAAAATACACTATAGAACAAGAACACACAAACAATTAATCAATGTATCCATCCATCCATCCATCAGTGTATCAAACAATTTATTGGAACTAGATCATGATGATGATGATAATGCAGAAGTAAGACATTATGGTATCTGTAAGGACGGGGTGAGAATTACAGGGAAGAGCTGAGAATACATTTGCTATAAAAGAGGGGAGTACCAAATGTGTGAGAGAGCGGGAGTATGAAAGAGGGAGAAGCAACCTAGTCCACACTCTGGTAAGGTTATTTACCAGATTACATTGTGCAAATGTTCCTTATTTTTTGCTTTGCATAATCATGACACAAGGCGAGGCCCAAACGCAGACACAGGAGGCAGATGGTTGGAGTTGAAGATGCAAGAGAATGGTCGTGGACAGGCAAAAGTTCAAAACCAGATCAGAGTCCAGGAGGTACAGAGTGGCAGACAGGCTCGTAGTCAAGGCAGGCAGAATGCTTGACCGCCTGCCTGACCAAAGTCCAGAAACAGGCAAGGGTCAAAACCGGGAGAACTAGCAAAAAGAGAAAGCAGGAGAACGGGGGGGGGGGGAAACGCTGGTTGACTTAAACATACAAAACGAACTGGCACAGAGACAAGAAACACAGGGATAAATACACTGGGGAAAATAAGCGACACCTGGAGGGGGTGGAGACAAGAACAGGTGAAACTGATCAGGGTGTGACATGCATTCGTTTTTGTAAAGGAGCTATACGTAATATTGTTGCAAGGTAATTTCAGAAAATGTCTTTAATACATCTACAGTAATAGTGGAATGATAGTGTTTCACAATATTTATTTATTTATTGTGGCACACAAAATTGCATTCTAATGGTGCACCCTTCTTATTGGTCAACAAAAGATGGACACCCAGCTCTTGTTGTCAAATTGACTGGGGCCAGAAAATCTATTGTTGTCAAATGGGCCGTGCGCTAAATGATTGTGCCACTGCTGATTGTGTCAGAGGCTGTGGCACGTACAATCGGTTAGTGCGCGGAGCCACTCAAATTACCTAGAGCAACTCGCCCCTCCGGTGGCACAATCCGTCAGCGCTCGGTCCCGACCGCTCGGAGGCGTAAGCATGGTCCTAAAGCAAACAGTTGCCACATTTTGTATCACATTCCAATGATAAAACTGGGTGGGGACAAAAATGCAATTTCAGAATGTGTGTGTGTGTGTGGGGGGGCATGTCCCCCCGTCCCCAGTGAAAGATTTTGATGGTGATTATCGACCGTACATTCTAAAAAATAATCTGTTTTGAAGCTGAAAATGTGCTTTCCTCTTTTATGTCCAAATGAAAATGAGATGCAGTCTTTACACAAATGTAGCCACTTACAGTATTTTTTTAGCAGTAGATGTTATTGTTTCTAGCAGTCATAGACTGAATTGTACACCAATTTACAATGATAGATTATGATCAAACAGTAAAACCCTAAACTAACACAATACTTTTAATATAATACAATGTTAAAATATGCAATATATACTAAATAATAATAGTACAACAACAATATCTGGGATGGCAGCTTTAGAAAACATATTATTAGAGGTCTTAGGAAGGCCTTACTTAGGCCCCTGGGCTATACGGTATGCGCATTGATCAGTTGAGTGAATTATGGAATGGGGGAGTTCTGTTAGAGGCCTGTGCATGTCATAAGAATGTTCTGTTTGTGGCTGTTGTGGCGGATTTTCTTAGTAAATCAGACCCCAGGAGAGGAGTTATTCCATCATTGTTCCCTAGGCGGCGATGCTGTCCCAGTGGATCTCCAGGAGGAGACGGCAGCGTGTGACAGGCCCAGAGCCTGTGACCTGAAGAATTCTAAAGATTGGTACAGGCTGGCCTCCTACTGTATCAAGTACTACAAGGCTCCTCTCAACTTCACCGACGCAGAGGTAAACAACATTCTATATGACAGGAGAACCACATTATGACACTTTCAAAGCATGTTATTGCTCTTCCTGTAGTCAGTCAGCCTGTCCATATCAATACAATGGTAATACAGTGAGTGAAGGGATGTGTTAAATCCAATGTCTTAATTAGAGGTGTCATCTAATGTATCCATCTTGCTCCCACTAGCGGATTTACCATTAGGCAGAAGAGGCAATTGCCTCAGGCCTCACATCATTTGGAGGCCGTCATTGTAAATAAGAATATGTTCTTAACCATCATTTGTAGGCCGTCATTGTAAATAAGAATATGTTCCTAACTGATTTGCCTAGTTAAATGAAGGTTAAATAAAATAAAAATCGAGAAGCCTCATGAGCTGGGCATAATTCAAAAAAAGATATAATATTTATCCGCTTGAGGCCCCCCCCCATGCTCCGCTTCAGGCATAATAAATAGAAAAATCCCCATCAAAATGTGTCTAAGCTAGAGATATCTGTGTTTTTGCATGGCCTTTGTCTCAATCCACCTCATCCACTGATGTGGGCCTTCTGCAACGGAGGTGGAAGGTGACTGAGGTAAAGCTACAGGAAACATCTCGAAAATCAGTCTTCTCCCAAAAACGTCTGTAGCGTCCAAACAGCTTGGCCTGGAAAATGTATTTGACCCCTCTATGGAAACATAAGACTGTCACGAACACGAAGGTGTTTTTCGTTGCTCTACGTCCCACCACAAGTGACACGGGACTCATCTGAAGGTAACACGATAAAAATTATTATAATTATTTTCTTAGGCCTATGTCTCTCAGATTTTCCTTTTAATTTAATGTTTGACTATCTGTTTTTCCATGTATGAATGTGTTATTCAATGCGTTTCTATGAGCTAATTGCAGGAAGGCCAAATGTAATGTTTCATCAAATTATAACAACCCCCCAAAAATTATACCTACAGGGTTCCTAAAATTCTAAATCAAATAACTAAACTATCCTTGGTATGACCATCTTAAAACAATCCCATATGTTAGCTTAGTAGTAATCTCGCATTGCCATACTTCCAAAATCACGTCACTGTCACGTCTCCCTTGGACGTCGGGGTTGGGGAGTAACAGATTACAAAAAAACTGTAATTGTAATCCATTACGCTATCAGCTAAAATATTGTAATCAGATTACAGATACTTTTGAAAAATGAGATGATTACTTCTAGGATTACTTTTTAAATTCATAAAGAAAAATTGAACATTCAAATCAGCATTGAAAAAAGTTTATGTTTGTTCCGCCAGAGCGAGTCTGAACACAAGTCAGAGACCACTATGATGACACACCAAATGCGATTGATGGATAGCGGGAAAAGGGCAGGAATAGGCTTTTGTAGGTTACAGTCCAAGCAGTAGTATGTCTTCCAATGATGTGACTGTTGTTGGCATCCAAAGATTATCCATGTGTAAAAATAGAAAAAGCAGACATTGAATTAACTTTATGTCCTGAATACAAAGTGTTATGTTTGGGGCATATCCAATACAACACAGTGGTGGCTGCATCAAGCACAGTGGTGGCTGCATCACGTTATGGGTATGCTTGTAATCATTAAGGAGTGGGGAGTTTTTCAGGATAAAAATTAATAAATGGAATGGCGCTAAGCACAGGCAAAATCCTAGACGAAAACCTGGTTCAGTCTGCTTTCCATCAGACAATGGGTGATGAATTCACCTTTCAGCAGGACAATAACCTAAAACACAAGGCCCAATCTACACTGGAGTTGATTTACCAAGAAGACAGTGAATGTTCCTGAGTGGCCGAGTTACAGTTTTGACTTAAATCTACCTGAAAATCTATGGCAAGACCTAAATATGGTTGTCTAGCAATGATCAACAACCAACTTGATAGATCTTGAAGAATTTTGAAAATAATATTGGGCAAATGTTGCACAATCCAGGTGTGGAAAGCTCTTAGAGACTTACCCAAAAAGACCAAAGGGGTTTCTACAAAGTATTGACGCAGAGGTGTCAATACTTTATAAATGAGATATTGCTGTATTTCATTTGAAATACATTTGCAAACATTTCTAAAGAAAGAAGATGAGCAGGTGGCCAGTACGTTGCAATAAACTTTAGTGAACTATTAACAGAATATATTTACAAAATAATACATCATAGTACATCAGGACGCACAACTGCAATGCATTTCCAAAAACATGTTTTCAGTTTGTCATTTTGGGCTATTGTGTGTAGATGGGAGAGAACAACATATATTTTTAATCAATTTTGAATTCAGGCTGTAACACAACAACATGTGGAATAAGTCATGGGGTATGAATACTTTCTGAAGGCACTGTATTTGTGTATTTTAACCCATTAATGGTTGAATCTAAGTAGTTTAAGCTGCCTAGCCCGTAGGGGGCCCTTGAGGCAGCAAAAAAGTGAAATGTGTGTGTATATATACAGTACCAGTCAACATTTTTACTCATTCAAGTAGGTGTGTCCAATAGGACAATGACCAAAAACACACCTCCAGGCTGTGTAAGGGCTATTTGACCAAGAAGGAGAGTGATGGAGTGCTGCATCAGATGACCTGGCCTCCACGATCACTCGAGCTCAACCCAATTGAGATGGTTTGAGATGAGTTGGACCGCAGAGTGAAGGAAAAACAGCCAACAAGTGCTCAGCATATGTGGGAACTCCTTCAAGACTGTTGGAAAAGCATTCCAGGTGAAGTTGGTTGAGAGAATGCCAAGAGTGTGAAAAGCTGTCATTTTTTATTGAACCTTTATTTAACTAGGCATGTCAGTTAAGAACAAATTCTTATTTACAATGACGGCCTACTGGGGAACAGTGCGTTAACTGCCTTGTTCAGGGACAGAACAACAGATTTTTACCTTGGCAGCTCGGGGATTCGATCCAGCAACCTTTCGGTTACTTGCTCAACGAGGCAAAGGGTGGCTACTTTGAAGAATCTCAAATATAAAATATATTTTGATTTGTTTAACACTTTTTTTGGTTACTACATGATTCCATATGTATTATTTCATAGTTTGATGTCTTCATTACTATTCTACAATGTAGAAAACAAGTGGTCCTTAGTTTTGGGGGTCATGCTCAGGCAAAATAATTTGGCTAATCTATACTTCCATATTTCCAAGTCCTATTCTTGAAGATCAAGGGACATAACATTTATTGGAATGACTGGAATTCTGTTAAATTTGGTTTTTAATGTAAAGATATCATTTAATCTTATTATTATATGTAGTAGAAAGTCATGGGTTAGAAGAAGCTTACATAACCAACCCATAAAGTAAAATGTAACATCCATATATGGCCAGCTATGTAAACGTTAACATTGATTTATCCTGCAATAGATGTCGTTCAATTGGTAACATACATTTTTGTCTTCTTCTAATGCC
This sequence comes from Salvelinus alpinus, assembly GCF_045679555.1. NCBI lineage: Eukaryota > Metazoa > Chordata > Actinopteri > Salmoniformes > Salmonidae > Salvelinus > Salvelinus alpinus. The sequence continues at coordinate 6,273,699 of NC_092124.1, read as the reverse complement.
TCTTAAGAGGAAAGTAATCTAAAAGTAACTGAATGTAATAAGATTGTTACTGAGTTTGGGTAATCCAAAAATTATGTTACTGATGACAATTTTGGACAGGTAACTAGTAACTGTAAAGGATTACATTTAGAAAATAACCTACCCAACCCTGTGTGTGTGTGTGTGTATAATTTAAAAATGCGTAAATTTAAAAAAAGGGGGCTATATATATATATATATAACCCCCTTTTTTTAAATTTTCGCCAAAAATGACATACCCAAATCCAACTGCCTGTAGCTCAGGCCCTGAAGCAAGGATATCCATATTCTTGGTACCTTTTGAAAGGAAACACTTTGAAGTTTGTGGAAATGTGAATTGAATGTAGGAGAATATAACATAATAGATCTGGTAGAAGAAAATACAACAAAAAAAACAACCGTTCTTTTCTTTTTTTTCTACCATCATCTTTGAAATTCAACAAAGGTCCCAAATCTAGCCAACACTCTGGTTGTAATTCCGATGGTGTCCACAAGATGGCAACAGTTTATGTGCAAAGGTTCAGACGGATAAGTATTAGCAAACTACATGACATTTAGTGTGAAGTCACCCAGGTACATTTGGGCAAATCATGAAGGATACATTTAAATTTTTCTGCAAGAATATCGTCAAATCCGTATACTTGGACTTTGATTTAGCTTTTCCAGTATTAGTAGCCATATTGTAAGTTCAACATTTGCTAAACACCCAGTTTTCATAACTCTCCATATTCTTGTAATTTTTGTCCAAAAGGAAAAGGCATGCTGTCGCACAAGGTTAGCAGCAAAATTCTGCATACTCCCGTAAAGCCCAGCTCATTGGCTATCTAGCTAGCTTTGTTTGACCCCGATTGGTGCTTATTTGACAAAGTTACAGTCAATCAAGTGAAGACTGCCCGCGTCATCGGCGCGCCATGAAGGCGTCGCTCTCTGACCAGATTTGGGGTCCTATAGGATATACTACACTCCTAATGATATAGTGAAGTCTGGTTACGTTCTAGGATCTCTGAGGAATAAATACAAATGTGATTTGACTGGTTGAAACAACGTTTAGGGTTAGATTTTCACAGATTCCTTTCCTTGCAAATTGAACGAGTGGAAATACAAAATCGATCGTGCATGCTATATGGACCTTTTTAGGATATGAAAAAGGATTTTATCTAACAAAACAACACTTCATGCTTTCTCTGGGTCCCTTTGTAATGATAAATCTGAGCAGGATTTCAGAATGTAAGTACACATTTCACCTTCAGAGGTGAATTTATCAAACCTATCGCGGTGAAACAAGTGTTTTGTTGTTATGTGCTCTCCTCAAACAATAGCATGGCATTTTTTCGAAGGAATAGCTACTGTAAATTGGACAGTGCAGTTATATTAACAAGAATTTAAGCTTTCAGCCGATATAACACTTACATATACCGACAATTGTTGTTTCTCTAAAATCTGCGATCGTGACACACGGCGCTGCATGATTTACAACTGCCCCGTTGATGGGACGCCTATCTCATAAACTAACTATAGTTTTGGCAAGTCGGTTAGGACATCTACTTTGTGCATGACACAAGTCATTTTTCCAACAATTGTTTACAGACAGATTATTTCACTTATAATTCACTGTATCACAATTCCAGTTGGTCAGAAGTTGAATGTGCCTTTAAACAGCTTGGAAAATTCCAGAAAATTATGTCATGGCTTTAGAAGCTTCTGATAGGCTAGTTGACATCATTTTAGTCAATTGGAGGTGTACCTGTGGATGTATTTCAAGGCCTACCTTCAAACTCAGTGCCTCTTTGCTTGACATCATGGGAAAATCAAAAGAAATCAGCCAAGACCTCAGAAACAAGTCTGGTTCATCCTTGGGAGCAATTTACAAATGCCTGAAGGTACCACGTTCATCTATGCAAACAATAATACGCAAGTATAAACACCATGGGACCACGCAGCCGTCATACCGCTCAGGAAGGAGACGCATTCATAAGGCCCTCCTCCGCCCTCCTTTCGGAAAAGCTGACCACGACTCCATTTTGTTGTTCCTGCCTATAGACAGAAACTAAAACAGGAAGCTCCCGCGCTCAGGTCTGTTCAACGCTGGTCTGACCAATCTGATTCCACGCTTCAAGATTGCTTCGATCACATAGACTGGGATATGTTCCGCATTGCGTCAAACAACAACATTGACGAATACGCTGACTCGGTGAGTGAGTTTATTAGCAAGTGCATCGGAGATGTGGTACCCACAGCAGCGAACCACTGCTTTTAATCAGGGCAAGGTGACCGGAAACATGACCGAATACAAACAGTGTAGCTATTCCCTCCGCAAGGCAATCAAACAGGCTAAGAGTCAGTATAGAGACAAAGTAGAGTCGCAATTCAACGGCTCAGACACGAGAGGTATGTGGCAGGTTCCACAGTCAATCACGGATTACAAAAAGAAAACCAGCCCCGTCGCGGACCAGGATGTCTTGCTCCCAGACAGACTAAACCACTTCTTTGCTCGCTTTGAGGACAATCGCTTTGAGGACAAAAGGCTGAAGAAATTCGGCTTGTCACCAAAAGCACTCACAAACTTTTACAGATGCACAATCGAGAGCATCCTGTCGGGCTGTATCACCGCCTGGTACGGCAACTGCTCTGCCCACAACCGTAAGGCTCTCCAGAGGGTAGTGAGGTCTGCACAACGCATCACCGGGGGCAAACTACCTGCCCTCCAGGACACCTACACCCACCGATGTCACAGGAAGGCCATAAAGATCATCAAGGACAACAACCACCCGAGCCACTGCCTGTTCATCCCGCTATCATCCAGAAGGCGAGGTCAGTACAGGTGCATCAAAGCAGGGCCGAGAGACTGAAAAACAGCTTCTATCTCAAGGCCATCACACTGTTAAACAGCCACCACTAACATTGAGTGGCTGCTGCCAACATACTGACTCAACTCCAGCCACTTTAATAATGGAAAAATGTATGGAAAAAATGTATCACTAGCCACTTTAAACAATGCCACTTCATATAATGTTTACATACCCTACATTACTCATCTCATATGTATATACTGTACTCTATACCATCTACTGCATCTTGCCATCTTGATGTAATACATGTATCACTAGCCACTTTAATATGTTTACACACCCTACATTACTAATCTCATATGTATATACTGTACTCGATACCATCTACTGCATCTTGCCTATGCTGTTCTGTACCATGTCGTGGCAATTTCCTGTATTACCAAATGAGGGGAGTTATAAACCACACATCAGTCAGAGTTATACTTAAATTTAATCTTTAATAATATGAGCTTCAAAATCGCCCTTTGACTCTCAGATCAATTCAGTGTCTATGATGAATTCTGAGAGTGCCTACAAAAGAATACCAAGATCTTTTATAGCCAAGATACACCCCTCTCAACTTACATGACGAACCACAGATCTTAGGAACAGTTCACAAAGAAAGACTTTTACTTGAGAGAGGAGTATCCCATAGCCAGATAGCATTAGCTATAAATTATCGTTCAGTTTGGTCTCTAAAACGAGGTTCTAATCTCGTTCCTGGTACTTCATAGTACCAAAACATTACCTCATCCATCTGGAATACTCTTTAGGCTTTATTGGCCAAAGACATCGTAAATCTCCTCTGTCAGTGCTATCTCATAGAGGCCCATCCTCAGTGGAACACACACACACACAATAGTCGACAGATTCTATTCTGTCTAATAAAACTACCATTCTAATTCAATACAAAGATTATAATATAATTTTACAAGCACTAAAACAATCTCGCAATTTTCCACGACAACCATCACTCATTCATATATATTTATGTACACATTCTTCATTCCTTTACACTTGTGTGTATAAGGTAGTTGTTGTGAAATTGTTAGGTTAGATTACTCGTTGGTTATTACTGCATTGTCGGAACTAGAAGCACAAGCATTTCGCTACACTCGCATTAACATCTGCTAACCATGTGTATGTGACAAATAACATTTGATTTGAGCACGGAAGATGCCACTGTTCCAAAACCGCCATAAAAAAGCCAGACTATGGTTTGCAACTGCACATGGGGACAAAGATCGTACTTTTTGGAGAAATGTCTTCTGGTCTGATGAAACAAAAATGGAACTGTTTGGCCATAAAGACCATCGTTATGTTTGGAGGAAAAAGGGGGACGCTTGCAAGCCGAAGAACACCATCCCAACCGTGAAGCATGGGGGTGGCAGCATCATGTTGTGGGGGTGGTTTGCTGCAGGAGGGACTGGTGCACTTCACAAAATAGATGGCATCATTAGGATTAGAGATGGTTAAAGTGCCAAAAGCAGGCAGGGGAGTTCCACCGTCTAATTCAAGAGCTCCGACTGTTTGGAGAGGAATTCGGAAGTTACTTTCGTCTGGACTGAAGCCAGTTCGATCACCTGCTCCAGATGGTTGGAGCCAGGATCACCCGGATGGATACCAACTACCGGGAGTCCATCAGCCCAGTTGAACGCCTGGCGATTTGTCTCCGGTAAGCTACATTCTAGTACATTTTTAAAGCCTTTGATACCATAATTGATTGATATTTGATACATTGTTTTTATGTGCAACCTAGCTAGCTAAAGGGCTCTAGTTAATAGTCCCTATTTGACATCAGATGTACTTTTACAGAATGTTCATTAGGACTATAACTTTTCCCAAAGTTGGTTTATAATCCTTTTTTAATTATGCAATGTTACCAAATGAAAAGAAAGGTGCCTTCTGCCCTGATGGTCCCGGCCCAACAGCGCGATCAAAACCACCTTCCTCAACATTGTTGAAAGAGCCTACTCTGCTATCTTGAATATTTATTATTGCATTTCGCTCCAAAACTGCATTTTGGAGGGAAATTATATTATAGGCTCTCACAATTAATTTGTGGATGTCATCGAATAAATAATATACTTGGCAAATAAATTAATAAAAAATGTAAAGAAATTATGCAATCAAACTGTTTTTATGTAATCCCACATGAATATATGTGCAAAAAAGAAATCTACATTCATATTTTGTTACATTGGAAATGAATGTACTTCTGGTGTATCGAAACGCAATGACACAGTCGGTGTGTTCAAAGCGTTAGAACCAAGCCAAAAGCCCTCGCATCTGGCTGGGAGGCTTTGAACTCTTCCTGGTAGGAGAGGGATGAATGGAGATGGATGGATGGAGAGAGAGAGAGGGGGGGTGAAGGGGGATTAATGAATGTGCGGAAGAGAGTAAGGGAAGGACCACTATGCCAAACGCTTTCACATCTGTCTAGGAGGCTTCAAACTCTTCCAGGTAGGAGAGGAAGTGATTGATGGAGAGAGGGGTATGGATGGAGAGAGAGGGAGTGATGAAGACAGGGCGGATAATGGGTGGATGGAGAAGAAGGTAATTTAAGGTTTGAGGAAAGAGTGATGTTCGGTAGAAGGGGGATGAGGGAAGCTTTGCAGCACAACATTTCACTTTGAACATATGACTTCTGTCTTGATATCTACATTTACAATATTCAGACCCCTTCACTTTTTCCACATTTTGTTACGTTACAGCCTTATTCTAAAATGGATTCAATTGTTTTTTTCCTCATCAATCTACACACTACCCCATAAATGACAAACACAGGTTTTTAGAAATAAAAAACGGAAATAATACATTTACGTAATTATTCAGACCTTTTACTCAGTACTTTGTTGAAGCACCTTTGGAAGCGATTACAGCCTCGAGTCTTCTTGGGTATTACGCTACAAGCTAGGCACACCTGTATTTTGGGAGTTTCTCCCATTCTTCTCTGCAGATCCTCTTAAGCTCTGTCAGGTTGTATGGTGAGCATCGCTGCACAGCTATTTTCAGGTCTCTCCAAAGATGGTAAATCAGGTTCAAGTCCGAGCCTGGCTGGGCCACTCAAGGATATTCAGAGACTGGTTTTCATCAAGGATCTCTCTGTACTTTTCTCCGTTCATCTTTCCCTCGATCCTGACTAGTCTCCCAGTCCCTGCTGCTGAAAAACACCCCCACAGCATGATGCTGCCACCGTAGGGATGGCATTGGCCAGGTGATGAGAGGTGCCTGGTTTCTGTGACGCTTGGCATTCAGGCTAAAGAGTTCAATCTTGGTTTCATCAGACCAGATCATCTTGTTTCTCATAGTCTTGAGGGTCACTTTTACAGTGAGCTGTCATGTGCCTTTTACTGAGGGGTGCTTTCCGTCTGGCCACTCTACCATAAAGGCCTGATTGGTGGAGTGCTGCAGAGATAGTTGTCCTTCTGGAAGGTTCTCCCATCTCCACAGAGGAACTCTGGAGCTCTGTCAGAGTGACCATCAGGTTCTTGGTCACCTCCCTGACCAAGGCCCTTCTCCCCCGATTGCTCAGTTTGGCCGGGCGGCCGGCTCTAGAAAGAGTCTTGTTGGTTCCAAACTTTTTCCATTTAAGAATGATGGAGGCCACTGTGTTCTTGGGGACCTTCAATTATGCAGACATTTTTTGGTACACTTCCCCAGATCTGTGCCTCGACACAATCCTGTCTCGGAGCTCTACAGACAATTCCTTCGACCTCATGCCTTGGTTTTTCCTCTGACATGCACTGTCAACTGTGTGACCTTATATAGACAGGTTTGTACCTTTCCAAGTCATGTCCAATCAATTGAATTTACCACAGGTGGACTCCAATCAAGTTGTAGAAACATCTCAAGGATGATCAATGGAAACAGGATGCACCTGAGCTCAATTTCCATTCTCATAGCAAAGGGTCTGAATACTTATGTAAATAAGGTATTTCAGTTTTTTTATTTATAATACATTTGCAAAAATGTTTAAACCTGTTTTCGCTTTGTCATTATGGGGTATTGTGTGTAGAGTGGTGAGGAACATGTTTTATTTAATCAATTTTAGAATAAGGCTGTAAAGTAACAAAATGTGGGAAAAGTGAAGATGTCTGAATACTTTCAGAATGCTCTGTACATATTTTCTCAACACCTGTCTTTCTATCGCTCTCTCTTCCTTTGACCACCTCTTTCTTTCTCTCCCTCCTCCTCTCAGTGTTGTAAGTTTGTGTGGACCGACGGCTCCAACCGGAACCCCTGGGGAGCCCATCGCCCGCTGGACGAGCCGCGAGGACTGTGTGGAGACGAACTGGAGCAGTAAGAGCTGGATGGAGGGAGGAGTGATGGGAAGGAGAGAGGCATTGGGAAGTGGAACGACCACACGTGTTTCACCAAGAAGAGCTACGTGTGCTCCTTCAAGAACAGAGTTTGAGGAGAGAGAGAGAGACTGTGGGTCTTTTCCAATATCCACACTCACATACTTAGTACGAAGCAGCAATGGGTCGCCTGGTCAAAATATTGCACTATAAAGGATAGGGTGCCATTCCGCACTCACCCTGCTCCTTTCTCTAATGATCCCAACCCACAGATCTCCCACTGTGAAACCAAACCACAGAGAGATGTGCCTGCTTTCTGCAAACTAACAAATGCATGAAAAATAGAAATAAAAAGTGTTAAGCAAGTAAACAACTAGAGTATTTGTTTGTCTGTTTCCAGCAGGATTTGAGTCTCTGGCAGAATCAAACCAGATTCAAATTTAAGTGACATCATTTTCTTTAAGTTGTGGGTAGACTTTAATACTTTGTAGAGGTAGGAGTTCAAATACAATAGTTCATGGTGGGTCACATGCAAAGTTAAGGATTACACATACAACCTCCACTATGAAAACATTACAGGTACATTACAGGTTCATGTGAAATATTAGGGATATTACAATGCTACACATATATGCATTCTCTGTCCGGAGTGAAGTCTACCCTAGATACAGATCCAGGATCTGCTTCCCCTTCCCTAATCCTTACCATAACCATTTTGTGGGGAAAATGTTAAACTGATCCAAGATTAGGGTCTATGGGCAATATCACCCTAAACCTACATTTGCAGCCAAACATCCCAAATTGCCACCACCCACCCCTTTCCATTCCATTGGCTGTCCGTTAGCCGTATTGCCCAATGGAAAAGGCCCCTGAGTCGTTTGACTGCTTCTCTACTCCAATGAACTCCCTACTCCGATACAGCCCATTGCTGGATAAGGAGTTCTCGATCTGCGTGTCTGATACCTAATGGAGTAATGGTAGATTAGGGGAGGGGGGGAGAGAGAGAGGAAATGACTTTATTGAATTGTAAACACTTGAAGAACATCAGGAGCACATTTTCACTTAGTCTCCAGTTGCTATCAATGCATGATTTAAGTGGAAGTTAGAATTTGCCCCTTAGTTTCAACTATTCCTCTGGGCCGTATGTATCAACTTCTCAGAGTAGGCTTACTGATTTAATATCAGTTTTGCCTTTCAGATTACAATGAATAAGATCATGGGACGGGTGAGCTGATCCTAGATAAGCACTCCTACTCTGAGATGGGGCCCCAGGCTTGTAAAGGCTGACACTTGTTATTAAGAGAAATATCTATATCACAGTAAGCAGGGTTGGTGTCTTGCCTCAAACTTTACCTCCTCAAACTTCTTGGCCTTGTATTGCTCTGCTCCCTTCAGAAAGTTCAAGAGTATGATGTCACAAAGCACGGTGCCCTGCAACCAATCCAAGGCAGAGAAAGAAAACAAGGTTTTAAAATAGAATAGAAAGGAATTTAAGAAATTAGGAGAGGAGAGAAGATGAGAAGAAAGGAGAAGAGATTAGAAAATAAGAATAATTTTATTTTCCCTGGAAATAACTACAGTTGGCGAGACATTTTCAAACTAGCCAATAGAGACTGTGTGGATAATATTATTACAAAGTTAAGAGACTGAAGGTGGAACAGATATGTTTTAATTTAAAACTAGCCTAGAGACGGTGTGGATACTTTGTGGATAGAAAGTAGCAACTGAAAAGAAGGGCTCACCACTCCAACTGACGTAAAGGCAGCTACCATGTTGATCAGAGTAGGGATCATGTTAAACTTCCCTGCCTGTAAGAAACAAGTTAAGTAAAACATTTTTTTAAGGGGTTAAGTATTTTACAGAAGTAAACACACACGACCCCCCCCCCCCCCCCATCTAATAACACATATATGTAGAACAGTCATGGACCCACATAGGCAATTAGACTCATGCAAACCACAGACATATTCACACACACACACACACACACTTCCGTTAAAATCACTCACATTTCCATTGACAAGCACATCAAACCTGATGGCATAGGCCTTGAGCAGAGTACGGTAATCTGTCCCGTTGTCCATCTTGTAGTACTTAGCATACCTATCAGCACAACATGGACAGAGAGTAAGGACATGGGCAATGCACATGGGTTGACAGTTAATCCTACCCCAAGTCCCTATTTACAAACGAAGCATGTATTTAGTGAATCCGCCAGATCAGAGGGAGTAGGGATGACCAGGGATGTTCTATTGTTAAGTTTCTGAATTAGACCATTTTCCTGTCCTGCTAAGCATTCCAAATGCATCGAGTACTTTTGGTTGTCAGGGAAAATGTATGGAGTAAAAAGTACATCATTTTCTTTCGATTTTGGAAAATTGCGCCGAAGAGGATGGCTGACGTTTTACATGCCCATAATCAATTGTGCTCTTTTGCTCGTAACTTATTATTTTACTTATTTTGTGCATAATGTTGGTTCTACTGTCTCTTATGACCGAAAATAACTTCTGGACATCAGAATATCGATTACTCACCACGGACTGGAAGAAGCTTTTTCCTTTAATGAGTCCAACGAGAAAGATATACTGCTCTCCCGGGGACAGGCTCAAATCCCAGTCACTTGCGTGAAGAAAAGACGTAGGAAAAGAGGACGCAGATCAGGCTGCCTTTTGAGAATCCGTAAGCGAGCGAGTAAACTCCCATTACCATCAATTCTACTTGCATTCATTGGAAAATAAAATGTATGACCTACGATTACGATTTTCCTACCAACGAGATATTAAGACCTGTAATATCCTATGTTTGGCTGAATGACGACACAGACAATATAGATCTGAATGGATTTTCAATGCACCGGCAGAACAGAGAAGCTACGTCTGGTAAGACAAGGGGTGGGGATGTGTGTCTTTTTGTCAATAACAGCTGGTGCGCAATGTCAAATATGAAAGAAGTCTTGAGGTATTCTTCGCCTGAGGTAGAGCACCTTATGATAAGCTGTAGACCACACTATCTACCAAGAGAGTTCTCATCTATATTATTCGTAGCTGTCTATTTACCACCACAGACCGATGCTAGCACTAAGAGCGCACTCAACCAACTCTATAAGGCCATAAGCAAACAAGAAAATTCTCTCCCAGAAGCAGCGCTCTTAGTGGCCGGGGACTTTAATGCAGGCAAACTTAAATCAGTTTTACCAAATTCTTACCAACATGTCACATGTGCAACCAGAGGGGAAAAAACTCTAGATCACTTTTACTCCACACACAGAGAAGCATACAAAGCTCTCCCCCGCCCTCCATTTGGCAAATCCAACCACAATTCTATTACAAGCTAAAACTTAAACAGAAAGTACCAGTGACTCGCTCAATACGGAAGTGGTCAGATTGTGCGGATGCTACGCTACAGGACTGTTTTGCTAGCACAGACCCGAATATGTTCCGGGATTCATCGAATGGTATTGAGGAGTATATCACCTAGGTCATCAGCTTCATCAATAAGTGCATTCCCACAGTGACCGTACGTACATATCCCAACCAGAAGCCATGGATTACAGGCAACATCCGCATCGAGCTAAAGGCTAGAGCTGCCGCTTTCAAGGAGCGGGACACTAATCCAGACGCCTATATGAAATCCCGCTATGCCCTCAGATGAACCATCAACCAAACAAAGCATCAATACAGGTTTAAGATTGAATCCTACTACACCGGCTTAGACGCTCGTCGGATGTGGCAGGGCTTGAAAACTATTATGGGCTACAAAGGGAAACCCAGATGCAAGCTGCTCAGCCTACCGAGCCTACCAGACGAGCTAAATACCTTTTATGCTCTCTTCGAGGCAAGCAACACTGAAGCATGCACGAGAGCACCAGCTGTTCTGGATGACTGTGTGATAACGCTCTTGTTAGCCGATGTGAGCAAGACCTTTAAACAGGTCAACATTCACAAAGCCGCAGGGCCAGATGGATTACCAGAACGTGTACGCAAAGCATTCGCGGACCAACTGGCAAGTGTCTTCACAGACATTTTCAACCTCCCCCTGACTGAGTCTGTAATACCTACATGTTTCAAGCATACCACCATAGTTCCTGTGCCCAAGGAAGCGAAAGTAACCTGCCTAAATGATTACCACACCGTAGCACGCACGCCGGTAGCCATGAAGTGCTTTGAAAGAATGGTCATGGATCACATCAACAGCATCCTCCTGGATACCCTAGACCCACTCCAGTTTGCATACAACCCCAACAGATCCACGGATGACGCAATCTCAATCCCACTCAACACTGCCCTTTCCCACCTGGACAAAAGGAACACCTACGTGAGAATGGTGTTCATTGAGTACAGCTCAGCGTTCAACACCATAGTGCCCACAAAGCTCATCACTAAGCTAAGGATCCTGGGACTAAACACCTCCCTCTGCAACTGGATCCTGGACTTCCTGACGGGCCGCCCCTAGGTGGTAAGGGTAGGCAACAACATGTCTGCCACACTGATCCTCAACACTGGGGCCCCTCAGGGGTGTGTAATCCCCTCCTGTACCTGTTCAGCCCACGACTGCGTGGCCAAACACGACTCCAACACCATCATTAAGTTTGCTGACAACACAACAGTGGTAGACCTGATCACCAACAACAATGAGATAACCTATAGGGTGGAGGTCAGAGAACTGGCAGTGTGGTTCCAGGACAACAACCTCTCCCTCAATGTGAGTAAGACAAAGGAGCTGATCGTGGACTACAGGAAAAGGCGGGCTGAACAGGCCCCCATTAACATCAACGGGGCTGTAGTGGAGCAGGTCGAGAGTATCAAGTTCCTTGGTGTCCACATCACCAACAATCTATCATGACCCATACACACCAAGACAGTCGTGAAGAGGGCACGACAAAACCTTTTCCCCCTCAGGAGACTGAAAAGATTTGGCATGGGTCCCCAGATCCTCAAAAAGTTCTACAGCTGCACCACCATTTTTTACTTTTGTTTATTTGGTAAATATTTTCTTAACTCTTCTTGAACTGCACTTGGTTAAGGGCTTGTGAGTAAGCATTTCACGGTAAGGTCTACACTTGTTGTATTCGGCGCATGTGACAAATAAAGTTTGATTTGAATTGAATATACAGTGTAGTGAAGTAAAAGTAAAAGTAGTCAAAAATAGTAAAGTAAAGGACAGATACCCCAAAAAACTACTTAAGTAGTATTTTCAAGTATTTGTACTTTACACCACTGGAGATATATAGAGATCTCATCTTTGTATCTGTCCCATTATGGCATCAGAGACAGCGATTGAGGCTGTCTCCATCTTGAAGAAGTCAATTTTCTGCTCCTTTTGTGTTTGGAAAAAGTGTGATTTACTGCCACTTGCAGTGCTGGAGTCAAATCAAATCAAATTTTATTGGTCACATACTTCGTAGTTATTAGATGTTAATGCGAGTGTAGCAAAATGCTTGTGCTTCTAGTTCCGACAGTGCAGTAATATCTAACAAGTAATCTAACAATTTCACAACAACTACCTAATACACACAAATGTAAAGGAATGGAATAAGAATATGTTCATATAAATATATGGATGAGCGACGGCCGAGCGGCATAGGCAAGATGCAATAGATGGTATAAAATACAGTATATACTGTACATATGAGATGAGTAATGTAAGATATGTAAACATTATTAAAGTGGCATTTTTTAAAGTGGCTAATGATTTGAGTCTGTATGTAGGCAGCAGCCTCTTTGTGTTAGTGATGGCTGTTTAACAATCTGATGGCCTTGAGATAGAAGCTGTTTTTCAGTATCTCGGTCCCAGCTTTGATGTACCTGTACTGACCTCGTCTCCTGGATGGTAGCGGGGTGAACAGGCAGTGGCTCGGGTGGTTGTTGTCCTTGATAATCTTTTTGGCCTTCCTGTGACATCGGGTGCTGTAGGTGTCCTGGAGGGCAGGTAGTCTTCCCCCGGTGATGCGTTTGGCAGACCGCACCACCCTCTGGAGAGATTGAGGGCGGTGCAGTTGCCATACCAGGCGGTGATACAGCCCGACAGGATGCTCTCAATTGTGCATTTGTAAAAGTTTGTGAGGGTTTTAGGTGACAAGCCAAATTTCTTCAGCCTCTTCTTCACCACTCTGTCTGTGTGGGTGGACCATTTCAGTTTGTCCGTGATGTGTATGCAGAGGAACTTTCCACCTTCTCCACTACAGTCCCGTCGATGTGGATAGGAGGGTGCTCCCTCTGCTGTTTCCTGAAGTCCACGATCATCTCCTTTGTTTTGTTGATGTTGAGTGAGAGGTTGTTTTCCTCCCAACACACTCCAAGTGCCATTACCTCCTCCCTGGTTCCTGAACCAAATCTTGTGTGTCATTCAGTTGTTGTTGCCACTAGGTGGTGATCTAGCTCAGTGGTTTTCAACTGGTGTGCCTTGAGGAATTCAGGTGTGCCGCGAAACTTTTCCTAATCTGGATAATTTTTGGAACACTCACTTATACACGTGACCTGTGAAATGCACATGGAATTTTGTCTTGGGAGCACCAATGCCGCTCAGACAATACATTGAATGGCACATTGTTTCAAGTCCCGTGTGCTCAGGCTGTTGTTACCTTGGTATCATTTGAAGGTCACGCATCAGGAGCAAAGTCATTTTAATAATTTTACTTTGCCTGTGACTGAGAACCATTAGCACATGCACGTCTGATTAGGCTTACCCGTACCACAGCCTCTGCCATAGACAAATACGTAGCATGGTTTTGTGTTCCTGGTTGCACCTTTACAATGCAGAAAACCAATGTCTCTAACCCAACCCGTTCAAAAGGAATTATCTATTTTATCAGAGCTAAAGAAAAATCCTTCCAGCACATTTTCGCGGGGTGCTCCATGAAGGGGTATCAGAAAAATGTATCGTCATGAATAAGGAACTATGAAAATAGTTCAAATAAACCCGATTTAATCTATAAAAATGCTTGTCACAGAAGTAGATGACTTGCAGTGTGGATCAGATAAGACGGAGTTCATTTACACTAAATCAATTAATAGGGACATTTTAGGTGTCAGACCGAATTTTTTCTTCCATCAAGCTGTGCCATGGTACAATCACTGATCTAGCTTAAAGCCATTTACTACCCATAGGCAACCCAATTTGATGAAGAAGACAATGCTCAGATCATTGACTGATCGCTCCCAACCCATAGGAATCCCCTCCCATTTGACTACTTTAAAATGGTGTACGCCCTCAATGGCAATGTCCATGCAAAAACGGGTTATATACATCTAGATATCTCTATGTATCTCTATGGGGCTCACTCTCTAAAGGTCAGAGGTCATGGCTACCTGAAGTTGTACCCGGGGGAGACGCTGTTCTTCTCCGACATGGCGTCCAGCCGGGTGAAGGAGTAGGAGGGGTTACACTCATCCTCTGACTTGTCCAGGTCACACATCCAGCCGATCTTTATACCTATCACCCCTCCCTGTAGGAAGGGGTTGACATACATTTAGAAAATCTCTCTCATTTGTTACTTTATGAGAGTGGGAAAAAGACAGCATTTGAATGTAGCCTAAAGGGGAAGGAGTGAATACAGCCGACGGGTAGGAAAAAGAGAGAAAGAGAGCATAATATGTGAGTATATAAAAAGACTGGTATCGATGGAAATAACTGTGGATAGAAATCACAGGAGGCTGCTAATAACGGCCGGAACGGAGCAACTGAAATGGCATCAAACAACTGGAAACCACGTGTTTGATGTATTTGTTACCATTCCACTGATTCCACTCCAGTCATGAATAAGAACCTGTTCGCCCCAACTAAGGTGCCACCAACGTTCAGTGATAGTAATACAGTGCATTCAGAAGGTATTCAGAACCTTTCCTTCATTACACATTTTGTTACATGACAGCCTTATTCTAAAATGGATAAAATAATTCCCCCCCCCCCCCCCCCATCAATCTACACACAATAACCATAATGACAAAGCAAAAACTGTTTTTTAGAAATGTTTGCAAATGTATATATTAAAAAAAAACTGAAATAACTTATTTACATAAGTATTCAGACCCTTTGCTATGAAACTCGAAATTGATCTCAGGTGCATCCTGTTTCCATTGATTATCCTTGAGATGTTTCTACAGCTTGATTGGAGTCCACCTATGGTAAATTCAATTGATTGGACATGATTTGGAACGGCACACACCTGTCTATATGAGGTCCCACAGTTGACAGTGCATGTCAGAGCAAAAACCAAGCAACGAGGTCGAAGGGATTCTCTGTAGAGCTCTGAGACAGGATTGTGTCGAGGCACAGATCTAGTGAAGGGTACCAAAATGTTTCTGCAGCATTGAAGGTCCCCAAGAACACAGTGGCCTCCATCATTCTTAAAAGGAGATACTTTGCAACCACCAAGACTTTTCCTATAGCTGGACACCCGGGCCAAACTGAGCAATTGGGAGAGAAGGGCCTTGGTCAGGGAGGTGATCAAGAACCCCATGGTCACTCTGACAGAGCCCCAGAGTTCCTCTGTGAAGATGGGAGAACCTTCCATAAGGACAACCATCTCTGCAGCACTCCATCAATCAGGCCTTTATGGTAGAGTGGCCAGACGGAAGCCTCTCCTCAGTAAAAGGCACATGACAGCCCATTTGGAGTTTTCCAAAAGGCACCAAAAAAAACAAGATTCTCTGGTCTGATGAAACCAAGATTGAACTCTTTAGCCTGAAAGCCAAGCGTCACAGAAACCAGGCACCTCTTTTCAGCGGCAGGGACTGGGAGATGAACGGAGCAAACTACAGAGATCCTTGATGAAAACCTGCTCCAGACTGCTCAGGACTTCTGTTCAGGACTGGACAATGACCCTAAGCAAACAGCCAAGACTACTTAGAAGTGGCTTCGGGGCAAGTCCCTAAATGTCCTTGAGTGGCCCAGCCAGAGCCCGGACCTGAACCCAATCGAACATCTCTGGAGAGACCTGAAAATAGCTGTGCAGTGACGTTTCTCATCCAACCTGACAGAGCTTGAGAGGATCTGCAGAGAAGAATGGGAGAAACTCCACAAATACAGGTGTGCCAAGCTTGTAGCATCATACCCAAGAAGACTCGAGGCTGTAATCGCTGCCAAATGTGCTTCAACAAAGTACTGAGTAAAGGGTCTAAATACTTATGTAAATGTCATATTTCAGTTTTTTAAATAAAAATAAAAGCCACAAAAATCCTAAATATGTTTTTGCTTTGTCATTATGGGGCATTGTGTGTAGATTGATGAGGGAAAATAACAATTTAATCCATTTTAAAATAAGGCTGTAACATAACATGTGGAAAAAGTGAAGGGGTCTGAATACTTTCTGAATGAACTGCATGTCAAGTTAATATACTAGTATGGATATATACCTGGGAGTGAACCACCATACCTTCTGTGCCAGCGTGGTGAAGTTCTGGTGTGCATAGCGGATGACGTCCCCCACCCTGAAGATGGGACAGTAGGTATTGTTCTCATGGTCAAAGTTACACGCCTTGATGTACTGAGGGGTGATGGTGGGCAGGAAGTTACCCCTGAGACATGCACACACACACACACACACACATATAAACACAGGAGAGACAGGGGACAAGTTAGAGTCGTTACATGATTATCTTTATCATCAACATCAATATCAACATTATCATCATCATCATCCTCACTTGGTGAAGTTGAAGAGGGGGAAACGGATGCTGTTCTTGATGAAGATGGTAAAGTTCTCCACCTCCATCATAGGATGCCTGAGGGAAGGTCAGAAAGAAGACCATGTTCATTCATCAACATACACATCTGAGCGCGACGTATGCTCTGACATCGCTCGTCCATATGTATACAGTCTTAATTCATTCCTACTTAGATTTGTGTGTACTGGGTATATGTTGTGTAATTTGTTAGATATTACTTGTAAGATATTACTGCACTGTCGGGAACTAGAAGCACAAGCGTTTCGCTTCAACCGCAATAACATCTGCTAATCACGTGTATGTGACCAATAACATCTGCTAATCACGTGTATGTGACCAATGCATTTGATTTGGAAGTGTCGCCGCCGTGTCAGTGTGGAAGGCGTGAAAAAATGATTGTTGTCTATCAACAATGACAAGCCACCGGGTTCTGACAATCTGAATGGAAAATTATTGAGGATAATAGCGGACGATATTGCAACTCCTATTTGCCACATCTTCAATTTAAGCCTACTAGAAAGCGTATGCCCTCAGGCCTGGAGGGAAGCTAAAGTCATCCCCTACCCAAGAATAGTAAAGCACCCCTTACTGGCTCAAATAGCCAACCAATCAGCCTGTTACCAACCCTTAGTAAACTTCTGGAGAAAATTGTGTTTGACCAGATACAATGCTATTTCACAGTAAACAAATTGACAACAGACGTTAAGCATGCATATAGGGAAGGACACTCAACAAGCATGGTTGAGAGAAATTGATAATACAATTATTGTGGGGGCTGTCTTGTTAGACTTCAGTGCAGCTTTTGACATGATCAATCATAGTCTGCTGCTGGAAAAATGTATGTGTTATGGCTTTACACCCCCTGCTATAATGTGGATAAATAGTTACTTGTCAGAGGGTGTTCTTTAATGGAAGCCTCTCAAACATAATCCAGGTAGAACCAGGAATTCCCCAGGGTAGCTGTTTAGGCCCCTTGCTTTTTTCAATCAATACTAACGACATGCCACTGGCTTTGAGTAAGGCCAGTGTGTTTATGTATGCGGATGACTCAACACTATACACGTCAGCTACTACAGTGACTGAAATGACTGCAACACTTAACAAAGAGCTGCAGTTAGTTTTGGAATGGGTAGCAAGGAATAAGTTACTCCTAAATATTTCCAAAACGAAAAGAATTGTATTTGGAACAAATCATTCACTAAATCCTAAACCGTCACTACATCTCGTAATGAATAATGTGGAAATTGAGCAAGTTGAGGTGACTAAACTGTTTGGAGTAACGCTGGATTGTAAACTGTCATGGTCAAAACATATTGATACAACAGTAGCTAAGATGGGGAGAAGTCTGTCAATAATAAAGCGCTGCTCTGCCTTTTAAACAACACTATCAACAAGGCAGGTCCTACAGTCCCTGGTTTTGTCGCACCTGGACTACTGTTCAATCGTGTGGTCAGGTGCCACAAAGAGGGACTTGGGAAAATTGCAGTTGGCTCAGAACAGGGCAGCACGGCTGGCCCTTATGTACACGGAGAGCTAACATTAGTGACGTACATGCATGTCAATCTCTCATGGCTCAAAGTGGAAGAGAGATTGACTTCCTCATTACTTGTTTTTGAGGAAGTTTAAAATAGGCTGTTTAAAATACTAGCACACAGCTCGGACACCCATGCATACCCCATAAGACATGCCACCAGAGGTCTCTTCAGAATCCCCAAGTCCAGAACAGAATATGGGAGGCACACAGTACTACATAGAGCCATGACTACATGGAACTCTATTCCACATCAGGTAATTGGTGCAAGCGGTAGAATCAGATTTAAAAAGCAGGTAAAAATACACCTTATAGAACAGCGGGGACAGACACATGCACACACACACACATGGGAACATATGCACTATACACACACATACACATGGATTCTGCATTGTAGACATGTGGTAGTGGAGTATGGGCCTGAGGGCACACACTTAGTATTGTAATGTTTTTAAAATGGTATAACTCCCTTAATTTTGCCAGACCCCAGGAAGAGTAGCTGCTGCCTTGTCAAATACACACGCACGCACACGGTTACCCACGTCTTGATGTAGTCGATCTCCGCGGGGCACCAGCCTCTGATCTCACAGGTGTTGAGGGTGTCGTTGAAATGGACACACCTGCCCGTCGGAAGACCTGAGGAAGAGAGGTAGGGAAAAGAGAGAGGGGGATAGAGAGAGAGAGAGGTAGGGGAGAGAGAGACACAGAGAAAGAAAGAAAGAAAGTGAGGATATATGACACAGAAAGGGGGAGGACGGATAGGGACAATAAATGACAAAGACCAAACCATTATTCTGGAAGCAACTGTTTGGCAAATTCTGTAACATGTTCTATCCTCTGAAGGAAAGACAATAAGAAAGTGAATTGATACAGAAAAAGTGGAGAACCTCACCATTTCCTCCAGGCTTGTTGAGGAACCTAGTGCAGTTGTTGTCGTGTGTACACTTGTATTTCATCTCACTCTGTGCATCACACATAATACACTGTTAGAGTAACATACAGAGACAGAGAGAGACAGACAGAGAGAGAAAGACAGATACAAAGACAGACAGAGAGAGAAAGAAAGAGACAGAAAGAGACAGACAGAGAAAGAGATAGAGGAGAGAGAGAGAGAGAGAGAGAGAGAGAGAGAGAGAGAGAGAGAACATATGGGGGGGAGACAACAGAGGGCCGATGGTAGAGTAACATACAGAGACAGAGAGAGACAGACAGAGAGAGACAGAGACAGAGGAGAGAGAGAGAGAGCATATGGGGGGGAGACAACAGAGGGCCAATGGTAGAGTAAGTGGTCTCACTTCGGGACAGTATCCCTGCACCTGGTTCTCTGTGGTGATGAATTTAGTGATGATGCAGAACACAGAGGCCCCCTGTCAGACCACACACACACACACACAGCATCAAAAACACTCCCATTTCCATTGACCAGCACATCAAACCTGATGTCATAATCCACACATACCTCAGTATCAATATTTGGTATCCATTTTGTGTCAAGTA
This sequence comes from Salvelinus alpinus, assembly GCF_045679555.1. NCBI lineage: Eukaryota > Metazoa > Chordata > Actinopteri > Salmoniformes > Salmonidae > Salvelinus > Salvelinus alpinus. The sequence continues at coordinate 6,253,856 of NC_092124.1, read as the reverse complement.
TTAAGTGATGTTTAAAGGGCTTTTAACAAATCCACTACCCACAAAGCGCCGACAACAACCCAGATATTAACAAAGACTGAGCAAGCAGAGGAGACAGAGGCTATACAACAACTATACAAAGGCTCCTTAGTCAATCAATGCCAATTGCCAACATCAACATAAGGCATCCAAATATCTCAGACCATAATCAATAGAGTGTCGCCTGTCGGTGTGTGTGTCCTGTGTGTGTGTGTGTGTGTGTGTGCGTACGGATGTTTGCGTGTGTTTGTGTGTTACCTGAGAGGGGGTGACGTACTCAGCTACATCCATGACTCGGTTGTTGTACAGTCCAAAGCCTTTGACTTTGGTCATGACAGACGACTCTATAGCCGTGTCTCTGATCTGGTACGCCTGCTCATGCACAAACACCCACCTGAGAGAGGTGCAGGAGAGGAGAGGAAGAAGGAGATAGAAGAAGAGAGAGGGGGGGATGGAGAGGGGTTGAGATAACATAATGGGAAAATCATTCAATCACAGTTCCCCTTCTCTTTCTGTCACGTATAGAGCAATAATGAATGATCTATGAGTCTTTAAAGACTAGCCCTTTGTTGGGCTGAAAGAGATTCTAATTAACAAACAATAGATTTGTAAGATTGAGCTCCATAAGCACAAGACGTTGAAACAAACGTTTGGTTGAAAAGACGTTGAAAATACATAAAGCACAGCCTTTATAATGAGAAATGTGCGTCTGACTGGAAGTGTGCGGAGACTTTTTCCTGTTTCTCCAATGAAAGACGTTGAAAAGACGTCTTTCAACCAGTTTTTCTCACTGGGAAATCCAGAATGAGCATAGAGTGATAGTACTTCCGTCTGACTGGAATGGTGCGGAGACTTTTTCCTGTTTCTCCAATGAAAGACGTTGAAAAGACGTCTTTCAACCAATTCCTCTCACCGGGAGATCCAAAATGTGAGTGATAGAGCGATACTACTGACCCGATGAAGTAGGTGATGATGAGGAGCTGAACGACGCGGTTGATGATCCCGATGGTCCAGCTCTTCACCACCACCGACTTGGTGGTCTCGTAGGTGAAGAAGTCCGTGATAAACGTCCACATCCTGGCGTTGAGGCAACCCGCAACACCCAATAAATTCAACGTGTCACAGCCAACAATCCACAGAATGCCTCTTCAGAGAGTGTGTACAGTATGTGTGACTTAGCTACCCACCCCCCCCCAAAACAAAAGACAAATCTCAAGATGTGTTGGTTTCCCTACATACTAAAACACTGCTATTTGTTCCAAAAAAGCAACCTGATCCTATTCTTCTCTTCTTTCAAAAAGGTCCAAATAACAGACCTCAATGTCGCTGCTGAAGTAGTGAAATGGTAAACATCCTTACACTCTCCCTCCCCCTTTCTCCATCTCTCTTTGCCCCCCTCGCTCCATCTCTCTCTTTGCCCCCCTCTCTCCATCTCTCTCTTTGCCCCCCTCGCTCCATCTCTCTCTTTACCTCCCTCCCTCCCCCTCTCTTCTTACCCCCCTCTCTCCATCTCTCTCTTTACCTCCCTCCCTCCCCCTCTCTTCTTACCCCCCTCTCTCCATCTCTCTCTTTGCCTCCCTCCCTCCCCCTCTCTCCTTACCCCCCTCTCCATCTCTCTCTTTACCTCCCTCCCTCCCTCCCCCTCTCTCTTTACCCCCCTCTCTCCATCTCTCTCTTTACCTCCCTCCCTCCCTCCCCCTCTCTCTTTACCCCCCTCTCTCCATTTCTCTCTTTACCCACCTCTCTCCATCTCTCTCTTTATCCCCCTCTCTCCATCTCTCTCTTTACCCCCCTCTCTCCCTCCCCCTCTCGCTTTACCTCCCTTCCTCCCTCCCCCTCTCTCTTTCTGTCTCTGCTTTTTTCTTTCCTCCACTTACCAGATTGACTCTCAACCCCTTTAACTTTCTTTCTCCTCTTCTGCTTCCCCTAATGCTCTCTCTCTCTCACACACACACACACACACACACACACACACACACACACACACACACACACACACACACACACACACACACACACACACTAAAAGATGAGGAACAGACTTGAGAGTTAAGGAGGAGGAGATTCATTTCCTGAGTGGTGCCAGTCAGTCTGTCAGCATCCTCAGTAAAATTACCAAAACTGGAGTTCGAAGTAAAATACAATCCCATTACAATTAATGACAGACACAACGCACGCATGCGCACACACTAACATTTAATGAGCAGTAACCTTGATTGTTAATTTCCTCATCTGTTGTCTTTGGCCCTTAACCTGAGGTCTAGAAGTCCATGACCATAGCTATTGCATGTTATAGATACATTTTCATATATATCGATTTCACCCGATGTTTCAACCGTGTCTTTATCCCAAATGGCACCCTATTCCCTATATAATGCCCTACTTTTGACCGGGGTCCATAGGTCAAAAGTAGTGCACTATGAAGGGAATAGGGCGTCATTTGGGATGCAACCCCTTGTCTTTGACCATGCTCATTGAAAGATGAACATATAACCTAACGTACGGCTCACTTTTCAGCCTTATTTTCATTTTCTCCAGCACAATACCAGTATCTACATATGTGAAAATTGTGTATTTCTACATTTTGTTAAAAAAAAAAAGAATCCAAGTTTTAACATTTTAAAAACAGTGATTTTCAAACAATTTGACATTCACGGTGGCGTGGGGAACAAGAAAATACCCTCCCTCTAGCTAGAAACCCGTTGCAGGTTTTGAAAATCACTGTTGGTCTTCCTTTTAATCCTACCCTGTGATGTCACAGAGAAGCATTTTCCAGAACCTTTCTTCTTGCCTTTTTTAACCATGCTCTGTTTTCACGTATGGTTTGGTGCTGGAGATAATGAATAAGGTTGAAAAGTAGCCCTTTAATAATTAATAATAATTGATTGTATTTTTATTGGGCTTTTCCATAGACTGAAAGATACTAGACTAGAGATTAAGGCAGTATCTCTGGATGTTAGATATGTGTATGTATACAGTATAATAATAATACATTTTAATTGTACAGCGCTTTTTCATTCCAGAGTTGTCTCAAAGGTCTACGGAGGGGGAAAAAAATAAATACACTACCGTTCAAAAGTTTGGGGTCACTTAGAAATGTCCTTGTTTTTTAAAGAAAATTTAAAAAAATGTCCATTAAACTAACATACAATGGATCAGAAATACAGTGTAGACATTGTTAATGTTGTAAATGACTATTGTAGCTGGAAACAGCAGATTTTTTATGAAATATCTACGTAGGATTACAGAGGCCCATTATCAACAACCATCACTCCTGTGTTCCAATGGCACGTTGTATTAGTTAATCCAAGTTTATAATTTTAAAAGGCTAATTGATCATTAGAAAACCTTTTTGCAATTATATTAGCAGAGCTGAAAACTGTTGTCCTGATTTAAAGAAGCAATAAAACTGGCCTTCTTTAGATTAGTTGAGTATCATCAGCATTTGTGGGTTCGATTACAGGCTCAAAATGGCCAGAAACAAATACTTTCTTCTGAAACTTGTCAGTCTATTCTTGTTCTGAGAAATGGAGGCTATTCCATGCGAGAAATTGCCAAGAAACTGAAGATCTCACAAAACGCTGTGTCCTACTCCCTTCATAGAACAGCGCAAACGGACTCTAACCAGAATAGAAAGACGAGTGGGAGGCCCCGGTGCACAACTAAGCAAGAGGACAAGTACATTAGAGTGTCTAGTTTGAGAAACAGACATCTCACAAGTCCTCAACTGGCAGCTTCATTAGATAGTACCCGCAAAACACCAGTCTCAACGTCAACAGTGAAGAGGTGACTCCAGGATGCTGGGCTTCTAGGCAGAGTTACAAAGAAAAAGCCATATCTCTGTCCAGTGTCTGTGTTCTTTTGACCATCTTAATCCTCTCTTTTTATTGGCCAGTCTGAGATATGGCTTTTTCTTTGCAACTCTGCCTAGGCCAGCATCCCGGAGTCACCTCGTCATTGTTCCAAACTTCTTCCATTTAAGAATGGTGGAAGCCACTGTGTTCTTGGGGACCTTCAATGCTGCAGACATTTTTTGGTACCCTTCCCCAGATCTGTGCGTCGATACAATCCTGTCTCAGCGCTCTACGGACAATTCCTTCGACCTCATGGCTTGGGTTTTGCTCTGACATGCACTGTCAACTGCGGGACCTTATATAGACAGGTGTGTGCCTTTCCAAATCATGTCCAATCAATTGAATTTACCACAGGTGGACTCCAATCAAGTTGTAGAAACATCTCAAGGATGATCAATGGAAACAGGATGCACCTGAGCTCAATTTTGAGTCTCATAGCAAAGGGTCTGAATACTTATGTAAATAAGGTATTTATGCTTTTTATTTTTAATAAATTTGCAAAGATAAAAAACAAAAACAGTTTTCACTTTGTCATTATGGGGTATTGTGTGTAGATTGATGAGGATAAAAAAATGTTTTTCATAATTTTTTAATAAGGCTGTAACGTAACAAAAAGTGGAAAAAGTCAAGGGGTCTGAATACTTTAAGAATGCACTGTATTTCTGTATTTTGAAAGTTATATATCTTGAAAACTTGATTGCTGACATGCAACACATTTTGGTACTATATCAACAATTGACTAATGAAAAAAAATACCAAAATATCTTCTTCCTTTACATTTCCTCGGGTTGAGGTGGCCTAGTCATTAAGAGCATTGGACCAGTAACTGAAAGGTCACTGGTTCAAATCCCTGCACTGACTACATAGGCGAACAATCTGCCGATGTGCCTTTGAGCAAGGCACTTATCCATAATTGCTCCTGTAAGTCGAGTTTGATAAGAGCATCTGCTAAACGACTAAAATGTTAAGGAATTGAATGGGCCTCTATGGGCGTTAAGAGAGACAGTGTCACGGGGGTGGCGACAGTGTGCTAGTCCAAATTACAAGCACTGTACGACGGATCGTAAGTATTTATGGTCATGACCCTGTTAAGTATTCAGTACACCATAGCATCCGTCTCTCTCTTAGCCCAGAGGGTTAAGTCCCAAATTACACCCTATAGGCCCTGGTCAAAAGTAGTGCACTATATAGGAATAGGGCGCCAGTTGGGATGCGCCCAGAGAGTTATATTTGTCATAATGATGATTGTGGCGCCGTTAGAGAATACAGATACTGGGAAGTTCTTTCCAACCTGTTATTAGATTTCCTTAGAAATGGGAGAACGAGAGAGCGGGAGAAAAAACACAAGGGAGAGAAAGAGAGCTGGGGGAGAGACAGAGCGAGAAAGAGATGGAGAGAGAGAAAGGAAATGGACTTAATAGATGATAAATAAAACTCATCCACACCTTAAATTAGATTACCTAGTAAGTGGTCTGAGAGGAAGGAGAGAGATAGAGGGATGGAGAGGACAGAGAGAAGACGGAGGAGCAGGGGAGGGAGAACAGACAATGATAAGGGGAGAGAGAAACAACAAAAAAGAACAAAGGACATGATGGAAAGGGCGGCAGGTAGCACAGCGGTTAGAAAGTTGGACCGGTAACTGAAAGTTTGAGTACCCGAGATGACAAGGTGAAAAATCTGTCGATGTGCAAGGCTGACCCTGTAAAACAACACATTTCACTGCACCTCTCCGGTGTATGTGACAAAACAAAATATATCTACTGTATAAATATATATCAATCTAGGGCTAATATATAGAGAGAAGAGGGTAAGTGTTGTGGTAGATAAACAATATAACTGTCATATACAGAAGATGGTGTGGTTGGAGAGTGGGGTGTGCAGAGAAACAGAGCGAGAGGGGGAACAAAAGGGAGTGTGAGAGAGAGAAAGAACAAGAAAAAAGATTTTGAGGTTGGCTGAGGAGAGGGGAGAGAGAATTGATAGGAAAGAGAGCGAGGGAGCAGGAGTAGATCGTGTTCCTTTCGAGCGCTCGTCATCAGTATCAGATTACGCACCGCCACTTAAAAGACAGGCCTCCTCCATCCATCTCTCTCTCGTCCTCCCCGTTGTTCTCACATCCCCTAGTTGACCACACCGTGGCATATTGAAACCACAGCCCTCTTCACTACTCTAACTCAGTCCAACACCACACATCCTTCTAAACCACGTTGAATAACCATAGAATGTTTATTGTGCTTCGCTAACAGCAAATGGTTGTTTATGTGTGTGTATGTGTGTGCGCGCGCATGTGTGTTTGTGTGTATGAACATGTGTATATGACAGACAGCATTTATGCCAGTCAGCACCAAAACACTCAAGACATGAAAAAGAGCATTTACTTATAATATTTAATTTAGTAATATTCTGGAAAACTACATTTCACAGTAGGCAAGAGTTGTTCACAGCCTAAACCGACAGACAGTGTCATGCACGTGTAGCTGGGAAATATAGTCATCACTGGTCAGGTTATGGGATTTTTGCACTGGGCTAAAATAATTAAATACTGTATTTTGCTTCCTGAGATAAGAGGGATAGTTTTACAATTCCTGGACAGAATATTTTTTGAATAGATCGGTATGAATTATCTTCATACTTGCTTCATGTACTTTAAAATTGAATATAATTTGCGTGAGAGAGGAACAGAGGGCAGTAGAGAGTTCACAACCCCTCTCCACACTTTGCACTCTTTTCCCTCTCCATGTCCTTCCCTCTCTTTCCTCTCAGGCGCGCCTCAGTCTGATCCTGAGTCAGAACTGGGTGGGGTCGAGGCCACCTCCTCTTTTTCATCTGAACCCTGAGAGAGAGATGGAGAAAGAGAGAAAGAGTAAAAGAAGAGGCGTGAACATGATTAAACAAAACAATTGTCTGAAATGCCATACTTGTAGCAAAATGTTTTATATGTGAAGTACAGTGTGTGTGTGCATGGGGCGTGTGCATCCTCACCTTGCGTTTGCCCTTGCCACTGTCTGACTCTGAGGAGCTCTCTTCACTGGAGATAAACTCCCTGCTCTTAAAGCTGTCGTTTCCTGTCACCCTCTCTCTCTCCCGCCACCAGATTTCCCCTTCTTATTCTTCTCATCACTCTTCCCTCCCTTCTTTTCCTTCACCCTGAACACATGAAAAAGAGGAAGAGATATATTCAAGACAGGATAAATAAGCAAACGTTCAGACAAAAATACTTCAAATATGATGCACCTTTTGGTGTTATGATCAGCAAAACTCTTACATTGTAATCTATGACACAGACCCAGACTAAACCTAGTCCTCGACTAAAAAGCATGCTCAATGGAGAATCTCAATTAGAAATGATTTCTAGTCTAGCAGTATGTTTAATCTGGGTCTGGGAAACCATCCCACGTTATATATACTGTAAATTATATACAAGTAGTGCATCAATTGTATCTAAACTCGTAGAAAAAAATAATCTGGATAGAACCAAAACGGGTTGTAGTGCTTTCTTCGTATTCATAGGTTGCGCCTCCGTCACTCGACGGTGACATAGTGGTGCCCTAAAGTGTTGATAAATCCAGTCATTCTGAACAGAGGCGAACTAACGTTACTGTTTAGTCGAAATTACACTACAGTGCCTGGAAATTCAATGACATTGCCAAAGTAGCCAAATATTTAGTAGGAAACAACTTTGTCAGCATTATCATGTCGTCAAATGTACTTCACAGATTGCAATGTTGTCATTAGCTAGCGAAGTTTGTCAAAAATAGCTAGCAATGCTAACGTTAGCGAGCTCAAATCCGGTGGCCTCTCCTCAATTTTAGCTAGCTAGCTAACGTTGTACTGTATCTAAAGTCAATCTGGTGACATCAAAATGATGACAAAAGGTTTTCCTACTAATTATTTGTCTTCTTTTGAATGTCATTGTATTTCCAAGTCACTGTAATGCACTTTTGATATAATCTTCATCAACACTCATTGACGATGCATTGAGTAGAATGTTCAGTCGGGCATCAGTCCAAAATGAACGTTCAAAACAATATTGTGACGAAACAGGCAACCCATGAATATGGCACCCTTAACCTATTTAATCCCATCGGTCACAAAAGTGACCGTAAAAAACATTTTCAGTTATAAGGCTCTAAAAATGTTACTGAATGATGTATCAATGCATTTCCAGCAAATATTGAAATATTAAAGGGTCTCAATGAAAGATGTGCAGTGTCACATGTTTAGTGTGAATTGTCACATGACCAGAGCTGTTTACTTCCTGGTTGCACCATGAGAAGAGGATGACTGCATCAAAGCTCCCAAACAAAAGGTTAGTAAAGTATGTTAACATAAAGTTAGGACAAAGATTTTTGGTACACATCATCTTTAGGGTGTCTAGTATTGATATATGCATTTGCAATTACTCAACTTTGTTCAGTGTGGTCATAGAATGAGTATACATGTTGACGGCAACAATTGTGACCGGCGGGATAACACAGTGCATCTTTTATTTTATTTATTTATTTAACCTTTATTTAACCAGGTAGGCAAATTGAGAACACGTTCTCATTTACAATTGCGACCTGGCCAAGATAAAGCAAAGCAGTTCGACACATACAACAACACATAGTTACACATGGAGTAAAACAAACATATAGTCAATAATACAGTGAAAAAAATAAATAAGTCTATATACAATGTGAGCAAGTGAGGTGAGATAAGGGAGGTGAAGGCAAACAAATATATGTATAAATAAATAAAAATATAAAAGGCCATGGAGGCGAAGTGAGTACAACACAGCAAGTAAAATAAAAACTAAAAAACAATGGAATGGTTGGTTTGCAGTGGAAGAAAGTGCAAAGTAGAGACAGAAATAATGGGGTGCAAAGGAGCAAAATAAATTAATAAATAAATACAGTAGGTAAAGAGGTAGTTGTTTGGGCTAAATTGTAGATGGGTTATATACAGGTGCAGTATCTAGGTATTCACATACTTATACACATACATAGTTCTTGTTTTACCTAACTTTCTACTCTGTTCTTTCTTTTAGTGTCACTTTGAGTCAAGTTCTGGATATGTTGATCTAGGTGACTGCCCAGACAAGGCATGCAACATTGCAGTTATCCCTCAAAATGAGAAAGATGCTATCCTGAGTGATTGTGATAGCGATGGGTCAGATATGGACTATGGACAGGCCATTTGCCAGCCAGGCTGTTGAATGCATATGCTGAACCTATGCAAACAGATCATGATGGGAACAACGTTATCAGTGATGATGACCTACCCCTCACCACCCCCCCCCCCCCATCCACAACCTCCCCCACACCCCTCCATTGTTGATAATGAAGAGCCAAGGGTCTCTACAAGCCATAGGGGTCAGCCAGAAGAGCCAAGGGAAAAGCTGCAGGTGGTCAAAAATAAAGATTGAGCGTTCAAACAATCGAAGAGGCCTGCCACTGATGTGATTCCAAAACACATAGTATACAGCCCAAATATGCAAAAGTTTGGCACGAAACCACTGAGCCACGGAAGGAGATCTTTACTGGCTGCTACTGTTGAAGATCAGGCAAGATATGACAAAGCTTCTCACTGGCCAATCAACACGATGCACCGGTTCCAGAGAAGTCGTCATTGTGACAAACGTACTACCTATGCATGTGAGAAATGCAAAGCGCCACTGCACATTGAGTGCTTCAAGATATACCATGGACAGTAGAAAAGGAGATAAGACCGAATGAAAAAGGGCTGAAAAAGACAAAAGAAAAATAGAAAAGTTGATAAAGGGTGAGGAGCAGTACAACTGACTCTAGGAAGAAAAGAAAAGTTGACGAAAAAGACAATCAAAATGACTGAAATGTTTTTGGAACAGAAGGTCAGTTTATTCAAGACATCCTGTATGACAGTAGGTCTGACTGATCGTAGTTCAAAACAGTGATGCACAAACTAATCGTGCACTTGGTTCTGAAGCTCTATGATATATATGTATATATAAGCACTCATTGTGCAGTGGCGCTTTTCAAATATATATATACAGTGGGGAGAACAAGTATTTGATACACTGCCGATTTTGCAGGTTTTCCTACTTACAAAGCATGTAGAGGTCTGTCATTTTTATCATAGGTACACTTCAACTGTGAGAGACGGAATCTAAAACAAAAATCCAGAAAATCACATTGTATGATTTTTAAGTAATTAATTTGCATTTTATTGAATGACATAAGTATTTGATCACCTACCAACCAGTAAGAATTCCGGCTCTCACAGACCTGTAAGTTTTTCTTTAAGAAGCCCTCCTGTTCTCCACTCATTACCTGTATTAACTGCACCTGTTTGAACTCGTTACCTGTATAAAAGACACCTGTCCACACACTCAATCAAACAGACTCCAACCTCTCCACAATGGCCAAGACCAGAGAGCTGTGTAAGGACATCAGGGATAAATTGTAGACCTGTACAAGGCTGGGATGGGCTACAGGACAATAGGCAAGCAGCTTGGTGAGAAGGCAACAACTGTTGGCACAATTATTAGAAAATGGAAGAAGTTCAAGATGACGGTCAATCACCCTCGGTCTGGGGCTCCATGCAAGATCTCACCTCGTGGGGCATCAATGATCATGAGGAATGTGAGGGATCAGCCCAGAACTACACGGCAGGACCTGGTCAATGACCTGAAGAGAGCTGGGACCACAGTCTCAAAGAAAACCATTAGTAACACACTACGCCGTCATGGATTAAAATCCTGCAGCGCACGCAAGGTCCCCCTGCTCAAGCCAGCGCATGTCCAGGCCCGTCTGAAGTTTGCCAATGACCATCTGGATGATCCAGAGGAGGAATGGGAGAAGGTCATGTGGTCTGATGAGACAAAAATAGAGCTTTTTGCTCTAAACTCCACTCGCCGTGTTTGGAGGAATAGAAGGATGAGTACAACCCCAAGAACACCATCCCAACCGTGAAGCATGGAGGTGGAAACATCATTCTTTGGGGATGCTTTTCTGCAAAGGGGACAGGACGACTGCACCGTATTGAGGGGAGGATGGATGGGGCCATGTATCGCGAGATCTTGGCCAACAACCTCCTTCCCTCAGTAAGAGCATTGAAGATGGGTCGTGGCTGGGTCTTCCAGCATGACAACGACACGAAGCACACAGCCATGGCAACTAAGGAGTGGCTCCGTAAGAAGCATCTCAAGGTCCTGGAGTGGCCTAGCCAGTCTCCAGACCTGAACCCAATAGAAAATCTTTGGAGGGAGCTGAAACTCCGTATTGCCCAGCGACAGCCCCGAAACCTGAAGGATCTGGAGAAGATCTGTAGGGAGGAGTGGGCCAAAATCCCTGCTGCAGTGTGTGCAAACCTAGTCAAGAACTACAGGAAACGTATGATCTCTGTAATTGCAAACAAAGGTTTCTGTACCAAATATTAAGTTCTGCTTTTCTGATGTATCAAATACTTATGTCATGCAATAAAATGCAAATTAATTACTTAAAAATCATACAATGTGATTTTCTGGATTTTTGTTTTAGATTCCGTCTCTCATAGTTGAAGTGTACCTATGATAAAAATTACAGACCTCTACATGCTTTGTAAGTAGGAAAACCTGCAAAATCGTCAGTGTATCAAATACTTGTTCTCCCCACTGTATATATATATAAAATATTTGTATTTTGTTCAGTGTAGGCCTCTACTTGAATGCATATTCTACAGGCTACCTCTATCCTGAATGTTACCTTTATGTTCAGTGGGAATGAATCACATGACTGCTATACAGGTGTTAGTGAATGTTGCACTAAAATGTCACAATGACAATGTTACAATGAATATTGCACTAAAGTACAAGTTCAACTGTTACAATAAAGTTACAATATTAATGTTTCAATGCATATTGAACTAAAGTAACAATGTGGAAATACGTTGATGGTTGTTGTCTTTTTGTCTTTGCTCTCAGTATTCATATCGTGTTGTATAAGGGTTTTTGATGTATAAAATAGTCACACTAGAATGTGACGGGGAATTCTAGTGGCAATGCCAGTGACAGAGTTTTAAATGTGTTAATAACTGGGTTGGGATATATAAGAACTTTGATAACTGCATAGGAGAAATATGTTAATTCAATATACGTAACATTATCCCACCGGTCACAATTGTGACCCACCATAAAACACACTTTTTCACCTACTTTTCCATTAAAATTTCAAAAAAGAATGATTGATTACTTCAAAGGGTTACTAATGACACTTGATTTGGATATTTTCATGTCTGGGAAAAATTCGGGATTAAATGGGTTAAAGGTTCTATATAAAACCCGTTTGTAGGGTTCTTTGATCAGAACCCAAGGGGTTCTTCTTCACTGAACCAAAATTGGTTCCATATAGAACTCTTGGGTTTCCTACAGGGTTCTATATGGAACCAATTTCGGTTCTATATTGAATCTTAATCAATCAATCAAATGTACTTATGAAGCCCTTTTTACATCAGCCAATGTCACAGAGTGCTATGCAGAAACCCAGCCTAAAACCCCAAACAGCAAGCAATGCAGATGTAGAAGCCATGTACACTGCATTCTGAAAGTATTCAGACCCCTTCACTTTTTCCACATTTTGTTACGTTATAGCCTTATTCTAAAATTGATAAAATTTTCCTCCTCATCAATCTACACACAATACACCATACTGACAAAGCAAAAACAGGTTTTTAGAAAATGTTGCAAATGTATAAAATATAAAAAAACTTAAATATTACATTTACACAAGTATTCAGACCCTTTACTCAGTACAATGTTGAAGTACCTTTGGCAGCGATTACAGCCTCAAGTCGTCTTGGGTACGATGCTACAAGCTTGGCACACCTGTATTTGGGGAGTTTCTCCCATTCTCCTCTGCAGATCCTCTCAAGCTCGGTCAGGTTGGATGGGGAGTGTCGTTGCACAGCTATTTTCAGGTCTCTCCAGAGAGACGGGTTCAAGGACTCAAGGACTCAAGGGTTCAAGGACTTTCAGAGACTTGTCCCGAAGCCACTCCTGCGTTGTCTTGGCTGTGTGCTTAGGGTCGTTGTCCTGTTGGAAGGTGAACCTTTGCCCCAGTTTGAGGTCCTGAGCACTGGAGCAGGATTTCATCAAGGATCTCTGTACTTTGCTCCATTCATCTTTCCCTCGATCCTGACTAGTCTCCCAGTCCCTGCCGCTGAAAAACATCCCCACAGCATGATGCTGCCACCACCATACTTCACCGTAGGGATGGTGCCAGGTTTCCTCCAGACATGACGCTTGGCATTCAGGCCAAAGAGTTCAATCTTGGTTTCGTCAGACCAGAGAATCTTGTTTCTCATGGTCTGAGAGTCCTTTCGGTGCCTTTTGGCGAACTCCAAGCGCGCTGCCTTTTTTTTGGCTGCAACGTAACAAAATGTGGAAAAAGTGAAGGGGGTCTGAATACTTTCCGAATACACTGTATGACGCAAGCATAGAACCCTTTTTTGGTTTTATCCAGAACCTTTTTTTGTAAGAGTGTAGTATGTAGGTGTTTAACGGGGACATGATACTGAACTTTTTGGAGGGGGCAGAGGATCCTCCTCCACTCTCCCTGTACTCCCTCATCGCTACCTCATAGTCCTTCTTCGACAGACAGACAGACAGACAGACAGACAGACAGACAGACAGACAGACAGACAGACAGACAGACAGACAGACAGACAGACAGACAGACAGACAGACAGACAGACAGACAGACAAGGATAGAGGGAGAGAGAGAAAGGGAGAGACAAAGAGGGGAGGGAGAGAGGAATCGGGCAGAGAAAAAGAAAGAGAGATAGTCAATAGGTCAAAAATGAACTACATTTTTTATAATGCACTACATTTTTTCACACTATTGAAAGGGAGAGCAAAAGAAAGACAAGAGGGAAGGATGAGAGGAGGACAATTGCAATACTGGTATCTCTCTCTCTCTCTCTCTCTCCCTCCCTCCCTCTCCCCCACCTCTTTCTGCTCCTTCCCCAGTTCCCTCCACATCTCCCAGCCCTCTTGGAGATCTCTGTGATGGATATCCCAGGGTGCTCTGCTTTGATGTTTTTCACGACTGGCGTTCAGCCACAGGAAATAGGCGCTCATCGGCCTCTTGGGGGCGCCACTGTCCTTCTGCTTCTTCTGGGGAGAGAGAGGGAAGGAGGGAGAGGGAGGGGAGAAAAGAGGGAGGGAGAGAGGAAGAAAAACAGAGGTGAAGAGAGAGAACACGCAAAGAGGAGGAAGGACAGAGAAAGAGAGGAAAGAGGAAAAAGGAGGAGAGAGGTTGAGAGATAGGAAAGACGGGTTCATTTCAGATGAGGTACTTAGTTTTACCTCTCCTCCCTCTTTCCCTCCATTCCTCCCTCTTTTACCTCGCGTGGTTTCCTCTCCTTCACCAGTTTGGCCTTGGCTGGTCTCTTCTTCTTCCCTCTGTCACTGTCTCCCCCCTCTGCACTGCTGTCACTGGCTGACGCCTTACTGTCATACCTGAGAGAGGAGACAGAGAAAGAGAGAGAGTGTGAGAGAAAGAGAAAGTGTGAGAGTGAAAGAAAGGAGGCAAGTGAGAGAGAGGGAGGCAGGATGAGAAGAGAGAGGGGGAAGTGAAAGAGATTGACTGATAAAAACATTGATAAAAAGCGGTAAATATAAGGGAGTGATGGATTGAAAACTAATACATACTCTTCTGTTATGTCATCATCCTCCTCTCCAGGGTTAAAAGACTCATCTGGAAGACAAGAGAAACAACTATGATTGGCCCTGCCTCCTGTCACTCACCACTCACCACTCCCACCCTGACTGACATCGTTTCAATTATTTGAGTTCCATTTCGTTCTGTTTTTTTTCTGCGAGCCCAATGTGCAGTTACTCTAGAGATAAATCAGGTCAAGCCCGGACTGTGTGATGTAGTAAGGAGTTGTAGTTTCCAACAGGCCAATATTCTACACTGTTTAGTACAGAAAACATGGTAAATAACTACAATGACCATAATACATTGCGCACCTACTTGTCCGGTCAGGACAGAGAGGGAGAGAAGAGACAGAAGAATGCGCTATCGAGAGGGATAGAGAGCAGTTGCTTCGCAAGGTATTTAAAAAAAATACATGATATAAGTGATTGATAGTTGGTATTAAAAGTATGGTCATAAAAGTACGACTTATTAACATTGAAGAACTACTAAAATAATGATTTTGTCAGGCAGCAGCTTTATAGAAATAAGATGATGACTTGTAATGAAATAATAAACTAATTAAATAAAACAAATGTAATATACACAACAACTGAAATATTTTATTAACGTTAAGTAATGTGAATAAATGATGGTTAATAAGTGATAAGCCGTAATGGGCAGACACTACCATCATGGGACTTTTATTCATTGTTTTATTCTCTGTTGTTACAGCATTCATAATGCATAGTGCTTTTAATATTTACAAAAATTATCTAAACCGAAAACAGTGATTCTTTTTTAATAATCAAACCGAAACCGAAATGACATAAATAATCGCTCAGCAATATCTGTCACTCACTGTTCTCACCCTCTGATTGGCCCAGCCTCCTGTCACTCACTGCTCTCGCCTTCTGATTGGCCACGCATTCTGTCACTCTCCGCTCTCTCCATCGGAGTCATCACTGTCATTGGCCTCCTCTCTGATCTTGCCCTCCTCTTTCATCCTCTCCAGGTAAGCATCGTGCTGGTCCTCGTCTGAGTCCTCCAACATGTCATCTTGACCCGTCATACCCTGACAGGACAAAAATACCCAGCAGTATTATAGTAAATACATATTAGTATCATAGTACACAGTAGTATCATAGTAAATACATAGTAGTACTGTAGCAATACAATGCAATATCATTCATTGTAAAACGCAGACAACCCATGTAAAGATGCTAACTAACTCTGGGAAATATACACAGTGAACAAAATATAAAATGTTGTCTCACCAAGTTAGGTGTTACTTTGCTATATCATCAGAAATAACACACACAGATTTAGACTCTTCCCACCACCACAATTCCATAAGAGACAGGCAATGCAATTAACACACCAATCCTGATCATAACATTCTCCCAAATCACACACCATGCAGTTTAAAACCAAACCACCACCTCTGTACAGGACCAACCTTTTTCTACCGGACCACAACACAGAGAGACAGAGAGGACAGGTCAGTGGACGAAGGGATGAAAGCACATCTAATGAAAGAGTGAAATAGTGGAGTTAACAGGTGAGATGTTTACCTCTTTGAATCCTCTGTTCTTGATGCTGAGCTTCTTGGCGGTCACAAAGTCAAAAAGCTTCCCATACTCCTCTCTGACGGAGAGATTTAACGAGAGAGAGAGAGAGAGAGATTTAACGAGAGAGAGAGATTTAACGAGAGAGAGAGAGAGAGAGAGAGAGAGAGAGAGAGAGAGAGAGAGAGAGAGAGAGAGAGAGAGAGAGGGGTATGTACAAAGTCAATGGTAGGTTTCAAGGGGACTCCTATGGTAGGTACACCTATAGCTTATCTCTTGGCAGTAATAATGTGGACTTATCACTGACCTCAACCCAGAGTCTCTCAGAGCGTTCACAGTCAGCCCACTGACACCCTTATCAGATCACAGCAAAATCACAGTCTACTTGAACGGAACAATACTCAATCATGAGGCATGAATAAGAACTGAATAATATTAAGACATGCTATAGATGGAAGGAATGTAGTGTGGAAACTGACAGAAAAACAATTAGGCAACAACAAATTCAATCCCTTTTAGACAACTTACTGGACAAAACATTCCACTGTAATTGTAAACTTGGCAGAAGAAAATCTAAACAGTGTATTTGACCTCTCAGTTTCAAACAGAAAACCAAAGTAAATGAACAACAATGACAAATGGTTTGATGAAGAATGCAAAAACCTATTAAAGAAATTGAGAAACCTATCCAACCAAAAACATAGAGACCAGAAAACCTAAATCTACGCCTTCACTCTGGTGAATCACTAAAACATTACAGAAATACACCACGGAAGAAGAAGCAATAGCATGTCAGAAATCAGCTCAATGTAACTGAAGAATCCAGAGACTCTAACCACTTCTGGGAAAATTGGAAAACCCTAAACAACAACAGGAAGAGTTATCTATCCAAACCGGAGATGTATGGGTAAACCACTTTTGGCCCTATAACAAAGAACAAACAGCAAAAACACATACATGATCAAATACAAATCTTAGAATCAACTATTAAAGACTACCAGAACCCACTGGATTCTCCAATTACATTGAATGAACTACAGGACAAAATACAAACCCTCCCAACCCAAAAAGGCCTGTGGTGTTAACGGTATCCTCAATTAAATGATAAAATATACAGACAACAAATTCAAATTGGCTATACTTAAACTTTAACATCATCCTTAGCTCTGGCATCTTCCCCAATATTTGCAACCAAGGACTGATCATCCCAATCCACAAATGTGGAGACAAATTACGGTGGGATATGCATCAACAGCAACCTTGGGAAAATCCTCTGCATTATCATTAACAGCATAATTGTACATTTCCTCAGTGAAAACAATGTACTGAGCAAATGTCAAATTGGCTTTTAACCAAATTACTGTACGAAAGACCATGTATTCCCCCTGCACACCCTAACTGACAAACAAACAAACCAAAACAAAGGCAAAGTCTTCTCATGTTTTGCTGATTTCAAAAATGCCGTTGACTTAATTTGGAATGAGGGTCCATTCAAATTGATGGAAAGTCGTGTTGGGGGAAAAACATACAACATTATAAAATCCAAACAACAAGTGTGCGGTTAAAATGGACAAAAAACACACACATTTCTTCCCACAGGGCCGTGGGGTGAGACAGGGATGCAGCTTAAGCCCCACCCTCTTCAACATATATACCAACGAATTGGCGACGGCACAAGAACAGTCTGCAGCACCCGGCCTCACCCTACTAGAATCTGAAGTCAAATGTCTACTGTTTGCTGATGATCTGGTGCTTCTGTCACCAATCAAGGAGGGCATACAGCAGCACCTAGATATTCTGTACAGATTCTGTCAGACCTGGGCCCTGACAGTAAATCTCAGTAAAACAAAGATAATGGTGTTCCAAAAAAGGTCCAGTTGCCAGGACCACATAAACAAATTCCATCTAGATACCGTTGCCCTAGATACCGTTGCACACAAAAAACTATACATACCTCGGCCTAAACATTAGCGCCACAGGTAACTTCCACAAAGATGTGAACGAGCTGAGAGACAACGCAAGAAGGGCCTTCTATGCCATCAAAAGGAACATGAAATTTGACATACCAATTAGGATCTGCTAAAAAATCAGTTATAGAACCCATTGCCCTTTATGGTTGTGAGGTCTGGGGTTTGCTCACCAACCAAGAATTCACAAAATGGGACAAACACCATATTGAGACTCTGCGTGTAGAATTCTGCAAAAATATCCTCTGTGTACAACGTAAAACACCAAATAATACATGCAGAGCAGAATTAGGCCGATACCCGCTAATTATCAAAATCCAGAAAAGAGCCGTTAAATTCTACAACTACCTAAAAGGAAGTGATTCCCAAACCTTCCATAACAAAGCTATCACCTACAGAGAGATGAACCTGGAGAAGAGTCCCCTAAGCAAGCTGGTCCTAGGGCTCTGTTCACAAACACAAACAGACCCCACAGAGCCCCAGGACAGCAACACAATTAAACCCAACCAAATCGTGAGAAAACAAAAAGATAATTACTTGACACATTGGAAACTATTTACAAAAAACAGAGCAAACTAGAATGCTATTTGGCTCTAAACAGAGAGTACACAGTGGCAGAATACCTGACCACTGTGACTGACCCAAAAATAAGGAAAGCTTTGACTATGTACAGACTCAGTGTGCATAGCCTTGTTATTGAGAAAGGCCGCCGTAGGCAGACCTGGCTCTCAAGAGAAGACAGGCTATGTGCACACTGCCCACAAAATTAGGTGGAAAATGAGCTGCACTTCCTAACCTCCTGCCAAATGTATGCCCACATTAGAGACACATATTTATCTAAGATTACACAGAGCCATAAAGAACTTGAAAACTAACACAATTTTGATAAACTCCCATATCTACTGGGTGAAATACCACAGTGTGCCATCACAGCAGCAAGATGTGTGACCTGTTGCCACAAGAAACGGGCAACCAGTGAGGAACAAACACCATTGTAAATACAACCCATATTTATGTTTATTTATTTCCCTTTTGTACTTAAACTATTTACACGTCGTTACAACACTGTATATAGACATAATATGACATTTGAAATGTCTTTGTTCTTTTGGAACTTCTATGAGTGTAATGTTTACTGTTCATTTGTATTGGTTTATTTAACTTTTGTTTATTATCTATTTCACTTGTTTTGGCATCGCTAACATATGTTTCCCATGCCAATAAAGCCCCTTTAATTTAATTGAGAGAGGGGGGGACGGCAGGGGGGTCACAAAGTAAAGGAGTACATCTCCCTACTTATGCCACAGGGGAAGGTGTAGTTTAGCATGAATAAGGTTTGTGTGTGCCTACCTGCCCCTGCATATGTGTGCATGAAGGTGGGTGTGTGTGTGTATATGTGTGTGTGTATATCTGTGTAAAGGTATGTGTGTGTATATGTGTGTAAAGGTGTGCGCGTATGTACCTGCCCCTGGGTGTGAGACACTGCAGCTCTTTGAAGATACACACAGCATCTCCCGTAGCCTGGATCACATCTGCCTTGGACAGCACACTGTCTCTAAACACCTGAGAGGAGGACAAAACATGTTACATTCCATGCAATATCTACATGTATTCATTTGAGGCATTTGGCTGATACTTTTGTTCAAATCCCCTGTAGATACTCATTAATTTCAGTTTTAACATGTCAAACTTTTATCCCAATAAAGTTGAACTTGACAGTTGGTGGCAGTTCAGTTGCACTGCCAGTCCAAGCCGTTTGAGTGTCTCATTATTCAGACAGAGATGTCTAGTCGCTGAGTCCTGACACTGAAGTTTGTTGTGGAGAAGAGTTTGCTCTGCAGGACTGAAAAGGTCAAAACAAGCTGACTTAGGCCATCAGTTGGACAGTGTTTCCTCCGACACTTTGGTGCGGCTGGCTTCCGGGTTAAGCGAGCAGTGTGTCAAGAAGCAGTGCGGCTTGGCAGGTCATGTTTCGGAGGCCACATGGCTCTCGACCTTCGCCTCTCCCGAGTTCGTTGGGGAGTTGCAGCGATGAGACAAGATCGTAACTACCAATTAGATATCACGAAATTGGTGAGAAAAATGGGAGAAAAACACACACAAAAAAAAACATCCATAATACTGGAGGCTATGAGAGACTATGCATTATCCTGATGACTTACTGTAAATATTCTGTAAATATCAGTTGCTTCGTTCTGTTGTTGTGTTTTACATTTTAATATGTGATCTTGTCTGTATGTACTTTGACTGCAGTAAAATGAATTGCCTCTTGAGGACATTAAAGTTTTCTGAATCTGAATATGGGACTAATATGGAAGTCTATACCAGACTATGACGAATGCTGCCATCCATTTGTTCTGACCTCCGCTGCAAAAAAAATAAACATTACAACTAAAATAATATTTCAGTGAGTGTGGGTTTTTCCTTTCTTCAAGTCTATACCAGACACACGCTCACACACAGCCCCCCTACCTCCACGGGTTCTGGCCCCTCTTCCGTGGTGGCGGTGTCCCTGGGCGGGACATAGAAGCGGACCTCCATGAGCGACACCTCTGCCTCATCGTTCTGGTGGAACTCCAGCGTCATCTCGCACACTGGGACACGCTGGCCAGGGGGATCTCAAATGCTGGGCTCACCTCGAATGACAGGAGAGGGCCTGGGGATAGAAACTAGACTGTGTTGGAGCCAAAATGTTACAACCAAAATGGTAGTGGTAGTGTTGTCCTTACCAGAGAATTTGGCGTTGCCCCAGTTCCAAACCTTCACACATAATTCCTTCTCTGACAGCTCCACTTTGAAGTGGGCTTTGAAGTACTCAGAGATCTTCTCCAAAGTCTTGAAGAGAGAGAGGAGAGGAATGGAGAGAGAGAAAACAATGTTTATTTTCCGTGCTGACTTTTCTGTTTCAAATGATTCTATACTCCTCTCTGATCTCGTTCCTACTCCAAACTCACTCTTTACTCTCTTTAAATTCCCATTCTTTCCTCTTTCCACCTTTCTCTCTTTCCTCCCTGTTCTCCTTTTTTCTCTCTTACATCATCCTTACCTCCCTCCCCTTCATCCTTCCCTCCATCTCTCCGTCTCCCATCAATGATATCTCCCTCCCCCTCCCTCTCTCTCCTCCTACCCTCCCTCCTTTTTCCTCTCCTCCACCCCTTTCCTCTCCTCACTTCTCCTCTACCCTCCTCATCTCTCCCCTCATCCCTCTCTCTTCCCCCCATCCCTCTCTCTTCCCCCATCCCTCTCTCTTCCCCATCCCTCTCTCTCCCCTCATCCCTCTCTTCCCCCCATCCCTCTCTCTCCCCTCATCCCTCTCTCTCCCCTCATCCCTCTCTCTTCCCCCCATCCCTCTCTCTCCCCTCATCCCTCTCTCTTCCCCCCATCCCTCTCGTCACCGTGTCTCTGAAGCCGTCATATTTGTAGCTGTGCCCGGTGCTGGTGGTCAGCTTGACGCCCTGTCCCAGACACATATGTCTCCACTGGGCCTGAGACAGTTCCACAGCTGGGATGCTGTCCACCTTCCCTGTCTTACTGCTCTTATACACCACACTCTGTCTACCGAACCGCAGACGGCCGTCATTCTGGGGATAACACAGTAAATACTGTTGACATACAGTTGAAGTCGGAAGTTTACATACACCTTTGCCAAATATATTTAAACAATTCCTGACATTCAATCCTAAATGTAAGTAAAAATTCCCTGTCTTAGGTCAGTTAGGATCACCACTTTATTTTAAGAATGTAAAATGTCAGAATAATAGTAGAGAACTCAATTAGTATTTGGTAGCATTGCCTTTAAATTGTTTAACTTGGGTCAAACGTTATGGGTAGCCTTCCACAAGCTTCCCACAATAAGTTGGGTGAATTTTGGCCCATTCCTCCTGAACAAGCTGGTGTAACTGAGTCAGGTTTGTAGGCCTCCTTGCTCACACACACTTTTTCAGTTCTGCCCACAAATGTTCTATAGGCTTGAGGTCAGGGCTTTGTGATGGCCACTCCAATACCTTGATTTTGTTGTCCTTAAGCCATTTTGCCACAACTTTGATAGTATGCTTGGGGTCATTGCCCATTTGGAAGACCCATTTGCGACCAAGCTTTAACTTCCTGACTGATGTCTTGAGATGTTGCTTCAGTATATCCACATAATTTTCCATCCTCATGATGCCATCTATTTTGTGAAGTGCACCAGTCCCTCCTGCAGCAAAGCACCCCCACAACATGGTGCTGCCACCCCCGTGCTTCACGTTTGGGATAGTGTTCGTCGGCTTGCAAGCCTCCCCCTTTTTCCTCCAAAAATAACTATGGTCATTATGGCCAAACAGTTCTATTTTTGTTTCATCAGACCAGAGGATATTTCCCCCAAAAGTATGATCTTTGTCCCCATGTACAGTTGCAAACCGTAGTCTGTCTTTTTTTATGGCGGTTTTGGAGCGATGGCTTCTTCCTTCCTGAGTGGCCTTTCAGGTTATGTCGAAATAGGACTCGTTTTACTGTGGCTATAGATACTTTTGTACCTGTTTCCTCCAGCATCTTCACAAGGTCCTTTGCTGTTGTTCTGGATTGATTTGTACTTTCCACACCAAAGTACGTTCATTTCTAGGAGACAGAACGCGTCTCCTTCCTGAGCGGTATGACGGCTGCGTGGTCCCATGGTGTTTATACTTGCATACTATTGTTTGCACAGATGAACGTGGTACCTTAAGGCGTTTGGAAATTGCTCCCAAGTATGGACCAGACTTGTGGAGGTCTACAATTTTCTTTCTGAGGTCTTGGCTGATTTCTTTTGATTTTCCCATGATGTCAAGCAAAGAGGCAATGAGTTTGAAGGTAGGCCTTGAAATACATCCACAGGTACACCTCCAATTGACTCAAATTATGTCAATTAGCCTATCAGAAGCTTCTAAAGCCATAACATCGTTTCTGGAATTTCCCAAGCTGTTTAAAGGCACAGTCAACTTAGTGTATGTACACTTCTGACCCACTGGAATTGTGATACAGTGAATTATAAGTGAAATAATCTGTCTGTAAACAATTGTTGGAAAATGTACTTGTGTCATGCACAAAATAGATGTCCTAACCTACTTGCCAAAACTATAGTTTGTTAACAAGAAATGTGTGGAGTGCTTGAAAAACGATTTTTAATGACTCCAACATAAGTGTATGTAAACTTCCGACTTCAACTTTACATATACAGTATAGAAACACCTGAAGTAAACATAGACAAACACACATATAGAATAGTTGGTAATCGTTTTTAACTCTTGACTTGTTACTGCATTGTCAGATATCTGTTGCTGTGCAGAAACACACACACACAGTCTCTCCTCGAGTCTCTCTCTCTATTTCTCTCACACACACACTCGCCCATGACCCTTTGACCTCCTGGTAAATGTCACTGAACTCCAGTGTGTCTGCCATGGCAGCTATTCCTCTGGTCCTCAGGAGCCACTGTATCTCTAATACCACACACAGAGAGAGGACAACCTGCCTTCATTATACTAGTCCTCTAGCTCAATTGATAAAGCTTGGGGCTTGCAATGCCAGGACGGTGGGTACGATTACCGGACTCACTCGTAAATAAAGTGTATGCACATAACTGTAATTCACTTTGAATAAAAGTGTCTGCTAAATGGCATATATAATATTTATAATATTTTCATCGAATCTACTGTACTGTCTATAGTATAAACTAACTACAACCTCATAGAGATATCACTGTCTAACTCCACATTTGTAAGAAATATATATTGTTTCAATGATTTACATTTTATGTGCAGGAAGTGGACTAAATCTTGAATGAAATATATCTAAATGATTTATATGGAAGCCTGTATGAACTGCATGTCCCAACAACTTAATACAGTAGGCCTTGCAAGTGATGATTATAACAACCAACCAAACTTGCTTGTTATATGTTGCTGTCAGCTGTCAAGCAAATTGGGACTGAGACATGTAAACAACCCTTATGACATGTAAAAACTATTATGCAATATAGTACATCTTGCTATAATGGTGCCATTACCATGTTATTGTCTACTGATTATAGTTGATCTGTGGAATAACGTCTTGTTTACGTTACTAACCGTTGTGTTGTCGCTGTCAACTTGTAATGTTGTGCGTGGGGAGAATGTCAAGTCTTTACGTCGTGTGCGTCGAAAGTGACGTGGCCAAGGCTGTTATCTGTTACGTTTGACGTTTTCTTCTTCTCTTGGTCCGGGTTTGTTGCGTTTCGGTTGTTTTGTTCATGAGAACATACAAATTGATCGTCAGGCAAAAACCGAAGTGGAAAGACATCGAACAGAATTGCGATCTGGTATGTTATAAAGACAATATCAAGGGCTTGATAAAAAAACGTTTTTGCACACAAAGAATTGCGCAAGTGCAAGAAACCTACGAAAACGCGCAGAATAGGTCATATGATAGTAATGCATACAAAAGGTTCACAATACTTTGCATTGGTGGCGAAATATCGTCGAAATTGCAAGTTATGCAGCTAATGTTTGCATTACAGACTTCAATCCATTTGTAAAGGAACTGAAGTTGGGGGTGGGACGTTCAGTCGCTGTGTCAAAATGTAGTTATGCCCTGTGTGTAACGTCAACCCGCAAACTATACTGCAGACTTGGTTTAAACGAAACAAGAACCCAGATTCTGAATTTTACTATTGAAATAGAAACAATGTCAGTAGAAAACACACCCTCTCTGTCTGTATGCCTGTCTGTCAGCCATGACGGCCAAACGTGCAGCTCTCATCACCGACTCCTACAAGGTGGTAAAGAGATCCAGGAGAGAGGAGAAGAGAGAGAAGAGGGCCCCAT
Organism: Salvelinus alpinus; assembly: GCF_045679555.1. Taxonomy (NCBI): domain Eukaryota; kingdom Metazoa; phylum Chordata; class Actinopteri; order Salmoniformes; family Salmonidae; genus Salvelinus; species Salvelinus alpinus. Next base: position 6,228,997 of record NC_092124.1, on the reverse strand, counting down.
CGCCTCCCCAGAAGGGTTAGACTTGTGTGTGTGTGTGTGTGTGTGTGTGGGTGTGTCCAGCAAACCACACAGCAGTCATACAAGACAGATGGAACATAGTAGAGTATGAAATTGAACTACTGTTTTTACATTTAAGTTTTCAAATGAAACCCAAATAATTGTATTTACACAATGAATAAAATTGCGTGCTAGAATAGTTTTATTGGTCTCCAGAGAGGAAATTTGTGATTCAGTGATGCAACTCAACTTACCGATAGAGCACTATTACCCAGCTGTATGTGATTGTTCATGGTGGTGTCACTCTAACCTCGCTTCCTGTCTCTCGTCCAATCAGACACTGAGCCGCGCCCCCTCACGGCTAGAGAGATAGAGCTGCAGGAGCTGAGGCAGTTTGACCAGGACTGGCGGTATGGACCCTGCACAGGTACCCTGCAGCAACCGGTGTTAACTATCTGACAACACATGTTTAATACCGTTGTTCATAATAACAATATGCAGCACAGCGGAGCGCCAGTGTTTCATCTTTGCACTGCTCCTTTATAGTGGGATGTTTTAGCGTTTCCTCTCCTGTGACGTATTGCTTTGTGAATTGTTTTAAACCAATCCAATTGTTTTCCTTCCTGTATCTCATAGTGTTTTATGATCTACAGTAGCATTCCTACTCACACTGTACTCACACTGTACTCACACTGTACTCACACTCTCTCTCTATCAGGTATCAGTCGCTTGCAGCGGTGGGAGAGAGCTGCACAGCATGGGTTAAACCCCCCTCAGGAGATCAGAGATATGCTGCTTAGCGCAGACACAGACTCGGACTACACACACTGGTACTATGATCAGAATAGTACACACACAACGAACAAGCAGATGCACACACACATACACAAATGCATGTACATTCTTAGGAAAAAGGGTTCTTCGGCTGTCCCCGTAGGAGAATCCTTTTGGGTTCTAGGTAGAAGTCTTTTGGTTTCCATGTAGAACCCTCTGTGGAAAGGTTTTTTACATGGAAACCAAAATGGTTCTACATGGAACAAAAACGGGTTCTTCAAAGGGTTCTCCTATGGGGACAGCCGAAGAACCCTTTTAGGTTCTAGATAGCACCTATTTTCTAAGAGTGTACACACACCACACACACAGTCAAAAACACACAAAAAACTCTCAAAAACACACACACTTGATTCTGGACCATTACAAATGTATTCCAGCCATACAGTATCATAAGTATCGGTGTGCATAACAGTAATGAGATATTATACAATTGTCATAAAATATTGTCTTTGTACTGTTTTGTCTTTCAGCCTGTGGAGTGACTATCCATTGTGAGAAGAAAAAAAGTGGAGAGACAGAGAAGATCAAAGTGAAAATTCCAAAGTTCATGTGGTTTTGCTTTTGTTCAGTTTGGGTTTGACTGCTAACCATCACACTACACTTTTTTAAATTAAAATACCCTTTTCTACCCAAATATCTGTTTTTGTTAGGTCTGTCACACAAACACACACACCACTGCCTATGTCACACATTTGGTACACTTTTGAGACATTTACATACATATTTTTTTATAGGTAACCTATTTCAAAATAAAGTTTTTCAATTGTATATGTACCAGAGTGAGGAAGAGAGAGAGAGAGAGAGACAGTCAGATGTTGCTATTACCTGCTAATGTTGTGTAGACAGTGACACATTCTATTACACAGTAATACACATTGAGTAAACCAGACATTAGGAACACCTTTCTAATCTTGAGTTGCCCCCCTCCCCCCCGTTCCACAGGGATGCTGGCCCATGTTGACTCCAATGCTTCCCACAGTTGGCTGGATGTCCTTTGGGTGGTGGACCATTCTTGATACACACGGGATGGCACACATACAGTCGTGGCCAAAAGTTTTGAGAATGACACAAATATTAATTTTCACAAAGTCTGCTGCATCAAGTTTGTTTGATGTCGATTTGCATATACTCGAGAATGTTATGAAGAGTGATCAGATTAATTGCAAAGTCCCTCTTTGCCATGCAAATGAACTGAATCCCCCAAAAACATTTCCACTGCATTTCAGCCCTGCCACAAAAGGACCAGCTGACATCATGTCAGTGATTCTCTCGTTAACACAGGTGTGAGTGTTTACGAGGACAAGGCTGGAGATCACTCTGTCATGCTGATTGTGTTCGAATAACAGACTGGAAGCTTCAAAAGGAGGGTGGTGCTTGGAATCATTGTTCTTCCTCTGTCAATCATGGTTACTTGCAAGGAGACACGTGCCGTCATCCTTGCTTTGCACTAAAAGGGCTTCACAGGCAAGGATATTGCTTCCAGTAAGATTGCACCTAAATCAACCATTTATCGGCTCATCAAGAACTTCAAGGAGAGCGGTTCAATTGTTGTGAAGAAGGCTTCAGGGCGCCCAAGAAAGTCCAGAAAGCGCCAGGACTGTCTCCTAAAGTTGATTCAGCTGCGGGATCGGGGCACCACCAGTACAGAGCTTGCTCAGGAATGGCAGCAGGTAGGTGTGAGTGCATCTGTACGCACAGTGAGGCGAAGACTTTTGGCGGATGGCCTGATGTCAAGAAGGGCAGCAAAGAAGCCACTTCTCTCCAGGAAAAACATCAGGGACAGACTGATATTCTGCAAAAGGTACAGGGATTGGACTACTGGGGTAAAGTCGTTGTCTCTGATGAATCCCCTTTCCAATCGGTTTGGGGCATCCGGAAAAAAGCTTGTCTGGAGAAGACGAGGTGAGCGCTACCATCAGTCCTGTGTCATGCCAACAGTAAAGCATCCTGAGACCATCCATGTGTGGATGGTCCTCTTGCTTCTCAGCCAAGGGAGTGGGCTCACTCACAATGTTGCCTAAGAACACAGCCATGAATAAAGAATGGTACCAACACATCCTCCGAGAGCAACTTCTCCCAACCATCCAGGAAAAGTTTGGTGATGAACAATGCCTTTTCCAGCATGATGGAGCACCTTGTCATAAGGCAAAAGTGATAACTAAGTGGCTCGGGGAACAAAACATCGATATTTTGGGTCTTAGGCCAGGAAACTCCCCGACCTTAATTCCATTGAGAACATGTGGTCAATCCTCAAGAGGCGGGTGGACAAACAAAACCCCACAAATTCTAACAAACTCCAAGCTTTGATTATGCAAGAATGGGCTGCCATCAGTCATAATGTGGCCCAGAAGTTAAATGACAGCATGCCAGGGTGGATTGCAGAGGTCTTGAAAAAGAAGGGTCAACACTGCAAATATTAACTCTTTGCATCAACTTCATGTAATTGTCAATAAAAGCCTTTGACACTTATGAAATGCTTGTAATTATACTTCAGTATTCCATAGTAACATCTGACAAAAAATATCTAAAGACACTGAAGCAGACAATTTTGTGGAAGTTAATATTTGTGTCATTCTCAAAACTTTGGGCCACGACTGTACACAATCCTGTACACAATCCATGTCAATTGCCTTGTCTCAAGGCTTAAAAATCCTTCTTTAACCTGTCTCTTCCCCATCATCTACACTGATTGAAGTGGATTTAACAAGTGACATCAATAAGGGATCATAGCTTTCAGCTGGATTCACCTAGTCAGTTGTCCATGGAAAGCGCGAGCGTTCTTAATGTTTTGTTTACTCAGTGCATATGTAGCTATACAGACTAGTTTTCGTCACTCATTGTGTTTTTATTCCTTGTTTTATTATTTTTTTAGTATTTCATTTTTTTCTCTCTGCATTGTTGGGAAGGGCCCGTGAGTGTTAGTCTATATCTGTTGTTTACGAAGCATGTGACAAATAAAATGTGATTTGATTTGAGTAATAGCCCAGAATTCGTGATGTAGGCTAATGTGTTGCGTCAGACTAGCAATAGCCTACTGCTGTTAACGTGAAGTCTTACAGAGCAGATAGGAGGGTGTGTGTGAGAGAGAGAGAGAGAGAGAGAGCGAGAGAGAAAGAGATGGGGCGGGGGGCACATAATGTCTGACCACATATGACTTTAGGTACATATGCGACCAGACATGCCGCGTTCAAAACAACTGGGAACTTGGAAAAATACGAGATCAAATCATGATGTTGGTGATCTTCAGGTCGGCGCTCTAGTAAGAGTCTGATATTGCGCGTCACTCATTAGCATTCTGGTGACAGATGGGCGTTGGGGGAGGGAGCTCTCAGATTTACCTTTAAATCTACGTCCCGCCTATTTTGCTTGACAAACTTTACTATTGGTCAGGGGTAACGTGAAGCGAGTATCCTTGAAGAACCCATTGGGTTGTACAGAAGTCAATCATCTGAAAAACGACTGTCGCACAGCACGTTCATTGGTCAAGCACTGAGCCAAGGGCAAGGTTGGGGTTCCACCCTCCTGCAGCAAATCACCGGTAGGCGGGTTTATGGTAGCTGATGCAATGTGATTCGCTGTACAGCCATTTCAGTCTAAATCCCAGGTCTCTAATTGGCCTAACTTCTGCTCCTACGATTTCTGCCACTGATGCACAACTGTGTAAACCTGTGGCCTAGCGTTAAATAAAGCAACGGCTATTTAGATAGCTATGACATAGCGGGTGGATTAAAGCGCACACGACATCGGTGTTGTAATCAAATATAAAAGTAGGGGAATACGCCTCCAACAAATCTTAGTTGTACCGGAAGAAAATTACTGTTATTCTCTGAAAATGCCTTCCTTATAATTTTCCAGGACGTAACGTTAGCTAGCGATTCAGTGTGAGAGATAGCCAGGCAGTTAATGTAACGTTAGATCGATTTCTCATTTCGTCGTGGGAATTAACGTTTTCTTTTTGTGGATTTCTAATCCTATTTGTTTTGATATTGTGTTATTTACTCAACGTTTCAGAATTAGTTGTTAGTCAACGCAATACCGGGATACGTATTGTACTGGTAAGTCTCCCTAAATTAATTGAGCGTAAACGTCCCGTGCAAACAGGATTATTCGCTAGTTACCGATTCTGAGAACGCCAGTTAGCAAATGTTAGCATATTGAAGGCGTCGCAGCGGATCGGCCTGGAAGTATGACATTTACCTTCAATGCATATATTTAACAGCTTGTCAACAATACTTTAACGTTGTATATCAACAAACATACGACATTGCTTTTATTTTATTTGTAAAATAATGTGAGAATGGTTGACAAACAGTTGACCTGTCTGCGTGCTCACTTGAGCTCTGCGTTGGATGCTGCGAAGATGATTCTTGCAGTGACATTCTGACATTGTATTTTCTTCGAACCATCGATATATGCATTTAGCACAACGTGACAGAGGATCCACGGTTCTAGTATATTATGATGTTGCGAAGTTTATTGTATCGCGTTGAATCCCCTACTGAACCGAACAGGTGCTGTAAATCAACCTAATTTACATGTAACAGGTGCATCTGATTCACTATCTGTGCTCGTTTTGTAATGTCCCCAGGCGGTTATTTCGGTCTCAACATTATCGGTATTTACAGCATCAAGTCGGTCCCCATATTGTGGTCATGTTTCATTCAGTGCAGTGAGATCATGAATGGAATGGAGAGTACACAATTCCTATTTCCACCTCCATTTTATTTTCACTAGTTAAGATTGAATGTTATGTAGGCCTACTGATGTGTTGTGCATCCCCCTTCACACTCTTTCTTTGTCTCCCCCATCCTCTCCCCCGTCTCCACCCCCCTTCTCTCTATCCCGCTCTCTACCCCCCTTCTCTCTATCCCGCTCTCCTTCAGGGATGGACAATGCCCATACTAAGACGGTCGAGGAGGTGTTGGGGTATTTCTCTGTGAATGAGTCGACAGGCCTGAGCTGTGAACAGCTGAGGAAAAGCAAGGAGAGATGGGGCCCAAACGGTATGTCCTAGTTCGTGACCTAAATGACACTATTACCTATGTAGTGCACTGCTTTTGACCAGGGCCTCTTGGACTCAGTTCACTATTTTTGACCAAAGTATGGAATAGGTGCCATTTGGGACATAGCCCTAACCCTTCACTCCTAATCCTTAACCCCTATTTCACCCTTAAATTAAAAAATGCCAGACTTTTACTCTCACCAGTACTCAATTGTTTCAATGATTATTATAAAGTAATGACACCCACGTTAGGCCTATGTTTAGTAATGTGATGATGAAATTGATGATGGCTGAAAATAGTAATGTTATTACTATGTTTATAACAATCTCTCTTTCTCTCTTGATTTCTGAACTCCATGATGCAGAGTTACCGGCAGAAGAAGGTAAGATGTTCATTATCTCTCTCTCCGGTCGCTCTCTCTCTCTCTCGCTCTCCGTCCCCTGCATTTACATTCTTTCCATCTGTGTTTCCAGGGAAGTCGCTATGGGAGCTGGTCCTGGAACAGTTTGAGGATCTGTTGGTTCGGATTCTTCTGCTGGCTGCCTGCATCTCCTTCGTAAGGACACACACACACACACACACAAAGACAACCTGAACGAACACTATCGTAAATACTCTGTAAAATACTCTGTAATACTCATTTACTGTAAATAACTTTACAGTAAATGGCTAAGTTACAGCCTACCCAAAGTCATTCAGACATGTTTATAGCTATTTCAATATTTTGCTCTGAGCATTACTATTCACTCTTTATATCCTCACAGTATTACCATCCCGGTCACATACTCTCTTGGTTGTTGAAAACAAGTTCCTCTTTAACCTCTCTCTTCTCTCTCTCTTTTCTGACAGACTCTTGCCTGGTTCGAGGAAGGAGAGGGGACCATCACAGCCTTCGTGGAACCCTTCGTCATCCTCCTCATCCTCATCGCCAACGCTATCGTCGGGGTGTGGCAGGTAAAGTCACACAGTGTTTTGGCATGTTGCATTAGTGTGTGTTCCTTCCTAAGTGTGTGTGTGTGTGTGTTCATGCATAAACATTAATGTGTGAGACGATGTGTGTTCATTCACGTGTGTGTGTTTCCAGGAGCGTAATGCTGAGAACGCGATCGAGGCGCTGAAGGAGTATGAGCCTGAGATGGGGAAGGTGTACCGACAGGACAGGAAGAGTGTCCAGAGGGTCCGGGCTAAGGACCTCGTACCTGGGGACATAGTGGAGGTGGCAGGTAGGCAGAACTACAAATCCCAGAGTCCTCTAGGGACCACAGTGTTCTACACTATAACTGATAACATTGTTGAGGTACTCAAGCAGGTAGGCAGATAAATCCCACCATCCTCTAGTCTTGGGGCCCAAGTGTTCTTTATATTAGAAGTCCTCCAATAATGGAAAGAAGAACAGCAACTCCAAAAAAACACAGCTATGATATTGAGGTACTATAGCAGGTAGGGGGAAAAAACTACAAATTCTGTAACTCCTGAAAGGTCCCTAGTGTTCTATACATTGTACCTGGGGAGTGGAGACACAGCGAAGGTGGCATGTGTGTAGGGGGAAACAGAAACTACAAATCCCATACCCATTTAGTAAATCCCATACCCAAACTGTTCTATTATTGACTGAGTTGTTTAAATTTCCAAAAATAAAATGTTTAGTTACCCTTGACATTTTTTAATCTGTATCGGTTGGATCTTTGCCCTCTCGCATCATCATGGAGCTCAAAGAAAGGTTTTATGGGAAATGAATAATTTAACCAAGGTGCTGTCAGTTGATGTGATATTCGAAGAGGCCTACAAAACCCAATATCCCTGCATCTTGATAAGCTCTGGGAATGTCGCCAGATGGGTTCAGCGACGCTAACCTTTCTTTTCCAAATATTTTCTCAAATAAACTTTTTACAGATATCTGACTGAAAATGCAGTTTGGGGGTCAGTTTCAAATTTCTGTGTGACTTTTAGCGACAACACAGCTCGAAGGGTTAAGACCGCCCCAATTGCCGAATCCTCAAGGCGATCCGTTTCTATTCTTAGAGCTTCAAAGAAGTAACAGAGGAAATGGGGGTTGAGTTTTTTTTTTTTTTGTGTGTGACTCAAAGATTCACAGTGGCGATGTTTGGCTTAAAGAGCATGGGAACTTTGTGACACCAATCACAGTTTACACAGCAGAACACTGGGGTATGCGTCCCAAATGGCACCCTATTCCCTTTTATAGTGCGCTATTTTTGACCAGAGCTAGGGAATAGAGTGCCATTTGAGAATCATGCATGGAGAATTGTTAAAGAAACACAACACACTGTTTATCGCTTCAATCATCACATCACTGCCTGTCTATCCCTCTGAGCCAATGATCTTGCAGGATTTTGAGATGTTTACCAATGAATTTGGTTGATTGACAGGTCATAAATAAACAAAACAGCAGTTTTCTATGGGGTTTAGTTATGCTGTTCTAAGTTATGGGTTGTATTAGAACAGACTTAACACACTGGTCAATCTAAGCGCTAGCGGTGTCAGAAATATTTTTGCTATTTTCACAACCATAATTATCAACGCTGTTGCTTGGCATGGGCGGTAAAGGGCTGGGTTTTGATGAATAAACAAGTTTAGGGTGTGTCGAGGGTTGGCCCCTCACTGGCCAATCAGAAACGTGCTCCGTGGCGAAATATGTGGTTGCTTTAAGTTGTGTATTTACGGTCTTTTATGTATTGCCTTGGGATCAACTCCAATTCCAATGTAAGTCCGTTATAGTTTGTTCAACAGCTTACAGAAACTAAATAGCAAAATGTAGACCTATCCTATCTTTGCTAAATTCAGTATGTTAACCTGACCCTGTTTGCATTCCACATTGTTCTAAGAAATTGCATGGCATCAATGTGGAAATATAAACAAGTTGAAACAACTTGTTTTAAATACAGTAGCTGGACAAAGGTCCACTATAAAGGGAGGATATTACCAAATATGTTTTATATACAATACCATTGAAAAGTTTGGGGTCACTTAGAAATGTCCTTGTTTTTGAAAGAAAATCCCTTATTTAAAATAACATCAAATTGATCAGCAATACAATGTAGACATTGTTAATGTTGTAAATGACTATTGAGGCTGGAAACGGCAGATTATTTTATGGAATATCTACGTAGGCGTACAAAGGCCCATTATCAGCAACCATCACTACTGTGTTCCAATTGCACGTTGTGTTAGTTAATCCAAGTTTATCATTTTAAAAGGCTAATTGATCATTAGAAAACCCTTTTGCAATTGTGTTAGCACAGCTGAAAACTGTTGTCCTGATTTTAAAGAAGCAATAAAACTGGCCTTCTTTAGGCTAGTTGAGTATCTGGAGCATCAGCATTTGTAGTTTCAATTACAGGCTCAAAATGGCCAGAAACAAAGAACTTTCTTCTGAAACTCGTCAGTCTATTCTTGTTCTGAGAAATTAAGGCTATTCCATGTGAGATCTTGCCAAGAAACTGAAGATCTCGTACAACGCTGTGTACTACTCCCTTCACAGAACAGTGCAAACTGCCTCTAACCAGAATAGAAAGAGGTTTGGGAGGCCCCGGTGCACAACTGAGCAAGAGGACAAGTACATTAGTGTCTAGTTTGAGAAACAGATGCCTCACAAGTCCTCAACTGGCAGCTTCATTAAATAGTACCCGCAACACACCATTCTCAACGTCAACAGTGAAGAGGTGATTCCGGGTTGCTGGCCTTCTAGGCGGAGTTCCTTTGTCCAGTGTCTGTGTTCTTTTGCTCATCTTAATCTTTTATTTTTATTGGCCAGTCTGAGATATGGATATATTGGTGCTCAATTTTTATACTCCTGTCAGCAATGGGTGTGGCTGATATAGCCAAATCCACTAATTTGAAGGGGTGTCCACATATTTCTGCAATGTAAGACTTGAACCATCACCATCACCTCCCCCGTTCCGCCCCTTTTTCCCCCAGTGGGTGATAAAGTCCCAGCAGACATCCGGCTGACCTCCATCTGCTCCACCACACTGCGAGTAGACCAGTCCATCCTGACGGGGGAGTCGGTGTCGGTGATCAAACACACAGACCCAGTGCCTGACCCGCGAGCCGTCAACCAGGACAAAAAAAACATGCTGTTCTCTGTAAGTGGGTGGGTGGGAGAGAGGGTTTGTGGTGGGTGGGGGGGGAGTCATTATCTGATTAGAAATAGACCAGCACAGCACGTGGGATTAAGGCCTCAAGCCAAAAGGTGCACTTTTGTTTAAGTGTGCACGTTTGTGTAAGTGTGGGAGAGCGAGTGTGTGTGTGTGTTTTATTGATCTAATGGGAGGTATGGTGTGAGAGAGGAACCAGAACTCAGGACCGTGTGCGTGCGTGCACTGTGATGCTTTGATGTGAGTGTTGAAGGTGTGACTCAACCGTTTGTTGAATAAAACATCACTTGCATTGTTTGCACAGGACACATACAAAAACACATAATATACTGCGTGACGTAATCTACTGAAGTGCTCCTAATACACTTCTGAAGAGCCAGGTGAACGAGCTTCCAGGTTACTGATAGTGGAGCAATCGAACTGGACCATCGAGGGCTGTGTTGGTACTAGACCACGTACTGATTCTGTTCTGTATATCACTAAGCAATACCGAATGTGTGTGATGCATGTCGTTGATCCCCACGCCACCTACATAGTTAAAACACAATTTGTGATTTATAATACATCTACCCTATGAGCACAAGACGTTGGAAAACACTTCATTGTGGTTTTAAATGTATTTCTGGTTGAAAAGATGTCTTTCTGCTCTTGTGCTGACTGTAATCCAATCCCTACGTTATTTTTCTCTGACTCTTTTTTCTATGTTATAGCGATGACTTTGATCTGGGAAAGTATGCTGCTTTACAGATCAAACTCCTGTAGTAGTTAAGAGTGCACCAACACATTGCTTTGTATCATTGTACTTCCAGGGCACCAACATTGCGGCGGGCAGGGCTATAGGTGTGGTGGTAGCTACAGGGGTGCAGACTGAAATCGGGAAGATTCGTGACGAGATGGCTGCTACAGACCCAGAGAGAACACCGCTGCAGCAGAAACTGGACCAGTTTGGGGAACAGCTGTCCAAGGTACAAGGACTTTCCTTCTCTTCCCTCTTTCTTTCCCTCGTTCCTTTTATTTAATCTGTCACCTGTATTGTTCTTAATTGACTTGTTTAGTTAAATATAAAAATATATATAAAAAATTGTGAGTGGCAGTGTTGTGATAACAGGCTCCCTCCCTCCCTCCCTCTAGGTGATCACAGTGATCTGCGTGGCAGTGTGGGGTATCAACGTAGGCCATTTCAATGACCCGGTCCACGGTGGCAGCTGGCTCAGAGGGGCTGTCTACTACTTCAAGATCGCTGTGGCACTGGCTGTAGCTGCTATCCCTGAGGGTACGTGGTGGGACCAACCACCTCTCTCTATTCTCTCCTCTCTCTTTCCTCTCTCTCTTCTCTTATTTCCTTCTCTGCCTCTGTGTGACACACACAAAGTAGAGCATGAGTCAATTCCAATCTATTCTGAGCAATCTAAACCAAAATGAATTCTCTCAAGACCGCTCCTCTCTGTGTCCATGTAGACTCTAACTCGATAAATAGATTGATCAGCCAGTGTACTTTTGTTACATGACTCGGAAGAACCATTATGGAACCATATATTTAACCCCACTAACCGTCCCTTCACCCTATTCAATCTTGCACCCCCCCCCCCTGGCAGGCCTACCCGCTGTGATCACCACCTGCCTGGCTCTGGGGACCAGACGCATGGCCCGGAAGAATGCCATCGTCCGCAGTCTGCCCTCTGTGGAGACCTTGGGCTGCACCTCCGTCATCTGCTCCGACAAGACTGGTACCCTCACCACCAACCAGATGTCTGTCCACCGGGTGAGAGAGGGAGGGAGGGGAAAAATGGAGATGGGGGAAGAGTAACCACTTGGGTTCCCTGACGCTGACCTGAAAGTGGGATGGTTTGGCATGTTGATTGACAGACACTCAGCCTGATGCTGACCTAACCTTACTGATTGTGACAATGAGTGTGTATTTTCTAACCCGGTCTGTCTGTATCTGCATGTGTGTGTGTAGATATTTGTTGTGGACAGTGTGTCAGGGGAGCGATGCGCCCTGAGTGAGTTTTCGGTGACTGGATCGACTTACGCCCCGGAAGGGGAAGTGTGAGTGCCTTTAACCTTTTAACCCTTAACTGATGATTGCCACGTTCAAGATAACTGGGAACTCAGGAACAAAACGAGCCCAGACCGGGACAAATCGCTTTGAATGGTCATCCAACATGAAATTCCATGTCAGAAACTCTGGCATCTTTCTAGAGCTTTCTAGAAATTCTGACCTGAAGATCAGGGACATCATGATTTGATCTCGTTTCTTTGGAGTTCCCAATTGTATTGAAAGCATTAGATGTCACGACGAATCACTCATCCCCAATTTTGCTAGGACTGTCTGAGTGGGGAGGGGAAAACTACCTGTTATTGGCAGAGGGGTTTGGAACTCTTTCTTATTGGTGTATTAACTAATTTACCACCTGGTGATGTCACCAGGCAGGCCAAAACTCCATCCCACCAAATTAGGCTGAAATTTCAGGCTGTCTTGTCAAATGGACATGATCATTTTTCACAATTTCTGTTTTATTCCAACCTCAGTGTGGAAATATATATATTACAGACGAATCACATTTCTGACTGCACTGGTCCTTTAAGATGCTGAAAAATGTTATCTTTCTAATATTTGGTTCCCCTCTAATTCTTTCTTTCTCTAGTCTTGTTCTCCCCCTCTTCTGGCTTTTCACAATCCCTTACTTCTCTCTCCATCTTTCCCCTTTATCTCTTACACTCTCTCCCTCTTATCTCTCTCCATGTCATCTTCCATATCCACCCTTATTAACTCTCTTCTCCTTGGCCATCTCTCTCTCTCTCCCTCAGGTATAAGGATGAGACGTTAGTGAAGTCTAGTCAGTATGAGGGCCTGGTGGAGATGGCCTCTATCTGTGCTCTGTGTAACGACTCCTCTCTGGACTACAACGAGGTGAGAACAGCGCCAGCCTACTTTGCACACTACACACCATAACCACTATACACCATAACCACTACACTGCACGCCATAACCACTACACTGCACGCCATAACCACTACACTGCACGCCATAACCACTACACACCATAACCACTACACTGCACGCCATAACCACTACACTACACACCATAACCACTACACTGCACGCCATAACCACTACACTGCACGCCATAACCACTACACACCATAACCACTGCACTGCACACCATAACCACTACACTACACACCATAACCACTACACTACACACCATGATACACACAAATGTCCATGGACAGACACTTCTTAGTTCTAGTCCTGGAGAGCTACTTTTTTTGTTCCAGTCCAGTAGCATCTGTTTGGAATAATACATTCAAATAATATCCTTGTTGACCCTTAACCTGTGGGTGTGTGTCCCAGTCTAAGGGTGTGTATGAGAAGGTAGGCGAAGCCACAGAGACGGCCCTGTGCTGTCTGGTGGAGAAGATGAACGTGTTCGACACAGACCTCCGAGGACTGTCCGCTGTCGAGAGAGCTACTGCCTGCTGCTCGGTGTGTGTGTCTGTAAAATCAAAAGATCTGTGTCTGTGTTTTTGAAAAAAAATGTGTGTGTACCATTGAGATGTGCTGACCTAATTTACCTCCTGGCAGGATGATTGAATGATATATCTCCTCTCTCTCCCTCCCTCTATCCTCTCCATCAGGTGATTAAACAGTTGATGAGGAAGGAGTTGACGTTGGAGTTCTCTCGTGACAGGAAGTCCATGTCAGTGTTCTGTTCTCCCAACAAGCTCAGCCGCTCTGCCACTGGGGCCAAGATGTTTGTCAAGGTCCGCTCTCTCTCTCTCTCTCTCTCTCTCTCTCTCTCTCTCTCTCCTACTTATTCACTTTTCTATCCCCCTACTCTCTCTGTTCTTTCTTGTCGTTTCTGTTCCTTACGTGTTTCTGTCTTCTGAGCTCTTTCTCTGGCACTCTCTCTCCTCCATCTCCCCACTTTGTATCAACTTGTCGTCTCTCTCCCAGGGAGCTCCGGAGAGCGTGCTGGAGCGCTGCCGTTGGATCCGGGTGAACGGGGGCGCGCGGGTGCCCATGACGCCAGCGGGGCGGGAGCAGCTCCAGGGGACCGTCAGGGAGTGGGCCACGGGGCGGGACACCCTCCGATGCCTCGCCATGGCGACCCGGGACTCGCCCCCCGAGATACGCTCCCTCAACCTGGAGAACTCGGCTACCTTCGCCGACTACGAGGTGAGTGATTTTTAGGATTATTTCATCCTTTGTGTTATTATGCACTTTTTATTAATCTCTTTTATTGCTTTTAGACTATAAAGTGTGTTGTGGATTTTAAAGGCACTTCAAATACAGTGTTATTTGATTAGCATTAAATAAACAACAATGTCCCCCCTCCCCCCAGTCGGACCTGACCTTCGTGGGCTGCGTGGGGATGCTGGACCCCCCCAGGAAGGAAGTACTTGGTGCGGTCCGCATGTGTCGACAGGCTGGCATCCGGGTCATCATGATCACCGGTATGACACGCCTCACACACACTCCCTCTGTTTGTTGTGTTGTGATACATGTTTGTTGGATGGGGAGACGCAAGACACATAATCCAAGGGGATTCAATAAAGTCAACTGAACAGAATTTCTAGCCTCACACTCGTCTACCTTAAAATGATATTATAACGTGAAAAGCTGGGACTTTACCAGTATTGCAATATTTTTTTCAATGGCAAAAATGAATGCAGACAACTTTTTTTGGTCCTTTAAAAAGCTGCTGTATGTCAAATATTGTATGCTTTAGCTTGGAAAATTAATGTGACATTAGGGCTTTTTTCCTGGAAGTTAAATCCGCTTTGTGTTTACTTGCCACGATCCTGGTATCGGCCCGGCCCCAATAACGCAATTTCAAACCGTTTTTCCTGCTGGGTGTCATCTCTCCATCTTACCTCTAAACTCACGTCCCCCCAGGTGACAACAAGGGCACGGCCATGTCCATCTGTCGTCGCGTGGGCATCATCACGGAGGAGGAGGAGGAGGCGGGCAGGGACGACCCGTTCTCAGGGGGCTTGACGGGGAGGGAGTTTGACGAGCTGCCCCCCCACCTCCAGAGGCAGGCCTGTCGTACCGGACGCTGCTTCGCCCGCGTGGAACCCACACACAAGAGCCGTATCGTGGAGTACCTGCAGAGCCTCGATGACATCACAGCCATGGTGAGAGGGGGCTGTGAGTGTGTTTAGGGGGTTGGTGAATGTGTATCTCTGTTGGCAGCAGTGTCCCTGTCTAGGGCTCTACTTTGTGACACTTAAAAAGGCATGTTTGAGAAGGCATGTTTGCATTGTGTGGGGCCTTTCATGCGTTTCCTCCCTTGTTTTGACTCACCGCCTGTTCTTGCCCCCTCCCATCCCTCCATCCCACCTCTCCCCCAGACTGGTGATGGAGTAAATGACGCGCCAGCCCTGAAGAAGGCAGAGATCGGTATCGCCATGGGTTCAGGCACGGCTGTGGCCAAGTCTGCCTCCGAGATGATCTTAGCTGATGATAACTTCTCTACCATCGTAGCGGCTGTAGAAGAGGGCAGAGCCATCTACAACAACATGAAACAGTTCATACGATACCTCATCTCTTCCAACATAGGAGAGGTTGTCTGGTGAGGATAGGGGGACGAGAGGGATGGATTAGAGGAGAGGGATGGATTAGAGGAAAGGAAGAGAAAGCCATCTATAACAGAACGAAACAGTTTATAGGAGAGGTTGTATGGTGTGAAGAGGGGGATGGAGAGGGTGGTGGGGTTATGGTTATAAATAAAGGGGAAGGATAACAGAACAGTGGTGCACATTTAGGAGAGGATTACTTTTTAGGTCAGGTGACAATAGGGAGAAGGGAAATTTAAAAAGGAGAGATGGTTGAAGGGATTAACTTGAGGGAAAATAGTGGTCTGGGACAGTGAGAGGATTTCTGAATTATTATGTTGTATCCCTCTCTCACCCTCTTCCCTCCAGTATTTTCATGACCGCTGCTCTGGGCATGCCCGAGGCCCTGATCCCGGTCCAGTTGCTGTGGGTCAACCTGGTGACAGACGGCTTCCCGGCCACCGCCCTGGGCTTCAACCCCCCCGACCTGGACATCATGTCCCGCCCCCCACGCTCCCCCAAGGAGCCACTCATCTCCGGATGGCTCTTCTGCAGATACCTCATTGTCGGATGTGAGTAAATCTAGTATATCTCGATCTATATCTATGGCAGATACCGCATTGTGAGGTTATAGATTATGAACAGACAGGGTTTTTGTATTTTGAACTTGTATACTTTGCAGAGGTAGCCTCGTGAGCACTTTGTGACAGATGTATTTGTAAACCAATAACATTTGGACGATTGATTTGATTTTACGTCACAATATCAGCTGGGATTCTAGAATATACACATCTAACCTTTGACCTCTCTCTCAGGCTATGTGGGAGCGGCCACAGTAGGAGCTGCAGCCTGGTGGTTCATGGCAGCACACGACGGACCCAAACTCTCCTTCTACCAACTGGTAAGAACACGTCCCTCTCTTCTCTTTCTTTACCGTCTCTAACCTCCGACCTCTCACTCCCTGCTCTCTCTCTATTCTCTCTCCTCTCAGTCCCACTATCTCCAGTGCAGTGAAGGCCACGGGGAGTTTGCGGGGGTGCAGTGCTCAGTGTTCGAGTCGCCCTACCCCATGACCATGGCCCTGTCCGTGCTCGTTACCATAGAGATGTGCAACGCCCTCAACAGGTATGCTACTAAAACTGCAACTCCCAACGATTCCTTGCGGTACTTAGCATCGGTCATAGAGATCATTATTTATGATGCGACACAGAACAGGTTTAGTTCTCGTGCGATAACATTTGTGTCTATTAGTCACAGTACATTCTGCATGTATGAATATCAACTGTAAAGTTCATTCAGTTCTATTGCATTTGTTGTCCACCTTTGCTCTTTTCAATCAGACATAAATGTTTAAGTCAAATTAAACATAAAAAATGATCATGATATGCGTGATTATTCAATCGAGTAGATTTATATCAGATTATTTAGTATAAGTTTGGATATTTTTAGTTCTGTTGTGTTAGTATCAATATTTTATTGCCATCTTTTGAGTTTTACTGGTCCACCTCTGAGCTCTGCTGTGTGTGTCCTCGTCCTCAGTCTGTCAGAAAACCAGTCCCTCCTGAAGATGCCTCCTTGGTCCAACCCCTGGCTGGTGGGAGCCATCTGTCTCTCCATGGCGCTCCACTTCCTCATCCTCTACGTTGACCCCCTGCCTGTAAGTGTGTGTGTGTGTGTGTTCGTTCATCTGGCATAATTTTGTCAACAACAATAACATATTAGTCAAACACCTATTTTTCAGAGGCAATTGTCGTGACTATAACTGACTAAATAGACTCAGAAAAACTAAAAATTAAAATAATTTTTAATTTCAGTTGACTAAAATGAGACTAGACAATCTCTGACAAATCTGACTACTAAATGGACTGGAAAATAAATGTGGGAGAGCTTTTCAGTGATGTGCACAATTAATATTAGCAGCACAGATGCGCAGGGAAGGATGCCCCACACCCGGCACAGCCTACATCCGCTGGTGAGCTGCAGGGGAGCTAGCGTTGAGTGTGAGCAGACCGGCACCCCCTCCGATTATACACATCGTGGTGGCGACTCTTGCTTCCCCGTAGCTAACCAGTCACCACCAGCCTTCTAGTTAGTTACCCTTTGCCTGGTTAAGAAACACAAGCTCCTTTTACGAAATTAAAAACAACTTTAATAGTAAAACAACAAGCTGGCTATGCTTTTCTCCCTTGAGTAGACTATAGAAAAGCAGACAGTTTTTGCATTTTTTTTTAGTTTCGCTCAATCCTCCCTCTTTTCCCACTACATTTCATATACAGGTTCTGTAACCAACGTAGCCAAGCCTCCCTCTTTTCCTTAGAATGACTTGATTATCCGTTCAAAAGACATGACCCATAATTCTGCCGCTACGTTTTTTCCCCCTTTCTGTCGTGCATTGGCAGGCCGCATTTTACATTCATAAAGCATATTGCGGGCCGTTCTAAAACTAGTTGACTAAATTCCGCATCCCACTACGCTAAATCTGACTGGGTAACACGGACTCTGACTTCAGCCACTCGGACTTGAGCACAGGGGACTTGAATCAATTCGGACTCGAGGTTTAGTGACATCAGTGGGAGAAACAGTCATTAGCTCCCATTTTACTTCTGGACATCAATGTGGCCGGGGCGTCTGGAACGTTGTTATCAATGGCAATGACGCAACCGCGTGATGGAGGTGCAACCATACTACTTTGCGGCACCATCTAGTGATGGTGCTTCTCTCTCTCTCATTCCATCTGCCTCTCGCTCTCTGCGTTTGTCTGTTTGTTTAGTGTGTAATATCTATGTAGGCTGAATTAGGAATTTACATGGCCAGATAATTCTTATAAACTCAGCAAAAAAAGAAATGACCCTGTCTTTTCATAGATAATTTGTAAAAATCCAAATGACTTCACAGATCTTCATTGTAAAGGGTTTAAACACTGTTTCCCATGCTTGTTCAATGAACCATAAACAATTAATGAACATGCACCTGTGGAACGGTCGTGAAGACACGAACAGCTTACAGATGGTAGGCAATTAAGGTCACAGTTATGAAAACTTAGGACACTAAAGAGGACTTTCTGCTGACTCTGGAAAAACACCAAAAGAAAGATGCCCAGGGTCCCTGTTCATCTGCGTGAACGTGCCTTAGGCATGCTGCAAGGAGACATGAGGACTGCGGATGTGGCCAGGGCAATAAATTGCAATGTCCGTACTGGGTGACGCCTAAGACAGCGCTACAGGGAGACAGGACGGCGAGCTGATCGTCCTCGCCTTGGCAGACCACATGTAACAACAGCTACACAGGATCGGAACATCCGAACATCACACCTGCGGGACAGGTACAGGATGTCACAACAACTGCCTGAGTTACACCAGGAATGCACAATCCCTCCATTAGTGCTCAGACTGTCCGCAATAGGCTGAGAGAGGCTGGACTGAGAGCTTGTAGGCCTGTTGTAGGGCAGGTCCTCACCGGCAACAATGTTTGAGCCTATGGGCATAAACCCACCGTTGCTGGACCAGACAGGACTGGCAAAAAGTGCTCTTCACTGACGAGTCGCGGTTTTGTCTCACCAGGGGTGATGGTCGGATTCGCATTTGTCGTCGAAGGAATGCGCGTTACACAGAGGCCTGTACTCTGGAGCGGGATCGATTTGGTCTGGGGTGGCGTGTCACAGCATCATCGGACTGAGCTTGTTGTCATTGCAGGCAATCTCAATGCTGTGCGTTACAGGGAAGACATCCTCCTGCCTCATGTGGTACCCTTCCTGCATGCTCAACCTGACATGTCATGCTGGAAGGTCAATGCCACCAGCCGTACTGCTCGTTCTGTGTGTGATTTCCTGCAAGACAGGAATGTCAGTGTTCTTCCATGGCCAGCGAAGAGCCTGGATCTCAATCCCATTGAGCACGTCTGGGACCTGTTGGATCGGAGGGTGAGGGCTAGGGCCATTCCCCCCAGAAATGTCTGGGAACTTTCAGGTGCCTTGGTGGAAGAGTGGGGTAACATCTCACAGCAAGAACTGGCAAATCTGGTACAGTCCATGAGGAGGAGATGCACTGCAGTACTTAATGCAGCTGGTGGCCACACCAGATACTGACTGTTACTTTTGATTTTGACCCCCCCCTTTGTTCAGGGACACATTATTCCATTTCTGTTAGTCACATGTCTGTGGAACTTGTTCAGTTTGTCTCAGCTATTGAATCTTGTTATGTTCATACAAATATTTACACATGTTAAGTTTGCTGAAAAGGTGAGAGGATGTTTCTTTTTTTGTTGAGTTTATATAATATTATTCTTATTTATGCTTTGTGGAAGAATATGATTATATTTACTATAGGTTAATGAGGCAATACAAATGTGATGTGACTAAAATGAAAGGACATTTTAGTTGACCAAAATGGCCCATTTGTTTTCATTATTTTGACAGGTTAGACTAAATCATTATTCAAATGACAAAAAATGGGACTAAGACTTGACTGAATTAAAAAAAAGTGCCAAAATTACCTCTGCTGAACAGTGAAGTGCCTGTGTGTGTGTGTGTTACATTGTGCTCTCCGATATCTCATTGTCTAACCAGCCCTTGCCTTCTCTCCCTTCCCTTCTCTCCCTTCCCTTCTCTCCCTTCCCTTCTCTCCCTTCCCTTCTCTCCCATCCAGGTGGTGTTCCAGATCCGCCCCCTGTCGTGGCCACAGTGGGTTGTGGTCCTCAAGATGTCCCTGCCCGTCATCTTCATGGACGAGGCCCTTAAGTTCCTGGCCCGGAACTGGATCGAGCCGGGTACCGACGTGGAGCGCCAGGAGGAGGAGCGGGAGCGCCGACGGAGGGGTCAAGGGCCAGGGGGCATGACCGCCGCCGTAAGCAGGGTGTTCAAGGGCGTGTCCTGGTCGTTCGTTTTAATGTCGTTCCCTCTATTGGTCTGGATTTACAGCCTGGACTCTGATATTACTAACATGTTCTATGAGTGAAGGGGAAAAGAGGGGGTGGGAGGGGTTTGGGGAATGAATGAAAGGGAAGGAACTATAAAATAAATAGGGGAGCAAGTTGAGGTGAAGATGGAGTGCAGGGAAAGAAATTTAAAAATACATTTTTAGAGGGATAAAGCCCGGGATGAAAGGTGAACAGTCTGAGACGGTGAGAGAAAGAGGGATACAAAGGAAGTGAAGAGGGAGCTGATACATCCTAGCTCAGCACTCTGACTTTTTTAATACGGGCCCTGACCGTGAGGGATTTTACAAAACTCAAGGTCCTATTTAATCAAGCCTGGTTTAACGAGTTAGCGGAATAGGTCTTGAAAATACCACTCCTCTTGTGCAGAAAGAACGCACGTTTTGGTTCACGTAGCTCCTTGACAACATCATTTTTACAATATGGGACAAACCAGAGAAGAAACACAACTTTGTAGTTGATTCAAACATTCTTTCTGGCCGCTCAGAATGAGTGTTTATTTTTTTTCAATTTAACTTCTCCCCAGAAGCTTGTTAAGCGGATTTGATTGAATATGGCCGTTACTTGTGTCCTGAACTGTCTCCTGAATATTTATTCAATTTTGAAAGGCAAATTCCTGTCTATAGATGATTTCTAACATAAGATAGTACTTATTAATTTCATTCCAGTTTCTCTACCTGGTAAGGTGACAGGTGGGAAGGTAGAGAGAAAGCGAGGGAGAAAGAAGCTTCTTCAGTCTAGGGAATGGAGGGATGACTGGATGAAAAGCGAGAGCTGAATGATCTTCCAGCATCAGTCAGACTGGCCACACACTGACATTCCAGCCAGCTTCAGAAATCAATCAATAATCAGTTAACATTTGATTTAATTTAGATGTCATCAAACTGTGTCTAGAGAAGAGGACAGCAGAGTACTTCTTTAATGTGTATTTCTTAGGGTTATGGGCTGACAAAGCTGAATTTTGAAAAGTAAAAGGTTTTGCGTTTGTTTTCACTGCACTATTCATATTTATTAACGTCCCTGAATTGTGTTTTCTTTTTTTGATTTCTGTCAGTTTTTTTATGCCCAACTTTGCTACAGAATGGATGTTGCCTCCATGTATGGTTCTGATAACGGTTGGCTACTCTTTATGACATCATACCCTTTTGTCTCCTTATCATCATGCATGTTTGAGATTGACTACTGTTACATTGCAGATGGACTGCTCAGAATCACTGATCTCCAAATCACCTTGCTTTCTAAATAACTACTCATTATGTGATCAAGATGAGTGATTCTGCGCTGTGCCTTGCTCAAACACATCCTCCTCAAACACGCTGACTGTTGATCTATACTAGAACTGTCCAGGTTGGGTAGTAATGGGCTTTAGGTGCAGGCTTGGTATCTTTTTTTGCGTGACCAGATTCGGTCTGATGTCCTCCACACGATTTCAGCTTGGAACTGCGTCCTTAAAGTTGTGTTGCAATCCTCACGTAGGCCTAGAAGTAGTAGACTTGCCTCTCCGGAAGGCTCCAACATCTCTGACATTGTTGTCAGGCTGAGAAATTGCATCATATTTTAGCTAGACTACTCTACCATTCTACTAGTTGACCTATGTGTTTTGATAGTCTTAACAGCCACTGTGACATCACACCATGAACTCAAGGTACAAAGTTGTGTAGTCTGCTTATGTGGACACCATTACCACTTCCCCTGTAGTAGTGGGTTTGTTAGGGCTGGGAACACTTTTCTATTTTATTTACTACACACCAAATTTGCTTACTTTTTTCTCCCCAGACTTGCAACATTTTTTTGTTGTTATTATGATTGATATAACTACTACGGTAATTCTGATTAATTGTTGCTGTGGCATCTGTAATACCCCTACTGTGCCTGTAAAGAATTAGGGGTGCTATTTTATTTTCTGAATGTAGTAAAGGGTGGGGGGGGTTGGGAGTTATTATTAGAATCATTAATAGGTGTAAGAATCCGAGTGGAAAAGGGGGATTGGGGAGGAGAAGAGGGGCAGTCTGACAGGGTGGCTTTACAAAAGAAAGGGATGAGGGAGAGATGCTGAGAGAAGAGGTCTCTTCTTTCCATCTCCGTTTCTCTAGCGTTCTGACCGTGCTCTCTGTCTTCATCTGAAACCAATAAGCAAAATAATTTCGTAAAATTAACGACTTCAAAGAAATACACATTGGGTGGAGTTATTGGAACTTTTTTTAAACATTTTTCTTTTGACTGAGTTAAAGTGGGAATGTATTTTGTTTATTGTAAATGGTTCCATTGCTGTCTGTCACATTACTGCTATTTCAAATATGGAAAATGCTTATGGGATGAAAACAATAAAATTGTTAATTTAAATGTACGTTTCTGTGGTTGCTAATTTGACAGTTGGGGGTCAGAACAATGTATTTAAATACATGGCTGTGGTTAGGGTATTCTTCACATTGTAAAGGCATGGTGTGTCTCAATATGGCTCCTCACCATGTAGTCCAGGGTTTCCCAAACTCAGTCCTGCCCCCCCCCCCCTCCCTTCCCCAAATAATCAAAGCTTGATGAAGAGTTGGTTATTTGAATCAGCTGTGTAGTGCTAGGGCAAAAAACAGCATACATACACAGCCTACATTGGGAAACCCTGATGTTGTCTAACATCACCAGGAAAAACATTATGCTGTTAGTGTATATATTCTTTATATCGCCACAAGGTGGCGCAGTAGAGCAGTTTGATGATTTGACAGCTGTAAAGTACCACTGACAACTGGGCGTGCATGCGTAAATGGAAACTCGTTGCGGCGTTTTGTGTCTGGGTGGGGAGTCCCATTTATGTAGACCGTAGGGAGGAGGGGTTTAAAGCCATGCAGATGTAATGAAGTTGTGACGAGGAACTAACCGAATGGAAAGTGAAGTTTCACAAGACCCACAGTAACTGACTAACGTGTTAGTAACATTGAACAATTCAAGTCCCGCTTTTTTTCACGAAAGAAGGGAAATAAACCATTTACCATAGATATCGATTATTTCAGGGATTAGCGTCTGAAGTAAGTAATTTCTATCATTTTTTTTGGTTTTACATGTTCAGAAATGTTGCTGATCTTTTGTGTCTGTGGTAAGAGGAATTTGACTACGCACATGGCACAAGAATATGAATATTTGTTTTTTCCCCTCATTCTTTTTCATTCTTATTTTACATAGTCTTTCATTTGTTATCCTATTAATATACATGCCTTTTGTGTAGACCGTGACAATGATGATTTTATATCAGTTTAAACAATGCTAAAGTTAATATGTTGATACTAGTATGTTTGGCGCTAATTATATACATCACAAATTTGTTCTTGACACGTTTCAGGTGTCGTTTAGCCATAAGAGTAGTATAATGGAGGGTGACCAGTACATTGTTTATAGTCAACTTCGTATATTTTGAAATGGGTCCAGAGTTGGACGCGGCACTGGGCAGTCCGTGCAGGTAAAAGGTGTCACCTGGACGCAGCTGTTAGTGCGCACACAGGGGAGCACGAGGAGAGGTCAAGTGACTGGCCGCACTAGGGGAAACAGCTGAGAGTGAGTGACAGAGAGAGAGTCGAAAGAGAGGTGGGGTGGTTTTACCACCCCTGGTTTTAGGAAGAGATCTGTGACCATCCATTTTAACTCCACATTACTAGTAGTAGTAAACCAACCTATAACCATGCCAACAGCACCAATCAACCAGGGCCACAGACTTGGTTGTGATGCAAACATTCTATGACATGACATGTCATCTCTCTCTCTTTCTCACTGGACACACTTCACAGTTAGTTGGTGTCAGTAGACTGATCTGTTCATGACATGGCCACTGAATGGTGGTACCAGTGTTAACATATTGTGTATTTACTCAGTGTATTTACTCTGCCTTAGCTGGTGTCTACAGCAGGAATTGGAAATCCAGCAACTCTTGGAGGACAGTGGAAGTTGATAAAAGTGCTTCTTTATTATTACTTTTACCAAGAAAGAAGATCTTTATCAACTTCCACTGTCCTCCAAGAGTTGCTGGATTTCTTAGAATGATGCTTTCCAACTCTCTTTTAAATCAAATAATATGTTATCGGTCACATGCACATATTTAGCAGATGTTATTGCGGGTGTAGTGAAATGCTTGTGTTCCTAGCTCCCACAGTGCAGTAATATCTAACAATTCACAACAAAACACACAGATCTAAAAGTTAAAGACTGGAATATATAAATATTAGGACAAGCAATGTCGGAGTATAAATATAAATATGTATATATGATGGGATGTATAGACATTGTGGACCGTATGTGGAGAGAATATTTAGTATATATGTAGAATACGTAGGATACAATAGTATTTATACAGCAATGGTTGAATGGGATGGCATTGACTAGAATACAGTATGTAAACATTAAGGTCACCAGTGTTCCATTATTAAAGATACCAGTGATTCCATGTCTATGTACAGAGGTCAGCAGTCTCTAAGATGCAGGGTTGAGTAATCGGGTGGTAGCCGGCTAGTGACAGTGACTTAAGTTCATGGCAGGGTACTGGGTGAAGGACAAAAAACACACAAAAATACTCCCAAGTTGCTTAGGAGCTAGAAGGTGAGCTGCTATGTCTGTCGGCGCCATTTTCCTGCTGAAGGGAAAGATAATTCATTGACAGACCATTTCCCCTTTTTCTCCTTTGGTTTCACTGGCACACTAAACAAAAAATGACTTATGACCAGTGCCTGAATTGGGCCACTATTCACCAGTAATATGTACAGGCTCCTCTATAAACAGTACCAGCACCCATTTCAGTCCACATCAAACACTGTTGAAATTATGACCATCAAGCCACATCTCCCTGTTTTTTGTTAAGTCATTTAGCAGACACTCTTATCCAGAGCAACTAGGGTTAAGTTCCTTGCTCAGGGGCACATCAACAGATTTTTCACCTAGTTGGCTCTGGGATTCAAACCAGCAACCTTTCGGTTACTGGCCCAATGCTCTAAACCGCTAGGCTACCTGCCGTCTCCGTCTGAGTGATGGTTGGAAGTGACGTGACATCCTGTTGGTGATCGTCGTTATAGCATAACACGACCAGCCAGACAAACAGTCAGTCAGTCACTGTGGACAGGACTCGTGTGGCAGGTGCTGTCTCTCTGGGTGCATCCCAAATGGGCACCCTATTCCCTACATAGTGAACTATAAAGGGAGTAGGGTGCCATTTGGGGCTATCCTCTATCTGTCCCTGTCAAGGTTGAGATACAACTTTATCTGTTCTGCTGGGGGGCATCGGGGTGGAAAGAAATCAGAGAGACAGACAGACTGAAAGAGATGAAGAGCGAGATAGTAAGGGGAGAGAGATCAACCAAAATGGACAGGGGAGGGGGATTCTTCAGAGGGGGTCTCCTCAGATCCGGCGCCAGGATAAAATATTAGTTACAAGGATAAAAGAAAATATGTTTTTTCCGATGGCATCATCCGGAGACACTGATGACATCATCGGCTGTGAATCATGTGATTTTAGCCAACTATGAGCAGGCTAAGATTACTTACGACCACATCTATATGACATAAGGATATTGTATCTGGAATGTGCTTAAACTGAACCCAAACAGAAAAAAAACATGTAATTGAACCTTTATTTAACTAGGCAAGTCAGTTAAGAACAAATTCTTATTTACAATGACGGCCTACACCGGCCAAACCCGGACGACGCTGGGCCAATTGTGCGCCGTCCTATGGGACTCCCAATCACGGCCGGTGATCACGGCCGGATCCCAGATCCTCAAAAAGTTATACAGCTGCACCATTGAGAGCATCTTGACCGGTTGCATCACCGCCTGGTATGGCAACTGCTCGGCATCTGACTGTAAGGAGCTACAGAGGGTAGTGCGTACGGCCCAGTACATCACTGGGGCCAAGCTTCCTTCCATCCAGGAACCTAAACTCAGCAAAAAAAGAAACATCCTCTCACTGTCAACTGCGTTTATTTTCAGCAAACTTAACATGTGTAAATATTTGTATGAACATAAAAAGATTCAACAACTGAGACATAAACTGAACAAGTTCCACAGACATGTGACTAACAGAAATGGAATAATGTGTCCCTGAACAAAGGGGGATAAAATCAAAAGTAACAGTCAGTATCTGGTGTGGCCACCAGCTGCATTAAGTACTGCAGTGCATCTCCTCCTCATGGACTGCACCAGATTTGCCAGTTCTTGGTGTGAGATGTTACCCCACTCTCCCACCAAGGCACTTGCAAGTTCCCTCACATTTCTGGGGGAAATGGCCCTAGCCCTCACCCTCCGATCCAACAGGTCCCAGACGTGCTCAATGGGATTGAGATCCGGGCTCTTCGCTGGCCATGGCAGAACACTGACATTCCTGTCTTGCAGGAAATCACACACAGAACGAGCAGTATGGCTGATAGCATTGTCATGCTGGAGGGTCATGTCAGGATGAGCCTGCAGGAAGGGTACCACATGAGGGAGGAGGATGTCTTCCCTGTAACGCACAGAGACAGTGGGTTTGTGCCCATAGGTGACGTTGTTGCTGGTGATGTCTGGTGAGGACTTGCCTTACAACAGGCCTACAAGCCCTCAGTCAAGCCTCTCTCAGCCTATTGCGGACAGTCTGAGCACTGATGGAGGGATTGTGCGTTCCTGGTGTAACTCGGGCAGTTGTTGTTGCCATCCTGTACCTGTCCCGCAGGTGTGATGTTCAGATGTACCGATCCTGTGCAGGTGTTGTTACACGTGGTCTGCCAAGGCGAGGACGATCAGCTGCCCGTCCTGTCTCCCTGTAGCGCTGTCTTAGGCGTCACCCAGTACGGACATGGCAATTTATTGCCCTGGCCACATCTGCAGTCCTCATGCCTCCTTGCAGCATGCCTAAGGCACGTTCATGCAGATGAGCAGGGACCCTGGGCATCTTTCTTTTGATGTTTTTCAGAGTCAGTAGAAAGTCCTCTTTAGTGTCCTAAGTTTTCATAACTGTGACCTTAATTGCCTACCGTAAGCTGTTAGTGTCTTAACGACCGTTCCACAGGTGCATGTTCATTAATTGTTTATGGTTGGGAAACAGTGTTTAAACCCTTACAATGAAGATATTTGGATATTTACGAATTATTTTTGAAAGACAGGGTCCTGAAAAAGGGATGTTTCTTTTTATGCTGAGTTTATATACTAGACAGTGTCAGAGGAAAGCCCCAAAAATTTTCAGATACTCCTGTCACCCAAGTCATAGACTTTTTCCTCTGCTACCACATGGCAAGCGGTGCCGCAGCTCCAAGTCTAGGACCAAAAGGCTCCTTAACAGCTTCTACCCCCAAGTCATAAGACTGCTGAACAATTAATCAAATTGCCACCAGACTATTTACGTTTACAGCCCCCCCCCCATTTTATTTGTACACTGCTGCTACTCGACTAACCTGTACCCCCGCACATAGACTCGGTACCGGTAGCCCCTGTATATAGCCTCGTTATTTTTATTTTATTTTGTTACTTTTTATTGTTTTTTAATTTAATTTATTTGGTAAATATTTTCTTAACTCTTTCTTGAACTGCACTGTTGGTTAAGGGCTTGTAAGTAAGCATTTCACGGTGTCTACACTTGTTGTATTTGGCGCATGTGACAAATAAAGTTTGATTTGATGTTAGGGTGGTGCTAGAGATGACCAATTTCACGTTGAAAAAGGGTGAAGTTTCTCTTTAAACACTTCTCCAGCCATTGTACTAACCAGATATTCTGTGCAACATAGATGTGTTCCCATGTAGTGTACAAGTGTAGTTAGGTGTAACTGGGTCTGTGACCACTGCAGCTATTTTGGGCCCCAGCTGGCAGGAGTCCCAGTCTGGCTGCAGGCCTGTGCTCAAGATAGGTAATAGACCCTCAGTCAAACCTGCTTTACCTACACACACAGTCACAGATATACTGGCATTTATTCACACTTATATCAAATATTTGTATAACTAAACCAAGAAAGACCACAGCCCGTCATTTCAAATGGGAACAAATTAGTCATAGTGGGCAGAACAAGCAAGGTGGTGGGCAGAGCCAAGCACCAGCTAGCGAGATCCTATTGGCATGCTCTAACATGCATTTGCATATGTATGTTAGGGACCGCCTACTCTGAAGTGCGTGTGTGCAATAACTCAATTCGTCTTTGCACTCCTTCAAAACAACATTATTTATTTTTATTTTTTTTGCAAAGGGTAAAGTCTACAAAACTTAGTCCACTCTGTTCGTAACAGATTCTAGTTTTGGGAACAGAAAACTGAATTGAGATCAAATCTTTCATTGATGAGAAAATTAGCAGAATGTCAACCAAAATCCATCTCGCTCCATCTTCTCCCACTGCCGGCCACTGGGCTTCCTCTCACTACCATATTTGGTAGTGAGTGGAAACGCCAAGCGGATGCTTCAAATGTATACATCCGGGGAAATATCTGTCTCATTGTTCTATCTGTGCTTATATGTATACACACACACATACATCTAACATCCATTTGTTTTATGCATACAGACGTCATGCCTATTGGCCACAGGTAAATTCAATTCAATTCAATTTTATTTTATATAGCCCTTCGTACATCAGCTAATATCTCGAAGTGCTGTACAGACACCCAGCCTAAAACCCCAAACAGCTAGTAATGCAGGTGTAGAAGCACGTAAACATAAACATATACATTTTTGTGAGTTATACTCAGGAGGAAAATCTTCTCACTAGAATTTACATTTTTACAAGGCACATTGCACAAGGCTAAACTCTCCCTAACTAGGTCGGGCTGTGTGCGTATGTGTGTGCCCATAGGCACATGCAAATAACAGAGTGTATGTTCGTGTCAGTCCCTGCTCTCTGATACCTGATAGGTCCACAGCGTGAGGTCAGACACACAGCAATAAGGTCAATGTGACATGGTGATGTTGGACCCAGGTGCAGAGAAGAGACCAGACGAGGAATCAGTGGTTAAGGATAAACATAAATTCTTTACTGATAAACAGTAGCCGCAGGATCACAGTACACTGGAAAAAAACAACAAACACTAAGTCTCGAAAACTCACTCAGGAAACGAACGCACACGGTAAACAATTCAAGCTTCTGCAAAGGAAACCAGAAAACACACCTCCTTTAACAGGGAAATCATCATGAGTAATAGGAAACACCTGCATGTCATTAATGTCTCTAGGATGGTCTCTTCTGCAAACCCGAACTGACACTTGGACGGCAACAGTCCAGTGGACGAGTTCGGCATTGTGTTATGAGCATGTTCCGCCCAGACGAGGAACTTGCTCCAGTTGCTGGCCTGAGTGGAGACGAAACAGCAGAGGAACTTCTCCAGCTCCTGTTTGGCCCACTCAGTTTGCCCATTAGAATATGGGTGGAACCCCGAGGAGACACTCACCAACGCCCTCAACAGGGAGCAGAAGGCCTTCCAATACCGTGTGACGAACTGGGGCCCACGATCTGAGACAATGTCCTGGAGAAGTCTGTGTAGTTGAAAGACATGGGTAATCATGAGATCAACGGTTTCCTTCGCTGAGGGCAACTGGGTAAGGCGATGAAATGGGCTACCTTGGAGAACCGATCAGCGACCACCAGGATAGCGGTAAGCCCCTGGGATAGAGGTAACCCTGTGATAAAGTCTACAGGTGGGACCAGGGCCGGTTGGGGATGGGCAGAGGTTGGAGCAACCCAGCCCGTCACTGTCGTGAGGACTTGCTTTGGGCACAGGCCGCAACAAAGGATCTCACATCCTCAATCATGTTGGGCCACCAGACTTTCTGCCTCAGGAACTCCAGTGTCTGATTAACCCCTGGATCCCCAGTTAATTTAGAGGAGTGTCCCCACTGTAGCACTCGAACTGGCTGATCGCAGAACGTAAAGTCTGTTAGTGGGACCTCCACCGGGGTCAGGTTCTTGGGTCTGGGCTTGTCGTACAGTGGTCTGGGTAGGTCTGTGTAGTTTTCCATATCGCATGGGCCACAATGCGGGAGCTGGGGATGATGGGCTTGGAGTCCCTCTCCTCGTTAGAGACATCGTGTTGGCGGGACAGGGCGCCTGCTTTCTGATTCTTGGATCCTGATGATAGGCTAGTGTGAAATCGAACCTGTTAAAAAACAGAGCCCACCTAGCCTGGCGAGAGTTCAACCTCTTGGCTTCTTGAATGGAGACCAAGTTCTTATGGTCCGTCCAGATCACGAAAGGATGAGGTGTCCCCTCCAACCAGTGTCTCCACCCCTCAACGGCCCACTTAACTGCCAAGAGCTTCCGGTTGCCTACATCATAGTTGTGTTCCGCTGGCGAGAATCCCTTGGAGAGAAAGGTGTATGGGTGCAGTTTCTTATCCTCCTCATTCGGCTGTGAAAGAACAGCCCCTGCACTGGTGTCTGAGACGTCCACCTCTACCACAAAGGGACGAGTAGGATCATGATGAACAGGGATAGGTCCGGAGGTGAAACGTCCCCTGAGTTCCATGAATGCCCTGTCAGCCTCGGGAGTCCAGCAAAAACAGGTCTGGGACTTGCGGGTTAGGACCGTGAGAGGCGCTGCCACCGCACCAAAGTTGCATATAAAATGGATGTAAAAATTGGCAAAACCGAGGAACCGCTGGACCTGCTTGAGTGAGGTAGGACGGGGCCAGTCGTTGACCGCCTCAACCTTTACGGGGTCCATTTGGATGCCTTCGGTAGAGAAAATGTGACCCAGGAAGGAAACTTGGGATACATGGAACTCACACTTCTCTATCTTGACATATAGTTGACTTTGCAGGAGGCGTCTCAGGACTTGGCGGATGTGCAGTATGTGTTACGGAAGGGGTTTGGAGAAGATCAGGATGTCATCGAGGTAAACAAAGACGAACCGATTCAATATATCCCTAAGAGTGTCATTGACCAATGCTTGACAGACTGCCGGTGAGTTCAATAATCCGAAGGGCATGACTAAATACTCATAGTGACCACTAGGGGTGTTAAAGGCAGTTTTCCACTCATCTCTCTCCCTGATTCTCACCAGATTGTAAGCGTTGCGGAGGTCCAGTTTGATCAAGAATTGGGCCCCTTTTGCCAACTCCAAGGCGGCGGACATCAGGGGTGGGGGGGTAACGATTATTGATCGTAATCCGGTTCATCCCGCTGTAATCGATGCAAGGACGCAGGCCTCCATCCGAATGAAACCTGCCTCCAGCGACTCCCGGATGTAATTGTCCATGACCAGGAGATAAGTGGGTTATGTAGAGCTAGACAGCGCTACCCTAGGATAAGGGGGTTCTCGGGAGCCATGATCAAAAGGAAACTAAGAGTCTCTGAGTGATTCACCCCAACCTGCAGTAGAATGGGCTTGGTCTGATATTCCATCAAGCCAGAGACAAGGTGGCATCCATCAAGGGCTTGAATCTGCAGAAGGATGGGACATTTCACGCAGGGGATTTGTAATTTGTAAAAGTCTTGATCAATGAAATTCTCTGTGGCCCCAGAGTCCACGAAGGCTTGAATCTGGTGCCCCCAGTGGAGGGTTGCGGGTAGTGACAGACGGTGACTGGGTAGCTGGGAGGTATCTGCACAGCTCCTCAGGGTCTCCCCTTGTCCGGGCGAGCCCTGGCGTTTCCCGTCAGCTCTGGGCTTGTAGCTCAGAGATGGCTGAGACCTCCTCAGTAGAGGCAGCAGCCTTCGAGAATGCGCCTGTCACGCTCCTGTGGGCTCAGACATGTGCGTCCCAGCTGCATTGGCTCCTCAATGCTGAGTTCGGGGGGCTTGGGGTGCTCAGGAAACCGGGATACTGGGGTGGTGTCATAAAGGCGCTGTCTCACGCGTTCTCGGAGGTGGTTGTCGATCCTGATTGCCAACGTTATCAGGGACTCGAGGTCCTCTCCCAGGTCCCAAGAGGCCAGTTCATCCTTGATGGAGTTAGACAAACCCTGGTGGAAAGCGGTGACCAAGGCCTCCGTATTCCACCCACTCTCGGCGGCGAGGGTGCAGAACTCAATGGAGAAGTCAGCCAATGGTCTGACCCCTTGGCGGATGTTGAACAGTCAGCTGGACGCTTCTCGTCCACCAACTGGGTAGTCGAAAACTCGTCGCAGCTCGGCAGTGAAGGCTAATATGGAGTTGCAGGATGGTGGCTGCTGTTCCGACACCGCCGATGCCCACGCCAGAGCCTTGCCCGAGAGTAGAGAGATGATGTAGGCGATCATGGCCCGATCGGTGTGGAACAAGGAGGACTGTAGCTCGAACACCAGAGAGCACTGAGTGAGGAACCCCTTGCATCCTCCCGGGTGGCCGTCATACCGCTCGGGGGCTGGGATCTTGGGCTCCAGGTGCAGGTTCCCTGGAGGAACTACGGCGACGCCTGTAGCACTGGGCGATGAGACTTGGGCATTGGCTCCCCCTGGGTTGAGGTTGGACTGTGGTTGGAGGGAGTTGGTAAGTGCCCAGAGGCTCCTTGGTGGGTTACAACATTCTTGATCTGGGTGACAGGTGGAACCATGACAGTCAATTCAGGGGTCACTACTCTACTCACCACTCAGGTCTTTTCTCATCTTTATCTCTCTTTTATTCTCCTCTACACCAATCCCTTATTCCTCTCCCTCCACAGGGCAGTTAGTTCTTTCCACTTACACTAACAGGGAAACTGTCCCTTGTTTTTTTAAGCAGTTATTGGTCATGTACTGTATGGTCAGAATGAGGTACTAACGGATTACATGTAGCCGGGATTACGTAATCAGATTACAAAAATGAAGTAACTAATCAACCCAAAAATAAATAAACACAAGTATTCTGATTACAGTTACATTCTTCAAAACAGTTGATTACATTTTGGTTTCCTTCATCTAATATCAAGATGTGGGCGTCAAGTGTTTGTCTCAAACACACTGGTGAGATGGCAAGTTTTTGAAAGCTGTGCTGAGCCACACAGCTTGGAAGTCACCTTTCAAATCAAATCAAATCAAATTTTATTAGTCACATACACATGGTTAGCAGATGTTAATGCGAGTGTAGCGAAATGCTTGTGCTTCTAGTTCCGACAATGCAGTAATAACCAACAAGTAATCTAACCTAACAATTCCACAACTACTACCTTATACACACACACAAGTGTAAAGGGATGAAGAATATGTACATAAAGATATATGAATGAGTGGTGGTACAGAACGGCATGGCAAGATGCAGTAGATGGTATAGAGTACGGTATATACATATGAGATGAGTACTGTAGGGTATGTAAACATAAAGTGGCATAGTTTAAAGTGGCTAGTGGTACATGCACTATTGTAAAGTGGTTGTTCCACTGGATATCATAAGGTGAATGCACCAATTTGTAAGTCGCTCTGGATAAGAGCGTCTGCTAAATGACTTAAATGTAAATGTAAATGTATTACATAAAGATGGCAAGATGCAGTAGATGATATAGAGTACAGTATATACATATGAGATGGGTAATGTAGGGTATGTAAACATTATATTAAGTGGCATTGTTTAAAGTGGCTAGTGGTACATTTTTACATAATTTCCATCAATTCCCATTTTTAAAGTGGCTGGAGTTGAGTCAGTATGTTGGCAGCGGCCGCTAAATGTTAGTGGTGGCTGTTTAACAGTCTGATGGCCTTGAGATAGAAGCTGTTTTTCAGTCTCTCGGTCCCTGCTTTGATGCACCTGTACTGACCTCGCCTTCTGGATGATAGCGGGGTGAACAGGCAGTGGCTTGGGTGGTTGTTGTCCTTGATGATCTTTATGGCCTTCCTGTGACATCGGGTGGTGTAGGTGTCCTGGAGGGCAGGTAGTTTGCCCCCGGTGATGCGTTCTGCAGACCTCACTACCCTCTGGAGAGCCTTACGGTTGTGGGCGGAGCAGTTGCCGTACCAGGCGGTGATACAGCCCGACAGGATGCTCTCGATTGTGCATCTGTAGAAGTTTGTGAGTGCTTTTGGTGACAAGCCGAATTTCTTCAGCCTCCTGAGGTTGAAGAGGCGCTGCTGCGCCTTCTTCACAACGCTGTCTGTGTGGGTGGACCAATTCAGTTTGTCCGTGATGTGTACACCGAGGAACTTAAAACTTTCCACCTTCTCCACTACTGACCCGTCGATGTGGATAGGGGGGTGCTCCCTCTGCTGTTTCCTGAAGTCCACAATCATCTCCTTTGTTTTGTTGACGTTGAGTGTGAGGTTATTTTCCTGACACCACACTCCGAGGGCCCTCACCTCCTCCCTGTAGGCCGTCTCGTCGTTGTTGGTAATCAAGCCTACCACTGTAGTGTCATCCGCAAACTTGATGATTGAGTTGGAGGCGTGCATGGCCACGCAGTCGTGGGTGAACAGGGAGTACAGGAGAGGGCTCAGAACGCACCCTTGTGGGGCCCCAGTGTTGAGGATCAGCGGGGTGGAGATGTTGTTACCTACCCTCACCACCTGGGGGCGGCCCGTCAGGAAGTCCAGGACCCAGTTGCACAGGGCGGGGTCGAGACCCAGGGTCTCGAGCTTGATGACGAGTTTGGAGGGTACTATGGTGTTAAATGCTGTAATCGATGAACAGCATTCTCACATGGGTATTCCTCTTGTCCAGGTGGGTTAGGGCAGTGTGCAGTGTGGTTGCGATTGCGTCGTCTGTGGACCTATTGGGTCGGTAAGCAAATTGGAGTGGGTCTAGGGTGTCCGGTAGGGTGGAGGTGATATGGTCCTTGACTAGTCTCTCAAAGCACTTCATGATGACGGAAGTGAGTGCTACGGGGCGGTAGTCGTTTAGCTCAGTTACCTTAGCTTTCTTGGGAACAGGAACAATGGTGGCCCTCTTGAAGCATGTGGGAACAGCAGACTGGGATAAGGATTGATTGAATATGTCCGTAAACACACCAGCCAGCTGGTCTGCGCATGCTCTGAGGACGCGGCTGGGAATGCCGTCTGGGCCTGCAGCCTTGCGAGGGTTAACACGTTTAAATGTTTTACTCACCTCGGCTGCAGTGAAGGAGAGCCCGCAGGTTTTGGTAGGGGGCCGTGTCAGTGGCACTGTATTGTCCTCAAAGCGGGCAAAAAAGTTGTTTAGCCTGTCTGGGAGCAAGACATCCTGGTCCGCGACGGGGCTGGTTTTCTTTTTGTAATCCGTGATTGACTGTAGACCCTGCCACATACCTCTTGTGTCTGAGCTGTTGAATTGCGACTCGATTTTGTCTCTGTACTGGGACTTAGCCTGTTTGATTGCCTTGCGGAGAGAATAGCTACACTGTTTGTATTCGGTCATGCTTCCGGTCACCTTGCCCTGGTTAAAAGCAGTGGTTCGCGCTTTCAGTTTCACGCGAATGCTGCCGTCAATCCACGGTTTCTGGTTTGGGAATGTTTTAATCGTTGCTGTGGGTACGACATCGTCAATGCACTTCCTAATGAACTCGCTCACCGAATCAGCATATTCGTCAATATTGTTGTTGGACGCAATGCGGAACATATTCCAATCCGCGTGATCGAAGCAGTCTTGAAGCGTGGATTCAGATTGGACGGACCAGCGTTGAACATTCAGTGGGAATGGAAGCGTTTCCCTTTTTTTCTAATCTATTTGAAATCTCCAAAACTGCAACATTTACTCTCCTTGGTTGCTTTCCACAGAAACATGTTTTAACCAGAAAACATCAGACCCCCACTCACTGAGAACTGAATCATCCCACATTGTATCAGGATTGTGAAATATGGAACATTTTTGATTAGTCAACACAGCCCCATCCTGTTCACTTCCCAAGCACAAATCAGCTGCTTACTCGGCTAAATCTCTAGTTTCAGGGGAAATGAGTACACTCAAATCTACCCTTCTGTCTTTGCAGTAGTGCTGAGCGATTAGTGCTTTTTGAAGTCAGTTTGGTTTCAGTTCTATTATTCAAAAAATAATCACGGTTTTCGATTTCGGTTTAGATTTTTTTAAATAACATTAAATGCACTATGCATTATGTGGGTTGAATGCTGTAACACAGAATAAAACAATTACTAAAAGTCCCATGATGGTAGTGACTGCCCATTACTGGTTATCACTTATCACTTATTAACCATCATTTATTTACATTACTTGAATAAAATATTTCAGTTGTGTATATACTAAAAACATTATTTGATTACTTTATTATTTGATTCCAAGTCATCTTATCTCTAGCTGCTGCCTATGCTGTCAAACAAAATCACTTATTTTGTAGTTGTTCAAAGTAAATAAGGCATACTTCTATGACTGCTGAATACCAATTATCAATCACTTAGATCATGTATTTTCAGGTAGAGTTCCTCACAAAGGAACTGCTCTTGATCACACATTCTAACTCAGCAGGCATAACAGAAACACACAGACCGGACAAGTAGGCGCACAATGGATTATGGTCATTGTAGTTAATTACCAGGTTTTCTGCGCTAAACTTTGTCGAATATTCGCCTGTTGTAAACTAAAACTCCCTACTACATCGCACAGTTCGGGCTTGATCTGATTTATCTTTAGAGGAATTGGCAATGTGCGCATTGAGCTCACAAAAAATA
Organism: Salvelinus alpinus; assembly: GCF_045679555.1. NCBI lineage: Eukaryota > Metazoa > Chordata > Actinopteri > Salmoniformes > Salmonidae > Salvelinus > Salvelinus alpinus. Next base: position 6,192,091 of record NC_092124.1, on the reverse strand, counting down.
ATAATTGAAACCAACAAAAATGATAAATAACCAACATTTTGGTTCATCGCTCAGCACCACATTACAGACAGATCGATGTGTTTTTCGCTGCCTTAGAATAGTCTACATTCAGAGTATTTCCACAATTGATTATCCAACTCATGAAATAATTCGATTTCTCTTGGAGCCGTTACATCTGTCTGTCGAAGTCTTCATCATACCAGTCTGTTATGTTCAGGGTGCTATATGTTTTATACAAAGTCAATGTCGACACATTCAGGGATTGCAACAGAATTGGCAGAGAAACCACTCAGCACAGCTTCCTTCCAGAAACCAGGGTTATGTTGTCGCCGTGATGGTGGTGATGATGAGTCAGTCATGTGGTTAACTTCACTCTCAGTAGTAGTATCCCACGGGGAATTTGTATTGCCGTCCCTGTCTTTATGTTGCTCTCTGAGCTCAGATGAAAGTGATGAGGAAAGCAGCTGTATACTTCAAAAAAAAAACATCCTTTCTTGCTTTGATATGTATTTTTAGTTCTTGTCGACCTTTGACGTTGTTGATGCAACATTGAGGTTCTGTACGGAGAGTGTGTGCCGTACCTCATTCTTTAAGAAAGGATTGTTAAATGTTAAACTCTCTCCCCTATCTCACCCTTCCTCTTGTCTTTTTCTTTCTACCACCTCTCGCTCTCTCTCTCTCTCTCGCTCGCTCGCTCGCTCGCTCTCTCTCGCTCTCTCGCTCTCTCGCTCTCTCTCTCTCTCTCTCCCCCCCCCCCCCCCCCCCCCCAGAGCAGCGATGGCTCCTTCTCTGGCCCAGGCCTATCGTAGGCGGTGGTGGATGGCGGTGACTGCGGTCATAGAGAACCTGCTGTTCTCTGCTGTGCTGCTGGGCTGGGGATCGCTACTCATCATGCTCAAGAACGAGGGCTTCTACTCACACCTCTGCATAAGTACGTCCCCATCCATGGGTAACACTCACACAGGGATACCGTATACTTCAGGGTTGAGGTCATTTCCATACTAAGGAACTATATATACTATACATACTATATATATATTTATCTCATCTCATTGCTTAAATGTATGCATAAATAAGACCTTATAGATGCCAAGTCTTGGTCATGATATGGTTTCAATACTTCGGGGTTGGGGTCAATTCCATACTAAGGGATACCGTATACTTCAGGGTTGGGGTCAATTCCATACTAAGGGATACTGTATACTTCAGGGTTGGGGTCAATTCCATACTAAGGGATACTGTATACTTCAGGGTTGGGGTCAATTCCATACTAAGGGATACTGTATACTTCAGGGTTGGGGTCAATTCCATACTAAGGGATACTGTATACTTCAGGGTTGGGGTCAATTCCATACTAAGGGATACTGTATACTTCAGGGTTGGGGTCAATTCCATACTAAGGGATACTGTATACTTCAGGGTTGGGGTCAATTCCATACTAAGGGATACTGTATACTTCAGGGTTGGGGTCAATTCCATACTAAGGGATACTGTATACTTCAGAGTTGGGTTCAATTCCATTTCAATTCCAGTCAATTCAGAAAATAGACCAAATGCCAATTCAAAATGTTTCTCATTGAAAAGTACTGAAGAGAATTTCAGAGTACTTCCTGAATTGTCTGGAATTTAAATGGAATTGACCCCAGGTATACATAAACCTGTGCATAGATACTGTGGGGTGAATCCTAACTACCACTGATATCAATGCATGACTAAGTGAAAATTCAACTCCAGTGGAACTTGGGATTCGCCCCTGTATACGTCCATAGATATATATGTCTATAGCACATTTGGTTTCCTGTGTCTTGTATAGTTCTCAACTCCCCTCTCTCTCATCCCCTTCCTTACCCTTCTCCTGCTCCCCCCCTCTCTCTCTCATCCCCTTCCTTACCCTTCTCCTGCTCCCCCCCTCTCTCTCTAATCCCCTTCCTTACCCTTCTCCTGCTCCCCCCCTCTCTCTCTAATCCCCTTCCTTACCCTTCTCCTGCTCCCCTCTCTCTCTCTCTCTCTCTCTCTCTCTCTCTCTCTCTCTCTCTCTCTCTCTCTCTCTCTCATCCCCTTCCTTACCCTTCCCCTGCTCCCCTCTCTCTCTCTCTCTCTCATCCCCTTCCTTACCCTTCTCCTGCTGCCCCCTCTCTCTCTCCACCTCCCTACCTTTCTCCCCCCCTCTCTCTCGTCCCCTTCCTTACCCTTCTCCTGCTCCCCCCTCTCTCTCTCCACCTCCCTACCTTTCTCCCCCCTCTCTCTCTCTCTCTCTCTCTCTCCACCTCCTTACCCTTCTCCTGCTCCCTCCTCTCTCTCTCCACCTCCTTACCCTTCTCCTTCTCCTCTCTTTCTTCACCTCTCTCCACCCCCCCTCCCAGACAATGAGACAGTGTTCAGTAACATCAGTTCGTGGGACAGTGGTATCTGGCATAGCTGCGTGGACCAGGAAGAGATGTTGAATCTGGGCTTTACCATTGGCTCCTTCCTGCTGAGTGCAGCCACTCTGCCGCTAGGTATCCTGATGGACAAGTACGGGCCCCGCCCACTCCGCCTCCTCGGCAGGTAAAAGACGGGACACATCGTCGTTGCCATCATCATTATAGTAATAGTAAATCATCAGCGATTAACACTGTCATTGTCATCGTCATCATTATTATTGCAATCATCATCATCATCACAAATACCATTGAGCATTGTCATCATCATAATTATTTACACAATTATCATGTTCATCGTCATGACCATAGTCATTATCTTCACAACCATCGTCATCATCATTATCTTCCATCAGTCAGCACCAGTCAGCAACTCTCTCTCTCTTGCAGTGCGTGTTTTGCTTTCTCTTGTGCCATGATAGCCGGAGCTGCCTATAACCCTGAAGGTAAGAATCCTAAGCCACTGTAAGTCACTGTAAATGAACACTAAATGTACAGAAAAATCACATTGAACACATCTGCTTATTACATTACACTGCACACATACAGTGAGGGGGAAAAGTATTTGATCCCCTGCTGATTTTGTACCTTTGCCCACTGACAAAGAAATGATCAGTCTATAATTTTAATGCTTGGTTTATTTGAACAGTGAGAGACAGAATAACAACAAAAAAATCCAGAAAAACGCATGTCAAAAATGTTATAAATTGATTTGCATTTTAATGAGGGAAATAAGTATTTGACCCCTCTGCAAAACATTACTTAGTACTTGGTGGCAAAACCCTTGGTGGCAATCACAGAGGTCAGACGTTTCTTGTAGTTGGCCACTCGGTCCTCCCCTCCTGCTCCGTGGCTTGACGACTCATTGCGAGCTCACAGAACAGGGCTCCGGGCAGCCGAGCGGAAATGGAGGAAAACTCGCCTCCCTGCGGACCTGGCATCCTTTCACTCCCTCCTCTCTACATTCTCCTCTTCTGTCTCTGCTGCTAAAGCCAATTTCTACCACTCTAAATTCCAAGCATCTGCCTCTAACCCTAGGAAGCTCTTTGCCACCTTCTCCTCCCTCCTGAATCCTCCTCCCCCCTCCTCCCTCTCTGCGGATGACTTCGTCAACCATTTTGAAAAGAAGGTCGACGACATCCGATCCTCGTTTGCTAAGTCAAACGACACCGCTGGTTCTGCTCACACTGCCCTACCCTGTGCTTTGACCTCTTTCTCCCCTCTCTCTCCAGATGAAATCTTGCGTCTTGTGACGGCCGGCCGCCCAACAACCTGCCCGCTTGACCCTATCCCCTCCTCTCTTCTCCAGACCATTTCCGGAGACCTTCTCCCTTACCTCACCTCGCTCATCAACTCATCCTTGACCGCTGGCTACGTCCCTTCCGTCTTCAAGAGAGCGAGAGTTGCACCCCTTCTGAAAAAACCTACACTCGATCCCTCTGATGTCAATAACTACAGACCAGTATCCCTTCTTTCTTTTCTCTCCAAAACTCTTGAACGTGCCGTCCTTGGCCAGCTCTCCTGCTATCTCTCTCAGAATGACCTTCTTGATCCAAATCAGTCAGGTTTCAAGACTAGTCATTCAACTGAGACTGCTCTTCTCTGTGTCACGGAGGCGCTCCGCACTGCTAAAGCTAACTCTCTCTCCTCTGCTCTCATCCTTCTAGACCTATCGGCTGCCTTTGATACTGTGAACCATCAGATCCTCCTCTCCACCCTCTCCGAGCTGGGCATCTCCGGCAAGGTCCACGCTTGGATTGCGTCCTACCTGACAGGTCGCTCCTACCAGGTGGCGTAGCGAGAATCTGTCTCCGCACCACGTGCTCTCACCACTGGTGTCCCCCAGGGCTCTGTTCTAGGCCCTCTCCTATTCTCGCTATACACCAAGTCACTTGGCTCTGTCATATCCTCACATGGTCTCTCCTATCATTGCTATGCAGACGACACACAATTAATCTTCTCCTTTCCCCCCTCTGATAACCAGGTGGTGAATCGCATCTCTGCATGTCTGGCAGACATATCAGTGTGGATGACGGATCACCACCTCAAGCTGAACCTCGGCAAGACGGAGCTGCTCTTCCTCCCGGGGAAGGACTGCCCGTTCCATGATCTCGCCATCACGGTTGACAACTCCATTGTGTCCTCCTCCCAGAGTGCTAAGAACCTTGGCGTGATCCTGGACAACACCCTGTCGTTCTCAACTAACATCAAGGCGGTGACCCGTTCCTGTAGGTTCATGCTCTACAACATTCGCAGAGTACGACCCTGCCTCACGCAGGAAGCGGCGCAGGTCCTAATCCAGGCACTTGTCATCTCCCGTCTGGATTACTGCAACTCGCTGTTGGCTGGGCTCCCTGCCTGTGCCATTAAACCCCTACAACTCATCCAGAACGCCGCAGCCCGTCTGGTGTTCAACTTTCCCAAGTTCTCTCACGTCACCCCGCTCCTCCGCTCTCTCCACTGGCTTCCAGTTGAAGCTCGCATCCGCTACAAGACCATGGTGCTTGCCTACGGAGCTGTGAGGGGAACGGCACCTCCGTACCTTCAGGCTCTGATCAGGCCCTACACCCAAACAAGGGCACTGCGTTCATCCACCTCTGGCCTGCTCGCCTCCCTACCTCTGAGGAAGTACAGTTCCCGCTCAGCCCAGTCAAAACTGTTCGCTGCTCTGGCACCCCAATGGTGGAACAAACTCCCTCACGACGCCAGGTCAGCGGAGTCAATCACCACCTTCCGGAGACACCTGAAACCCCACCTCTTTAAGGAATACCTAGGATAGGATAAAGTAATCCTTCTAACCCCCCCCCCCCCCCCCCCCCCCTTTAAAAGAGTTAGATGCACTATTGTAAAGTGGTTGTTCCACTGGATATCATAAGGTGAATGCACCAATTTGTAAGTCGCTCTGGATAAGAGCGTCTGCTAAATGACTTAAATGTAAATGTAAATGTTTGCACACATCTCAGGAGGGATTTTGTCCCACTCCTCTTTGCAGATCTTCTCTAAGTCATTAAGGTTTCGAGGCTGACGTATGGCAACTCGAACCTTCAACTCCCTCCACAGATTTTCTATGGGATTAAGGTCTGGAGACTGGCTAGGCCACTCCAGGACCTTAATGTGCTTCTTCTTGAGCCACTCCTTTGTTGCCTTGGCTGTGTGTTTTGGGTCATTGTCATGCTGGAATACCCATCCACGACCCATTTTCAATGCCCTGGCTGAGGGAAGGAGGTTCTCACCCAAGATTTGACGGTACATGGCCCCGTCCATCGTCCCTTTGATGCGGTGAAGTTGTCCTGTCTCCTTAACAGAAAAACACCCCGAAAGCATAATGTTTCCACCTCCATGTTTGACGGTGGGGATGGTGTTCTTGGGGTCATAGGCAGCATTCCTCCTCCTCCAAACACGGCGAGTTGAGTTGATGCCAAAGAGCTCCATTTTGGTCTCATCTGGCCACAACACTTTCACCCAGTTGTCCTCTGAATCATTCAGATGTTCATTGGCAAACTTCAGACGGGCATGTATATGTGCTTTCTTGAGCAGGGGGACCTTGCGGGCGCTGCAGGATTTCAGTCCTTCACGGCGTAGTGTGTTACCTATTGTTTTCTTGGTGACTATGGTCCCAGCTGCCTTGAGATCATTGACAAGATCCTCCCGTGTAGTTCTGGGCTGATTCCTCATCGTTCTCATGATCATTGCAACTCCACAAGGTGAGATCTTGCATGGAGCCCCAGGCCGAGGGAGATTGACAGTTCTTTTGTGTTTCTTCCATTTGCGAATAATCGCACCAACTGTTGTCACCTTCTCACCAAGCTGCTTGGCGATGGTCTTGTAGCCCATTCCAGCCTTGTGTAGGTCTACAATCTTGTCCCTGACATCCTTGGAGAGCTCTTTGGTCTTGGCCATGGTGGAGAGTTTGGAATCTGATTGATTGATTGCTTCTGGCTCCCAGGTGTCTTTTATACAGGTAACAAGCTGAGATTAGGAGCACTCCCTTTAAGAGTGTGCTCCTAATCTCAGCTCGTTACCTGTATAAAAGACACCTGGGAGCCAGAAATCTTTCTGATTGAGAGGGGGTCAAATACTTATTTCCCTCATTAAAATGCAAATAAATTTATAACATTTTTGACATGCGTTTTTCAGGCTTTTTGTTGTTGTTATTCTGTCTCTCACTGTTCAAATAAACCTACCATTAAAATTATAGACTGATCATTTTTTTAGCAGTGGGCAAACGTACAAAATCAGCAGGGGATAAAATACTTTCCCCCCTCACTGTAGATCTATCTAACTCTGTCCTCTTCCTCTTGTCTCCTCCTTCCTCCTCCTTTTCCTCCTTCAGTACTCTCGGCCCTCATTTTCATCGCAGTCTCCTTCAACGGCTTCGGAGGAATCTGCCTCACCTTCACCTCCCTCACGGTAAGACACGCACACACACACACACACACACACACACACACACACACACACACACACACACACACACACACACACACACACACACACACACACACACACACACACACACACACACACACACACACACATATCCAAAGCTACCAAGTTCCCAGAACACACCAGCGGCTGGTGGGAGGGGCTATAGGAGGACGGGCTCATTGTAATGGCTGGAATGGAATTAATGGAACGGTATCAAACATATGGAAACCACGTTTGTCCCCATTACATTCATTCCATTCCAGCCATTATAATGAGCCCCTCCTCCTATAGCTCCTCCCACCCCTCATGACCAAAACCTCCCGTCACCTGAAACGTTTCTTACCGCGTGCTGTGGCCCGTAGAGACTAAAGGACTGCACTCTATGCTGCACCCCGCTTTAAGTCATCTCTGGACTGTACACAAAATAACTGCACCCTACTGCATTTGCACTCTGTTCATGTCTCTGCATGTAGATACATTCATACTGATACAGTGGATGTACACATTTACAGTATATCAGCAGTATACCCACTGTATATCAACCGTATACCCACTGTATATCAACCGTATACCCACTGTATATCAGCAGTATACCCACTGTATATCAACCATATACCCACTGTATATCAGCAGTATACCCACTGTATATCAACCGTATACCCACTGTATATTAACCGTATACCCACTGTATATCAACTGTATACCCACTGTATATCAACCGTATACCCACTGTATATCAACCGTATACCCACTGTATATCAGCAGTATACCCACTGTATATCAACCGTATACCCACTGTATATGAACCGTATACACACTGTATATCAACAATATACCCACTGTATATCAACAATATACCCACTGTATATCAACAATATACCCACTGTATATCAACAATATACCCACTGTATATCAACCGTATACCCACTGTATATCAACAGTCTACCCACTGTATATCAACAATATACCCACTGTATACCAACCGTATACCCACAGTATATCAACAATATACCCACTGTATATCAACCGTATACCCGCTGTATATCAACCGTATACCCGCTGTATATCAACCGTATACCCGCTGTATATCAACAATATATCCACTGTATATCAACCGTATACCCACTGCATATCAACAATATACCCACTGTATATCAACAATATACCCACTGTATATCAACAATATACCCACTGTATATCAACCGTATACCCACTGTATATTAACCGTATACCCACTGTATATCAACAATATACCCACTGTATATCAACAGTATACCCACTGTATATCAACCGTATTGCCCACTGTATATCAACAATATACCCACTGTATATCAACAATATACCCACTGTATATCAACAATATACCCACTGTATATTTGTATATCTGCTCATTCTCTTATAGCTCTATGCTCACTCTAACTAGTTGTATGTAAACTTTCTTTAAACTCCTCTGCCTGTATTCTGTCTCTGAATGTTGTCTATCACTAGCAGCACCATATCACCAAGTAAAATCCTGAGTATGTGTAAATGTACTTGGTAAAGGTGATATGATTCTGACCAGCTTCCTCTGAAACATACATACAGTGGGGCAAAAAGGTATTTAGTCAGCCACCAATTGTGCAAGTTCTCCCACTTAAAAAGATGAGAGAGGCCTGTAATTTTCGTCATAGGTACACTTCAACTATGACAGACAAAATGAGGAAAATCAAAAAACAAAAAAAAATCACATTGTAGGATTTTTAATGAATTTATTTGCAAATTATGGTGGAAAATAAGTATTTGGTCACCTACAAACAAGCAAGATTTCTGGCTCTCACAGACCTGTAACTTCTTCTTTAAGAGGCTCCTCTGTCCTCCACTCGTTACCTGTATTAATGGCACCTGTTTGAACTTGTTATCAGTATAAAAGACACCTGTCCACAACCTCAAACAGTCACACTCCAAACTCCACTATGGCCAAGACCAAAGAGCTGTCAAAGGACACCAGAAACAAAATTGTAGACCTGCACCAGGCTGGGAAGAGTGAATCTGCAATAGGTAAGCAGCTTGGTTTGAAGAAATCAACTGTGGGAGCAATTATTAGGAAATGGAAGACATACAAGACCACTGATAATCTCCCTCGATCTGGGGCTCCACGCAAGATCTCACCCCGTAGGGTCAAAATGATCACAAGAATGGTGAGCAAAAATCCCAGAACCACACGGGGGGACCTAGTGAATGACCTGCAGAGAGCTGGGACCAAAGTAACAAAGCCTACCATCAGTAACACACTACGCCGCCAGGGACTCAAATCCTGCAGTGCCAGACGTGTCCCCCGCTTAAGCCAGTACATGTCCAGGCCCGTCTGAAGTTTGCTAGAGAGCATTTGGATGATCCAGAAGAAGATTGGGAGAATGTCATATGGTCAGATGAAACCAAAATATAACTTTTTTGGTAAAAACTCAACTCGTCGTGTTTGGAGGACAAAGAATGCTGAGTTGCATCCAAAGAACACCATACCTACTGTGAAGCATGGGGGTGGAAACATCATGCTTTGGGGCTGTTTTTCTGCAAAGGGACCAGGACGACTGATCCGTGTAAAGGACAGAATGAATGGGGCCATGTATCGTGAGATTTTGAGTGAAAACCTCCTTCCATCAGCAAGGGCATTGAAGATGAAACGTGGCTGGGTCTTTCAGCATGACAATGATCCCAAACACACCGCCCGGGCAACAAAGGAGTGGCTTCTTAAGAAGCATTTCAAGGTCCTGGAGTGGCCTAGCCAGTCTCCAGATCTCAACCCCATAGAAAATCTTTGGAGGGAGTTGAAAGTCCGTGTTGCCCAGCAACAGCCCCAATACATCCCTGCTCTAGAGGAGATCTGCATGGAGGAATGGGCCAAAATACCAGCAACAGTGTGTGAAAACCTTGTGAAGACTTACAGAAAACGTTTGACCTGTGTCATTGCCAACAAAGGGTATTTAACAAAGTATTGAGATAACCTTTTGTTATTGACCAAATACTTATTTTCCACCATAATTTGCAAATAAATTCATAAAAAATCCTACAATGTGATTTTCTGGATTTTTTTTCTCATTTTGTCTGTCATAGTTGAAGTGTACCTATGATGAAAATTACAGGCCTCTCTCATCTTTTTAAGTGGGAGAACCTGCACAATTGGTGGCTGACTAAATACTTTTTTGCCCCACTGTATGTTAGTTATTATAATCATAGAAATAGATTCTACGGATATAACTAACTATACACTGAGTGTACAAAACATTAAGCCTTAAGCCTTGAGACAATTGTGACATGGATTGTGTATGTGTGCCATTCGGAGGGTGAATGAGAAAAACAGGGTATGGTAGTAGGTGCCAGGCGCACCGGTTTGTGTCAAGAACTGCAATGCTGCTGGGTTTTTCACTCTCAACAGTTTCCTTTGAGTATCAAGAATGGTCCACCACCCAAATGACATCCAGCCAACTTTACATAACTGTGGGAAGCATTAGAGTCAACATGGGGCCAGCATCCCCAACATGGGGCCAGCATCCCCGTGGAACACTTTCGACACCTTGTAGAGTCCATGCCCTGACGAATTGAGGCTGTTCAAAGGGCTTAAGGGGGGTTGCAACTCAATATTAGGAAGGTGTTCCTAATGTTTGGTGTACTCAGTGTATACAATGCATTTGGAAAGTATTGACCCCTTGACTTTTTCCACATTTTGTTACGTTACAGCCTTATTCTAAAATGGATTAAATCGTTTGTTTCCCTCATCAATCTACACACAATACCCCATAAGGACAAAGTAAAAACAGGTTTAAAAAAAAACTGAAATATCACATTTACATAAGTATTCAGACTCTTTACTCAGTACTTTGTTGAAGCACATTTGGCGGCGATTACAGCCTCGAGTCTTCTTGGGTATGACACTACAATCTTGGCACACCTTGTATTTGGGGAGCTTCTCCCATTCTTCTCTGCAGATCCTCTCAAGCTCTGTCAGGTTGGATGGGGAGCGTCGCTGCACAGCTATTTTCAGGTCTCTCCAGAGATGTTCGATAGGGTTCAAGTCCGGGCTCTGGCTGGGCCACTCAAGGACATTCAGAGACTTGTCCAGAAGCCACTCATGCTTTTTCTTGGCTGTGTGCTTAGGGTCATTGTCCTGTTGGAAGGTGAACCTTCGCCCCAGTCTGAGGTCCTGAGCGCTCTGGAGCAGGTTTTCATCAAGGATCTCTCTGTACTTTGCGCTGTTCATCTTCCCTCGATCCTGACTAGTCTCCCAGTTCCTGCCACTGAAATACATCCCCACAGCATGATGCTGCCAACACCATGCTTCACCGTAGGGATGGTGCCAGGTTTCCTCCAGACATGACACTTGGCATTCAGGCCAAATAGTTCAATCTTGGTTTCATCAGACCAGAGAATCTTGTTTCTCATGGTCTGAGAGTCCTTTAGGCGCCTTTTGGCAAACTCCAAGCAGGCTGTCATGAACCTTTTTCTGAAGAGTGGCTTCTGTCTGGCCACTCTACCGTAATGGCCTGATTGGTGGGGTGCTGCAGAGATGGTTGTCCTTCTGGAAGGTTCTCCCATCTCCACAGAGGAACTCTGGAGCTCTGTCAGAGTGACCATTGGGTTCTTGGGCCTTCTCTCCCGATTGCTCAGTTTGGCTGTGCTGCCAGCTCTAGGAAGAGTCTTGGTGGTTCCAAACGTTTTCCACTTAAGAATGATGGAGGCCACTGTGCTCTTGGAGACCTTCAATGCTGCAGAAATGTTTTGGTACCCTTTTCCAGATCTGTGCCTCGACACAATCCTGTATCGGAGCTCTACAGACAATCCCTATGACCTCATGGCTTGGTTTTTGCTCTGTCATCCACTATCAACTGTGGAACATTATTTAGACAGTTGTGTGCCTTTCCAAATAATTTCCAATCAATTGGATTTACCACAGGTGGACTCCAATCAAGTTGTAGAAACATCTCATGGATGATAAATGGAAACAGGATGCACCTGAGCTCAATTTCGAGTCTCATAACAAAGGGTCTGAATACTTATGTAAATAAGGTATTTCTGTTTTTATTTTTTAATAAATGTAAAACCCTGTTTTCGCTTCGTCATTATGGGGTATTGTGTGTAGATTGATAAGCAAAAAAAGTAATTTAATCCATTTTAGAATAAGGCTGTAACGTGACAAAATGTGGGAAAAGTCATGGGGTCTGAATACTTTTCGAATGCACTGTATAAGGCATACTGTAGCTATTACTATTATACGCTATATTACTGTATATTTTTGTCTGTTGGTGTTTTGGGAGGATGTATACTTTTTTCTGTATAGTATGTGTGTATTTAGTTTTTCTTTGCGTATAAATGTGATTAATAGTGTGTGTGTGTGTTGGCCATTCAGAGTCTCCACGGCACATGCTGTTCTGCTCCTGGCTCTAAATTCTGCCACACGTCCGTCGGCCAATCAGATCACTGGGCTGTCGACACGCTCGTCCCTGCCCCCCACCCCTTCCCAAAACACACAAGGACACGCGTCTCTCCCTCTCTCCACCCTCTTTCTATCTCCCTCTCCCCCTCTCTCTACCCCCTCCCCTCTCTCTCTAATGTATATCTCTTTCTTTTCCTCTTTCTCTATATATACACACACACTGTAACCCTCCGGGTCTGTACCAGTAGTTCCGTCTGTACCAGTAGTTCCCTCTGTACCAGTAGTTCCCTCTGTTGTTCTGATTCTGTTTTTAAAGCTCCCTGCTTTTTCTCGAGTTCACCCATCTTCCTACCCTCTCTCTGTCTCTCTACCCCTCTCTCTGTCCCTCTACCCCTCTCTCTGTCCCTCTACCTCTCTCTCTGTCCCTCTACCGCTCTCTCTGTCGCTCTACCTCTCTGTCTGTCCCTCTACCTCTCTGTCTGTCCCTCTACCTCTCTGTCTGTCCCTCTACCTCTCTGTCTGTCCCTCTACCTCTCTGTCTGTCCCTCTACCTCTCTCTCTGTCCCTCTACCTCTCTGTCTGTCTCTCTGTCTGTCTCTCTACCTCTCTGTCTGTCCCTCTACCTCTCTGTCTGTCCCTCTACCTCTCTGTCTGTCCCTCTACCTCTCTCTCACTCACTCTCTGCCTCTTTCACACACGTACATGTACACATACCCATCAGTGGAGGCTGGTGGGAGGAGCTATAGGAGGACGGGCTCATTGTCATGGCTGGAATGGAATTAATGGAACGGAGTCAAACGTTGGTTTCCGTATGTTGGGTGTGTTTGAGACCGTTCCATTAATTTAATTCCCGCCATTACAATGAGCCCATCCTCCTATAGCTCCTCCCACCAGCCTCCTCTGTTACCCACACATGACAGGACTCTACGCTGACCTTGTTTTTGTTGACAAAGAGCATGTGTGCGCCTAAGATGAAAAATCTAAGTGCTCACAAAGTAATTTAGGAGCACAATGAAAAATATGGGAGGTAATGAAGCCAGAATCCCCCAAAAATGTTTGCGCACTGGTGCTCCTAAATTAAAATTCCAGGTCGCAGCAAAAATATTTAGGCGCATATGCAAGTAAACGGTTGCACTGTAGAGCACTGCATGACATGGCAAACGCCTCACACGTTTCCCTCCTAGTCATTGACTCTTTCGTTCCATCCACCTAAATAATGTCAACCTTTGGTTCTGTCTGCCTGTCTCTGTCTGTCAGTCCATGTCCATGGTAGTGTGTGTGGGGGCACGTAGCTGAGGCTCCTGAATACCTCAGATGGGTCATTAAGAACGAGCTGGAGCTCAGCCATGACCCATACACTGACCTACAGGACCAGAAGAGAGAATGGTCATGGGGCGACTTTATCCGTACCTCTGCCAAGACCTGACCAGGGAAAACTGCAGGCCCTAGTTATTGGCTAAAACTACACTCGTAGGAGAAAGGTTTCTACGTAGTACCAAAAATGGTTCTATCACTTCATATAGCAACCCTTAAGGTTCTATATAGAACCCTTTTGTAGGGTTCTTTAATAAGAATCCTAGGGGTTCTATATAGTAAGTTTAGGGCACAGGGTTGGTCCTGGTCAGGTCACTTGGCCTGGAAAACTGTGGTACTGGCTAGTATGTCACTATCAGCAGGGTTACATTGGGGGGGGGGGGGGGTGATAAGAATGGAAAAACAGGGAGAGAGACTGTTGTGGAAAACAGGAAAGATCTAGAGAGGGAGAGAGCGGGATAAGGAGGAAGAGAGGGATAGGAAGGAGGGGAGGACAGCAGTATGTCCTCAATTAAACTTAGAAAGTGACCAACTGGAAATAAGGTGTCAAAGTGTGTGTGTGTTTTAATTCTTCCTGTTTTTATTTTATGCAATTTTGCATTTAATTGTTAAAGAGGGATAACTGCCCAAGCATCAGAATTTTTTTTTTTTTTAAAGGAGTGGTAATTCCCACCCTTTTCCTATTTTCAGATTTTAATTGAAGTGATGGTGAAGGGATGACAGAAGGGAAAGATATACAGAGTTATTATTTACATAACTTGTTTACGTAGATGCTGTCTTTACAGATTCCGGTTGTAATGCACATCTTTAAATAGAGGTTAGCACAATGGTGTCTGATATAACTCTTTAAGCTTGGCACAGTGTGGAGTGACATAGTTTGCACCCGAAATGGCGCCCTATTCCCTATATAGTGGTCAAAAGTAGTGCACTATGTAGTGAATAGGGTGCTACTTCAAATCGTAATACATATTTATATAGAGAAGTGCAAACAGTGCTGTAGCTCTGAGTCTGTACGTTTATATACAATGTACAACAAAGCTCATCACGTAAATTTGATTTAAGCCCCCACAGAGAAATTGTGTCACAATTCGGGTATGTATTTAAGCTCAGTGTGGTGATACAGTATGTGTTGTCACTATATATTTAACATGAACTAATTACCGCTCTGCGCAGCGAACATTCATGTAAGCATTTTTTTTTTTTTTAAAGGAGTGGTAATTCCCACCCTTTTCCTATTTTCAGATTTTAATTGAAGTGATGGTGAAGGGATGACAGAAGGGAAAGATATACAGAGTTATTATTTACATAACTTGTTTACGTAGATGCTGTCTTTACAGATTCCGGTTGTAATGCACATCTTTAAATAGAGGTTAGCACAATGGTGTCTGATATAACTCTTTAAGCTTGGCACAGTGTGGAGTGACATAGTTTGCACCCGAAATGGCGCCCTATTCCCTATATAGTGGTCAAAAGTAGTGCACTATGTAGTGAATAGGGTGCTACTTCAAATCGTAATACATATTTATATAGAGAAGTGCAAACAGTGCTGTAGCTCTGAGTCTGTACGTTTATATTCAATGTACAACAAAGCTCATCACGTAAATTTGATTTAAGCCCCCACAGAGAAATTGTGTCACAATTCGGGTATGTATTTAAGCTCAGTGTGGTGATACAGTATGTGTTGTCACTATATATTTAACATGAACTAATTACCGCTCTGCGCAGCGAACATTCATGTAAGCACGCGAGATCAGGCGATGTTTTCCAAAGGGGAGAGTGGTGCTGACACGCAGCCTGATGTGATGTACGTTATTATCTGTGTGTCTTTTTATCTGCGTAGGCTGGCACTGGCACAGTGTCGTTGGCACGACATAGGGGGAAATATTCACAGCTGTTTGTGTTGGGTTTTACCTCAGCGGGTTAAGGAGGACACTGCTTCTACTGTGCCACCTGCACAATTCCACGCACACACACGTTCACAGCAACAACAAAATGCATTTTTGCCACGCAGACACTCAGTACTTGCACAACGTCCTCCAACAGAGAAAAGAGAAGGGAGAGAAGGAGTGAGGAAAATAGGAAGGCAACTACAAGACTTCTTGAATGGCATTTGTTCATTCATAACCCCATATGTCCACATTTTCTACCTTTTCCAAGTTAAACCGTTAGTTTTTCAAAAGTGCCAGCAACCAAAGAATGTCTAAAATCAACCTTGTACTGTGTAGCAATATTATATGCCAAGTCAGAGGCTGTGAATACAAAGCAAGGCTATTCCCCTTGCCTCAGGCTAGCATGTGTCTCCTAAAGCAGCAGAGTAACTGACCTAACACAGGTTGCGAAGCTGCATATTAGGACCCTCTCCATAAAGATGAACAGCTCATATCGCCACCTGGTGTTACTTTCGTAGAACTGCATCTTGCGCACTTTCAGTGCCTTCGGGAAGTATTCACACCCCTTTACTTTCCCCAAATTCTGTCACTGATCTACACACAATACCCCATAATGTCAAAGTGGAATTTTGTTTGTAGAAATGTTTTTTATTTTATAAAAAATTTAGTAAAGCTGAAATGTCTTGAGTCAATAAGTATTCAAGCCTTTGTTATGGCAAGCCTAAATAAGTTCAGGAGTAAAAATGTGCTTAACAAATCACATAATAGGTTCAATATGTTCAATAATAGTGGTTAATATGATGTTTGAATGACTACCCCATCTATGGTAGTCACAATTATCCGTAAGGTCCCTAAACCGAATAGTGAATTTCAAGCGATTTGAATTAGTGATAGTGTGAATAGTGAATTTCAAGCGGTGATGTCATTTACAAAATAGCCTCCAAAACCCTACTCAATAAATTGGATGCAGTCTATCACAGTGCCATCCATTTTGTCACCAAAGCCCCATACACTACCCACCACTGTGACCTGTACGCTCTCGTTGGCTGGCCCTCGCTTCATACTCGTCGCCAAACCCACTGGCTCCAGGTCATCTACAAGACCCTGCTAGGTAAAGTCCCCCCTTATCTCAGCTCGCTGGTCACCATAGCAGCACCTACCTGTAGCACGCGCTCCAGCAGGTATATCTCTCTGGTCACCCCCAAAACCAATTCTTCCTTTGGCCGCCTCTCCTTCCAGTTCTCTGCTGCCAATAAATAAAGGTGAAATAAATAAATAAAATAAAAGCACAGATTCAACCACGAATACCAGGGAGGTTTTTCAATGCCTCGCAAAGAACGGCACCGATTGGTAGAATTGTAAAAAATATATATATTAAAAAAGCAGACACTGAATATCACTTTGAACATGGTGAAGTTATGAATTACACTTTGGATCGTGTATCAATACACCCAGTCACGACAACGCTATAGGTGTCCATCCTAACAGTTGCCGGAGAGGAAGGAAAGTGGTCACGGATTTCACCATGAGGTCAATGGTGACTTTTAAAACAATTACAGAGGTTAATGGCTGTGATAGGAGAAAACTGAGGATGGATCAACAACATTGTAGTTACTCCACAATAACCTAAGCTAAATTAGAGTGAAAAGAAGGAACCCTGTACAGAATAAAAATATTCCAAAACATGCATCCTGTTTGCAACAAGGAAATTAAGTAATATGGCAAAAAATGTGGCAAAGAAATGAACTTTTTTGTTCTGAATACAAAGTGTTATGTTTGGAGCAAATCCAACACAACATCACATTGTATATTTATCATATATTTTCAAGTGTGGTGGTGGCTGCATCATTTTGAGGGTATGCTTGTCATCGTCAAGGACTAGGGAGGTTTTTTTTAGCATAAAAATAAACGGAATACAGCTATAAGTGCAGGCAAAATCCTAAAGGAAAACCTGGTTCAGTCTGCTTTCCAACAGACACTGGGAGATTAATTCACCTTAAAGCAGGACAATAACCTAAAACACAAGGCCAAATCTACACTAGAGTTGCTTACCAAGACGATGTTGAATGTTCCTGAGTGGCCTAGTTACAGTTTTGAGTTAAATCGGCATGAAAATCTATGCAAAGACATGAAAATTGTCAAAGACTCCAGCCACCCTAGTCATAGACTGTTCTCTCTGCTACCGCACGGCAAGCAGTACCGGAGCCCCAAGTCTAGGGCCAAAAGGCTTCTTAAAAGATTCTACCCCCGAGCCATAAGACTCCTGAACAGCTAATCAAAGGGCTACCCAGACCCCTCTTTTACGCTGCTGCTACTCTGTTTATAATCTATGCATAGTCACTTTAACTCTACCTACATGTACATATTACCTCGACTAACCGGTGCCCCCGCACATTGACTCTGTCCCGGTACCCCCTGTATATAAGCCTCGCTTGTTATTTACCTGCTGCTGTTTAATTATTGGTTACTTTTATTTTCTATTTTTTACTTATCTATTTTTTACTTAAACATTTCTTAACTTCTTAAAGCGTCGTTGGTTAAGGGCTTGTACGTAAGCATTTCACTGTAAGGTCTACACCTGTTGTATTCGGCGCATGTGACAAACACAATTTGATTTGATTTGAAATGCCTGTCTGGCAATGATCAACAATCAACTTGACAGAGCTTGAAGATTTAAAAATAATAATAATAACGGGCAAATATTGTACAATCCAGGTGTGCAAATCTCTTAGAGCCTTAGCCAGAAAGACTCCGAACTGTAATCGCCGCCTAAGGTGCTTCTACAAAGTATTGCCTCAGGGGTGTGAATAGATATGCACATTTGATATTTCTGCGTTTCATTTTCCATCAATTTGCAAAAATTGCTGGATTCAGTTAATACAGTCACTGCTCACCTGTGATCTTTGTCTGTCTTCCTCTCCCTCCCTCTCTTCTATCGCCCACTCTCGCTGTTTCCCCTCTCGCTACCTCTCCGTCTCCCCCCTTCTCTCTGTCTCCTAGTTGCCCAACATGTTTGGGAACGTGCGCTCCACTATCCTGTCTCTAATGATCGGCTCCTACGCCTCTTCAGCCGTCACCTTCCCCGGAGTCAAGGTAGGAAAGTTACTCCTCAGTTCCCTCTGGGTGTTTAGGTCCGTGTTTGTTACGGTAAGCACCTTGGGACAAATGTTGATTGGTTTGTTGATTGATTGAGGATTCACCGAAGGGCATTACTTTATGGCTTTACTTGATATCGTGATATATTATAGTTGAATTTGCGAACCTCTTTCCCATACTTCTCTCTCTCCCTCCGTTTCTTCTCTCCAGTTGATCTATGATCTAGGTGTGTCCTTCAGGGTGATTATGTGGGTGTGGTCGGGGCTAGCCGGTCTCGTCTTCCTCAACTGCTTCCTTAATTGGCCGATGGAGTCTTTCCCCGCACCTGAGGACATCAGCTACACGTCAGTATCCATGACATCGTTACTATCATAACACAACATTACATGACGTAACTCTAACGCTATAGACTGTTACAGTAACCCAAAATCATTGAATAACAGAGGGAGTTTTTCTTTCTCCATTGCTCCAATTGTTTTCTCTCTCTCTCTCTCTCTCTCTCTCTCTCTCTCTCTCTCTCTCTCTCTCTCTCTCTCTCTCTCTCTCTCTCACCTCACCTCACCTCACCTCACCTCACCTCCATCCCACCTTCCTCCCTCTCTCCCCCATTGCTCCCACAGTAAGGAGGTGAAGCTGAGTGGCATGGTGATGGATGACAAGGTGAAGGGGGACAGATTCTACAGTCATGTGACCACGATGGAAGAGAAGATGGCTGCGAAGCAGCAGGAACCAGATCCCTCGTCAGAGCAGCTCCCAACAGGAGAACAGACACAGGGTGAGGAATAGCATGGGATCACAACAAAAACAGTTAGAACCAGTCAGAACTAGACATAACTGCTTAGAACCGGATACAGTTAAATGGAACTGGTCAGAACTGGTCAGAGCTGGTCTTCCAGGGCTCCACTCACCAACCAGAATAAATGGACGATATTGAGCTCAACCCTACTTTAATCTGTTCAACTTTTTAATAAAAATTGAGAAAGTAACTTAGCCAAGTGTCATTATCTCATGTTTAATTCTTACCCCCGCCCCTCCCCTTCTTTCCCCTGACAGGTGGCCCTCCGTTCCGTAGTTCAGTCTGCTCGCCCATCTTCCTGTGGAGTCTCATCACCATGGCGATGACCCAGCTACGCATCATCTTCTTTATGGGCGCCATGAACAAGATGCTGGAGTTCCTGGTTACCCACGGCGACCCACACCGTAAGGACCAATCACTTGTAAAGGCTTTAAGTTGTGGGCACTGTCCCATTTGCCTTGAAACCAGACTGATTTTGTAATAGCTCACATTCTGTTTCACTTCAAGTGATGTTAAACAAAACATGAGCGCAGCAGTTAGTCTGCCATATCTTTATTCTGTCACGTATCTATCTTATAGTCTGCCATATCTTTATTCTGTCACATATCTTAATCTTTATTTTTTGTAAAGTATATTGAGATTATGAAATAAAATTTGACTTGAATATCTGTGGTGCCGAATGGTCACAGTTGTCGGAGAATGGCATCTGGGATTTGTTATGATGTCAGTGGGTGGGAATTTGTGACGTCCATGACTTTGTGTGTTTTTTGTTTTCAGCCTCTAAGGATCTATTGATGGAGGCAGAGCAACAAGGTGAGAGAATGAAACAAAGATGCTTGTGTGTGTTGAGAGAGGTGTTTGTGCATGTGTGCGAGCGTGCATTCGGGTGTGTGAGAGAAAGAGAGTGTGTGTGTGGTAATGTATAGTGACTGTGTATGTGCACATGTACGTATGTGTGTGTGTGTGTTTTCTGACCGTGTGTCTCCTCTCCTCAGTGGGTTTCTACTCGTCAGTGTTTGGCTCTCTGCAGCTGCTCTGCCTGCTCACCTGTCCTCTGATTGGCTACATCATGGACTGGAGGATGAAGGAGTGCGACGTAGACCAGAGGTGTGCGTGTGTGCGTGCACGTGTGAGTGTGCGCGTGTGTGTGACAGAGTGAAACGGAGAGAGAGCGGAACAAAGAGAGAGAGTGAACGTAGGAACTTCAGTTATAAACCACCCATCTCATCCATCATGCTGATTGGACAGTGTTTACACTTACAGCCCACCAAGAAAATCTCTGGGCCCTATGTTATTTAACACATTCACTTGGTCACTCGTGGCCCCCCTATTAAACTGCATGTCCTTGCATGTGCCTATTGGTGCCTGTGATGCATTAATACAAAATCACCACTAGCTGGCGACATAAGCTGTTCATCCCTATGAATAGATGGACAGCAGTTGACTAATATTGGTCACTCAGCTGTCTTTATTTATTTTATGTTTTTTAACCTTTATTTAACGAGGCAAGTCAGTTAAGAACAAATTCTTATTTACAATGACGGCCTACACCGGCCAAACCTGGACGATGCTGGGCAAATTATGCGCCACCCTATGGGACTCCCAATCACGACCGGTTGTGATACAGCCTGGATTCGAACCAGGGTGTCTGTAGTGACGCTTCTAGCACTGAGATGATGTGCCTTAGACCGCTGCGCCACTCTCTTTAAGGGAGAAATAATTCAGAAGAGACCAAGCATGACATGTTGAGAGAGAGCCGGGTTGTGTTCATTAGACATCTAACTAAAGAAAACTGACTAAAATGCTAATTTTAGTTTTCCTTTGTAAAAAATGTTTAAATGTCTCCCTAATAAACACAACCCTTGGTATTTTCCTGACGCTTACATTTTTTTTTTGTCCCTGATCTCTTCTCTCCAGCCAACCGGAACCCCCAAAGAGAGACAAGAAGATCCAGAAACTGACAAACGCCATCCGTGCTTTCATCATCACCAACGTTCTACTGGTCACCTTCGGAGTCATCCAGATGATAGACAACATGCCTGTACAGGTAAGAAGACAGCCACATGACCCTACCGCACACAGCTCACCTGGGGTGCGTTCAACTGGACACAGCGTTGTGGAACGTTTCGATAGAAATATATTATATGGGGGCCTCCTGAGTGGCGCAGTGGTCTAAGGCACTGCATCGTGCTAGCTGTGCCCCTAGAGATCCTGGTTCAAGTCCAGGCTCCGTCGCTGCCGGCCGCGACCAGGGCCCAGCGTTGTCCGGGTAAGGGGAGGTGTTTGGCCGGCAGGGATGTTCTTGTCCCATCATGCTCTAGCGACTCCTGTGGCGGACCCGGGCGTAATGCACACTGACACGGTTGCCAGGTGTACAGTGTTTCCTCCGACACATTGACACGGCTGTCCGGGTTAAGCGGGCATGGTGTCAAGAAACAGTGCAGCTTGGTTGGGTTGTGTTTCGAAGGATACACGGCTCTCGACCTTTACCTCTCCCGAGTCAGTACGGGAGTTGCAGCGATGAGACAAGACTCTAACTACCAATTAGATACCACGAAATTGGGGAGAAAAAGTTTAAAAAAAATAATATACATGAACAAAAAATAAAGTTATTTACCCTGTCAAAAATACCCTTACAAAAAAATTATTGCCGTTTTGAAACTGCAGTAAAAGTGCAGTAACTGCAGTCGACTGTTCTGGACGCAGTAATTGCAGAATAACTGCAGCTACACTGCAAAATTACTGCAGTAAAAAAAGCGTTATTTTGGACGCAGTATTTGCAACATACTGCAGTTAGACTGCACTTTAACTGCAGTTATACTGTATTGTACTGCCGTTATACTGCACTCTGTCTGCAATCTTTTTTCGTAAGGGTAGTGCAGTGGCAAGAGGAATTTAGTGAATTTTGAATTTAGTGAATTTCTTTCTGTGCCACCAAATGTTTGCATGTTTCGTCACAATATTATTTTGAACGTTCATTTTGGACTGATGCCCGATTGAGCATTCTTCTTAATGCATCGTCAATGAGCACGTCATTTTCCAACACTTTGAAATCTTCAAAACGATGAGAAAACTCACCATTCAAAGCACGCAGCAGCAATGTATACTTCTCCTGCTCGTCATCTGATAGGGAACAGACTAGCAGTGTCGGAAGGTGGGTGAGATTGTTGGCTTCTACTTGGCGGGTCAGGAGGAGTAATTTTCCCTTGAAGGCTTTGACAAGGCTGTACATCTGATGTGCAAAAAGGCCCTTCCCTTGTACTTTGGAATTCAGTGAGGGCAATGATGTCCACTGTGAAGGCAAAATCAGCCAACCATTCTTTATCTTGCAGTTGAGGGAAATCCACGTTTTCCTTTAATTTGCAAAAACTCAGCAATCTCCGACTTCAGGTCCCTCACCCTTTTAAGCACCTTCCACAAACTCACCGACTCTGTCTCTTCCAACAGTGAGACAAACTGCCTGTGGTTTAAAGATTTTGCTCTTATGAAGTTTACCACTTTAGTGACTGTATACACAACATGTATCATTTTCAGAACACATTTACAGAGCACTTCCTGATGAAAAATGCAATGTAGGAAAATCATTTTCTGATCTGGGTTTAGCTCAGCTACAGCTCAGCTACTCAGCTACGTTTTTTCCTGTGAAGTTTGGGCACCAACAGTGGTCACACTGGACAATTTTTTAAAACTCAGTCCCACTTTGCCACACACTTATTAACCTCCAATAAATATTTCCCTGTGGCTGTGGTCTTCATTGACTGCACTGAAGCAAGCTCCTCTGTAAAAATAAATGTATGCCTCATAAGAATATCAACAACTGCGCCGTGTCACGTGCACCACTGCTCTCATCCAGGCCCAAGGAGAAATAGGTGAAATCCTTTAACTTGTCTTTCAACTGTCGTTCCATATTTCTTTGAAATCTTTGAAAAACTATTTTTGTTGTGCAATTTCTATCTAAATACTATTTGTAACTGACGTGTGTGTCACCCTGTCAGTCAATGTCTGTCCTCTTGCAGTTGTTATTTATACGTGCCTTCAAAATAAATGTCCCAAAAGCGATGGGAGTTAAATCATTACACAAAGGCAAGTATTCATTGGGCTTTCAATTTGAATAACATTTGTATTTACGTTTTTCAAAACGTTATCATCGCACATTCTTTATGTGATCTGAGCATGATTCCGCGGGCCGTATTGAATCAGGTCGCGGGCCGCATACGGTCCCCGGGCCGACCTTTGCCCAGGCCTGGTCTGAAGTAAATTTGACGACATGGTAATGCTGGCAAGGTTGTTTCCTTCTAAATATTTGAAAACTTTAGCAATGTCAACGTATTTCCAGGACAGTAGTGTCATTTAGACGAAACAGTAGTTCGCCTCTGTCCAGAATGACTGTGCTTATCACCACTTTAAAACACCACTATGTCGCCGCCGGTAAAGGGCGCCTTGAGAACGTTCATAACAATGGCAAGACGTGACGGAGATGCAGCCTATGAATGAATAGGCTACCAGGGCCATGTTCAGTTGCAAAACGTTCTCAAACGTTTCAGATATAAATTCCATCAACAGATAAGATGTTAGTTCTTATTCAAAGTGTCAGAGAGGCGTGTTTGTCTTACATAGCATTTATATCTGAACATTCCAAAACGTTGCGTCCTACTGAACGCGCCCCCAGGTTGTTAATTATAGCTAACAAATGAGGTAACATGACTGAACAAGGTGTATCCTAAACGAATGGTTAACGGTACGGTCCGCATGTGGTCTAGTTTTAGTACGGCCCGCAATATGCTTGATTATTGTAAAATGCGACCCGCCAATGCAAGATAGTGCCAACTGTAAAGTTTGGTAGTGGAGGATTAATGGTCTGTGGCTGTTTTTCATGGTTCGGGCTAGGCCCCTTAGTTCCATTGTAGGGAAATCCTAACACTACAGCATAAAATTACATTCTAGACGATTCTGTGCTTCAAACTTTGTGGCAACAGTTTGGGGAAGTGTCACGATCGTTGTTGTATGAATCGGACCAAGGTGCAGCGTGGAATGGTTTCATCATCTTTATTCGAGTGAAAAGCACAGAAAACAATAAAGAGCAAAACGAACGTGAAGCTACGCAGTGCTCACAAGTAACAATACATAAACAAGATCCCACAACAAACAGGTGGGAAAAGGCTGCCTAAATATGATCCCCAATCAGAGACAACGATAAACAGCTGCCTCTGATTGGGAACCATACCAGGCCAACATAGAAAACAAAAACACCTAGATAGGAACACCCCCACTAGTCACACCCCGACCTAACCAAAATAGAGAATAGAAAAGGCTCTCTTTTGGTCAGGGCGTGACAGGAAGGCCCTTTCCTGTTTCAGAATGACAATGCCCCCGTGCACAAAGTGAGATTCATACAGAAATGGTTTGTCGAGAACGGTGTGGAAGAACTTGACTGGCCTGCACAGAGCCTTGACCTCAACCCCATCAAACACCTTTGGGATGAATTGGAACGCCGACTGCGAGCCAGGCGTTATTGCCCGACCTCACCAATGCTCTTGTGGCTGAATGGAAGCAAGTCCCAGCAGCAATGTTCCAACATCTAGTGGAAAGCCTTCCCAGCAGAGTGGATGTTGTTATAGCAGCAATGTTCCAACATCTAGTGGAAAGCCTTCCCAGCAGAGTGGATGCTGTTATAGCAGCCTGGTAGCGCCTCCATGCTCTGGACACTACGCTGACAGACACAGCAAACCTTCTTGCCACAGCTCGCATTGATGTGCCATCCTGGATGAGCTGCACTACCTGAGCCACTTGTGTAGGTTGTAGACTCCGTCTCATGCTACCACTAGAGTGAGAGCACCGCCAGCATTCAAAAGTGACCAAAACATCAGCCAGGAAGCATAGGAACTGAGAAGTGGTCTGTGGTCACCACCTGCAGAATCACTCCTTTATTGGGGGTGTCTTGCTAATTGCCTATAATTTCCACCTTTTGTCTATTCCATTTGCACAACAGCATGTGCAATTTATTGTCAATCAGTGTTGCTTCCTAAGTGGACAGTTTGATTTCACAGAAGTGTGATTGACTTGGAGTTACATTGTGTTGTTTAAGTGTTCCCTTTATTTTTTTGAGCAGTGTATTTAATTTTCATGTATTTTCAAGAGGGCCGCAATGGAACTTTTTTGTGTCATCCTTGATGATTTTTAAATGCAGCAGTATCCATGTGTGGTTGTATTGTGTTTTTAATTGTCCAAATAAAATAAACTATTTCTCTCCATCCCCCTATCCTTTTATTTTCCTAATACCCCCCTTTCTCTATCTCTTTCTCTCTCCTTCTCTTTCACTCCCTTCCAGATAATTTCCTTCATCGTCCACACCATGGTCAGAGGTTTCGTCCACTCCTGTGCTGGAGGACTCTATGCTGCCGTGTAAGTACATTACAACATCAACTAAACACATTGTTGGACGTTTGCTTTCCAGCATATTACACCCATGCTATGATCGTCTCAGTAAGATTCGTAGGTGTGTGTGTCAGATAGCTTTGAGAATTGTTTGTTACACAATTTGGAAAACACTATGTTACATATCAATAGCAGTGAAAGGCTAAATTATTTGATACAATTCACAAATTGCTACAAACACAAAAAAAAACTAAAATATGTATTATCTTAACAAAACACGGGTAAGATGTCTGTTTTGGTCAGGTATGATACAGTCATGTTTTGGTCAGATACAGATACAGTTTGATTGGAGAGGTAACCATTACATCCCGCCCCTTCCAGATATCCGTCCAATCACTTTGGGACATTGACGGGGATGCAGTCGATGATCAGCGCGCTATTCGCTCTCCTCCAGCAGCCTCTCTTCGTCATCATGGTGGGACACCTGGGAGGAGACCCCTACTGGGTGAGGCTACACACACAGACACTCACACACACACACAGAGCATACACACAGATCACATACATGCATGCATGCAGACACACACAGCACACACGATGACATTAGTACCTTGCCATTGTACTACTGAGATTGTAAGGCGATTTAATAAAAAGGGATTAATGTGAATGGGCAGAAACAGACAATAAGAGGCAATAAGATTTTTTTGAAAGTTATGTCTCAAACACGTTTGTTCTCTGACTAACTCTATCTACCGATCAACAGATCAACATGAGCCTGCTCATTGCCTCATTGGCTGGATTCCTGTTGCCCGGATACCTGATCTATCACCGTAGGAACCTGATGCGAGAGAAGGTGGAGGAGTTTGAGAAGGAGACCGCTACCCAATCAGAAAGAGAGAGACAAACCTTGCAACAATCAGAAAATGGCCATACCAAAAACCATACTAATGGACATCTCAGCAATTAAGCTTAATAATCTTGACCAAACTAACTGTCAAATATCATAGTCGTTAATTGTAAAATATCATTATAGACCATCGTCATGACGATGACAAATGATGGTTGTCGTTTTCGACAAGGACAGTGATGACGATATTGTGCACTGGAGTTTGGACATGTCGCCCTTAAGCCCTTTTTAATTTGACATCAAAATACACACTCAATATACAAATTTTTGTTTTAGGTATGACATGCCAAAGAAATCCTAAAATATACATTTAACTAATATTTATTTGAGTTAAAAACATGTCATGCCTAAAGGTGAAATCTCAATGGAAATTGAGGTTTGGCAATTTAATAATTAAGCAATAATATTTACGCTGACCAAAAATATACATTTACGCTGACCATGAAGGTCATTGGTACCATTTCAGGTCACCCTTCCACCAACCAGAAGCACAGCTCTCTGTATTCTGTAGTAGACAGGAAGTGGATCTCTTTCGCTATCAGATTGGCTGGTGTAACATTGAACTACCTCCCCCACCCAACTCTCACCACAGTCACTTCATTCATTTAGGCCTAGCAGCCAGTCTGGCAGTAATATTTTATTGGTCATTGTTTGTTTGTCTTTCTGTCTTTCCCGGTTCCCTCCCTGTATCTATACTTGTCTTTATTGTGTCTTTACACCCAGCGGAGAATAGGAGGAGACAAAGTGGGAATGGTTAAGGGGAACCGCAGTTTCCCCATACATGTGTCTAGACCACCAGCCCATGGGGCCTGCACATTCCTATTACTTTGACTATCCATCTGCACCTGCAATCTTTCCCCGCGTCCCCTTATTTATGTCCATGCCAGACCTGTTATTGTAAGTCCACTAAGTACTATGCCCACTTGGTCAAGTCTGCGGCTATGTCTGAAATGGCACCCTATTCCCTATATAGTGCACTACTTTTGACCAGAGCCCATAGGGTACAATTTCAGACACATCCTGGGTCACTACCTCTATGTCCCTGTGTTCATCCCAGAGTTAGTATTTAAATGACTCCGTGCATCACAATGTGTCCACCTGAAATGTGTGATGGTCCCAAATGGCACCCTATTCCCTATTATGTGCACTACTTTTGACCAGGGCTCATAGGGTCTGTTTGTTTGGTCAGACTTTGATGGTCCCTCTGTTTTTGCGTTATTTGATCTTTAGGGCTTGCGCCCCAAATGGCACCCTATTTCCTATATAGTGCACTACTTTTGACCAGAACCCTATGGGCCCTGGTCAAAAGCAGTATACTACATAGGAAATCGGGTGCCTATTGGGACAGAACCTAGGTTTTGAGATGACATCATCACCCGTTGTTATTTCAGCCAATCATAGCTAAGTTCAGGACAGTGGTACGGTGTTGTGCAGGCACAGCCTAGTTTGTAACAAAATGTATGGAATTTTGTTTTTAGATAATCATGTTATTGAACGTTTTGCATATCATAAAATTGGAACGTGAAATGTCTGTGTAGTTAAAGAGAAATGCCAATCGGTACCTATCACCGAAACCTTTAAGGTGAGCTGTTACACATTAGCTTTTACAGAGAGCTGTAGATTAGTTTAAAAGAAAAGTACTTATATAAATGTGGGCAAGAAAGAGCACTTGTCAAAAGCTGATTCAATCTGGTCAACCAGCCCACCAACCAACCATCTTGTAATGTTAAACAGTGTTTACAGTTAACAGTACTGTATGAGATAAAATAGATGTACAGATGTGTTGCTCAAATCAACTCCAAAAGCTGGTTGAATCTGATCAACCAACCGTCTTCAGTATTTAAAAACAATACATTATTTACAGTTAACAGTACTGTATGAGGTCAAATAAAACAGTATTTACAGTTAACAGTATTGTATTGGGTCAAATAAAACAGTTTTGTTAGTTAACAGTTACTGTATGAGGTCAAATATAACAAACAGTATTACTAGTTAACAGTAATGTATGAGGTAAGATGGATGCACCTGAACCCCAATATCACTGTCCCCATGACGACAGTAGAATCACCTCATTGGAGCAGGGCTTCATTTAGCAGGTGCATTGTAGCTACTGGGCTATTTATTTCGTGTCCATCCCACTAAATCCCTATGTCGGGTATGGGGTGCCATTTGTGATGGAGACCGTGTGTGACGGAATCTGAAAGATAATACTGTAATGTATGTATGTAATGATATGTAATTAATTGAATGTGTGTGCTTTATTGTAAGTGCCTGGGAAGCAAGTATTTCTGTGGTAGCCTGGTCTCAGATCTGTTTGTGCTTTTCCCAACTCTATTGCAAGACAAACATTGCATGACAATAAGTGAAAAGGAGTTGACATGATTGCACAAACAGACTGGCACTCTGGCTACTTTTGTGCAATGTAGTGGTGGTATGTGTAGTACCTATAGTGTCTGAATTGCACTATGAGAATGTAAAGCCATATTTTTGCTACATATGCATGTTGAATGTTTTCTCATCTTTTTAAGACTCGAGAGTTGCTTTGCTTTATTTTGAGCATCAAAAAAAGGACAGTTGGTTCATCCACATCACAGTTGCTCTCCAACTATGCCTCTCAAGAGTAGAAGTGGTGATCTAGGATCAGTTTAGCCTTTTAGATCATAATGAATTAGATAAATGGACAGGGGGGACCTGATCCTAGATCAGTACTCCTACTCTGAGATGCTTTATGATTACATGCCCAGAACATGGGGCAACTTTCACAAACTGTACTTCCACCTCTGTGTTTGAGAACATTCATTATTATCACTGATCTTATTACATTTGTAGTAATAAGATCATATTATGCGTGGCAATGTGGTGAAGAGAATGTAAGAGGATCCAAAACAATGTATTATAAATAGGCTTTGAATAGAAAATGTCATATTTAAAGACATGCTCCGGAACTTTGACGACTAGTGAGTATTTTTTCAACCTCCCGCTTAGGGTTGGATGTGTCAATGTTTAGTTCATACATGCCTAATTACTGTCTTACTTCATTAGCCACGAAATCCCAAGTTTGAAGGCGACTATTTTCTGGAATCTGTGTGGCGCCATTTTCCCTACATTTGGGCCAGCCCCCAGGTGGGCCAGCCCCTCGTCAGGTGGGCCAGCCCCTCGTCATTTGAGTGACAGCTAGCAGGATGCAAACACAGCAGAGAGAGAGAGAGAGAGAGAGAGAGAGCAATGACGTGGTGCACATATCTGCACATATGTGACGAACAGTAGTACGTCATTTCCGGGGACCACTTTTGGCTCGTGGTCATTACTTTCAGAACTACTGGCTAAAAAGTATACAAAGTACCGGAGAATCTCTTTAAGTGGTTTTACTGATGTTCTGGGGCACTTCTCTTTGTGAAGTAATAAATGAACAGATTTCAACTTGCGAGCCTGTATTTGATTGGTTTCTAGTGAACACGACCCAGGTGTGGGTCATTAGGTCATTCCCTGGCTGAGGGATTACAGAACTGTGGACTTGACAGACCGAATCTACAGAACCCAAACATGGCTGGTGAGTAACCTTCTCAAACTGTAATAAGACACATGGGAACTTTATTTTTCTACCTGTAAGGATAAGGGTGTAACATAAGGCTTCAACAACAGGGCAAAGTGAAGAGTCTTTTAGTTAGCAAGAAGTGTCAAGGAGTCTTCTAGTAGAAACTGACCTAAGATCAGTTATGTGTTTCCTCCACAATTGTTTTTAAGGAAGGGCTTGGTGTTGAGTAAACTGATCCTATATCTGTGTCTAAGGGAAACTTGTAGCCTACCTGGAGTGGGACGCAAACTGCAGATACCTTTTCTTTGCAAGAATGTGACTTACACTGAAATAGAAGGATGCGTTAGATCAGGGGTTGTAAACCAGTCCATGTATTCTTAACCTCCTTCCCAGTCTCAATTGCTACTGCATAAAGAGTCAACTTGTAGATTAGATTCATTATTTCTTATATTTTATTTAGGTGTCAGGGGTGCGGAGAGTGTAATGCAAAGACACATTGTCTATGAAACCGCGCGACACTCAAAGAGATGGGATATGGCGTTAGTCAGTTTTACTCTCTTCAGAGATGTTCTGCCCCCTCACCCTCTACTCCAAATCTTATTCCGTCAATTTATTGAATAAACGGCCAAATTCCATGCACGAATCGAGCCTAACAATGACTTTTGTATTGTTGTGTAACGCAATAAATTGTCCTCCAGTACGTGGCATTAACCACCAAGGATGTAACATTTACATTATTACATTTTACATTTACATTTTAGTCATTTAGCAGACGCTCTTATCTAGAGCGACTTACAGTAGAGTGCATACATTTTTATTACATTTTTACATACTGAGACAAGGATATCCCTACCGGCCAAGAGCAGACGCTCTTATCCAGAGCGACTTACAGTACTTACATTTTAGTAAATGTTTTATTTTTATTTATTTTTTTACATACTGAGACAAGGATATCCCTACCGGCCAAACCCTCCCTAACCCGGACGACGCTATGCCAATTGTGCGTCGCCCCACGGATCTCCCGGTTGCGGCCGGCTGCGACAGAGCCTGGGCGCGAACCCAGAGACTCTGGTGGCGCAGCTAGCACTGCGATGCAGTGCCCTAGACCACTGCGCCACCCGGGAGACCTTATTTTAAGCAGTAAGAGCTACAATAATTTAAATTGGGCTCTGAAGAGTAGATTCATTTCCCTGAAAAATGGCATTGCATGCTGAGCTATGAAATACATTTCTGAAATATGCCCCTGAAGGTCTTGTCACAGTAAACGTTTTTACAAGTTTACTGTTGGAAGCCCCCAATGAAGCGACTTGCATCCCAGTTAGCAATGAGCACTCGGGAGCCCGGCGTCCCTCCATAGTGGTCTATCGCGGTGCGACAGCTTTCCCCCCCAAACCGCCTCACAGTGCACATGGATAGACCGTTTGGGTCACGCTGCTACTCCCGCTGACATACCATGTCCATTTGAAAAAGGTTTGTTGAAAAGTACAGTAAATAATTGTGTGTGTGTGTGCAAAATATATCCGATAACGAGGGGCAGTCCTGGTCACTATTGCTGCACATGTGCGTGTAGATTGTGATATATTGAAAACCAAAAATAACTAACTGTCCCTGCATATTGGTTATTGATTTGGACACATTAAAACTGTGTTTTTGGGCTATTTATCATTGGGCTATTTATCATTAAGGAAACAGCGACAGCATCATTTTCAACTTAAAGATGCACTATGCAGATATCGCTCTGCTATAATTAGAATAGTTTGCTCCCATTATACCATCTAAACCGCTGTGAACTTGTAATGAGTGCGCTGAGAGTCGGGAAGCAAGTTCAGGGAGTGAGTGATTTAATCAATAAACCAAACATAATACAAAACAAGAAACACGAACAACGCACAGACATGAAACAGAAACAATGATGCCTAGGAGTCCAGGTGAGTGTCATAAAGCGCTGAAGACCTAGAGGCTGGAGAGGGAGCACACGTGACAGAAATATATTTTCCATAACCAAAAATATTGTATTTTCAGCTGTTAGAAGCTGGTGTAAAAAATGCAAAAAAATTACACATATTTTTTTATTAATTTAACTAGGCAAGCCAGTTAAGAACAAATTCTTATTTACAATAATGGCCTACCCCAGCCAGACCCGGGCGACACTGGGCCAATTGTGTGCCGTCCTATGGGACTCCAAATCACGGCAGGATGTGATACAGCCTGGATTCAAACCAGGTACTGTAGTGACGCCTCTTGCATTGAGATGCAGTGCCTTAGACCACTGCGCCACTCGGGAAGTATAGAAATAACCCACATAGAACATACACTGCTCAAAAAAATAAAGGGAACACTTAAACAACACAATGTAACTCCAAGTCAATCGCACTTCTGTGAAATCAAACTGTCCACTTAGGAAGCAACACTGATTGACAATACATTTCACATGCTGTTGTGCAAATGGAATAGACAAAAGGTGGAAATTATAGGCAATTAGCAAGACAACCCCAATAAAGGAGTGGTTCTGCAGGTGGTGACCACAGACCACTTCTCAGTTCCTATGCTTCCTGGCTGATGTTTTGGTCACTTTTGAATGCTGGCGGTGCTTTCACTCTAGTGGTAGCATGAGACGGAGTCTACAACCCACACAAGTGGCTCAGGTAGTGCAGCTCATCCAGCATGGCACATCAATGCGAGCTGTGGCAAAAAGGTTTGCTGTGTCTGTCAGCGTAGTGTCCAGAGCATGGAGGCGCTACCAGGAGACAGGCCAGTACATCAGGAGACGTGGAGGAGGCCAACAACCCAGCAGCAGGACCGCTACCTCCGCCTTTGTGCAAGGAGGAGCACTGCCAAAGCCCTGCAAAATGACCTCCAGCAGGCCACAAATGTGCATATTGTGCATACCGCTTCTTAAGACTTGCTTTCAATGAGAAAGAAATCTGTGCTATAGATCTGTCAATGTGAATTTGATCAGGTCACCCAAAAAGTTACATATTGCAGCTTTTAAGTTTTAGGAATATAAATGGAACTTTAATTTTCAATCCTATTATACTTAACCTGGTAAAATTATTTTGATATACCAATAACCACCAAAACGTGTTTTCCCTGCTTACTCCATGATTCAAAATCCAGGCGTTCAAACGTTAGCTGGTGCTCTTTCTATATCGACTGAATGGGGGCCACTAGTGTATTATTTGTTAAGTATTACAAAACGTTTAATGGTGATAAATACAAACAATTAAACTGTTCTTTACCTCCAAAAGCATGTGACGTTTTCTTTCCAAAATTCACTATTCTTCTTGCTACTAGCCGAGAATGGTAACTTCCTGTTGAAGTTGCTGTATGGAATTAATGGATACTCAGAATGCAGTCCAAACACTTAAAAGACACACCCTATCCTCTCAGCCCTCAAGTTAAGTGGACACTTCTGACGAGTATACACTTGCAGGGCGAGGGAGGAAGGAATGATTTTTAAATGGACCACCCCTGGCCCGAAATGTGTTACTTGTTCATCCTGCGATGATTGTGTTTTCAGACACCGGTAGCTTGTGGGTCATTTATATGCGCTACAGTCAATTGAGTGCATGTCTACTTATATTAAATATGTAATTATTAATATAGGCCTACTGTATGATAGCTAGCTAAATGAATTAGTTAACTGACGTTAGCCTGCCTAGCTGGAACTTCTGAAGAAGGAAAACGTTTTATTTCTACAATTTCCAAAAGATAACCAAACAAAAACATTTACTTTTTATGAGAGGTGTTTGTGCCGTTATGTGCATTAGTAGCACAATTTGACTTATTTTAATTAGTTTTTACTTACACTTGTATGTTGACTTCTCCATTGATGTTGTTTTTAAGTTTTCACTGACTTTTCTTAGCGGATGTACAATCGTTGCGAATTGAATTATGGGGAGTTTCAGGCCCCGGAGTGAACATAATTGCAAACTCGACAAAAAACGAGGGCTGAGGGGCTTACGTTGCAAACTTCCCTTGCTTGGCTAATCACTTGGACCGCCCTCCAAGATAGCGACGGCGATTCCCCCCAAGGGCATAAGGCGAGGGTAAGTGGACGATGGTGTGTTTTTTATGAGTTTGAACCGGAGCCTCAGACTGCTCTCCTCTTCTTCTCTGGTATTATGGCTGTCCGCAAACAAAGTTTGAAGGTGCATGCCGCCACCTACTGTACAGGTAGTGAATGAGAAAAAATGAGTGGCTGAACATTCAGATTCCTTGTAATGGTTGTGCTGTAAAATCACGGATTCCCCCCAAAAATGTTCAGCCGCACTCAACGATGCCTATTTTCTCATATGTCCTCTTTGTTTGTGCTGTACAGTTTATAACCAATGCAATACATCATATAAAGTATTTATTTTTTAACATGCAACATGTCAGGATCCTTTGGCAACTAACATTTACTGGTTTCTCTGATCCAACTACCATGGTTTCTTCAACGTTACTCCACTCTTCTTAACCCCTCTGGATAGGAGACATGCTGGACAGCCCTCCTTCACCCTAACTTGGCATTTCACCTCAACTGGAACACGATACTCCTCCCGTCTACATACCCTTAACACATGTCCAAATACGAAGGCTCTTACAGGGCATCTCACGGGACCCAAATATACAGTACGTGTGAAGGGAGAGACTCTTCTTCAAACAACAAAATAATGGGCGGAGTGGTCTTCCTCACTCCATCAACCCCATGAGTCAGTTGGAGTGCATCTACTGCATATTCAGGTTATATCAACGTGTCATGAGTCCAACAGTTTGTACCTTTTCACGTGAGTTCCTAACATCTCTAAGGGTTGCTGCTAGCGTGAGTGTTTGTAGGCACGTGATGTCAGAATGCACTCACTGTTCCAAAATGGGATTGTTACACAACAGGACAGTTAATGCACACTGCCCTCAAACCAAGACACACTGCATGCTAATTATCTATAGGCTATGTTTCAACTTGTCAATTTCAAACTAACAAGTTTTATTTTCTAACAGTTGGATTTCAGGTGTGTTAAGCCTCCTCATTAATTCACAAGTAGCCCATTTCAGTGTTGTGGACAATTTACGTTTGAGGCATTACTGAGCAGGACAACCTTCTCTCTTTGAGAGCCCAAGCAAAAACGTTTTCCTCCTTGGCACATTTTCAGGCCCACATTGCCTTTCACTACTAATGATAACTTTGGACATGTGTGCTTTCCTATCAAAGTAAGTGCCGTATACCCTGACTACACTGCTCGCGTTGCAAAATAAATGTAGAAATCTATGTTATTCAATTATTGCACCCACACTGCTCGCGCGCGTCAACGAGCATCTGCGTTGCCAAGGGCTAAAATAGAAGTCATTTCTATTTCTGACGCAGATCGCGCTGCAAGTCCTGCCTCTCCCATCTCCTCATTGGTTTATAGAAGCAGGTTCCCACGTGCCATCTCCTCATTGGTTATACCCACGTGGGTGATTGAAAGACGAACTGTGTTGCCGGTCGTCGTGGTAATACTATGAAAGGTATTAGGTATTTAGATGCCAATCACCATATAAGTTCAACAATGAAAAAGCCTAGAAGGAGGAGAGATGACTAGAAACGATTCGGTTGACCGTTTTATGTGCGGATTAATTGTCGGAGTAGAGGACCTTGTGGATTTCAGGTAAAATATCAACTCAATGTTTAAATCCCAGGACAAATTAGCTAGCAACAGCAAGCTAGCTAAATAGGACAAATTAGCTAGCAAGTGCAAGCTAACTAGCTAAATTGCCATAAATGTTTAATGCTTTTCAACCTGTCTCCAAATTAATGTAATTCGTTCAGAGTTTGTTTTGATATTTTAACCTGCATGTCATGATCGCATTTGGTGTAGGGGGACAAAATACATTTATGCACAATGGCGCACAATGGCGCACGCGCGCAGCCGGTTTGGGTTCCGTGTTATTACGTTTCTACTGTAGCACACGTATGTATGTATGGAGCATAATGTATTTACTGTTTTATTCACGTTTTCAAGAACTGGTGACAAATCATTCATTACGATTCTAGCATAGATTGTAATGGACACATGATGTATGTAAAATACTTTTTTGTTGTACTGATTATGATGAACTAATAATAAGCTAATTGCCAGCTATGTGTGGCACCATGTTTATTGATATCATACAATGCATTCTCGTTGTCACGTAAATGTCTGTCAGACCAAAGATGTTATAATAAAATGAGGTGAAGGGATGGTTCACTTGTCTTTCGAGTAAACCTCCGGAATTGAATGATGACGTGAATGTTGGTAGACGACACACCCCATTGAGCATGTATACTGCAAACAGACCCAACTCATCTTGTAACCATTTATCTTTGGTTGGCGCAAAAAAACAAACATGGCGGCGTGCACAAACTACCCATTGTCGGATTACTTTAGATTTTTAGAAAGTGTTTTTCTCAAGTATTTTAATCACTGGTGAGGTCACCCGTGATGTTATGAATTAATTATAAATAGTAATTGCTATTAGCTCATTCATATTATGGTTTCTGTCAACCGAGAATCAGCTAAATATGACTGCTTGTTTTGGGTCACTCTTTCCTCAGTGAGCACTACGACTAATGTAGCCTACATTTTCCAGTTTGGATGAGAGTCGTGTTATGCTGTTGCTACTTCTCTGAACGTCTGAATATCATCTCTAAAAATAAACTGCTGACATTGAGGACATAACGTTGTTTATGCAAAATGTTTCTGTGAAAATACAGTGTAAACAGCTCAAACATTGACTGTTGCGTCAATCGTAACTGGACGTTCTAAATTAGTATTCTAATCACACCATTTTGAGCGTATGCTGCAGGGACCACTGTAGAATGATCACACCCGTGTGTTTGCACATGTCAAAGGGTTAATACAGTGAAGAAAACGTGTGTAGTTGTCTTTTTGCGCTCTTGGCGTCATTCCTTCTTTAAGGAGAGCATACTTACATATCGTTTATTTTCTTCACCTCGTGTTGAGGTTAAAAGTTCCAACCATTTCAAATGTGTAGCTACCACTCCACGCTTCTCTGGTCTAATGTTAATTTCAATACCAATCCTTTTATGCACTCTGGCCGAAGGGAACGTTTCCATCAGCCTGACACTCTCTCTGACCTCACTCGGGTCGTGGCAACTTAATTTGCACAGTTTATAGGAGATAGATTCTCTCATGGCTCCTAAAATCACATTCATATCTTAACAAAAATAATTTAATCATTTTCATTTCTCATATACAACATAGAGGATGGAGACTTTGTACATGCAGTGTATATACTTTTCAAGTTACAGTATTTCCCTTAACCTTTTTAATGACATCACAAAATAACAATCCATATGACATGATGATTCTTTAGATCCCCACTGACCATTCCCCACATTCTTACGTGAGAAATTTTGTTCCAGTACTCACTTTATGAACGTGTTAGAATTTTGGCGGGAAAAAGGCTGTTAACAAAGTATATTCCTTCGGTTAATACTGAAGGGGGAGAGAGACAAACTGATCTGACCCATTCTGATCCTCACAGGACAGTCATGACACAGGTGTATAAAATTGAGCACACCGCCATGTAATCTCCATAGACAAACATTGACAGTAAAATGGCCTTACTGAAGAGATCAGTAACTTTCAACATGGCACCATCATAGGATGCAAGTCAGTTCGTCAAATTTCTACCCTGCTAGAGCTGCCCCGGTCAACTGTAAGTTCTGCTATTGTGAAGTGGAAACATCTAGGAGCAAAAACGGCTCAGCCGCAAAGAGGTATGTCACACAAGCTTACAGAACGGTACCACCAACTGCTGAAGTGTGTAGGGTGTAAAAATTGCCTGTCCTTGGTTGCAATACTCACTACGAAGTTCCAAACCGCCTCTGGAAGCAACTTCAGCACAATAACTGTTTGTCATGAAATGGGTTTCCATGGCCGAGCAGCCTCACACAAGCCTAAAATCACCATGCACAATGCCAAGCGTCGGCTGGAGTGGTGTAAAGCTCACCACCATTGGACTCAGTGGATTTCCACTGGAGCAGTGGAAACGCATTCTATGGAGTGATGAATCATGCTTCACCATGGCAGTTCGACAGACAAATCTGGGTTTGGCGGATGCTAGGATAATGCTAACTGACCCAATGCATAGTGCCAACAGTAAAGTTTGGTGGAGGAGGAATAATGGTCTGGGGCTGTTTATCATGATTCAGGTTAGGCAGCCTTAGTTCCAGAGAAGGGAAATCTTAATGCTACAGCATACAATGACATTCTAGACAATTCTGTGCTTCCCACAGTTTAGGCATGGACCTTTTCTGTTTCAGCATGACAATGCCCCCGTGCACAAAGCGAGGTCCATACAGAAATGGTTTGTTGAGATCGGTGTGTAAGAACTTGACTGGCCTGCACAGAGCCCTGACCTGAACCCCATTGAACACCTTTGGGATGAATTGGAACGCCGACTGCAATGTTCGAACATCTAGTGGAAAGCCTTCGCAGAAGAGTGGAGGCTTTTATAGCAGCAAAGGGGGGACCAACTCCATATTAATGCCCATGATTTTAGAATGAGGTGTGCGACCAGCAGGTGTCCACATACTTTTGGTCATGTAGTGTATTTATGTTGCTACTGGCAGTGTTTTGTAAGGCTTAAAAATTGTAATATGTATCATATACAAACTACTACCTGTGAGCTTTGTGACACATTGGTACTTCCTTCTATTTTTTTATAGAACAATCTACAGAATACATTTACAATATGAAGAACAGCATATTCAATTAAGATCCATGTGGAAATCAGAAGACTTGATCATGTCCTGATTTAGGCTACTTCCCGAAAGAAAACAATGATTAACAAATCCACTGGGTTCAGTGATTCCTCATTTAATTGTTCCTGTATTCTTAATGTTTCTCCACAGACTATTTTCTCTTCATTCATCTATTGTTAAGATGTCCTGAAACGGGACCCGATTTCATAATATTGCATGAGGGCATTGTGTTGGTGCGTTCTATCTGTTTCTGTAGACAAATGATCCAACATGAGGATTAGGACCCCGATCCCACTTTTCCCCATTCAAAATATAAAGCAGAGTTCGTCCACATTGCGTAGCCTTATTCTCACAAATCTTGTATTTGAAACTGCAATGTTCTTGTATTATTCACAACACAGCCCCTCTTCTTGCCATTAACAAGTGGCTCTTCGTTCGTTTTCATATGTTTTCATGCTTTGAACTTTGTTGCCACCTCAGCTCATTTAGTCTCATGGTTCCTCAGAGCGTTCAGGTCCAACCACTTCACTCTGTCCAACCTCTGTCGCCAAACACCTCCATCACTTCCCTCTCATTCTCTTCGGCCCAGTTCCAGTGGTGTGTATTCATGAATACAAAGGGAAGCCAGGCTTCTCCCCCCCAAAACATAATAATAATGTATCTTTTGTCTCTCTGTGTTTCGTAATTGTCCTTCAATTCTCAAGAGGCTGAATGTACATGCTTTTTGGTCCTTCACAGTTTTATTTGAGACGACCGTACAACCATCAAGATACGTTTTCCGATCCAACAGCAGATCTCTTTGTTTCTGGGGACCTAGAACTAGCATCTCTGTTTTGTCCGAGTTTAAAAGTAAAACATTTGCCACCATCTGAAACACAGGCTTCCAGGGAGGGCAATTTTGGAGCTTCATCACGTTTCATCGAAATGTACAGCTGTGTGTCGTCCGCATAGCAGTGAAAGTTGGCATTGTGTTTCGGAATGACATCAAGATGTGGAATACATAATGTAAACAATTGTGGTCCTAAAACTGAACTTTGAGTACCACATAAATGTACAACTGATTTGTCACAGGACAAATCAGCCACAGAGACTAACTGATATCTTTACGACAGATAAGATCTAAACTAGGCAAGAACTTGTCTGTGTAGACCAATTAGGGTTTCTAATCTCTCCAAAAGAAGATGGTGATCGATGGTGTCAAAAGCAGCACTAAGGTCTAGCAGCATGAGGACAGATGCAGAGCCTTGGTCTGACGCCATTAAAAGGTAATTTACCACCTTCACGAGTGTGGTCTCAGTGCTATGATGGTGTCGAAAATTAGACTGGAGCATTTAGTATATATTATTTGTCTTTGCTGCGCAAAAGCTTTTTCAAAAATGTTTGAGAGGTATGGGAGATTCGATATAGGCCGATAGTAAAAAAAAGAAAATAATCTGTCTCAAGGTTTGGCTTTTCCAGGAGAGGCTTTATTAAACTGTCACTTTTTGTGAGTTTGGTATACGTCTATACTAAAAGGAGTAATAGAGTCCTCCATTTATCTCTATGTGACACCAAAACGCCTGTTATTTTGCCAAAATAAAGATAGGTAAAGTGACGATTTAAACATCGAACAACATAGTAACTAGACGCATAAGTTATTCAATCAACAAGTTTCAGATTCATACAATCAACATTTTACAGATAACAGTAGAGATTATATTTCTCTCATTTCAATTGAAATGTTTTGAACATTTTTACTATTACATTAATTTGGCATGCAGATAAACATTTCTAAAATGAATCTGTAATAGAAGGTTAATCAACATTTTCACTATAGTACATGGTTCTTCCTTTCTTGCAACCTTTTCACTATGTTTCAGTAGTGATACATTTTTTGGGCTGGTAAGGAATTCAGGTATATATATTGAAATCCAATACAAACAAGTAGTATACGTGTGAGTACATGTGTGAGTAGTACACCTGACATATGTTGGAAGACGTCTGCTGAGAATTTGGGAAAAATAGAATACAAATCTGTATTTCTTTCTAATCCCCAATTTGCACCACTTTTGTCGAATGACCCAGATAGGGTATAGGGTGTCACTTAGGATGCAGACCAGAGGAGTGTCTGGCCCCCTGATAAGAGGGAAGGCATCAATCCTAGGGTTGGAACATTTTGGATTTCCTGGTTGTTCCCTAATGATTACGGGAATCATCCGACCATGATTTATAGGCTGAATAACCTTTTTGGTAAAGTTACCAGAATATTGCAACCCTAATCAAAACACATACATATTTTTGCCATCGCATCTACAACTAGCAACCTCTTTACAAGCGATCACCTAACAGTTCTAAACAAACAGGTTACAATTGGCCCTCTGTGTCAGGTGAAACTGGGGGTATCAACTCTCCCTCAGAGACCACTGACACAGGGCAGTTTCCCAGCCCT
Organism: Salvelinus alpinus; assembly: GCF_045679555.1. Taxonomy (NCBI): domain Eukaryota; kingdom Metazoa; phylum Chordata; class Actinopteri; order Salmoniformes; family Salmonidae; genus Salvelinus; species Salvelinus alpinus. Next base: position 6,150,768 of record NC_092124.1, on the reverse strand, counting down.
GTGGAGGTAGAGGAGCGGCTGCACAAACCCACTGACCACAGTCATGGAGAAACAAATGGATAGTGACAAATAGAACACAACCCGATTGAGGACATTGTAAAAAGACCTAATTACATTTGTGACCACCCTCCCACTCTTTCTGCCGATTTCTTTCTGTTTTTGTGTCTCTTGTTTTCCTTAATAGGATGTCGGTGGGTGGAGCTGGGAGGGTCATCAGCAAAATGGGACACACCTGGGCTCGGGTGTGTCCTGGGGATAAATACACCTTTCCGCCCATACATTGAGGAGACTCTCTCCACACAGACACACTGCCTTTTGTGGCTTCTTTGTGTTTGCTTATGTTGCACCTCTGAACGCCCCTCATTATCACCACTTATGCACTCATCCACTCACTTACACTTCTGACCACTGACTACACACACCATTGTTAATTGTATATAGTTTACTTTATTTAATAAATATATTTTTGTTATTCCTCTATCTCCGGGTGGTCTCCCTCTTTGTTTCGGGTAACGAGCCAGGTTGGTGACACATTAATGAGGTATTAGTGAGGTAGTTCACCATTATAGACACCAGGATAATCCAAATATCTTAAACACCCTCATCTTCATGTTATTTGCCACCTTCCTTCTCCGCTTCCCCCGGCTCGGGACGTATCAGAGCCTTGAGAACTGAGAGGTAGCAGAATGACTTCACAAACATCAGGATCAGGTCCTGAACCAAGAAAGCATAGTAGCATATTGGTGGGGAGACTCAGGATGAGGTTCATTGTATAGGAGGCAGTGGAGAAGGATGTGATGTGTGCAGAGTGCAGCTTCTGAAGAGCTGTTTGTCTCTGAGCAGGGGTATGTATTCATTGAGACCATGGGAAGCCTGGCTTCCCCCCCAAAAAATGTACCAAGAAAAAAAACATAAAATAGTCTTTAGTCTCTCTGTGTTTCATAATTGTCCTTCAATTCGCAAGAGGCTGAATGTATCTCACCGGATAAAGCATCCAAGCGAGTGAAACAGCGCCCCTCCGTCTCTGTATTTTTAGGCCATCTATCTGATGTTGTCTGGTCAAAAAAAGTATGATGTTGCCGCCCGTAGCATTGAATGCAAGGGAAGCCAGAGAGCATTTGGCTTCCGTTGATAATAAAAAATTATGATAGCCAATCAGCGTTGAGCTAAACTGAATGAGCTCAGCTGTGAATGGTCCACTAAGTGTTTTTTTCTTCACGATGAGTCTGGATTTGATCTCCTCCGCGACGATTTCTTGAATACAAAGACATTCAAACCATTCTGACCAGTCCTACAAACTGATGGGTTGGGTCAGAGCCTGAACACACAAGCCATGGAGAGAAGCAGACCCAAACGCGACTGTGGGCTTTGTCCCAAGCAGAACATCAGGCGGATAGATCAACATTTTAAACTTACTCACCAACTTAAGTCTGGTACTATCAAATGGAGGCACGCTATGCTTGCGAGCTGACTCTTAGCCGACAGACAGCAGCCCGGACCAGAACAGTTGACCCAGCAGAGCAGTGGTGGTGGTTGTGGAGGCTGAAGAAATTTGGCTTATCACCGAAAACACTCAAACTTTTACAGATGCACAATCGAGAGCATCCTGTCGGGCTGTATCACCGCCTGGTACGGCAACTGCTCCACCCACAACCGTAGGGCTCTCCAGAGGGTAGTGTGGTCTGCACAACGCATCACCGGGGGCAAACTTCCTGCCCTCCAGGACACCTACATCACCCAATGTCACAGGAAGGCCAAAAAGATCCTCAAGGACAACAACCACCCGAGCCACTGCCTGTTCATCCCATTACCATCCAGGAGACGAGGTCAGTACAGGTGCATCAAAGCAGGAACCGAGAGACTGAAAAACAGCTTCTATCTCAAGGCCATCAGACTGTTAAACAGCCATCACTAACATTGAGTGGCTGCTGCCAACATACAGACTCAAATCTCTAGCTACTTTAATGTAATAAATGTATCACTAGTCACTTTAAACAATGCCACTTCATATCATGTTTACATACCCTACATTACTCATCTCATATGTACAGTATATACTGTACTCTATACCATCTACTGCATCTTGCCTATGCCGCATTGCCATCGCTCATCCACATATTTATATGTACATACTCTTATTCATCCCTTTACATGTGTGTGTATAAGGTAGTTGTTGTGAAATTGTTAGATTAGTTGTTAGATAGTACTGCACTGTCGGAACTAGAAGCACAAGCATTTCACCAGTCTCGCATTAACATCTGCTGCTAACCATGTGTATGTGACCAATAACATTTGATTTGATTTGGTGTGATGCGACCTGACCCAACGGAGAGTACTGGGACGCCGCCAACAAACAAGAGTGAGCAATCGGCGGAGCGGCTGACGTAGCAAATTGGTGGTGGAACGCTGCCGGAGCCGACGGAGAGCGCTCAGAAGCCGTCAGCAAGCGAGAGACCAATCAGAGTGGAGCGGTGGACCTATTTATTCTTTTGTTTTATTTGATTTTTTATTTGATTTACTTTATTTAACCAGGTAGGCCAGTCGAGAACAAGTTCTCATTTACAACTGCGACCTGGCCAAGATAAAGCAAAGCAGTGCGATTCGTTCCAGTCATTGGCAGCAGAGAACTGGAAGGAAAGGCGGCCAAAGGAGGTGTTGGCTTTGGGGATGACCAGTGAAATAAACCTGCTGGAGCGTGTGCTACGAGTGGGTGTTGCTATGTTGACCAGTGAGCTGAGATAAGGCAGGGCTTTACCTAGCAAAGACTTATAGATGACCTGGAGCTAGTGTGATTGGCGACGGATGTGTAACGAGGGCCAGCCAACGACAGCATACAGGTCTCAGTTGTGGGTAGTATATGGGGCTTTAGTGACAAAAAGGATGGAAATGTTATAGACTACATCCGATTTGCTGAGTAGAGTGCTGGAGGCTATTTTGTAAATGACATCGCCGAAGTCGAGGATCAGTAGGATAGTCAGTTTTACGAGGGTATGTTTAGCAGCATGAGTGAGGCTTTGTTGCAAAATAGGAAGCCGATTCTAGATTTAATTTTGGATTGGAGATGCTTCAGTCTAACCAGACACCTAGGTATTTGTAGTTGTCCACATATTCTAAGTCATAACCATCCAGAGTAGTGATGCTAGTCGGGCGGGCGGGTGCGGGCAGCGATCGGTTGAAGAGCATGCACTTAGTTTTACTAGCATTTAAGAGCCGTTGGAGGCCACGGAAGGAGTGTTGTATGGCATTGAGGCCTTTGCTTTCCTAACTGACTGTGTATATTGTTCCTGACTTCCCTGAAAGTTGCATATCGCTGGGGCTATTTGATGCTAATGCAATACACCACAGGATGTTTTTGTGCTGTCATGGGCAGTCAAATCAGGAGTGAACCAGGGGCTATATCTGTTCTTGGTTCTACATTTTTTGAATTGGGCATGCTTATTTAAGATGGTGAGGAAAGCACTTTTAAAGAAAAACCAGGCATCCTCTACTGACGGGATGAGGTCAATATCCTACCAGGATACCCGGGCCAGGTCGATTAGAAAGGCCTGCTCGCTGAAGTATTTCAGGGAGCGTTTGACAGTGATGAGGGGTGGTCGTTTGACCGCAGACCCATTACGGACGCAGGCAATGAGGCAGTGATCACTGAGATCCTGGTTGAAGACAGCAGAGGTGTATTTGATGATATCTATGAGGGTGCCCAAGTTGACGGATTTAGGGTTGTACCTGGTAGGTTCCTTGATAATTTGTGTTAGATTGAGGGCATCTAGCTTAGGTTGTAGGATGGCCTGAGTGTTAAGCATATCCCAGTTTAGGTCACCTAACAGTACAAACTCTGAAGATAAATGGGGGGGCAATCAATTCACATATGGTGTCCAGGGCACAGCTGGGGGCTGAGGGGGGGGTCTATAACAAGCGGAAAAAGTGAAAGACTTATTTCTGGAAAGGTGGATTTTTAAAAGTAGAAGCTTGAACTGTTTGGGCACAGACCTGGATAGTAAGACAGAACTCTGCAGGCGGTCTCTGCAGTAGATTGTAACTCCGCCCCCTTTGGCAGTTCTGTTTTGACGGAAAATGTAGTTGGGGATGGAAATGTCAGAATTTTTGGTGGACTTCCTAAACCAGGATTCAGACACGGCTAGGACATCAGGGTTGGTGGAGTGTGCTAAAGCAGTGAATAAAACAAACTTAGGGAGGAGGCGTCTGATGTTAACATGCGTGAAACCAAGGCTTTTATGGTTACAGACGTCCGACTGCAAGACAAACACACGTCCGACTGCTACGCCATCTTGGTACAGATGACTACAATATGGATGCAAGGACAGACCATCCATGATATCAAAATTATAACTTTACCCACGTTTTTAGGCTATACAGTGTTGGTTTACATTTACAAACATTAGACTAAATGTGGAGTTTTCTTACATTAGATTTTCACTTTCAAATGTGGATTTGCAAGTTCACTAATGAAAAATAATGATGCAAAAGTTTTTAAAATTGGATTTCTACATGCGATTGTTTTTCACATGTGAACTTTCAATTCAACGAATGAAAGTGAGATTTTCACTTGGAGTTTTCTTAGATGTAAACATACAATTTTTTTGTTGTTGATTTTCACATGTGAATTTGCCATTCATCATGTGAAAGTGCGATTTTCACATGTGGAGTTATTTTACATGTAAAACAGCAAATGTGATTTTCACATGCTCATGTTTTTAACATGACAAGCTGCAAATTTCACATGCGAAACTGAAATTCACATGAGGTGAATTCTCCTCACAAGTAAAAAGGTGGTGTTAAAATTGGAACTTTAAATTGAATAAATGTGAATATATATTTTCACATGTGAAATTGCACGTTTTTTTATAAGGGCTGCGCAGTAGCGGTGCGCAGGTAAAATCATTGAGGAAGCCAAGATTATTATTGTTTTTATAACCTATGTGTGATAAATACGTTGTTTTCTCTATAACTGGTTAGAAATGCATTTATACGGCACCATTATAGCCGATATAACGTCGATAAGCCATAGCTGACATTGTTTCACAGACTGTTCCAAAGTACAAGTGTCACGAATCCCGCCGAAGATGGTGCCTCTTCCCGTTTGGGCGGCGCTCGGCGGTCGTCGTCTCCGGCCTACTAGCTGCCACCGATCCCCTTTTCTGTTTCATTTAGTTTTGTCTGATTTGTTGCACCTGTTTTGTGTTTAGGTTCATTGTGGGCTATTTAAACCCAGTTGGCCTGCCGACTTTTGTGCGGTCTTGTTTTTCTGTTTGTGGTGTTTCGTTATTTCTTGTGGTATCTGTTCCATGTGGATTTTTTCCTGTTTGTTTTGGACTGTGACTTGACGCGCCCTTGTGTGTGTGGCGTAGCCGTCTCGCTGTATTTTTTGGAATATTAAATCCACTTGCTTCTGAACTACCCTGCTCTCTGCGCCTGACTCCTTCATCACCACTTTTGGAACTGTGACAACAAGTGTCACACAATGGCGGAATAAATTCAACCACATATGTTTGTGTTTTATCATTAAAACTGGAGAGCAACATCTGTCCTGTTTAAGTCCACAAAGACAATATGACCTACACATTAAGGTCAAATGCAAGTTAGTTGGCAAAGTTAATTTCACCATCGTTTTGCTCAAATTATAATAAAACCCTTACTAAAGCAGCAAGTTTAAAATAGCCTAAGGGGTATATACAACCGTAATGCACTTCAACATGTTGTAGGCTAACTATAGGGAGAAGCCCCCGGAACACTGATGTTAACCTGTGGTAACCCCAAGAGGTGCATTAAAACAGACTCAGAGCCCTCGAACTATTGATTCAGGACCACGGAGAGTTACCGAAGGCTGCTCCGCTATCAGCACCACCAGTTGGACAGCGCCTCTGGCGGAGGCCGCATCTCAATGAGCAAATTCACAGGCTCATCACAATAATATATGCAATTCAGAATAAACCTGTGCAGAATATATTCCCACAGACCAGATAAATAGTTAAGTTGTGCCGAAGATGGAAGCAAACATTAAATAAAACAATGAATAACATGGTGCACAAATTGTAAGCATATAGACATTGATCATCTTACGGCAAAGATGAAAACACAAACCATTTAAACAACAACATTTCAACAACATCAAGTATATGCCTAGTCTCACACAATGGAAATTTAAAAACACCAGAAGAAATTCAGTCCAATAATCAATCTGTGTGTGTGTGTGTGTGTGTGTGTGTGTGTGTGTGTGTGTGTGTGTGTGTGTGTGTGTGTGTGTGTGTGTGTGTGTGTGTGTGTGTGTGTGTGTGTGTGTGTGTGTGTGTGTGTGTGTGTGTGTGTGTGTGTGTGTGTGTGTGTGTGCGCAAAGAGAAAAACATTTTGACTCACCCTCTTTCATGCTGGCACAATGGTCAATGACATCGTCATACAGTATTCCGCTGGCCTTAACTTCACGCAGCACACACGTTTCCATTGACATTTATTTTGCCAAATGCGTGAGTCTCTCTTATCCACAACTATTGCATAGGTAGGTTTTAATCCTTTTCAGACAGGAACATTACCTTTCCGCTGATGTACTTGTAACAGGGACGGTCAGCATCAGTTTCAGGTGCTTGCGTACCATGGGGAAAGTGGTGGTCAGGTCATTGTACTAGCTCACCTGGTGCTGCTCTACTTTTTAAGTTCCAACGATTGGCACAGCCTCCTGGTACTGAAAACCCCAGGAATCTCTTGCATATAACATCCGTGTCATTGACATAGAGTGCTCTGATTGTCAATTGACATTTGCAGGATATGTCTGTGGTGTCATCCACATGGACTGCTATGAAGGGTGCTGAACTGATCTCACTGTCAGTTTCACTTTATTTTCACTACGATGCTCTGAATGATGTCATTCTGTATGTTGTTTGACATACCTGTAAATATGTTGCTTGTCCGAAGGTGCAGTATTGAACTGGGCAAATGCATTGACAAGTTCCACAAATGACACGTGTTAAGGCTTGTTGCTGACTCATCATGCCCCTGAAGGCTTGCTCCTGCTGTCCCAGGTACGTTACTGCGATGATCAGTTTCTTCAGAATGTCTCTTTTTTTCTTCACCTGTTCGTTGTGCCTCTGGACACTGATCACTGCGGCCTGGTTGAGAGCCTCGTTGATTCGGACTCGCCCGGAGAGCTTTAGTTTCAGGCTCGCCATAATGTGTTTTTTAGATTTTTCATGACAGTCAAGGGACCTGCCCAGGTTTTTAGGATCAGAAAAACCGGTGGTGGCTCAAGGGTTGTTGAGCAAACATGTGCTCGTCAAAGACATGGCCAAAACAGATTATTTAGCCTAGCACTCCATTCTCACTGTTGAAAGGTCGAGTCCCTCCCATGCTCCTCTCCCCTGCACAATATCCAATTTTGGAGTCGGCCTCCCATTCTCCTTCATTTTCAGCTGCTGCTCAAATTAACTAGAAACTTGAGATCCTCATCTCCACCCATAGCTAGCTACTGCAGGACACAGAACAGCAGCTAACTATAACGACACAGAGCGAGATCCAGATGATGACACAGGAGGCAGATGGTTCGAGTCTCTGGTATATATTGAACAAGAAGGGGCAGGCAAGATGCAGGTCGAGGACAGGCAAATGTCCATAAACAAGGTCAGAGTCCAAACGGTACACGGCGGCAGGCAGGCTTGAGGTCAGGGCAGGCTGAATGGTCAGGCAGGCTCGAGGTCAGGGCAGGCTGAATGGTCAGGCAGGCGGGCTTAGTGTCAGGGCAGGCAAGAGGTCAAAACCGGGAGGACTAGAAAAAACAGAGACCAGGAAAACCAGGAACTTGGAAAACACACTGGTAAACTTGGCAAGATGAACTGGCAACAGACAAACAGAGAACACAGGAATAAATACCCTGGGAATAATGGGGAAGACGGGTGACACCTGGAGGTGGGTGGAGACAATCACAAAGACAGGTGAAACAGATCAGGGTGTGACACTAACAATGACGTTTTGCTTTGGTGTGATTTGATTGGAGTGAAAAAAAAGTGATCTGAGTTCAGGGGATCTACGTGTTTGAGAGTGTGAGTTGGAAGCAGACGCTACAGGTGGCATGTCTTGTGGGGTGTGCATGGGTGTCTGAGTGTGCGCTAATACATGTTAATCCCTCTCACGAAGATCAGTCGTGATGCAGTCAATCTCTCCTCTACTTGGGGAGGCGTGGTTAGAGCGTTGGGTCAGTAATTGAAAGGTTGCTGATATCAAATCCCCGAGCTGACAAGGTAAAAAATGAATGTACCATCTACCAATAGGTTCCCTTCTTTGCGAGGCATTGGAAAACCTCCTTGGTCTTTGTGGTTGAATCTGTGCTGGGAATGTACTGCTTGACTGAAGGACCTTACAGGTAATTGTATGTGTTGGGAACAGAGATGAGGTAATCATTCGAAAATCATGTTTGACACTATAATTGCACACAGAGTGAGTCCATGCAATGTATTATGTGACACGTTAAGCAACATTTTACTCCTGATCTTATTTAGGCTTGCTTTAAATCCACCTTTACACTATTTGGTATTGTGGGTAAGTCATTGATAAAAAAATAATGTAATCCATTGTAAATTCAGGCTGTAACACAACAAAATGTGTAAAAAGTCAAGGGGTGTGAATTCTTTCCAAAGGCACTGTATAGGGACAACAGTATATAAGGAGTAGGGTGCCATTTGGGACAAGCCCTGGTATTGGGGAGAAGAGAGACACGATCAGATCAGAATCACAATTCTTCAAGAGAAGATGATTATCAAGTTGACAATTGAAACAGCTCCTTCACTTCAACTTCTCAAAGACATGACAGACAAATACATATAATATATATAGTCGTACTGTAGTCATGGACTTTCCAATATTCCAATTTAAGGCTGAAATTACATTTTTTGCATCTACCTTGTAATTTTGATATTATTTGTATTCTGTGCCGTTAATATGAATATTTAAAGAAAAGACAATGTCAAAATCAAGATAATTTTTAAAATTTTCACGTGTTTGTCATACTAGTGTAATCAAAATTTCATGAATATTAACCACTTTAAATTGGACATGCATCCATAATTTCAAAGCTCAGTACATGGAATTAATCCATTTAATCCCAAATTTTTCCCAGACATGAAAATATCCAAATCAAGTATCATTAGTAACCCTTCAAAGTAATCAATCATTCTTTTTTAAAATTTTAATGGAAAAGTAGTTGAAAAAGTGTGTTTTATGGTGGGTCACAATTGTGACCGGTGGGATAATGGGATGTATACGGAATTAACTTATTTCTCCTATGCAGTTATCAAAGTTCTTATACATCCCAACCCAGTTATTAACACATTTAAAACTCTGTCACTAGCAGTCCCCAGCATTGCCACTAGAATGCCCCGTCACATTCTAGTGTGACTATTTTATACATCAAAAACCCTTATACAACACGATATGAATACTGAGAGCAAAGACAAAAAGACAACAAACATCAACGTATTTCAACATTGTTACTTTAGTTCAATATGTATTGAAACATTAATATTGTAACTTTATTGTAACAGTTGAACTTGTACTTTAGTGCAATATTCATTGTAACATTGTCATTGTGACATTTTAGTGCAACATTCACTAACACCTGTATAGCAGTCATGTGATTCATTCCCACTGAACATAAAGGTAACATTTAGGATAGAGGTAGCCTGTAGAATATGCATTCAAGTAGAGGCCTACACTGAACAAAATACAAATATATATATATTTAAAAAGCGCCACTGCACAATGAGTACTTATATATACGTATATATCATAGAGCTTCAGAACCAAGTGCACGATTAGTTTGTGCATCACTGTTTTGAACTACGATCAGTCAGACCTACTGTCATACAGGATGTCTTGAATAAATTGACCTTCTGTTCCAAAAACATTTCAGTCATTTTGATTGTCTTTTTCGTCAACTTTTCTTTTCTTCCTAGAGTCAGTTGTACTGCTTCTCCTCACCCTTTATCAACATTTCAAATTTTCTTTTGTCTTTTACAGCCCTTTTTCATTCGCTCTTATCTCCTTTTCTACTGTCCATGGTAAATCTTGAAGCACTCAATGTGCAGTGGCGCTTTGCATTTCTCACATGCATAGGTAGTACGTTTGTCACAATGACGACTTCTCTGGAACCGGTGCATCGTGTTGATTGGCCAGTGAGAAGCTTTGTCATATCTTGCCTGATCTTCAACAGTAGCAGCCAGTAAAGATCTCCTTCCGTGGCTCAGTGGTTTCGTGCCAAACTTTTGCATATTTGCGCTGTATACTATGTGTTTTGGAATCACATCAGTGGCAGGCCTCTTCGATTGTTTGAACGCTCAATCTTTATTTTTGACCACTTGCAGCTTTTCCCTTGGCTCTTCTGGCTGACCCCTATGGCTTGTAGAGCCCCTTGGCTCTTCTGGCTGACCCCTGTGGCTTGTAGAGACCCTTGGCTCTTCTGGCTGACCCCTATGGCTTGTAGAGACCCTTGGCTCTTCATTATCAACAATGGAGGGGGGTGGGGGAGGTTGTGGATGGGGGTGGTGGTGAGGGGTAGGTCATCATTACTGATAACGTTGTTCCTGTCATGATCTGCATATGCATTCATATGCATTCAACAGCCTGGCTGGCAAATGGCCTGTCCATAGTCCATATCTGACCCATCGCTATCACAATCACTCAGGACAGCATCTTTCTCATTTTGAGGGATAACTGCAATGTTGCATGCCTTGTCTGGGCAGTCACCTAGATCCAACATATCCAGAACTTGACTCAAAGTGACACTAAAAGAAAGAACAGAGTAGAAAGTTAGGTAAAACAAGAACTATGTATGTGTATAACTATGTGTATACCTAGATGCACTGTGTTATCCCGCCAGTCACTATTGTTGCCGTCAACATGTATACTCATTCTATGACCACACTGAACAAAGTTGAGTAATTGCAAATGCATATATCAATACTAGACACCCTAAAGATGATGTGTATCAAAAATCTTTGTCCTAACTTTATGTTAACATACTTTACTAACCTTCTGTTTGGGAGCTTTGATGCAGTCATCCTCTTCTCATGGTGCAACCAGGAAGTAAACAGCTCTGGTCATGTGACAATTCACAGTAAACATGTGACACTGCACATCTTTCATTGAGACCCTTTATTATTTCAATATTTGCTGGAAATGCATTGATACATCATTCAGTAACATTTTTAGAGCCTTATAACTGAAAACGTTTTTTCCGGTCACTATCGTGACCGATGGGATTAAATAGGTTAAACTTCATTTATAAACCAATTTCATAGATATTGTAACAAACTGGACAATATGTAGTAATTTACTTTCACGAGATGGCGATTGGGTCTAAAAAGTGTTTAGCGTTTGGTAGTATAAATTCAGTGTACTTGTTTTTAACTGTCATTTGCCGAAAGTCAGACTTCCCACATGCCAACTCATTTTTCTCAGCACTTGCCATAGGGATGTATTGATATGTGCTACATTTTATTTAGAAAACATTTTCATAGAGGCATTTAGAATTTTAAAGATAGAAAGATTTAAAAAGTATTTATCCACAATCTGCTCTGAGTAAGTTCTGTCCTGGAGTGTCTTAACAAATGAAACCAAAATATTTAGTGTGACTTAATCTAGTGTCCAGTTTGTTGTTGTTGTAGGATATGCAAATATGCAGATATTAAATTAGATAATATTTCAGAAAACTGTTAATCCAGAAAAATATTATATTTGTGTCTACTTTCAACTGGTAAAAGTTGATTGTGATATGTTAAGGGGAGATTTAAAAAAATCCCTATTAGGGTGTGGTGTCTTTCCTTAAATATATATTTTTCTTACGTTTTTATACAATTGGGGTTTCAATTAAAAAAATGTAAAATAAAAAAAACATTTGGCTAACCTGTATTGATACAGCATCCCTGTCCCCTGGGGTGTGATGTGGTGGGATTGTTCCTGTCAAAGACACTGGACCTGATCCAAATCTCTGCTCTACCCAACATCGTGTGTCCAAAATGGCACCTAATTCCCAAAATAGTGCATTTCTTTTGATCAGAGACCTTTATAGGGTGCCATTTCAGATGCAGACCAGATTACCAACAAGAAGCCTGCCTGCCTGCCTTCCTTCACTCTGTGGAGTACATCATATTTCCCTTGACCTGACATGTAAATGGTCTGTTAACTTATGATTGCTGGATTGTTTAAGCTCTACAATAAGTAAAAGACATGAGTAGTTCAACAGATTTTTATAACCATTGAAATAACGTGGGTCTTATTGTCCCATCTCACTATCAAATACAGACACAAAGATACAATGTGAAGCACTAGCAACAAGATTGAAAGGTAATCTTCCCAGATAAGAGGGAATTAATCAAACATAGGGTTGCAAAATTCAGGACATTCAGGTTTTCTGCAGAACCTTTTTGGCAAAGTTACCAGAAGATTGCAACCCGAATCAAAACACATATTTTTGCTAGCACATCTACAACTACCAACCTCTTTACAAGCTATCACCTAACAGTTATAAACAAACAGGTTACAATTGGTCCTCTGTATCAAGTGAAACTGGGGGTATTAACTCTTCCTCAGAGACCTCTGATACAGGGCAGTTTCCCAGCCCTGTGGAGGAAGAGGAGGGGCTGCACAAACCCACTAACTACACTGATGAAGAGACAAACATATGTGGCATGAACAAACTGCCCCGAATCTAAGATTCCAATAAAAGGTATAACCACTACCCACGGGAGGTAGTTCACCATCATAGATACCATGATAATCACAATGATCTTAAACGCCCTCATCTTCATGCTATTTGTCCCCTCCCTCTCTCTCTCCCCTTCCCCAGGCCCAGGCTGTTTCAGAGCCCTGAGAACTGAGAGGCAGCAGAATAACATAAATGCAATTAAGACCAAACATTCGCCCAAAGACACATAATATAAGACAATTTGGTCTTTTAAAAGCATGAAAGTAAAACAGGACCCAATCACAACCAGCCAAACCAATCCAGAACACCCCATCTTGTATCTCAGGGGTCTGTACTTCAGGAAGACCACAGGGTGGACCACTGCCAGGTAGCGCTCAAAACATGTACAGCACTGGAACAGGGGGCGGCCTGGGATTATAAAACCACTAAAGAATGCTGCTAGAGCTAGGAGAGGGGGAAGAGGGAGGTGTATGTAGACAAAGACAAAGACAGCACACAGGCAGTAGAGGATCTCAGATACAGCCAAATGTAGAGCGAAGAACTCTGAGGCCACCGTCCCTCTGGCTCCAGTCAGTATCAGCCACAAGACGTAGCCATTGGTGGGTAGACTCAGGATGAGGTTAACTGCATAGCAGGGAGTGGCAACAGCTACATTAGGCCCCAGATAGCCAGAGAGGACAGAGGAATGGTTGGAGGAGTTCATTTTGGAAGTACCGGCTTTAAAATTCCAATGATCACCGTAGAAGAGAGATTTGACAATAACACCACCATGTTAATTCTTCACTATCAAATGGACTTCGAAAAAAACATCAATGTCAATGTCTGCACTTTCCGGTGAAAATAACATGAAATCAATTGAAAGTTATTTAAACACAAACATTTCACTCAGTTACACTGCTTCATATCAGAGATTAAAAAATGTCATCCCACCTGAACTCTGTTTGGTGTCTCCTCTCTTCCCGGTGTCTCGCTTAGAACTGAGCTAGGTACATCTATAGGCTATATCAAATACCTGCCAACACACCTGTGTGGCATATATCATTGACAACCTATGTTGCCTAATCCCCATGTCCACACGCCATGCAAATATCCTACTCAGTGTGACAGGAACCACAACTATCAATGTGATTGATGAGGATGTGTTGCAGTTGCTACTGAAAGCCTACTTTTTAAACGCAGACTTGGATGGTGCTAATACATGCTAGTCAAAAATAATATGTTTTCTTGACATGCTAGAAGAAAAACAAGTCATTTTTCAGGTAGTATACAAGGCGTACTAAAGAGACCAGAATTTGTATGCAAAGGTTAATGAAGTGTTTTCGACATTTGCCCAGTCTATGTTAGCTGTGGCCTCCTCACATATTATAGTAGTACTAGAGAACACTGCCTGATGAGTGGTAAATCATTGGATTTGATCAATTTGATTCAGTACAATTTCATCTTTGAGGAATACAACACACAACCATTCACCCTCACCCACACACCTCAGTCGTTCCCGTCTGTAAACTGATGCTGCCCATCACCTCACTTGATGGACCACACCTGACATGCAAATGTCATCCATTGTTTATGACAACACTTTAGTATGATTGAAGAGAATATGCCGTGCTGTGTGGAACGTGAAAGGGCTCTGAGTTATTCCTGACCAGGTCAGGTCAAGTGTGTCAATTATTTAAATGATGCAGGTATTATTATTTAACAAGACCGACAATTGTGGGAACACAGCTTGAGCCTTTTTGGAAATAAGACAATGGAGTGAAAATCTACAGAGTATTTATTCAAATAATAGCTTTGTCATAAACAACACCAAAAATAGATTGAATGTTAGTATTATTTATTAAAAAGTAATTATACCACAAGTTTATCTGCAAATCTATCAAACAGTCAGTTTCCGAAGTAAAAACTGAAAATGCTACGTACTCATGATATACTAGAACTGCATTCAAACAAATGGGTACATTTTCTTTCTTAGATGCCTCAAATATATGAAATAGTAGACATTTAGTTTTGGGAGTTTCCTGGTCAACATTTAAAAACAGTTTATAATCTAAGAGCAGTTTAAGGATTTGTAGATCTACATTTAACAGTGATAGTGGTCCATGAGATCCACAGAGTTTGTCAGCCTCCTCCTGCTTACAGAAATCATATTAAGTCAAACTAAATATCTTGTCGATGCCATACTTGACAGCAGTGACATCTAACAGAGCACTCACACAACTTACTGCCTTCAGCTACCTCATTACCAAAACCTACCCTCAGCGGTGTATCTTCTGAACAACATTTAAAACTTCTTGAGACTAGGGGGCAGTATTTTGATGTTTGGATGAAAAACATGCCCAAATGAAACTGCCTATTTCTCAGGCCCAGAAGCTAGAATATGCATATAATTGCAGATTAGGATAGAAAACTCTAAAGTTTCCAAAACTGTCAAAATATTGTCTGAGTATAACAGAACTGATATTGCAGGTGAAAACCTGAGGAAAATCCAACCAGGAAGTGCCTCTTATTTTGAAACCTCCCTGTTCCATTGCATGCCTATCCTCCATTTAAAGGGATATCAACTAAATTCCTTTCCCTATAGCTTCCACAAGGTGTGAACAGTCTTTAGATATAGTTTCAGGCTTTTATTCTGAAAAAATGAGCGAGAATGATCACATCGCGTCAGTGCATAGCTGGGTGTCCCCAGAGTTTTGCATGCGCCAACAGCTTGGAGCAGACCTTTTCTCTCTCTCCTATTGAAAAAGCTACCGTCCGGTTGAAATATTATCAATTATATATTGTAAAAACAACCTGAGAATTGATTATAAAAAATGTTTGACATGTTTCTATGAACTTTACGGATACTATTTGGAATTTGCGTCTGCTCGTCGTGACAGGTATCATCAAAGGTAAGCGATTAATTTGATTGGTCACGAAAGTCAGAAAAGCAATCTACTTTGCTGCTAGCTGTTTGTAATGTTTTGTCTGCTGAGAGAGATGTCCTCACATAAACGCTTGGTTTGCTTTCGCTGTAAAGCTTTTTTGAAATCTGACACACCAGGTGGATTAACAAGCTAAGCTGTGTTTTGCTATATTGCACTTGTGATTTCATGAAAATTAAATATTTTTAGTAATTTAATCTGAATTTGGCGCTCTGCAATTCAGCGGATGTTGAAAAATGATCCCGCTAACGGGATGGGTGCGCCAAGAAGTTAAAACACGTTGGTTGTTAGCCTACACAGCACAGTGTCAAGCTAGCTAGCGAGACCCTCCCTCCTCCAATTGGCAATCGCATTGCTGATGAGTTGCATAAAGTTGGAATTTCTCATATTTGGATGCCAACTGTCTAGTGGCCAAGTGTTCAATTACTGAATGACTCCTTTTTAAAATAACAGATTTCTGGTAGCTTGATTGCTGAAAGTAGTGAGCAGTGTGAGTGCCCCATAAGGAACTTACCTATTCCTCATAGACCTCTGATACAGGGCAGTTTCCCAGCCTGTGGAGGTAGAGGGGCTGCACAAACCCACAAATCACACTGATGGAGAAACAAATGGATAGTGACAAATAGAACACAACCTGATTGAGGACATTGTACAAAGACCTAATTACAATCATAGTGAGGTAGATCACCATCATAGACAGCACAATAGGACATACTTACTCAATGTATTTTTCAACACATCTAATGAAATTATCTGATTGAATAAATCCTAAAAAAATATATAATTGTTTCCTACATAATTTTTTTACAAAATGAACAAACCTGAACAGACAGTTCTCCTCTCTTGTGGAAGGTGTAGAGGCGACGTTAGGTTGACAAGCTGAAGCCAGAGTGCAGACAACACAGTCACTCACCCTGACACCACAAACAGTCATTCCAATCTGTAAACTGATGATGCCCATCACTTGATAGACCACAGACATGGAAATGTAATCCACTTGTTAGTGTGCTTGTGTATTTTTTTTTTTATGGATGGATAGGAGCCCTGCTTTTCCTAGCTAGGTCCGAAAGCCATAACTAAAATCTTGCGTATTTGCATTGGCTACTTAATGAAGTTCTGTAGGGAGATGAGAAAAGACGTGAGAAATAAGAGCAGAAGCACGGTCAAGACTTTACAAATTTCCTTCCGAATTTTGAAAGACTCGCACACCTGCTAAATCATTATTTGTTCAAATTTTAGATATTTTAAAAAATACCTTACCCCCCAAAAAAATTCTCAAAAATAAGTTAAAAAAGACAGAAATTTCAAATATACATCTTTTTCCCACATGTAAAAAAATACCCAGTGACATTTCTTCCAAACACTTTTATTTTTCATATGATTTCATTTCACCACGTGCAAAAGTACAGTGAAATGCCTTTTTTGAAAGCTCTAACCCCAACAATGCAGTAATCAATAATTGAATACAAAAAAATAAGGTAGAACAAAAACACACGAGATAATAAAACAAGAAATAAGAAGAACCCAATAAAGTTAGCATACTATATACAGGGTCAGTTCCAGTACCATATTTACAATGTGCAAGAATACTGGAGTGATAGAGGTAGATATGTATAGGGGTAAGGTGACTAGGCAACAGGATATATGATAAACAGAGTAGCAGCAGCGTATACGATGATTATACACTGCTCAAAAAAATAAAGGGAACACTTAATTAAACAACACAATGTAACTCCAAGTCAATCACACTTCTGTGAAATCAAACTGTCCACTTAGGAAGCAACACTGATTGACAATACATTTCACATGCTGTTGTGCAAATGGAATAGACAAAAGGTGGAAATTATAGGCAATTAGCAAGACACCCCCAATAAAAGAGTGAATTGCAGGTGGTGACCACAGACCACTTCTCAGTTCACTTTTGAATGCTGGCGGTGCTTTCACTCTAGTGGTAGCATGAGACGGAGTCTACAACCCACACAAGTGGCTCAGGTAGTGCAGCTCATCCAGGATGGCACATCAATGCGAGCTGTGGCAAGAAGGTTTGCTGTGTCTGTCAGCGTAGTGTCCAGAGCATGGAGGCGCTACCAGGAGACAGGCCAGTACATCAGGAGACGTGGAGGAGGCCGTAGGAGGGCAACAACCCAGCAGCAGGACCGCTACCTCCGCCTTTGTGCAAGGAG
Source organism: Salvelinus alpinus (assembly GCF_045679555.1). Classification (NCBI taxonomy): domain Eukaryota; kingdom Metazoa; phylum Chordata; class Actinopteri; order Salmoniformes; family Salmonidae; genus Salvelinus; species Salvelinus alpinus. Next base: position 6,132,961 of record NC_092124.1, on the reverse strand, counting down.
GAGCACTGCCAGAGCCCTGCAAAATGACCTCCAGCAGGCCACAAATGTGCATGTGTCTGCTCAAACGGTCAGAAACAGACTCCATGAGGGTGGTATGAGGGCCCGACGTCCACAGGTGGGGGTTGTGCTTACAGCCCAACACTGTGCAGGACGTTTGGCATTTGCCAGAGAACACCAAGATTGGCAAATTCGCCACTGGCGCCCTGTGCTCTTCACAGATGAAAGCAGGTTCACACTGAGCACATGAGCACATGTGACAGATGTGACAGAGTCTGGAGATGCCGTGGAGAACGTTCTGCTGCCTGCAACATCCTCCAGCATGACCGGTTTGGCGGTGGGTCAGTCATGGTGTGGGGTGGCATTTCTTTGGGGGGCCGCACAGCCCTCCATGTGCTCGCCAGAGGTAGCATGACTGTCATTAGGTACCGAGATGAGCTCCTCAGACCCCTTGTGAGACCATATGCTGGTGCGGTTGGCCCTGGGTTACTCCTAATGCAAGACAATGCTAGACCTCATGTGGCTGGAGTGTGTCAGCAGTTCCTGCAAGAGGAAGGCATTGATGCTATGGACTGGCCCGCCCGTTCCCCAGACCTGAATCCAATTGAGCACATCTGGGACATCATGTCTCGCTCCATCCACCAACGCCACGTTGCACCACAGACTGTCCAGGAGTTGGCGGATGCTTTAGTCCAGGTCTGGGAGGAGATCCCTCAGGAGACCATCCGCCACCTCATCAGGAGCATGCCTAGGCATTGTAGGGAGGTCATACAGACACGTGGAGGCCACACACACTACTGAGCCTCATTTTGACTTGTTTTAAGGACATTACATCAAAGTTGGATCAGCCTGTAGTGTGGTTTTCCACTTTAATTTTGAGTGTGACTCCAAATCCAGACCTCCATGGGTTGATAAATTTGATTTCAATTGATAATTTTTGTGTGATTTTGTTGTCAGCACAGTCAACTATGTAAAGAAAAAAGTATTTAATAAGAATATTTCATTCATTCAGATCTAGGATGTGTTATTTTAGTGTTCCCTTTATTTTTTTGAGCAGTGTATATTGCGCCATTACATCACTTACTGTTTCAATAGGGTATAAAAATGAGGTAACACGCATGCAATAACCCTTTGTCATCCAACACCATGAAGAAATGAAAAGAACTGGCAGTTCAAAGAGACAGATGGTCGTAGATCTTCATAAATCTGGAAATGGCTACAAGATGATCCACAAACGATTGAATATACCACGGAGCACTGTCAGGGCAATTATTAAAACATTCTAAAGATATGGAACAGTTGAAAACCTCACGGGTAGAGGACGCAAATGCGTTTTGCCCTCCCAAGATAGGGAGGAGGATGGTGAGAGAAGACACAAAATCCCCAAGAATCACTGTGAAAGAATTGCAGGCCTTGGTGGCGTCTTGGGGTCACCAGGTTTCAAAAAGCACCATCAGACGCCGCCTCCACAACCACAGGCTCTTTGGAAGGGTTGCCAGAAGAAAGCCCTTTCTGACCCTAAAACACAGACGCAAGTGCTTGGAGTTTGCCAAACGTAATTTAAATTGTGACTGGAAGAAGGTGCTCTGGTCAGATGAGACCAAAATGTAACATTTTCATCGGCATGTTTGGCGTCGAAACAGACATGCATACAAGGAGAGGCTCTTGTTTTGGGGCTGTTTTAATTCCAGAGGTCCAGGGGCACTGGTTAAGATTGATGGCATAATTTGAGGTATATAATATAAGCATACAATGAAAGCTCTTACAATATTCGATGATTCCATTTCTCTAAAACAGGCTATAGGCTACATATGCACCACCAAGTCACAACGGTAGGTGAAATTAAGAGCGGAAAAGGACCAAATTATTAGGGTGAGGCACTTGGGCTACTAACAGCTTACTACACAACATACACTTATTATGCTTTCAAGACAACTTCGAAAAACAAAGTCGAATCATGATGGCATCAGTGATCTTCAGGTCGGAGCTCTAGAAAGAGGCATGAGTTCCCGACTTGCAATTCCGAGTTGGATGACCGTTCAAAGCGTATTTTCCCAGTCGCTCATTTTTCCCAGTTGTCTTGACCTGCCTGAAGTCAGACTTCCCAGTTATTCGTTTCCAGTTGTTTTGAGCGCGGCAAAAGTCATGCTGGATTGACAGCATGGCCAATGTATTTATTTTTTTGCTAAAAAGCTGGGGGTCAAAAAGAGCCTAACCTGCCCTGTAGAACGGGTCGCCACTGGATGCAGTTAGTGGGGTGGTAAGGAATTCAAATAAATATATGGAAATATGCAATACAAATAAAGTATGGAAGAAGTACAGTTTGTCCCACTGACATTATGTTGGAAGACATGTGTGCTGAAAGTTTGAGAAAAACAGGATACCATTTTTTTAACCCTTAATTTGCACCACTTCTGTAAAATGACCCATATAGGGTGCAATTTAGGACACTAGACTAGAACACAAACAATATGAGTGTCTGCCCCCCTTCCTACCTGCCTGCACTCGTGTGGAGTATATCATATTTCCCTTGACCTGACATGCAAATAGCCGGTTTAGTCCGACTGGATCCAAACCCATGCAAAAAAAAAGCTTTTTAATAACCATTTAAATATTTTGGGTCTTATCGTCCCATCTCACTATTAAATACAGACACAAATGTGCAATGTGAAGCACTAGCAAGAAGATTTAAAGGTAATATTTCCAGATAAGAAAGAATGAATCAAACGTAGGGTTGCAAAATTCTGGATTTCCTAGTTATTCCCTCCTGATTACTGGAATCATCTGACCATTTTTTGTAAAGTTACCAGAATATTGCAACTCCAATCAAAACACATACACATTGTTTGCCAGCGCATCTACAACTACCAACCTCTTTACAAATAATCACCTAACAGTTATAAACAAACAGGTTACAATTGGGCCTCTGTATCAAGTGAAACTGGGGGTATCGACTCTCTCTCAGAGACCTCTGATACAGGGCAGTTTCCCAGCCCTGTGGAGGTAGAGGAGCGGCTGCACAAACCCACTAACCACACTGATGAAGTGACAAATATATGTAGCATAATGGAACGGGCCCGAATCTAAGATTCCAATAAAAGGTATAACCACTACCCATGGCAGGTAGTTCACCATCATAGACACCATGATAATCACAATGATCTTAAACGCCCTCATCTTCATGCTATTTGTCCCATCCCTCTCTCTCTCCCCTTCCCCAGGCCCAGGCTGTTTCAGAGCCCTGAGAACTGAGAGGCAGCAGAATAACATAAATGCAATTAAGACCAAACATTCGCCCAAAGACACATAATAGAAGACAATTTGGTCTTTTAAAAGCATAACAGTAAAACAGAACCCAATCAAAACCAGCCAAACCAATCCAGAACACCCCACCTTGTATCTCAGGGGTCTGTACTTCAGGAAGACCACAGGGTGGACCACTGCCAGGTAGCGCTCAAAACATGTACAGTACTGGAACAGGGGGCGGCCTGGGAATAGTAAACCACTAAAGAATGCTGCTAGAGCTTGGAGAGGGGAAAGAGGGAGGTGTATGTAGACAAAAACAAAGACAGCACACAGGCAGTAGAGGATCTCAGATACAGCCAAGTTAAGAGCGAAGAACTCTGAGGCCACCGTCCCTCTGGCTCCGGTCAGTATCAGCCACAAGACGTAGCCATTGGTGGGTAGACTCAGGATGAGGTTGACTGCATAGCAGGGAGTTGAGAAAGCATAATCAGGCTTCAAATAGCCAGACAGGACCGAAGAATGGTTGGAGGAGTTAATCTTTTTCAGTTTGGAAGTACCGGAGAGAGAGAGAGAGAGAGAGAGAGAGAGAGAGAGAGAGAGAGAGAGAGAGAGAGAGAGAGAGAGAGAGAGAGAGAGAGAGAGAGAGAGAGAGAGAGAGAGAGAGAGAGAGAGAGAGAGAGAGAGAGAAAATAACACCACCATGTTAACTATTCATATCAAAGCACATCAGAATATCAGTCAGTCTGCACTTTCTGATGAAAATAACATAAATTGAAAGGAATTTAAATACAAACATTTCCCTCAGTTACACTGCTAATATCAAAGACTAAAAATAATCCTCAAACCTGAACTCTGTAATTGGTGTGTCCTCTCTTCTCGGGTCCTTTTGTGATTGTGTCTCTCGTTAGAACTTAGCTAGGTACATCTATAGGCTACATCAAATACCTGCCAACACACCTGTGTGGCATATCCCCTTGCCAAACTCTGCAGCTACACCCAAGGACCACACGCCATGCAAATATCCTACTCAGTGTGACAGGAACAACACCGATCGATGTGATTGATGAGGATGTGTTGCTGTTGCTACTGTAGGCCTACTTGTTAAACGCAGAGTTGGTTGATGGTGCTAAATGCTAGCCAACAATGATTTTTTCTTGATATACTAGAAAATATAGAAGTTATCAATTTGTTTACAAGGCTTACTGTATATAAATCATTCTAAAGAGACCAAAATGCAAAGGTTAAGGAAGTGTCTTCGTCATTTGCTCAGTCTTTGTTAGCTGTGGCCTCCTCACATATTATAGTAGTACTAGAGAACACTGCCTGATGAGTGGTAAATCATTGGATTTGATCAATTTGATTCAGTACAATTTCATCTTTGAGGAATACAACACACAACCATTCACCCTCAGCCACACACCTCAGTCGTTCCCGTCTGTAAACTGATGCTGCCCATCACCTCACTTGATGGACCACACCTGACATGCAAATGTCATCCATTGTTTATGACAACACTTTAGTATGATTGAAGAGAATATGCCGTGCTGTGTGGAACGTGAAAGGGCTCTGAGTTATTCCTGACCAGGTCAGGTCAAGTGTGTCACTTATTTAAATGATGCAGGTATTATTATTTAACAAGACCGACAATTGTGGGAACACAGCTTGAGCCTTTTTGGAAATAAGACAATGGAGTGAAAATCTACAGAGTATTTATTCAAATAATAGCTTTGTCATAAACAACACCAAAAATAGATTGAATGTTAGTATTATTTATTAAAAAGTAATTATACCACAAGTTTATCTGCAAATCTATCAAACAGTCTGTTTCCGAAGTAAAAACTGAAAATGCTACATACCCATGATATACTAGAACTGCATTCAAACAAATGGGTACATTTTCTTTCTTAGATGCCTCAAATATATGAAATAGTAGACATTTAGTTTTGGGAGTTTCCTGGTCAACATTTAAAAACAGTTTATAATCTAAGAGCAGTTTTAAAGGATTTGTAGATCTACGTGATAGTAGTCCATAAGATCCACAGAGTTTGTCAGCCTCCTCCTGCTTACAGAAATCCGATTAAGTCAAACGAAATATCTTGTCGATGCCATACTTGACAGCAGTGACATCTAACAGAGCACTCACACAACTTACTACCTTCAGCTACCTCATTACCAAAACCTACCCTCAGCGGTGTATCTTCTGAACAGCGTTTAAAACAACACGTTGGTTGTTAGCCTACACAGCACAGTGTCAAGCTAGCTAGCGAGACCCTCCCTCCTCCAATTGGCGATCGCGTGGTCGCATTGCTGATGAGTTGCATAAAGTTGGAATTTCTCTCATCTTTGGATGCCAACTCTCTAGTGGCTAAGTATTCAACTGCTGAATGACTCCTTTTTAAAATGACAGATTTCTGGTAGCTTGATTGCTGAAAGTAGTGAGCAGTGTGAGTGCCCCATATAAGGAAGTTACCTATTCCTCATAGACCTCTGATACAGGGCAGTTTCCCAGTTAGGATGGTTCTAAGTGTCTGTGACTGACAGGGGCCCTAAAAAAATCATAGAACAATAGGTACATTTTTTTCCAATATTAAATAATGAACCTATCATCGTTAATATAATATTTTATTTACAATGTACTAATAAAACTAACGGTTTATTTTTCTTTTCTTGTTTTTGGCAAAAGAGTAAACATCCAGAGAGCCTCTGTATTGAAAGTTGGGCAGATTAGTGAGGATAAAGTCCCTTCTGTGTGCCAACCACTGATCATGAAGTATTCCAGAGAACTTACACCGGAGTTTCAAAATGAAGTAAGACACCTGAACACTGTAAATGCTGCCACTTTTCCCCCTAACTTGTCCCCCTGTTGGTCTCCTGAATGCAATTTGTAAGATGCAGCTTCAAAGCATGTTTGGAGAAGCTGCCACTTGATGGATCACACCTGACGTGCAAATGTTATATATTGGTTATGACAACACTTTAGTATTATTGAAGATAATATGTCGTGTTGTGTGGAATGTGTTATCAATGAATAGTGCCCTGCGTTTTTCCAGGTCAGGCCAAATGTATCACTTATTTAAATGATGTGTGTATTATTGTCTAACATGGCAGGCATCAAGTTCTCTATTGCGGCCACATCCGGGCATATTTGCTACAGTGGAATGGGCCTTCAACTTGTTGATAACATTACGTACGGTGGAATCAGGAACACCAAGGTCTCTGGCGATGGACTTGTAGCCTTGAGATGGTCCATGCTCGGCTACAATCTTGTGTCTGACCTCCTCAGATAAGTTTAGTTTTCTTTCATTTCTCCATGCTCATTGCGGTACACACACTGACACAAAATAGGAGAATGACTCCTTTTCTGTATTCAAACTGGTTGAATTACTGATTTTTATATTGCAGGCACCTGCAACTCACCACAGGTGGGTTCAATTCCAAAGTAAAGAAGAATTACCTCCTTGAAATCAAATTATTTCAAACTACTTTTAGAAGGTGCCAATAATATTGTCCGAGCCATTTGAGTATTTATTGGTGAATAAGCTAAGATTTAGCAAATGATTTGTGATTATTTTTTTTTGTTCAACTGCACACCAAAGATATACGTACAGTGCATTCGGGAAAGTATTCAGATCCCTTGACATTTTCCACATTTAGTTATGTTACAGCCTTTTCCTCATCAATCTACACACAATGACCCACAATGACAAAGCAAAAACAGTTTAAAAAAATGTTTTTGCAAATACAGTGGGGAGAACAAGTATTTGATACACTGCCGATTTTGCAGGTTTTCCTACTTACAAAGCATGTAGAGGTCTGTAATTTTTATCATAGGTACACTTCAACTGTGAGAGACGGAATCAAAAATCCAGAAAATCACATTGTATGATTTTTAAATAATTAATTTGCATTTTATTGCATGACATAAGTATTTGATCACCTACCAACCAGTAAGAATTCCGGCTCTCACAGACCTGTTAGTTTTTCTTTAAGAAGCCCTCCTGTTCTCCACTCATTACCTGTATTAACTGCACCTGTTTGAACTCGTTACCTGTATAAAAGACACCTGTCCACACACTCAATCAAACAGATTCCAACCTCTCCACAATGGCCAAGACCAGAGAGCTGTGTAAGGACATCAGGGATAAAATTGTAGACCTGCACAAGGCTGGGATGGGCTACAGGACAATAGGCAAGCAGCTTGGTGAGAAGGAAACAACTGTTGGCGCAATTATTAGAAAATGGAAGAAGTTCAAGATGACGGTCAATCACCCTCGGTCTGGGGCTCCATGCAAGATTTCACCTCGTGGGGCATCAATGATCATGAGGAAGGTGAGGGATCAGCCCAGAACTACACGGCAGGACCTGGTCAATGACCTGAAGAGAGCTGGGACCACAGTCTCAAAGAAAACCATTAGTAACACTACGCCGTCATGGATTAAAATCCTGCAGCGCACGCAAGGTCCCCCTGCTTAAGCCAGTGCATGTCCAGGCCTGTCTGAAGTTTGCCAATGACCATCTGGATGATCCAGAGGAGGAATGGGAGAAGGTCATGTGGTCTGATGAGACAAAAATAGAGCTTTTTGGTCTAACTCCACTCGCCGTGTTTGGAGGAAGAAGAAGTATGAGTACAACCCCAAGAACACCATCCCAACCGTGAAGCATGGAGGTGGAAACATCATTCTTTGGGGATGCTTTTCTGCAAAGGGGACAGGATGACTGCACCGTATTGAGGGGAGGATGGATGGGGCCATGTATCGCGAGATCTTGGCCAACAACCTCCTTCCCTCAGTAAGAGCATTGAAGATGGGTCGTGGCTGGGTCTTCCAGCATGACAACGACACGAAGCACACAGCCATGGCAACTAAGGAGTGGCTCCGTAAGAAGCATCTCAAGGTCCTGGAGTGGCCTAGCCAGTCTCCAGACCTGAACCCAATAGAAAATCTTTGGAGGGAGCTGAAAGTCCGTATTGCCCAGCGACAGCCCCGAAACCTGAAGGATCTGGAGAAGATCTGTAGGGAGGAGTGGGCCAAAATCCCTGCTGCAGTGTGTGCAAACCTAGTCAAGAACTACAGGAAACGTATGATCTCTGTAATTGCAAACAAAGGTTTCTGTACCAAATATTAAGTTCTGCTTTTCTGATGTATCAAATACTTATGTCATGCAATAAAATGCAAATGAATTACTTAAAAATCATACAATGTGATTTTCTGGATTTTTGTTTTAGATTCCGTCTCTCATAGTTGAAGTGTACCTATGATAAAAATTACAGACCTCTACATGCTTTGTAAGTAGGAAAACCTGCAAAATCGGCAGTGTATCAAATACTTGTTCTCCCCACTGTATATTAAAATAAAAAGGAAATACCTTATTTACATGTATTCACACCCTTTGCTGTGAGACTCAAAATTGAGCTGTTTCCATTGATCATCCTTGAGATGTTTCTACAACTTGATCGGAGTCCACGTGTGGTAAATTCACTTGATTGGACATGATTTGGAAAGGCACATCTGTCTATATAAGGTCCTACAGTTGACAGTTGTGGTGGATTATTACAAATTAGACATGTTATGCTGTTTTTTACTTAGAGAATTGCTGCTTGTTATATGCTAGTGTTTTTTTCTAACCTGATACAAACTTGTCTTTGTGTGACGTAGTCATAAGACTGGGTGTATAGCTACGGGCTGTTTGGGTGCAACCGCAGCATGTGACACATCTCGTGTTTTCACACATCGGCTAACTGTCACGTAGACAAGAGGTTGTACTTTTCTATAAAAGCTGAGAGCCAACTCTGTTCGTCAGGCTTTTAACTCTGCAGTCTTGAGTGATTGTTAACTGCTCCAGATGATCAAATCTTATAATAAAGTTGTTGTTTGAATAATCGACAGTCTCTCTTCCCTTTGGTTAGACATTCCATGATAATTCTTGGCGAAGAGGATGGGATGGCTAACTCCACTTGCTGATCGTTCCCGGGGAGACCAAGGTTAACTTTACAGGGGCTACAGTAGACATGGCTCAGGGAGCCCACACTCCGATTAAGCGGAGCTCCTGGCAGGGAGCGTCAACGGACGACTACGCCATCCCGAACAAATAGAGACTTAAGGATGAGGCTGATTTTCTTAAACACAACCTCCAGAAAATCCTGTTCTGGGTACAGGTTGTGCACATTAGGATCTCTGTTGGAGCAGAGACATCTCTAATTAGGATCTCTGTTGGAGCAGAGAACTGGCCATAGGATGACATCACATGGTTTACTAACGTAAGAGGTAAAATGCATGTGTTATGTCATTCCGAACTCGGATCCTAATATAGAATTAAGAAATTATTAATTAATCAGTGTACTGGTAGTTGGTTATGATTGGGAAACCAGCTATAAAATTTTAACCTAAATGGAAATTTGCATAGGAGGGAACTACCATCTGGGTACAAAATCCCAAATTACATCAAGAAATTAAAAATTATTTTGATGGAGAAGAAATTACTAATTTTAAATAATAGAAAGGAAGACATTCCTAATGAAGCACTAGTGTTTTGTGGTTGTGTATGTGTGTAGACAGAGTTTCACAATGGGAGCCAAGAGCAGCAACGGAGAACCATGCCTGCTCGACCCGTTGACTGGACCGGTGAAGGTAATGGCAGATAATTGGGGCAGGGACATTCTGGAACAGGTACCGCTCTGGCACAAGGTAGCAGATTTCCCCTTAAAATGCACATTCAGTGATGCTTTATTACCAGAATGTAGGAAGAAGTGACAGCGCTTTGAGAAAACCAAGAAATAAAAGGCAAGTATATTAGACTGGGATGATTTTAGGAAGTGGGAAAGAGAGGCAGAGAGAAGGGCAGACAGGAAAGTTAAAGGGATAATGGTGAAAGAAAGTAAGAAGGAGAAACAGACGGAGGATGATAAGAAAAGGAGAAACAGGGATGATGATTACTTTCCACCCCCCTATTATACCCCTGTATCCATTGCACCAGCACCCACCCTGGTTGTCCAACAGCAGCTCGCTCAGCCGTTTTCCCCGTCGCAGCTCTACCCCCAACAAGACCTGATACAACCATGGGACCAGCAGACCCCTCGGAGGCGGCCCATGAGCAATGGAAATCCGTTCCGTACACCGCCCACATTGACTCCCGTCTCTGGTGTTGATGGACTCTGGGAACTTAGTCCACCATCGACGTCGACCCCTACCACGCAGCTAAGTCCCACACACCCAATGGTCACGACCAGTACAGGTCAAAAAGGGGACCCAAACACAACCTTTCTTCTGGCACCTTTGGTAACGTTCCCCAATTTGTGACCTGTAGATGGTGAGGAGGGCCATGATGAATGGTGCCCACTCGTTGACATCCAGAAGACTTGGAGACAGGACAAAATGAAGGACATTGCTAAAGAACTTCCAGATCATACAAAAGAAGCTGGCGACTTTACCCCACAGTTACTCAAAGCAGTTACTGCTAATTCTGTGTTCTGATTGATTTGAACTAAATAAAGGGTTTTAACTCAATCCCACATATGTGCCTTGGACATGGACTTCTGAGGGAAAATGGACACCATTACTCTGACATGTCTCTTAATGTGAATCCTAAATGGCACTGTATTACCTATATAGTGCACTGCCATGTAGTGCACTATGTAGGGAATAAGGTGTCATTTGAGACATACGATCAAATCTTAACTTGAAATACTTGTGCATACCAATGGAATATATTTGCATGGAAAATCTACTTATTGGCAAGTGAAACACGATAGTGCGGTATCCCTAACATATCCCACATGGCACGGCATATTTTCTTTAATCAAAACAAACTTTATTTGCATGTCAGGTATAGGTCTGTCAAGGGTAGCATCATTTTACAGACAGGAGGGACACAGGTGTGTGGGGGAGGGTGAGTGACTGAGGTATTGACTGAGTGAGTGAATTAGTTAGGGAATTAGGAAGTGATGTACTTAGGGTGTTGTCGTTTGTGACGTGCACTCATGAGCAAAGTCCTTGTAGACTATCATTTCACTTCCCATGTGAGAACCATGAGATCAGGCTGACTTGGCTTTGTTGTACCGCAGCAGAATCCTGCCAGCAGCCTATCTACCAAAGGTTGCACCATGTCCATTACAATGTAGAAAATGTATCTTATGGAAGATGCCAAAACCTTGGAGATAACAATAGATGGTGAAGTCAAAGATACTGGCTTCCATCTATGGCAAAGTTTTCTAAAAGCTCCAGAACCAGCCTACCCTTACAAAAAAAGATTGCAGTTTTGAATATTGCAGTAACTGCAGTCGACTGTGGTATTTTGGACACAGTAATTGCAGAATAACTGCAGTGTACTTCAGTCGAACTGTAGTTATACTGTACTCTTATTTTCTATTTTTTTTTAACCTTTATTTAACCAGGTAGGCCCGTTGAGAACAAGTTCTCATTTACAACTGCGACCTGGCCAAGATAAAGCAAAGCAGTGCGACAAAAACAACAACACAGAGTTACACATAAGGAAACAGTACAGTCAATAACACAAAAGAAAATACAAATTTAAAAATCGATGTACAGTGTGTGCAAATGTAGAAGAGTAGAGAGGTAGGCAATAAATAGGCCCTAGAGGTGAAAATAATTACAATTTAGCATTAATACTGGAGTGATAGATGTGCAGATGATGATGTGCAAATAGAGATACTGGGGTGCAAAAGAGCAAGAGGGTAAGTAATGATATGGGGATGAGGTAGTCGGGTGTGCTATTTACAGATTGGCTGTGTACAGGTACAGTGATGGGTAAGCTGCTCAGACAGCTGATGCTTAAAGTTAGAGAGGGAAATATAAGACTTCCGCTTCAGAGATTTTTGCAATTCGTTCCAGTCATTGGCAGCAGAGAACTGTAAGGAAAGGCGGCCAAAGGAAGTGTTGGCTTTGTGGATGACCAGTGCAATGTACCTACTGGAGCGCGTGCTACGGATGGGTGTTGCTATGGTGACCAGTGAGCTGAGATAAGGTGCGGCTTTACCTAGCGAAGACTTATAGATGACCTGGAGCCAGTGGGTATGGCGACGGAAATGTAGTGAGGGCCAGCCAACGAAAGCATACAGGTCGCAGTGGTGGGTAGTATATTGGGCTTTGGTGATAAAATGGATGGCACTGTGATAGACGACATCCAGTTTGCCGAGTAGAGTGTTGGGGGCTATTTTGTAAATGACATCGCTGAAGTCAAGGATCGGTAGGAAAGTCAGTTTTACAAGGGTATGTTTGGCGGCATGAGTGAAGGAGGCTTTGTTGCGAAATAGGAAGCCAATTCTCGATTTAATTTTGGATTGGAAATGCTCAATGTGTGTCTGGAAGGAGAGTTTACAGTCTAACCAGACACCTAGGTATTTGTAGTTGTCCACATGTTCTAAGTCAGAACCGTCCAGAGTAGTGATGCTAGTCGGGTGGGTGGGTGCGAGCAGCAATCGGTTGAAGAGCATGCACTTAGTTTTACTAGCATTTAAGAGCAGTTGGAGGCCACGGAAGGAGTGTTGCATGCCGTTGAAGCTCTTTTGGAGGTTTGTTAGCAGTGTCCAAAGATGGGCCAGATGTATACAGAATGGTGTCGTCTGCATGGAGGTGGATCAGAGAATCACCAGCAGCTAGAGCGACATCATTGATATATACAGGGAAAGAGTCGGCTCGAGAATTGAACCATGTGGCACCCCCATAAAGACTACCAGAGGTCCCAACAACAGGCCCTCCGATTTGACACACTGAACTGAGAAGTAGTTGGTGAACCAGGCGAGGCAGTCATTTGAGAAGCCAAGGCTATTGAGTCTGCCGATAAGAATGCGGTGGTAGACAGAGTCGAAAGCCTTGGCCAGGTCGATGAAGACGGCTGCACAGTACTGTCTTTTATCGATGGTGGTTATGATATCGATAGCGACCCATGTACAACTCGGAAACCAGATTGCATAGTGGAGAAGGTACGGTGGGATTCGAAATGGTCGGTGATCTGTTTATTAACTTGGCTTTCGAGGATTTTAGATAGGCAGGGCAGGATGGATATAGGTCTATAACAGTTTGGGTCTAAAGTGTCTCCCCCTTTGAAGAGGGGGATGACCGCGGCAGCTTTCCAATCTTTGGGGATCTCAGACGACACGAAAGAGAGGTTGAATAGTCTAGTAACTGCAGTTTTTCTGCAAACTTACTGCAGTTACACTACAATCTTTTTTCGTAAAGGTAATCTTCTGAATATGGTGTAGTTACAAAAAAGCAGCAACAACAGATAACATTAGCTAGCTAGATAAGGTTAGAAAGATTAGCATGCTAGCTAGATAAGGTTAGAAAGATTAGCATGCTAGCTAGATAAGGTTAGAAAAATTAGCATGCTAGCTAGATAAGGTTAGAAAGATTAGCCTGCTAGCTAGATAAGGTTAGAAAGATTAGCATGCTAGCTAGCTACACTGACAGCTTTCAGTTCCCTATTTGTTGATATTTCTTCACTCCACGTGGGAATCACCACAACGTTCTTTCCCACCCCCAAAGCGTGAATATGTATAAGTAACCTGTGTCATTCTTTGGATGTTGAACCTAAACAAGCATTTCCGCTCTAGGGCCGGAATTATGTCGAAATAGGGCAGCAAGGCCTTCTGGTGGGCACCTTTAAAGTATTTGTACAAAGCCCTCATCTTTTTATGTTTGGAAAGATAACTGAACTGAAAGTAGAATTGGGTTCATCACATAACTCAACTGGCATTGAATCAGTGTAGCCCAATTAATAAGAAAGTGTAAATCTGTCATGGATGCATTCATTGCAACTGACACTGACGACAGATTTTTCAGAGTATGCTTTAAAAAAAGGAAAACCATTATTTGAACAGGTGATATAAAGGGTATATCAACTTCAATTGGCAAGAAATAGAAAAATTGTTTAAATGAAAATGTAAAATAACATTTTGCACTTTTACTTCGGAACAATAGTTAGTGTTGTGAAATGTCCCATTGAAATATGGGTGAGTTTTAAGATTATACACCCCTCTTCAGAATTATGTAATTTGTTTCATTCTTCCTTCCTTTCCCAATTTTCCCACTTCATCTTCAGTGCATTCTCGCCAAAGCTCCACTGAAAAACCTGCCATAATTACTCTTCTATAAGAACATACTCCATACGGTATCAGCAGAATAAGATGTTTCTTTATAATGTCCCTTTGGAATTTCCTTACACAAACAGGGAGGAAACCATCTGTTTCTTCTGATAACTATCTGTAAACTATCACAGTTGACCAATTGGTGGCAGCATTGGGCTTGCAGTGTTTCACAATCTCAAAGCAGAGGTAAACATGTACACTGAACAACAGTGATTTGAGACAAGGTAGCATAGCCTATGCTGAAACTGGTGCACTCCAGTATCTCTACTTGCACATTCATCTTCTGCACATCTATCACTCCAATGTTTATTTGCTATATTGTAATTATTTCGCCACTATGGCCTATTTATTTTCTTACCTCCCTTATCCTACCTCATTTGCACACACTGTATATAGACTTTTTCTATTGTATTATTGACTGTATGTTTGTTTATTCCATGTGTAACTCTGTGTTGTTGTTTGTGTCGCACTGCTTTGCTTTATCTTGGCCAGGTCGCAGTTGTAAATGAGAACTTGTTCTCAACTAGCCTACCTGGTTAAATAAAAGTGATATAAAAAGAAAAAATGGTGCCGTCTGGTTTGCTTAATATAAGGAATTTGAAATGATTTATACTTTTACTTTTGATACTTAAGTATATTTTAGCAATTACATTTGCTTGTGATACATAAGTATATTTAAAACCAAATATTATTTTACTGGCTGACTTTCACTTTTACTTGAGTAAATTTTTATTGAGGTATCAATACTTTTACTCAAGTATGACATTTGGGTCGTTTTCCCACCACTCAGTCGGCAGTCGCCTGCACTGTCGGCTGCAATGTCGAACAAGCCCTGTATGTAAAAAGTAATCCAAAAAGGCAATTTTTTTCCCCCAAATGAAAAAAAGGGAGGAGTCTGGTCTTTCATTAGACCTTCCTCTTTTACAAAATGTATACCAATCATCGTTCCTTCGATTTTTTCAAATGGCCAATCACCACCATTTCACAAAGGAGGCGGGACCATTTCCAAGGATTCGTCCGCAGTGACCTCCGCGACATCCTTCCTCGCCTTTAATTTGCAGTTTACACATTGGCCGACTGGAAATCTATCCTGCGAGTCGCATCACGACGAGTTTAGCATTGCTCCAGGCGGCCTCATCTTCTCCTATTCCTCCGGCTGTTTTATGTTATTTGTATATCTAAATTAGAAAATGGCGTTGCTAACACCTCTCCTCGCATTCCTCTACCACTTGCCGCAGGTGTACAAGTGGCTGCTAAAGCCATACTATGTCGCGTCTCTGTTCATGTCAATTGGGTTTCTCGTGATCCGCAAGACGCCAGGCATCTGCGAACATCTTTCGACACAACGAGAGGATGGCAATCCCTGCGACTTTGACTGGGTCAGTATTGGATGGTGTAAAAAAATAAGTGGATTGAAAAATATAGAGATACATGATGAGGCCGGGAGAAAGACTTTGGTTAGATTGCCAACGAGCTAGCTAACTTAGCTATCCTATGCTAAATGTGATGACAGAGCGCTGACGCTAGCTACATGAAAGACCATTGAAATTCGATGGGAGTTGGCCTGGGTTCAACATTGAAAGGTGATATAGACTGTAACCCGAACCGAGATCGGAAAGTAACAGGCAGGTGATGAGACAGAACCGCGCAAAGGGTGAATATACTGGGGAGTTAGCAGGTGCGAACCCCCTCTGATACTAGGCTACCAAGGCCTTGATTTTTTTTTTCGGGCAGAAAGTACCACTGCCACCATGAGTGCATGCACCAAAACCACCCAAAAAACAACAGGATGACACTGTCAATACTGGAGTTAGTTGCAGGCCTAACCCGAACCTGTAACATCTTGTTTAGCCGCCTAGCTAGTACTGGAGCCGCAAGTAGCCTAGTGGTTAGAGCGTTGGGCGGAAGGTTGCTGGATCGAATCCCCGACCTGACAAGATAAACGTCTGTCGTTCTGCTCCTGAGCGAGGCAGTTAACGTCGAAGACGTGGATGTCGATTATGACCCGCACGTCTCTGAATCCCAGGGGTTGGGTTAAATGCAGAAGACACATGTCAGTTGAATGCATTCAGACTAGGTACCCCCCTTTATACACTTAAATGCTCTGACCTGTGTGTTTATTCTGTTCTCATGTTCCACAGAGAGAAGTGGAGATTCTTATGTTCCTCAGTGCCATCGTCATGATGAAAAACAGAAGAGCTAGTAAGTATCAGCCCTGAACCAGGTTAATCATTAGCAGAACCCACCTGTGTTTTACCATTAGAAAACTGTCCATCCCCCCTCATTTGGTCATCGCTGGCCACAGTGTTTTAGAGTTTATTAGTCACATGCACAGGGTCACAGATGTGAAAAGTAGGACTAGTGGTGGCTATTCAGCAGGCTGATGGTCTGGGGGTAGGTGCTATTGGCCAGTCCTCAGTTTTTGCAGTGATGGAAGTGGGGAGAAGACTGTGGCTTGGGTGGCTGAGGTCATAAACCCTGCATATTTCTACAATTTATCATCTTAAAATCTGATTTTAACCTTAACCACACTGCCAACCATATGCCTGTCTTTAAACTTAATTGAGGAACAAAAAGCACATGTTTGTTTTGATTGAATGTTTATGATATAGCCAATTTGTGAGGCTGTTGTATCTATTGGAAACCCCCTCAGTTGGAGCTAGGGGTCTCCTTCAGCAGGCAGACATGTTTGTTTTACATGACATTCAACACATGTTTACCATTTCAGTAAAACAATAAGTACCCACACACACTGCTAACGAAGTTTCACTTTTGTATCCACACGGCTAACATTTCAGACAGTTCAACTTTGTCTGAACAAATAGTTTAGTGTAAAGCCAACATTTGTTGTTAGTTCTAGGTTACTGCTGTATATTGATGTTATTGTTGTAGGTATTCAACCAACCTGCTATGGCAAACGTCTTGTCCACACAGCCCTGTTTAAATGAATAGTTTAGTGTTGTAAACAGACTGTTTTAATAGATCGTTCATAGGACGAAATGTCTGTTGACCTTGTGGTGTTTACGTTATGTTAGCTCTGTTGTTGGTTGTTGCCACTCCCTTGGTCTTTCATCGGCCTGTCTCTCCCTCCTCCCTAAAGTGAATCCCTCACTTGTTAGGCCTCCACTACAAACCGTCCCTCTGTCTCAGACTCCAAATAGTTTTTACACTATTCACTCTTTTCATATTTCTTCATAGCTTTTCATATCACTCCTTTACCCTGGGTTTTACAAAATGGTTTGTTCCTGTCTTCTATTTGCATCTGTTCTCTCTCTCAATGTTATTGTTCTTTGTCAATGTTATCATCTTTGTTTCCTCTTCCCCAAGTGCACTATTGTCTTCAACCTGCAAATTGTCCTTATTCTATGCAATAGTTATTATTTTTATTTTTAAAGTTATTCTCATCAACCCCCCCCTCTTGTTGTTTACTTGATTTAACCCCTCTCCGTCTCTCGTTGTCTCAGTAACGGTGGAACAGCATGTGGGGAACATCATTCTGTTCAGTAAGGTGGCCAACGTTATCCTCTTCTTCAGACTGGACATCCGCATGGGCCTGCTCTACCTCACCCTCTGCATCGGTCAGTACACACACTTGCACTACACAAGGTGTGCATACATACACACTTTGTTTATACATACACACACATACAGTTGAAGTCAAAAGTTTACATACACTTAGGTTGGATTCATTAAAACTCGTTTTTCAACCACTCTACAAATGTCTTGTTAACAAACTATATTTTTGGCAAGTCGGTTAGGTGCATCTACTTTCTGCATGACACAAGTCATTTTCCCAACAATTGTTTACAGACAGATTATTTCACTTATAATTCACTATCTCACAATTCTAGTGGGTCAGAAGTTTACATACACTAAGTTGACTGTGCCTTTAAACAGCTTGGAAAATTCCAGAAAATGATGTCATGGCTTTAGAAGATTCTGATAGGCAAATTGACATCATTTGAGTCAATTGGAGGTGTACCTGTGGATATATTTCAAGGCCTACCTTCAAACTCGGTGCCTCTTTGCTTGACATCATGGGAAAATCAAAAGAAATCAGCCAAGACCTCCTCTACTGTTGTGGTAATTAATTAAACCGGTAAATGCCTGGTTAGATAACATGACCTATAACCTGATGACCCCTCATTTGGCTCTCTGATTGGCTCGTTACCCTTCCTTCTGCTCACTGATTGGCTGATTTATGTGTTCCAGTGTTCCTGATGACCTGTAAGCCTCCTCTCTACATGGGCCCAGAGTACATCAAGTACTTTAGTGACAAGACCATAGACGTGAGTACCTCTTAAGGCTCTACTGTAACAGACCATATTACCATTGCCCTAGTAATGGTATGTTATAGAGCGAAAATAACACAGATGGGTGTATCAAAAATCATACTTTCACATGATCGCAGAAGATGACACCAGTTAGATTGTTATTGACATTTCAGTTTAAAGTATGTTTTTATTAGGTCATTTCAAAATGGACACACACAGAGCGGATTTTTTGGGATTGAAATGTAACGTTTAGTGAAACTGATGGCTGACTTGTGCCCCGGTTGCAGGACGAGTTGGAGAGGGACAATAGGGTGACGTGGATCGTAGAATTCTTTGCGAACTGGTCCCCAGAGTGTCAGTCCTTTGCCGCCGTCTACGCAGACCTCTCCCTCAAGTAAGACAACGACTAATGTTCACTATACATGACAAAAGCCTCCATTTTAATGCATTGCATCATAAACCCTTAGCTTCAATCTACATCCTCTCCTGAATTGTGTCAAAACAGACCATCTCATATTGCCCTATTAGGCCAGACAAAATTGATTCACTGTTTAATGGATTCCCCCCCCCAGAAAAGTGAGGCGAGCGAGCAGGATAAAAAAATTAAATAACATTAAGTGGTTATAAGCAATAACGGTACTTTACCACAGTGTCCTAGGAACTTGTGCAGGCTCTAGGCCTAATGTGAGCTTCAAGAGTTATATTATTCCGTGTGAAAACCCACACTATTTTTCTTTAAAATAATGCAGATGTTACAATGTTATAACCATGAGAAATGAAACGCAATGGGAAGTATAGCTTGTGACAGTTTCATTATTCCTGATTTAAAAAAAGTGCAATCCAATCTCGTAATTTAATGTGATGTATATGGTAATAGAGTAGACTATTTAAATATAAATAAATAATAATAAATCAAGAATGATTGACATTAAATAATTGTAATTAAAATGTTGATGTAGAATAATGAACTCATTACCTGAATGGATCTCTATGGGCGTTAACAAAATATTCATACAAATATGATTAGTCCTTGTAGAAAGCGGGTGAATCAAGTTAGGGCTGACAAATGAATGTAGCATTGGAAACAAATACATAAATCCAGCCATAGAGTATAGCCTATCATCACCAAAATGAAAAAATGTCATTTATAACATGCACAATTAGAAGCATCAATCTATATAGATCAAGCTTGGTCAAATTTGAGCCCAGTAACTTTGCTCACCGCATCCTCCTTCAACTGTCTCGTCTGGCTGCCACGAACATGATCTGATCGTGTGTTCCGAGGCTGTTTGGTCTCTTGCACATCAACTTGGGAAAGCCTCAAGGGAGAGCAGACGGGGCATTATAAACAAAGCGCCGCATATATTGCCCCAAAAAATAACACATCTGATGTCATTTTTTGGGGGGGTGTGGCGAAAAGTAAGGCGGGGCATCCGTTAAACAGTAATTCAACTTTGTCCGGCCTTTTAGTATCACCTGTCAGTTTGTGGGGCGACTATAGTGGTAATGCTATTGCTGTGCTTGTTGGGAAATAGATGGGTTTTCTCTCATGGTTACAGGTATAACTGTGCTGGGCTCAAGTTTGGGAAGGTGGACATCGGGCGGTATGGAGACGTGTCTAAGAAGTAGGTCCCTTTTCTCATTCGCTCTCCGTCCTCCTTTCTCTCTCTCTCTCTGCAGATAGATTATATTTAAGTGACGTAGAGTTCTGGTTGGACGGCTATGATTTGAAACAGCACATTTAATAGCTTCCCTTCCTCCATCCCTCTTATCCAGGTACAAGGTGAGTACCTCTCCCCTCTCCAAGCAGCTGCCCTCGCTGGTGCTGTTCCAGGGGGGCAAGGAGGTGATGAGACGCCCCCAGGTGGACAAGAAGTGCAGGGCCGTGTCCTGGAGCTTCACTGAGGTGAGAGGAGTGGCTTCAGAGCAGAACACACACACACACCAGGGTTTCCGTTAGCTGATGATGGCAGTATTTTAGCCAATGAAAAAAAAAATTGGTAAATGAATAGAAAAGCAGATTAATAAAATTGACGCCAGCCAATTGTCTGGAGGAAGAAGAAAAAATCCCTGTGCAAAATAATACTTTTTAGCCTATTCATTGATGGAAATACATTTGATTGGTCATACTAATCGGTCTATAGGTTAATTTGGTGTACAGTATATTCATTGTGTATTTTATCACACGCGTATAGGATGCAGAGCCTTTGAGTGGAAAAATCTGTCGGACACGGCGAGAGCTGCTGCCTCAGCATCTCAAACAGCAAATGCATAAATAGGCAATGGATGGCGTGGCTTTTAAGTGCGTCGCACACCACTTTGCAATGCGCTGGAGGCGGTATGCATTTTTTGAAAACGTATGCGTAATTGTTCGAAACCTGGACGCTTTAATACATATTGAGGCATGTCTGACCTTGCTTCAAAGTAGCCTAGCCAAAATCCGACTATATCTGTGGAGGCAATTATTTTCTATCAACATTCTTTCGTTGACCAGTAGCCAAAGGTGAAATCCTAGTCATATTAGCAACCCAACGCTAGTTGTTGGATATTCTCCCCTCTTTCGAAATTTCTAACCCGATATTTCCATCTGCGTCACATGAAACGGTCCGCGCGCGCGGTGCCCTTTTGGCAACGGTGTTTCCCCCTCTAATTGCATTGTGGAACAAACATTTGTGTTGAAATGCCTGGTGCGCATTGCTGCGCTTAAAATGCGAAGAAATAATAGTTGATCAACATTTTATGCTAAACGTTCTGATCTGTTGCATCGGACTCATTGCTTGAACTTTTATTTTTATGAAGCCGAGGCCTACTGGTTGTATGAATTTTGGATGTACCGTCCCAGAGTCTGTTTTGGAATTAGGAAAATTCTTTCTCGACAAGCTGATTTTAATAGAATAGGTCAACTTTTCTGCTATGCGAGACAGTAGATTGACGTAGGCTAGTGATTCTGCTGTTCGTTACTCGTCTCGCTGGCCGGAGGAAAAGTAATTGTGGACAGTTGTTCTAACATCCTCAGTACCCATCAGAATTCGGTAAGAAGGACCTCGCGTTGTTGCATCCTCAACTTGCATGTTCTGTTAATATGAATGACCATATTCTAAATGTGATTTCTGTCTTTTCTGAGCGCCGCGTGTGGACGGTTTAAGCACCCAATGGATATATATATACGTCCAGTCAATTTCTCAAATGTCCGGTAAATGAAACATGCTGCCTGTCAAATGTCCAGAAACTCTGACATGCACACGCTCTCTTTCACACTCAATCTCACTCTCAACAGGAGAACATAATCCGGGAGTTCAACCTGAACGAGCTCTACCAGAAGTCCAAGAAACTCAACAAGTCCAAGGGAGACCGGGGCGACAAGATCAACGAATCCCAGTTCCCGCCCGTGCCCGAAGAGGAGGAGCCCGAGGTCGACGCCCAGGAGGAGGAGACGGAGACCAAGAAGGACAAATAGAATTGTCAGGGGGTAGCGGCCTCAGAAGAATGGTGTGACGTCTCAATGGGACTAGGTGGCGTTATGCTGATGCTGGAGGGGTGTGCTGTTCGATCGAGGGAACAAACATGATTGTTATGAGTCCTCTTTTGTTTTGCTATATACTGTATGCAACAAGATTTGAGTTGCAAAATAATTGTATTATTATGATTAACTCAATATTAACTAATTTAAATCTAAACTGTACGGTTCGATTTTTACGTCTCTCCATCATACTTATGACAGTTATGTTGATCCTTCCACCAGTTCCCTGGAGGACCTCTATGGCCATCGTTGGGTGTGTCCCAAATGGCATTCTATTATCTAATACAGTGCAATACTACAAAATAGTGCACTATATAGGGAAAAGGGTGTAATTTATGACTTAACAATTTGAGTGCATTTGATTTAGGCTTAATCTTGGCGCACTACAATGATACACTCCGTTCATAGTGTTTCACTCGATTTAGAACTTGTCCCATTTGGGATATAGAGTGAATTTACACTCTGCCCAGTCCATGCTTGGTGTGCCAAATGGCAACCGATTCCCTTTTATAGTGCACTACTCAAAAGTAGTGATATGGTGCCATTTCAGACATGACCCTATCTCCTAATGTGGTGAGCTTGAGCTGGCAATGTTTCATATTGGACCAATGCCAGGCATTGGCTCAAATGTCTCCTTCATTAGCCAATTGCTGTCAAAGGCTCTTTGCTGCATGCCTACTCTATTGGTTAAGCCATGGTCAAACATTTCACGCCAACTACCTACCTCCAACTGGGTCCATAATGATAAGGTAGGGT
Organism: Salvelinus alpinus; assembly: GCF_045679555.1. NCBI lineage: Eukaryota > Metazoa > Chordata > Actinopteri > Salmoniformes > Salmonidae > Salvelinus > Salvelinus alpinus. The sequence continues at coordinate 6,110,067 of NC_092124.1, read as the reverse complement.
GTGTGTATATATGAACCACAGCCTCTGTCCCAAAATGCTGTCTTTGAGAGGGAATTTAGAAAAAAAATATTAGCAAGTGTTTTTTTTCTTCCATAATAGTGGTTGTGATTTCTGTTGTCACCTAATCATAGTTTTCAGTTCAAGATGATGCTGAAGGAGAGCGTTTTGCTATTAATGCTAATTCCATGTGAGAACTAGACCAGTGTTATTTTGTTGTCCTGGCAATAGGTAGAATTCAATTTTTACTTTCAAAAGCTCCCATTTCAGGGATGGCTTCTGTCTAAACACTGTCTTGTTTTTTGTTTTTTTAACCCTGTTGTCATTGTGAATTGTTGACGAAACACATTTTTACACCAGTGCAGAGAGAATTGTGTAAATTGAGGTGAAGTAGCAGAACATACATTTTACTACCCGTTTGACATTCCCTTGGTTACTGTAGAATCCTGCTGTCTCAACGTTGCGTTCAGAATGTGTCGACTGATTCTGTGTGTGAATGGGTGAACCCGCCTCCTGCTTGAGATGAAACCCTGATGGGGCGTCGGACTTTTTTTTTTATGCAATAAAAGTGTACATTATTAAATTCAGTCTAGTTTACATTTTAAATCGCGCTACAGTAATATAATCACATAAATGGGGATATAAGCGTCCTGGTAACATTAACGTTATGGTGCCACAACATTCACAACCTGCATTTTGGCACCACCTTCTGATACATTGTGGTAGTGACGGCATGTAAGAGTTATGGAGGGAGGTGAGACATGAAGCTAAGCTTTGAGCCCCATCAGTAGCGGTTTCCTCCCTACTTCCAGGCACCACTGACTGACGTAAACCCACAATCAATCTCTGTCCCCTCTATATCTAGTGTGGAAGAAATGTTGTATGGTGCATGCAAATATACTGTAACTGGATCATAACTTACCGATTTAAGTAACCTTACATTATCTTTTCATAGCCGCTGTGGAAACCTTCGGTCCAGCTCAAAGTTCTACTCTGAATGTGTAGTAAGTAGCCTGTGTTCTGCGCTTTCTCATGTGTTGCATTACCAGACATAAGCAACTACAAAGCACACTGCCTTTGGTTTTAAATACTTTATTACCAATGCTCAAACACACACGCACATACGCACACGCCCACACACAGTACATATCTTTTTTTAATTTTTAATTTCAAACACCCAAGTCCCGGGCTCGTACTTGTCTAAACATCATCTGCAAGGGCATTGGCTGTTCCTGATGGCAGTCAAACGTCTTTGCCTTATTGGGCGACGTGCTCTTAGTCCTAGCCCATTTAGTTTCATTCTACGCTCCTGACTGGTCAAACAAACTGTCAGTCTAAAGCAATGCCCTGTAAATTGTCCTAAAATCTTGCAAAGGAAAGTAAAAAATAAATATAAAAATGATTTCCCCAGCTGTTCATCTCATTGGTTTAACCATTCACGAATAAAAGAGTAGGCTGATATGAATCTCTTGCTCTCTACGGATTGGTCACGGCAAAGCATGTGATCCTCGCTAGTTTCCAGATAGGTCAGCTAGTGGCAACCGGAGATGTTATTATCTGGTCCAATAAAACAAAACATTGGTTGTGTGTGTTATGGCTCCCTTTTCCCTACGTAGTGCACGGCTTTTGACCAGAGCCTTCTAGGTCCTGGTCTAAAGTAGTGCACTATATAGTGAATAGGGTGCCATTTAAACAATCAGAAGGTACAACGATAACTTATCTCTGAAATATGCCCCACGAGAAGTCGAGTGGTTTACTGTGTATCAAAGGACTTTAAAATGCTACATCGCCTTATTTTATCAAATACATTGGTTCCCATTTGCTGAACCATATAAAATTGTCCAGCTACTCTCTTTGGCTGAAGACTCAAAACCCAGCCTCTGATTGGCTGGTGCAGCCATCAATACAACTGAGCCGCGCTCTAGCGCTAAATCGGAACTGGGAAACTGACATTTTCGACTTGCTAACTAGTTAAACGCGGCACTTGTTAGCCAGTTAGCAAGTCAGAAATGTCCAAGTTCCGACTAGCACATGAACACGGCAACAGTTTTTCTGTTTGGTTACAATTCTGAAATTAACTCAAACCAGAAAAACTCTATCAGGCCATTCAACAAAAATCTTGATCTTATCAACAGCTATATATATATATAGAAATTCATATAAAATAACATTTTGAAATTAAATAAGTAAAATAAAAAAACACTTCTCTCCTTTTCAAGGCCAATGCTCCAAAGTTTGTTTAGAAAAGGCTGCTCCATCTTTAAAGTACAGACCCAACGATATTTTATTTTTTTAACCATTCCATTGGTCCTTAAGTGAAATCTCCACCCACCCGGGGCACTGAACCAGGCAAAACGAACTCTACCAATGACCCTGCCGTCTACTACAGTTTAGCATCTCCATTTCTGATTGGTCGAGAGAGAATGGCAGCGAGATCACTAGCCAATCACAGTGGTCAAAAGTGGCCGGAGCATGCCGCTGTAACCTTTAAATGCCACTGATTGGAGGAAATCACCATAAATTCCAAACCATATAATTCTGTACAGAGAATGAATCATTACACATTTATGAATGAATGAAAGCACATTTCTTTTTCAAAAATATGGGCTCTGTTTACACAGGCAGCCCAACTCAGATTTATTTTGCTCAATCAGATCAGATCCTTTTACATCAGCTCTTTTTCAGAGCTGATCTGATTGGTAAAAAAAAGAAGAAAAGATCAGAATTCGGCTGCCTGTGTAAACGCAGCCATGTTGATCTTCCTTGTTTTATCCAATAAAAGGCAAACCCAGTCATAACTGTCACTCAATCATTCCCACAGAGTTCAACCCGCCCAGAAATTGGTAGATTGTCAAAGAGTCCCGCCTCTTAAGGGGTATGATTGGATCCCTGGGCCCATACGCCCACCATGTCATAATGGTGCATTGTGTTCTTGAATGTGACTGGTTAAACAACTTCCTCCCGATTAGTTCTGTAGTTCCTTGACTGGAGGTCTCTGAACGAGAGAGGAAGTCCGAACTCCATCGCATTTGGAAGAAGAGCAAGAAAAGTCAGTTGTTTCACTCTTCCTCATCACCCAACTTTTAAAACGTCTGTTCATTAAAAGCTTTCCTCTCTCCTGAAGGGTTCGAGAGGCAGAAATATCATCAGTCCATCTCTGACCCCTCCTTCACCTCCAACCCCTGACACCATTAGTCGGAGTGGCCGTCCGTCAAACTCAGACTGAAATCTCATAGGTGGTCCCGCCGACGCCCGTCACCTTCTTCACCCCGCCCCCCAGCTTGTGGGCGGGGCTCTGGGTGTTTCCAGGGCTGGGATAGGCCTGTCCGGGGCGAGTGGACATGCTGATTGGGTGAGAGGGGGAGGAAGGGGTGGAGCCTGAGGAGGAAAGGGAGGACCTGGGCTGCCCGTTCGTTCGGCTGAGCAACTCCATCTGAATCTCGTCCCTGGATAGAGAGAACGAGAGAGGGAGGGAAAGAAGGATTAGTTAAGACATTGGAGAGGAAGAGCACACACTCGTAGGGTGTGTACTAAATGGCACCCTATCCCCTATATAGTGTACTACTTTTCACCAGGCCCCAAAAAAGCCCCTATTCACTATAGGGAATAGTGTGCCATTGTGGAAGCATTCATTATCAATCGATAGGATATATCCACATCATGCAGGGGTGACCAAGGGCTGGTACATACAGACATCTTCCACTGTAATCCTATAGTCAAACAGAGGGACTTCATGCTGGGATAACGGTAACACACGCGGAGGAGGATAAAACACATCCACAACTACATCAATAACACAACCATGATCAATGGAGGACAAAATTCATTTTAAGATGACAGAAAACATTTATTATAAAGTAAACTGTATAGGAAGATTAAAGTCCTCAAATTGCTTACTCACAACCATAAAACACGATTTCGAAAAATACACACACAAAAAAAAAGGAATGCCTGCATGCCTCTGTTCCCTAAACACTGTACATGTGGACCAGAAACCTAAAGGCCCTGGTCAACAGTAGTACACTATACAGGGAATAGCATGTCATCACATAATATGTCATGTATTGTGATACAGTAACGTGTCTCATAGCAAAGACCTACATGTACAGTATTTACACCATCACAGGGTAAAGGGAACCAGGACAGCTGATGGAGAGAGACAGTAAGGGACGGAGAAAAACTCAATGGAACAACTACAGTAGCTGGAAACAGACAGTTTCAAGACAAACGGTGCGCGTACCAAATGGCACCCTATTCCCTATAGGGTGCACTACCTTTCACCAGAGCCGCGG